>NW_026522046.1:17520833-18202500 GCF_021234435.1 Artibeus jamaicensis | reverse complement strand
AATACACTTGGTACCTGTTACTTCCCTGTGGTTGTGTTTACTGTGATAGGATATTTGATTGACTTGAATATTGTAGCCTAAGGTATCTTGGCAAGAGAAGGGATGCCAGCTCCTGAGCTGAGTCTATTTCCTTCTGAACAAGTACCGTCTCAGACATTAGCATGTACACACACTGTGTATGTCGCCTTGGGCCCTTCTTGCCACACTGGGTCATTTTACAATCTAGAGAGTACAAACTAACCATACGTAGTACACAGTTAATGATGTTTACAACAAAGGGACTCAACATTCCTGAAATATGACAAGAATGTAGTAACCAATTTGTTCTAGCATCATTTTTTCAACAAATATTTGTCGATCACCTATTATGTGCCAGACACAGCTGAATGTAGGGGACAGAATTATGACCAAGAAAAACAGAGTCCCTGGCCTCGCTGATGTTCTAGTCAGAGAAAAAGACAGATATTAGCCATTATCTACCAAAATAATTAGCTAATCATAATTATGATAAGTAGCGGAATGGATGCCAGGGAAGCTTTAAACCAGTAGATCTGAATCTAACCTAGGCTGGGAACTCAGGCAGAAGTGACAATGAATGTGAGACATAAGTAAGAATTAGTCAACCACAGATAAGATATGTGTGGGTAAGGGGGGTAGTAAAAGGGTTAGGGAAAGGCAGGAGCTTAGGAGTATTGCAAGCACAGGTAACACCCTAAGAAGGAAAGGAGTTTGGAGTGTGGGAGGAATGAAGAAAGCTAGTGTGGCTGGAGTGTAGCCAACGTGCAGCTGGGTGGGGGGGGATGGTCACCCGGTGGGGCAGGAAAGATGGGCAGGGGCTAACCTCCTGAAGGCTGTGACCTTCTCATATCATAACTACTACAAATCATTTTCTAAATTTTCGTGGCCTTTTCCTATCAGGACTTCCAGAGCTCTTCCCACGAGGCGAGGCAGCTAGCATACCTGAGCCCACAATGGAGTGTGTGCTGCACATTCTTAATACCTTCTCTTATTTTAATTCTCACAAAATTTTACGATAAATCCCCATTTTTAATGAGAAAACAGAGTGTAAATAAATTGTTCAGTATCAGAAAACTACCAAGAACCCTGAATCCCAGCCCGCCCAACTGCAAAGTCTATGCACATCCACAGCAAAGCCTTTCCTCATTGGTCCAACCTCCAATCAAAATGCAGCCATCATTTAAAACTGCTGGTATGAGAAAATATGATCACGGTTGTATGTGTGTTGCCACTGAACATGAAGAATTCCAGTTTAATTATGCTCTTCAGGTAAACAGGTGCCTCCTCATCCTCTTATTTTTATTAAAAGTGTGTCTTCGTCATAGATACTATTCCATGAGTATCTTCCATCCTAACCTCCACCCAGAACTGTTGATCTTCACCCTCTAGCTTGCCTTCAACATGACAATCTGAATTCTTTAAGGACTATTGGAATACTTTTCAGGAGGAGGGAACCTTCTTTATCTTCCGGAGGATGGTTCTAAGGTAGATTCCGATGGCTTGCTGGCCCCTCTCAGTGTGTCCCTCCTCCCTCCCTACTCTCAGCCCAAGAACACGCCCTCCCTTCCCAGTGCTGGACCCTTCTTCTCCATCCCCTTTCCACCCTTTCTCGTCTTTTCAGTCACTTCACCCACACCCCTCAGGCTTTACATAAATAAGCTGGCCTTTCATTGGCATTACTGGACATTTTCCTTCCACCAATCCCATAATTGGAACCTTCACTGTTTCTCTGCTATGCTTGTCTGTGCTGGTTTTTGGTAGGGCTACTGTTCACCGAAGAGACACATGGTTTTTGTTCTTCAAAAAGAGAGGAAGGAAGATGGGCTGTTTCTGAGACACTTGCAGGAAGCCTATACTTTCCAGGAGGCTGCTCATGGAAAGAAGAGCTGGTATTTGTGTGTGTGTGTGCGCGCGTGTGTGTGTGTGGTTTTTTTACTGCTACTGGCTGCAAAACGTTAATGACCAATACCTTGAAAGACTGCATCTTTCTCAGCATTTCTGTTCTTATTGGGAGAGAAGGATTTTATCTGGTATTTTCGTTGTTGGTTTTTTTTGCTGCCCTCATTAACAACACATAGTATACATTATTAAAAGATTTTTCTTCATAAATTAACAATAAAAACAAATACACATTTGTTATAGCCAGGAAAATCAATTCAACTTAATGAAAATAAGTAAATTCTATCCCCCCCAAAATACTACCCTAGTATGACAAACATAAGTTCAAAAAAGTTGAGAGCTGAACACAAATCTATTAATATGCTGATTGTTCATGAGTATTAGCCAACTCATGACTTTCAGCTGTATATCCTGGCATCTTATTTTATACTGGGTATTACAAGTGATTCTGAGATAATGTGGAGATAGTTATCAAAAAAACAAATTGTTCTCAAATCTGTAGAATACAATTTGTCTAATCTAAAAATTTGATGCTATTATATTATCCCAATGGAAAATTAATATATGTATAATTTATGTATTATATTAATGTGTTATAGAATTAAGTTATGTACAATATAATACTTACATTATGATACTATATATGTACACATGTATATCCTCAAGATCTTTCACTACCTTTTTTGATATTTCCCTAAGTAGAGCAAGCTCTTATTTCTATCAAGAGAACATGTGCATTACCACAATGAACACTGCATTATGACATGTAAACTTTCCACCTAAATTTACATGGATAACGCAGGTTTCATTCTTAAGTACGTAAAAGTCGGTCTTCTAATACTATATCTCAAAGAGTTACCTCAATTGTCAGTCCCATGAGGGGTAGATGGTTCTTACTTGTTTGATTATTTTGTTATTGTGGTTTTGGGGAAAAAAGAAATGTATAGTACAGTTCTTGAGATCACATTCTGCACATTCTGAATAGGGAATTTATAGACTAAAGGGAATATGTTCTCTCTCTTTCTGGAAATTTGACCTTAATACTTCATACCTACATGTCAAGTGCTTCATTACATTTTCAGTCACTCCAAAGTAAAAGTTTCTCTTACCTCCATCACTATTTTATCTCCAAAGAAAGGAAAAAAGAAACCCTAAGACACAAAGGATCCAAATTTCACAGCCTGAACTTCTCCCCGCAGTACGGCTGCTTACAAAGGAAGCTCTCAGAGAGAAACTAAGATGCACTGGGGGGTTTATTCACCAGTGTCATTCACCACCGGGAGGAGCCTTGCGGTACGGTCTCACAGGAGAGTTTCACCTCTCCGCTAACATGAAGAACTCATTCATCGAGGTCAGTGCCGCTTGTCTCCTCGGCAGTTCATATTACTAAAAAAGCATTAGATGAACTGAAAAGAAGAATTCACATTAACTTGCTCTGGGAAGACTCTGATTTCTTATTTCTGGTAAGTAATACTGTGATATTTTACATCACAGTTTTAGCGTTGTGCCCAAAACATTTAAATGGATAGGCCTTTTATATCCTAGCCATGAACCAGGGACTTGCCAATATTTCTAATGGAAGTCTCCAAATGTACACAACAATACATATATCGACTTCTTGTTTCAATGAGTATCAAGATTAATTGTCCCTGTAAAGGAAAATAAATATTGACAGAGGTTTCGCTTTGGTCCATATTTTCCTCTCGGGTCAATAAATCTTGGTATTTACCTCAACTGAAGTCAATATCAAATGATTATTAATTCATGGTATACTCAACTGGCAGCCAAAACTACAACTTAACATATGGAAACATAGTCCTGTGGACCAATTTATGTTCAAAATAAATACATGAAGTAAAAAATCACTGAATGTTTCATATGTGTAATAGAAATAAAAGTATAACCTACAATCACCAGAAATATGAAATAATCTATCTTATTCTATTATATTTGGATTTGTCTAATACACAGAAAGTGATTTCTTTTATCTTATGGTTGAATATTTTGCTTCTTTGCCTATAAATCGGATTCCTGCTCACACGTACTAGTGAGTTTTATAAATTGATAAATGTCTATATGAGAAAAGAAGGAAGAAGGAGACAGAAAGCAGAAAGAGAAATTTTTAAAAAGGAAAGAAAAAAAGATAATTAAAGGCAGAGAAAACAGAGAAGGACCAAAGAAAAAAATCAGTGAGATAAATTGAGACATAAAAAAATTAAGGAGGGAGAAGAAGGTAATGGAATCAAGGAGAAAAAAATTAAGTATTACCATTGATTAACTGTGTGTTTTCATAAATTTCAGCAAGAAGATATTTATTTCTTTTCAATATTCTTCTCCACTTAAAAAGATGCTTCTATCCAACTCTAATGACTTAAACATCATAAATATTCTAGTTTTTCATTCAAGACCTAAAATGTAAAAATCTATTAACTTATATAAATAACTCAAAGAAAATTTAGAGCAAATACTTTTACACAGTAAATTTAGGACAAGTTCATTAAAGTTTTTAGAGAGTGAGTCATCTCAGCTTTTAATGGAAAAAATCATTAATTATTACTAATAGGTGGATGGCCCATGCGAAATTACCACATTTCTTTATTTCCTATTGAAGGCACACTAACATCTGAAGATGGGCTGCTTAAAAGAAATTGCTCATCAACACTACAAATTGATAAGCATATCAAAAGAGTTGCTGATCTTTATAGTGTTCTATCCCAGATACATATTATAGTAAAAAGCAAGCAGGCACCAAGTAAGACTAAAAACATTGCCTATTCGATATTACCCAGGAAGGGTTTTGCTCATTAACTGAGCTTTCAGTCCACATCCCTGGAGCATTACATCTCTGATCTTCATTGCTGCTCTTTTATTTATTTTCCTTTTAAAATTTAATCTGCATTGTGTTTTCCCCATTGCCATTTCGTCCACTTATATCCTCCTCCCTGGCAATCTGCACACTTTTGTCCATGTCCATGAGTAGCCAGAACTTTCTGATTAGTGTTTATATTAACTGGGTACTGTACATTCGATTAAATACTTCTGAATTCAAATTTACCTTAAACATTATATATTTTCTAAGAATTGTGAGTATCAAGAGTATCAAGAGTGACCCATTCATTGGTTTAAATTTACCAGCCAAAAGGAAGGGATGGTTACTTAGAGGAGTGGGTCACAGTAAAACATCTCTAGATCAGACTCACTCCTTCAAGTCACTGGGAGGATTTCGGAGGTGAAAGGAAACTTGGAGATCATCTCCTCCAACAAACTCACTCTAAACAGAGGAAAACCAAAGCAAGAACGAAGATACTCGGTGAATCAGTTACAGAAGCAAAATGGAAATCCAGTTCTCCTACTTTATTAAAAAGACAACTTTTCAGATTCACTTCCTTCCTTCAAAACCTCTCAAAAGGCAATCTGTCAATGAAATGTACAATATTACAAATATATAATATTTTGCTAATATCTCCAAACAGAGATGACTTTGAAGACTTAAAAACAAGTAAGATTTTCAACTGAAGCATAAGTTTTATATATATGTATCTCGCAGTCCCAGAGATACTACCAAGTTTGATGCAGTTTTAGGTGTGGAAATATGAAAAGCCTAGGAATACAAAATGATAAATTCCACCTTTGCTTTTTAAATTCTTTTTAAAAGCAAGCAAAAAAACTAACAAACAACAATTTAAAAAAAAAAGATGATATTGAACTTAAGCTTAAAAATTCTGTAGGAGGCTTACTTTGTCTTAAGCAATATTAAAAGTTACCCCAGGAGAGGAGAGCAGTTAGTGGTAAAGCAGCATGTGCAACACCACGGACACAAGACAGCTCCTAATATATCCCAGAAACTTCAAGTTCCTCAGTTTAAACATAAAGTGTCAAGGAAAAGTGGGAGTCGAGGTTGGAAAAAACAAACCATGGGTCAGATCTTCCCAAGTGCTTAGAGTTCGTTCTGCAGCTTCATGGTCAGCCATTGACAGATTAATATGACCAGAATCTCCTTTAAGAAAAATTATTTGACATTAGTGCTGACGGTATGTGGAAGAAAATTACCTTAGATACATAAATATCTGTTGAAAACATGTTTTGATCATACTGGAGAGAAAAGAAAACACCTGGATAACTAACAGATTTGGATTATAAAGAAGAAATAAGCTTTCTCTTGGGATTTAGGCTTGGGAAAGAGAATGAGGAATAGGCTTACAAGGTCAAATATGAATTCAGTCTGGAATTCCAAAACTGCAGAAACAAATGCAAAACTGCTCCCAAGCAACATAATCTAAATGTAAGCTCCACAAGATTTCCTCAGACAAAGTCTTGTGAAATGAGGTCACAGCCCCAAATTATAAAGCATACGAAGAAGTACTGCTTCAGGGGAGACAATAAGCAGACACAAGGAACTTTAAGATTACATCACCAGTAGACCTATGAAATGATCTGATAGAGAATATCGAGTAAATTTCTTTACTAATTAAAAAGGTGAAATAAGAATATAAGACCAAAAGAAGGCAATCATATTTTAATTACATTTTTAAAGAAATAAACAGAATTTCTTGATTTTAAATATGTAGCCACTGTAAAGAAAATATTAATAAATAAGCTAAACAGCAGACTGGAAACAACTGTAGAGAAGAGAATGGAATACAATGCAATACAGATCTCAGGAAATTCCCCAAAATGAATTATACAGTTGAAGAGAAAAATATAAAAGAAAAGTTAAGTGAGATCGAGGTTAGAATAAAATGGCCCAAAATAGGACTAGGAATTCCAAAAGGAATTAAAAGATATTTGAAGAGAACTTCCATAATTCATCAAAGACATGAACTGTCAGGTTCAAGAATCACTAGGACACTCAAGTAGAAAAATAAGTAACAAAACAATTCCATACCAGACACATTATAGTAAAACTACAGAACACCAAAGACAAAGAGAATTAGAGAAAAAGTCAAAAAGCAGATTATTACAAAGGAACTACAATAAACTGCCAATGTTGAATTGTATGGTCTGAAATACTATTGTTTAAAAATAAGAATAAAGACATTTTCACAGGCAAAGACAAAAAGAGTTTACTACTTACAAAACATTGCTAAAAAATGTTAATTATATATTTCAAGAAAGCTTGTACCCAAGAAGAAGGAATAGGATACAAGAAGCAGTGAGAAAATAAATAGGCAAATAATATGCATAACACTAATCATCACTAATTGCATCAATAAGTGACTCATTTCAAGGTGGTAAGTACAAGGTAGAACTAGAATCCTCGGAAGCAAGTAGCATGCCAGTTGGGGGAAGGGAGGACAATCTGAATTAACATGTTTCTCACACATTTCAGAAAAATGGTCAATATTGTTTAACTGAGACTTTGTTAAATATGCACATTAAATGTTTACTAGTATATATTAAAACCACAGAATATAGTAAAAAAAAAAAGAAAGAGAATAAAGCCAATACTACAGAGAAACAGATGAAGAAAGGAGGACCCATTTTTTAATTTTTTGAGGTGTCTCCATACTTTTTTCCACAGCGGCTGCACCAACCTACATTCCCTCAACAGTACAAAAAGGTTCCCTTTCTCCACATCCTCACCAGCACTTGTTGCTTGTTGTTTTATTGATGATGGCCATTCTCACAGGTATGAGATGGTATCTCATTGTGGTTTTAATTTGTATTTCTCTGATGATCAATGATACTGAGCATCTTTTCATATGTCTATTGGCTATCTGTATGTTCTTTCTGGAGAAGTGTCTATGCAGGTGCTTTGCCCATGTTTTAATTCGGTTTGTTTGCTTTTTGGTGTTGAATTTGTAAATACTTTATAAATTTTGTATATTAACCCCTTATTGGATGAATTGGCAAATACATTCTCCCATTCTGTGGATTGTCTTTTTATATTGTTGATGGTTTCCTTTGCTGTATAAAACCTTTTTAGCTTGATGTAGTCCCATGTGTTTATTTTTGCTTCTGTTTTTCTTGCCTGGGGAGCTATATCTGACAAAAAATTGCTATGATCAATGTCCAAGATTTTGCTGCCTATGTTTTCTTCTAGGATTTTTATGGTTTGGGGACTAACATTTAAGTCTTTGATCGTTTTGAAATTATTCTAGTGTGTGGTGTAAGAAGGTGGTCTACTTTCATTTTTCTGCACACATCTGTGCAAATTTCCTAATTCCATTTATTGAATAAACTGTCTTTAGCCTATTGTATGTGCTTGCTTTCTCTGTTGAATATTAATTGACTATAAAAACATGGGTCTATTTCTAAGCTCTCTATCTGTTCCACTGATCTATGTGTCTGTTTTAATGCCAGTACCATGCTGTTTTGATTACTATTGTATTATAGTTTAGTTTGATATTAGGTAATGTGGTTCCTCTAATTTTGTTCTTGCTCAGGATCACTGTTGCTATGTGAGTCTTTTTGTGGTTCCATATAAATTTTTAAAATATTTGTTCTAGTTCTGTAAAATATGTCATTGGAATCTTGATAGGAATTTCATTGAATCTATAGATTGTTTTGGATAGTATGGACATTTTAATGATGTTGACTCAGTGATCCCAGTGGTGGGAATATATCTGAAGGAACCCAAAACACTAATTCAAAAGAACATAAGCACCCCTATGACCATTGCAGCATTATTTGCAATAACCAAGACATGGAAGCAGCCCAAGTGTCAATCAATAGATGAGTGGATAAAACAACTATGGGACATTCACACAATGGAATACTACTTAGCCATTAAAAATAAGAAAATTTACCCTTTGCAGCAGTATAGATGGACCTGGAGAACATTATGCTAAGTGATATAAGCCAGTTAGAGAAAACAAATACCACATGATTTCACTCATATGTGGAATCTAATGAATAAACAGAACTAACAACGAGAATAGAGACAGACTCATAGATGGAGAGCAGATGACAGCTCTCGGCAGGGGGTATATTTAGAGGGTAAGAGGGACTGAGCAAAAAGAAAAAAGGGCTCATGGACATGGCCAGCAGTGCGGTGATCGCTGGGGGAGGGAGGTGTAAGGGGACTAAAAGGTAATGTAAAAAAATACCACAAAGATTTTTTAAACTCCAAATAAAAAGAAAGATGGATAAAAAAAATTAGGAGTTAAAAAGAAAGAAACTAAGAGCAGGGCAAATAAAAACTATGGTGAAAGAACAAATCTAAATAGGTCTTTGATCACAATAAACATAAATGGACTGGAAGAAAGAGAATGACAGGTTTTAAGAAACAAAATTCAACTCTACATTGGATTTTATATTTGTTCAGGAGAGATACATGCAAAAAATTCCTCAAATAGTTTGAAAGTGGGTAAAAAAAGTAACCAACAGAAATCTGGAGTGGCTATACAAATACGAACAAACTAGACTTCCATTTTAAAAATGATTCTTGCCTTATTATTACAAAATGACACAAGGAAAACTATCGAGAAGATACCTTATTTTGGATTTGTATATGCCTACTATAGTTTCAAATATATTGGGATAACTGGTTAATAGCATTGTATAAATTTCAGGTGTTGCACTTTATAACGTATCTGTATACTTTGTTATGTGCTCACCACCCAAAGTCCAATTTCCTCTCATCACCTGTACTGATCCCCTTCCCCTTCTCCCTTCTGCGTCCCTCCTCCCACTGCCTTTCTGTTGTCTGTACCTACGAGTTTTTGTTTGTTACATTTTTTGGCTTATATTCTACATATGAGTGAGATCACATGGTTCTGACCTTTTCCATCCAACTTATTTCACTTGGCATAATGTTCTCCACGTAGGTACCTAATATCTCTATCCTCCAAAGCATGTAACAAAATTGACAGAATTATAAAAAATAACTTGACAAGTTCACAGTTATAATGGCAACTTTTAACACACCTCTCTTAGTAACTAATAAGAAGACCCTAAATTAATAGGAACACATAAGATTTGAATAGCATAATTATCAAGTTTAATCTAATGAACATATATAAAAGCCTGTACTCCAGAATTATTTTTCCAGCCCATATGAAGCATTTATGAAATTTGCCACATCTAACCACTAGAAGCACAGCACGATAAAAATCAGTAACAAAAATATAACAAAAGTCATATGTTCAGGAATTTTAAAGGGTATTAAATAATATGTGGGTCAAAGAAATATCATGATGGAAATTATAAAATATTTTAAACTAAATAATATTGAGAACATTATATATCAAAACTTGTGGAAAGCAGCTAAACCAATATTAGAGGAAATTTATAGTCTTAAATATTTATATTAGAAATGAAGCAAAATGAAAACCAATGAATAACGAATCTAATAAAAAAAATTTAAAGACCAAAAGAATAAAAGTAGTTTTTTTAAAGAAAAGGGAAAACACCTATAAAACTAATGAAACAGGCAAAATCTTGGCATTTGGACTAATAAAAAAGAAAACGGCATAAATGAAAACATTAGTAATTTAAAGGGAGACATAAAGAAACAAGAGATTTTTAATGCTTAAGAGAATACTAGAAATTTATGCCAATAAATTTGAAAACCTAGACCAAAGAGTAATTTCCTATAAAAATAAAAACACCTAAAATTGACTCAAGAAGAAAGAGCACATCTGAATATAACCATTAAAAATTTAAATGTATGTAAGTAATTGATTTGAATGTAATACGTAACTGATTTCCAAAATATATCAACCTTATATTAACAAACCTTCAAGTAACCAGTAAACCCATTTCATGGAAACTATTTCAGAGAACAGATGGAGAAAGTGCCAAGTTAAATCAATGTAATAAAAATATAATAGGGTTATTTCTAAAATTTGAAAAGATTAACCTAAATTTCATATGGAAAAACAAGTGACTAAGACAATTGCGATGAATAATGAAAGGTTTGCCTTACAGATATCAAGACTTACTATAAAGCTATGGCAGTTAAAAACTTAGTGCTAGTGAAATCAGAATAAAGAGACCCAACGGTCTCAAGTGAGATCCTGGAAACAGACCTACACATTTGTGGGGACCTGGTATATGACAGAGGTGGCCTCATAAATGGCTGGGGGAAAAAAGAATCATTTAATAAGTAGAGCCAGAAAACATAGCTAGCCATACAAAAAGGATAAAATTGGAGGTCTACCTGGTACCCAGATACAAAAATATATACATATAATGGATATACAGTGTGTATATCCCAGAAACTCAATCACTGCTATTGGGAGTGTGAAAGGTACAACTGCAATCACAAGTTGATACTAGCTGGCAAAGTTTAAGATGTGGGTTAAACCATGACGCAAAATTTTCCCTTCTAGGTATTTACCCTAAAAAAAGTCTCACACATGTGCACAGGCAACCCAAAAGAGGCGCTCAGTACAGCATTGTGTGTGACTGCGTTAAAGCAAAAGCAACCCAGTTCTTCCCAAGAAAAGGAACAAGTTCAACTGTGGGGTGTTTGCCAAATGGAATGTTCTATAGCGGTTGAACCAATCTGCTGAAACTTTATCAGCACAGATTGTCTCAAATACAAAATGTCGAGTGGAAAAAGTACATTTAAGAATGACATGTATACTATGATATCACTTACATACATTTTAAAACATACCCCAAAATCACGTAATGGTTTGTGGTGGGGCATGTGCCGTCAGCATACAAACAAGACACAGAAGTACTTTTCCAGCCCCAGGACACCAGAAGAGAGGAGGGGGCCTCAGACTGCACTGCTGATGTTTTCTTTCTTTCTATTGCTTTTTAAGAGAGTTTGCTGCACAAATGTGGAAAATGTTAATATCTGGGCATATAGATACTTTTATCCTATTATTTTTAATATGCCTAAAAATACACAATTAAAAATAAGATGAATTATTAGAGGGTATAACAGGAAAAAGGAGACATATTTCCACTTAAAAATCCTGCCCACACAAGGGTTTCCTGGACTCAGGCCTCACTGCTTCCCCCAGGGAAGCAACCAAACCAAAGGACGTGGCTTTTCTCCAGGTCCTATGCATACGAACTCGGGATGATGCTATAATAAGACCCTACTGTGGTAACTTCCAGACCAAGATTTCAACTATTAATAATTCAAATAAAAAATTTTATATATACATATATACATACACAATATAATTTCCCAAAAGAAGAAGCACTGCAACACAGAAAAATTAAGAATCGTCTTAATGAAGATGATTAGCTAGCATGATGCAAAAAAATTACCAAGTTTTTTAAATGAAATCGATTTATCTTCATGAATAATTCCATCCTTCTCATCTTCCTCATGGGGCCTTGAACAGTGAAAGCTTCCCAAGAGAGCAGGAGGAGACCACAAACCAATGTTAGGAGACCGCTTGTCTCAAGAACACACTCAGCACTCAGTTCCAAGCCAGAGCCAAGACTACCAACAAAGCTAACATTATGATAAGACTTCTGGAGAAACCGCAAGTAGATTTCAGGGATTATGTGATAAATTTTGCATTTCCTTCTTCAATTCTTCCAGGTTCACAATCCAGTGAGAAACGCAGGGCACCAAAAACTAAATATACAGTACTCTATGAATCTCATCACATTTACCTATTGCCAATTACAGAGAGTTATTTAGTTTGCTGGTTTAAGAATTAATTTAATTCTACCTGGCTTTGCTATAGTTTGCCTTATTTGTTTTTGTTTAAGTCAGTACAACATGCGCAGAGTGTATTTAAATATTAGAAACACACTTTCATTTGGAACTAGTATCCTTAAAAAATAAATACATTTTAATCTTTCCAAGTTTGGCCATTAATATTGTCTTCAATTCCCCTCAGCACAGACATGCTTTCAGTTTCCTGGGGTCAGTGACATGACCCCACAGACTTTGAAGAAGAGTTTGAAAGGAAGAGTTAATGCACAACGTTGAAAATACATATGCAGCTGGCTGCTTAGACTGTGCAGCCAAGTGGTGGTGAGAGGAAGTTGGGAGGGAAGAAGGAATTAGCTCTTTATGAAAAGCAAAACACAGCTTAGTCAATTCAGTGATGGCAGTCAAACCGACCGTGTTGATTAAATGGGTCTCTTTTCCATTCACTAGTGTGCCCAACTCCAATGCCATAGAGGTTTAGTTGTTCCCAGGATTTGTCATCCACAGAAGATCATTCTAGAATTTCCACCCAAGAATCACATAAAAATCTCAGCCTTCAATATATTTTCAATGTAAGTAGGAAATATAAAATAACTACTTATCATAAGCACAGAGTCACAAAATGATCTAAAAGATCAAGTTAAATATATCAATTTAACATACCTGCTTAATACTACCATTATGTAATGCTGCCTGTCTATACTACTATTATTGGAGAAATAATAGTAAACAGAGTAACCAGTCAAATTAATATTTAGAAATTCGAACATACCTGCCTCCTCATATTTAAAAGAATAGAAGGCTATAGTTACAACAATGTTCCATCTTGAGGTTCAATCATTAAATCTTTCATGATACATATTTAAGGTACTAGATTCTATCATTTTTCTTTTGCCCCAACCATACTATGCAATTCATGCAATTCATTCATTTGCAAAAAAAAAAAAAAACATTTCAGTACCTCACAGTACCAAGCACTGGGCCTTAAAAACAGAGCTCCCACTTTAAGTCCTAAGTTATGATTTATTTGATCAAGCACCATGCCTTATAAAACATGGTAAGAAATATCTGTGCAACATCATGGCATTTTATTTCCTCATCTTTGAAATGAATAATTGAACTTTCAATCTCTCATGGTGGTGCTGAGTGTGCTCCTCCAGCCTCTGAGAGCACCAGGGGCCCCCGCCAGCGTGACAGCCCCAGAGCTGCCGCCTTTACTGTGAGGGTCCCCCAGAATCTGAGGGTGAGCATTCACTCTGCTTTGAACAGTGTAACATGCTCTAGAAAAATACATGTCCTGGGTCCACTCCTCAGAATGAAAATGATTTAATCTGTGGTAACACTGGACTGTCAAACAGGAGCAGCCCTGACATTTTATGAATAGGGAAATGAGAGAGCGCGTGAAAGAAGGTTTGACAGCGAGAATGAAAGAATGAAGATTCAACTTAAGCTGTTGAAAGCCTAACAAGATAAAGACAGGCAGGAAAGTCTCCTTAAATGTGATGAAATAAGGCCTGAAGGGATGGAACGATAGAGAGATTGACGAGTGTACACTTTGAAACAGAAGATGAATGTGTTCACCCTGACAGTAACATGTGGTTAAATTAATCAAAGTACGCGGAGCCTTAAACAGTAGGAAAGAATACAAATTTATGCAACAATCATCTTGGATGGGAGGTGTGAAATCTGAGCTAGACCAAAGAGGTAGAGCTTTTGAAAGAAGGCAATTGCTATGATTACACAGCATTTTCATAACATGTAAACATGACCACTGACCATCTCAGGATCTTCTCTGCCAGTTATAAAAACGGACATGGGGATGGGAAGGACAGCATAGGGAACACAGTCAATAACACTGGGATGACTATGTACAGTGGTATCAGATGCGTACTGCACTTATGGGGTGATCACTTCGCAAAGGATGTAAATGTCTAATCACTGTGTTGCAGAGCTAAAACTAATATCAGATTGTATGTCAGCTGCAATTAAAAAGTAAAATTTTTTGTTATATTTTATTGATTATGCTATTACAATTGTAAAAAAAATAATTTAAAAAAATACTGGTACCAATAAAATAAAATGTAAAACAGGAAACTAATAGCAGTTCTTATTACCCAAAGGGAATACTAAATTTTAAGTAATTTTGTTCTTGTGATTTTTAATGATGAATTTTTGAGGAGGGAAACTTTTCAGAGAGCAAGCATTTTGGTAAAATTAACAAGTTGAGAGTTTACACTACCCAGGTCCTCTTTTTAAGCTTCCAAGGGCATGATGCCGTCCCAAATACCAATTCCACACACACTGCCTCACTCTTGATCTTAGCCCCTCTGCCTTGCAAAAACGCTTCTCATAAAATCAGATGCCACAAGTTTCAACTCTTGAGGACACTGTTAAAGGAAGGAACAGGGGAAAATATTTTCAAAATATTCTCAAGGATAAGCACTGGAATAAATTAGCTCTTACCTAACTAAAAGAGCCACCCAGTCAGAACACCCACTGAATATACTCGTCACTGAAGTTTTATTAAGTATCATGGAAGAGAAAGCAGATTAACAGTGCCCAGAGGGGAAGGGGGACAGGGATATGAGTGGAAAGAAGGGGAAGGGACTAGTCAAGGATTATGTATGAATGACCCATGGACATGGACAACAGGGTAGAGACTGACTGTGTTAGAGAGGTGGGTGGGGCAATGGAGAGCAATGAGGTAGGGGGAATTGAGACAACTGTAATAGAACGACAATAAAACATTCAAAAATTAAAATACTCCTATTATTATAAAAAAATACTAAACCAATGCTCCTCCCAGCAAACCAGCTAATCCACAGGCATGATTCCAGGCTGCCATTGTGTTTCAAATAGTTGTATGGTATGTCAACTAATAATAGTTGAATTAACAAAGAGGTAGTTTTTACATAAAGTAGATTCAGTTCTTTATTTTAAAAAAGAAACCAGAGTATGCCAGGTGGGTACTTGAATTATCAGGGGGATCACTTTGTAAATTATATAATTATCTAACCACTATGCTGTACAACTGAAATTAATATAAAATAACACTGAATGTCAACTGTAATTGAAAAAAAATGTTTAATACCAAGTCCCTTCACCTGCCTGAGTTAACTGACTGAGAATATAACCTTTTAAAAGCCGTTCTCTTCTAGGAAGGTGGAGGACAGTGATGGCTTTTTGAGCACCTGTATTTCGTCAGAGTTACCTGTGTGGCAATTCTCAGGCCTCTTATTACTTCCAACTGAGAATCGCTGCTTTACTAGAAGAAAGCTTTTCTTTACATATTAAACTGTTCCCCCATGGTGCCATTCACCTTCAACCTTCTTGTTAGAAATCAGGAGAAGGGATGGGAGAGAACTGGTAAGTGGCCATAGCGAAGATGGAGAGGAGACTCCTGCTTGAAATTCACATCCAAGTAAAATCCTTCCCATTGTAGTTTCATCACTTTTCTCCTCCTAGGAGATGGATTTGGAAGACACTTGGTCACCATGCTCCTCTTACTAGTCCTTCATACAGTTGAGGACAGTTATTAAGTCACCTCTAAATCTTCTCAATACCAGGAATCCTGATTCCATTCATCTTTTTTCATCAGTGCTATTTTCCAACCCGTTAATCATTTTCATTGCTCTCCCCTGGACCCTATCTAAGTTCGCCACGTATCTTTAAGCTTCTGTGAATTGTGTGACTGGTTTATAGCTTTGATAAGCCTGGGTGGTGGAAATGGTAGAATCTCATCACAACAGACTTGAAGTGTATATCGGGGAGAGGGCTGAGATGGAGGAGCAGACAGTTAAACTATAGGGGAAATTTTAATGTAAATATGATATTCACTTAAGGCTTTATTCTTTGTAATTATTTCCAATCACACCACATTAAAATACCCTAAGCCACAAGTACAGTCTGTATTTTACATGGATGTCTTCTTAGTGCCAACTTATGGCTGGTGCTTTTAGAGAAAGGAAAGGAAAGACTACATTTTTTTTCAAAGGTTATTTGTTTCCTGAGTAGAAATAGCTCTTCAGTTGCAAAGTGGTGCTACTGTGAAAGAAGTACCTATGGAATGTGGAGAGACCAGATAGTGTTCATTGTATCTCCAATATTTCATTCCTCCCAAATGAGCCTAAGTGATACAATTCTGAAAATAGTGGTGTTTTGGATACAGTTCTCACAGTTGGAACTATGAAGGAGTCATTAGGAGAATCTCTTCAGTGTCAAAGCCATGAGCCAGGTTGTACTTATGAAAAGCATCACGGTGCAGTGACAGCAGTTGGTGGCCAGCTTACAACCTGTGGACTTTCAGCAAGTTGGGACTCCTCTTTGAACCACCAGGACAGTAACAGAGAACTGTTAGTAAGCAAAAGATATCACCAAAAAAAGACATAACTACAATTGCAAGTCATGTGCATGGAAAGCAAATAAGAGGATGCAAATCTGTTACCTTGGACATGCAATTATTATACAGGTGTCTTTTCAAACAAAATAAAGCACAAATGGTAAAAACAGAGAGCAAACAAAATGCTATTGGGGCCAATGGCAGACTATCTCACCACTGAAAACACATCAGAGATCTGCAGACTCTAACAGGAGCCTGTTCACTGGAATCCAGCAGATGTGTAGTTGCCTTTATATGCCTTAAATACTCTGTTGAAGAGAGATATCATACCCATCTTTGGAAATACATCCCCATGTTAGAACCAAATGTGCATATGGAAATTATTATTATCCCTTGGCTGAAGGCTTTAGTTATAAAACAATTGTGGTGTTTATAACCTAAAAGAGGGATTTCCTCAAATTTGCTAAAACTATCTCTCTTTTTTTTTTAGGATCACCATTATTCCTACCTCATTTGAGATCAAGTGAATTGTCAAATTCACATGTTTTTGCAGGAAGCCAATTCTGTTACTTCCTTAAAGAGAGCGCTGCTCTTCCCAGGGTTATCAGCAAGCTGCTGCTCTGGCTTCTCATGCCAGGTGCCCTTCCTGACTGGCCATTTCCCCTCAGGCTGCAGATAACCCTGCCATGACTCCAAATTCTTTCATTCAGTATCTGATTCCATCTCCATCATAAGCCTTCCCTGAAGCATGGCTGGACCTACGCATTCCCATGTCCTGGTTCATTGCTAAGATCCCAGGCTGACTTGTTGTTGACTTTAGTGGAAAATCCAAATTATCTGACAATCAGAAAGCAAATAATGGCTTTTCCTGGATTTGATTTTCTAAACATATAGTAACGAACAATGAATATTTATAGGCAACTGTAACAACTACTGAAAAATTTCTTTGGGACCCACATAAAATAGATTATATTTCATAAAACACAAGCCAAGCAAGAATAAGCTTTAAGAAAGATTTTGACCCTTTATCTGCTCAAACTATTAACTTATTTCTCTCCTTTTCACCACCACTGTTCCCCAAGAAAGAGTCTATAAATTCACATTATGTTGAAATGAATAGAATCTTTATTTCCCTAGTCCCTTGTAGTCAGATTTTGTCATTTCTTTCATGGCAGCATTATTTGCCTCATCACCCAATTCTTCCTCGACTTCTCCTGATTCTCTACTTGCCATATACAGTTATCAACCAACTCCTGCGGACTCTTCCCTTATTGTGTTGTTCCTTCTTTTCCTATTGCCTCAACCTATAGTCCAGGTCCTTTCCATCTTCTTCCACTATTTCTTTTGCAATAACCCACTAACTAACTCTCCAAATCTTCAGTTTCTTTTTTCTGTTACAATTCATCTTGCATATATTTGCCAAATTAAACATCCTAGAGCATAATTCTGATTGTATCTCTTGACATTTCAGACATTCCGATTTCAGTCTAAATAAAGTTCAACTTCAACTCATATGAGGTCAGTGTGTTTGTTGAGTGAATGAGTACAAAAATTCCATTTGCAGGCTTCAGCAACTAACTTGCTATTTACTGGGCAAAGTCCAAAAGGAAGGTTTGGTTTTGTTTCGTTTTGTGTCTTAAGCCAAGATTCCCCGTATATTCTGTTTTGAGGACTCAGAAATGTTTAAATAATGACTGTTAAATCAGCTGGGGAAAAAAAGGAGTTACTATTTTACATCTCCTCTAGATTTTTTTAAATTCCTGGTGACTTCAACTGATTATGGCCTTTATCTCTATTCCTTACGATATCATGGATGTTCTTACTAGTGATTCTTCTCCATGAAAGTTTTAATCTAAGGAGGTTTAAAGCTCAGGGTGACAAAATACACAAGTTGTCCCAGTGTTCTCAATTATTTATCACATCCTAAACTGATAAAGAAGAGTTGGTAAAACATATTTTTACCTTTATGGAAAATGTCTATCCAAAATAAAATGTACTTTTAAATCTCATGCAAGATAATAGGCCAAAAATGGCAGTGTAGGCACATGCCAAAACTGCCAACGTGAGAAATAAGGGATACCTATTTTTAAAACATTTGCAACTGCAATCCTGTTCATAAGCGAGAAAGAAAGTTTTCCACACCCCATAAAAGAAAAGGAAACCTACATTAATAAAGGGTCTTGGGCTGGGTAATGGCCAAAAATAAATGGTGAAGATTGTGTTCCAGTGCTCACACAGGGAAAGGCCTGAACATGTCCCCTACAAGCACCAAGTCCCCTGCATAATCCAGAGTTATAATGGCCTTCTCAGCTTCTGCACTGAGGATAATCGCTGGATCACTATCAGAAGGCCTGGTGCAACTGAGACAACCGCTGAGTTGCCATACAGGGAGGAACGTGTTAAAGAAAATTCCCATCCAAGAGGAGCTCTTAACAATACAAATTCACAAAAGAAAATCAGCAATGTAAAAGACAATCAATAAGCCCCACAGAAAGAACTTACGCAAAGAAAGAGAAATAACTGAGCAATCTGAACTGTTTAAATAATGGTGTTTAAAATTCTCAACAAGGAAAAGGAGGATTAGATTTGATAAACCAAAAGCAGGGTTATAAAATAGTTATGAAAAAGAAGAAATTGGAAACCTTGGAATTGAAAAATATAAATTTTTCAAAATCCAATATATGAGCTAAAGAGTCAACTAGATAGAGGTGACAAGAAAATTAGTGAATTAGTTGATAAAACTGAACAAGTCTCACAGAGTATAAAGAGGTGAAGAGATTGAAATCTAAGAAAAAAGCCCTGGCTGGTGTGGCTCAATGGGTTGAGTGCCAGCCTATGAACCAAAAACTCACCAGTCCAATTCCTGGTCAGAGCACATGCCTGGGCTTCAGGCCAGGTCCCCAGGTTGGTGGTGTGTGAGAGGCAACATAACAGGTGTTTTCTCTTGCACATCAATGTTTCTCTCCCTCTCTTTCTACCTCCCTTCCCTTTTCTCTAAGAAATAACTAAAATATTTTTTAAAGAAATCAAGAAAAGAGACATGAGAAAGCAAGAACAGAAGACAGGCCATATTTGAAGAAACCATGGCTGAAACTTTTCCAGGGTCAACAAAAAGACATAGGCACCTGAAAGAGTCACAAGCAGGATCAAAGGACAAAAATCCAACCCAGAGACATTGTAATGAAACCTCAAAAGATGAGTATAAAGAGAAAAATCTTAAAAGCTTTCAGAGAGGAAAAAACAGATCACCCACAAAGAAGCATAATCAGGATGACAGAATTGTCTCCTCAGGGCAAAAGAAAGGTATTTCCAGATTTACAAGCTAACTATTTGTGAATTATTGCTGAAAGAAGTAATATATGATATGCTCAGCTTGGGAGGAAAAAAAGAAATAATAGGATGCAAGGAACAATGGTGAGCAAATAAGTCAGCAAATGATGCTGCTACATCTAAACTATTGATTGCTTAAAAAGAAACTAGAACTAAAATTCTGGAAAATAATAGCAAGGGAGCTGAGGGGTTGATGGTGGGGCATGAGAGAGATCAGAAGTATCTTCCCAGATGTACTGCAGTCATAATCTTCCATGGAGGGCATTAGCAATACTAACTATAGGCATTTTTAGAAAAATAAAATATTATAATGTGTGTTAAGAGTAGCCAGTGAAGCAAAGCAGGAATCAAAATATAGAGACTTTGGTAACATTTTCTAAAGTTCTCTTCCCCATAATCTAGCCCCATTTTCTACCTCTAGAAGAGACCAAAAAAAAGTCTTTTAAAACTACAGACCTTGCTTTATAGTCAATTATGGGAACAGTGTGAAATTTCCAAATCAGACAGCACTGTATTCAATCACTCACAATTTATAATTTTAAAAATAATATTTAACATTCTGACAGTCGGATAAGGAAACAAGGCTTAAAATAACTGAGTAAAAATATTAGGAAAAGCCTGACCTATTAGATCATAAAAGTCCACCAATGCAAGCTGTGAGAAGACATATCTGAAAGTGATATGAAACTGTGAAAGGCACCCAATAAAAGTCAGGGGTAACACTGGGCTCCTTACCCACCAAGCAATGGATTGGGCAACCTAATGGATACACATGCCTCTAACTTCTCTAAGTGTAATGGCTTTTCTTCTAGTCTTCCTTTGGAAACCCCTATTATTTATTAATCACTCAACTTCAGAACACAGATATGCTCACATTTAAATAGACAAAGTGATATTTTTAAAATAGATATATAGAGAGAAAGAGAAAAAGTCCATTTGAAATTACTTCAAAATAATAATAGTACTTGTTTCTGAGTGTAATAATTATGGCTAAAATTTTCTTTTCTAAACTTTTAACTTTCTACAATCAATGTGTATTGTTTTATATTGCTTTATCAACAGAGAAAAGTTTAAAAAATTTTTAAATTTCCTCATGAATTTATTTTATAAGGATTCAATTGGTAGTATATAATTTTAAAGAAAGCTTCCGAAATCCTATGTAATTCATCCAATACAAAAAGAGTTTTAATTGAGTGGATGTTAGGTTTAATTATTCCCCTAACCAAAAGTCTACATCAGCATAACAGCATAATGTGAGATTATACATGTTGCTTAAAGAAAAAAGCGGGGGGGGGGGGGGGCTAAATCTGATTAGGTAATGATCTCTTCTGCTCACACATCAAAACAGTTGTGAAAATAGTAAAATCCAGAAGGAATTTTTTAAAGTTCTAATAGTCCAAGGAAAATCAATTTATTCTTAATTGAAAGAAAAATGAAGTTAAATTTGGTCATTTTCCAGACTTTTATAAAGTGAATGCATTTGTCCATGGAATCTTCAGGGATATAATTTACTTCTCTTTCTATTAAGGACTATATTAAAGCATGTACACAATTAAACCCCTCCTGATTCAACAAAAATATTCAGAAGTGTTATTCTCAAATTTCTAATAATAACTGAGTAACCTGGAGGTTTGCTCAGAGTTTGAATATACATACCTGGGCTGAGTCAAGCATATTAATCATTCCATTCTGTATGACTCTGTATAATGTAATGAACACTAACAGACTTCCCATTTCCTGTATCTCATTTTTTATGTTATTTTATTGTACCACTAGGGCTAAAGACCAGAAGAGAGATGTCTGAATTCAAAAAAATAAAAGAAGTAAAAAACACAGCTTCTAAATTTCTTAAAACTGCTTAAAGCATTTAACAATCAACACATAATGATGTTCTACTTAACATTTTTATCCTTACTAATTTAAAAAATAAAACAAAATAGTCTCTTACTGAAGTGCATGTTTTTACCCAGCTCTGGAATACTCATTTGGACATTGCAAATAAAAAACTTTGTGTCATTTCTGCAAATTCCTGTTACTGTATCTGGTTCAAGAGCAAGTCTACTAGGAAACATGAAAACATTCTCACTTATGCCACTGACAAGATTTTTAATAACCAGGCTGGTCATTTACCAACTTTCATTGTTTAAAATCTAACAACAAATTTATTCCTTTTTTGATGGATAGTTTAGCTGTTCCTAAAGTTAGCTAGAGTTTCGCAGATCCCCAAGCAGAAAATAAATACAAGATGTTAGTTAGAAAGGTTAGTTTTCTCAAGTTTTTCTTTTTTTTAATGTGCAATTGTGTTTAAGGATATGCTGTCCAGAAGTAACTACGTATATATGTTTGCTGGGTCAGCCACTTACAAATTCAAGATCTTGACAAAGTTCACAAGAAATAACTGATAACAATAATACTATCCAGTGCATTAGATTTTATTTAGCATCACTACATATTTTACATAATGTAATAATCACAAATTGTAGGAAAAGGTGCATTGTGCATGATCCTCAGTGTAGCTGACATCTGTCATTTTCTTCAAGCTAAGGATCTACTTTTGTTTCCTAGAGTTCTCTGGTTTCTTCTTGAGGACTTACCTCTTAACCACTGGACATAAACATGGAAGTGTAATCAGAAATTTATCCCTTTCCTGGAAGGTGGTCACTTAGCCAAATTAGGCCAATCTCTTCCCCTTCCCCCGTCCCATGAATCTGAACTTTGAAAAGAGGAACAAAGACACTAGAAATATTTAGAGGTTTTTGTTTTATCAGTGGAATCTAGATCAGATTTTTTTCCTGCTATAAAATCTATTAGAATTTTCCAGCCCTCTGAAGATGGCTTGACTACTCCCCCCATCTCCAAACCTGGGTTCCAGCCTTCCTTCAGTTCTGTGTGCTACCCATTCCAGTAAGTGCTCCTTTGCCCGGTGAGCCAGAACCAGGTTCTGTTGCTCACAGTCAGAGAATGCTGAAGTACTTTTCTACACATGAAGCATCTGAAATGTTAAGTGATGTTCCTAAGGCTGCTCAACAAACAAGGAGCAATGACCTCCTAACTCCTCACTCCAAGTCCTTTCTACTCTTGACACAAAGGTAAAGACGATCATAAAACACATTTTAAAATGCATCTTATTTTCTAACATTGAAAGTGGTTTTAAAGTTTAAAATCATTCTAGGAGTAACTTTTCTTCAGGAAAAAATATGATGGATAATCTAATTTTGGATAGCCATACTGTGTTCATAGTACTTTTAGAGAAATGTCCTGTATTTTCTTCAGCAATATTTTCAGATTCTTATAAAAAAATTTATGTCATACCCTGTACTTCAAATACTGGGTTATCAATGCCCACTACTGACTGACAGATATTCCCAAATACTTCTTTCCTAGAGTCAATGTCATTAGTAGAAAGCAAAAAAAATACCGTAAATTAAAACACCACCAACAAATAATAGCCTCCGTGTGCCAGGCAATGAATTCATTGGTCACTTTACATATACATATTATATTATTAAATCCTCACAACAACAGTGTATCAATATCTTAGTCAATACCAATATCTTAGTTTTTAATGAGGGAACTGCTTTTAAGATATGAAGTAACTTGCCCAAGTGTACATAGCTGAAAAATGATAAAACTACAATTTGAAGCCCACATGCTTTCCATGAATAATGTCCACCCTCATAGAAGCACTGAAAATAGATGTCAGAAAACTCTTACCTCTTCAATTTCCAAAGGCTTAGACAAAGAAAAGGTTGGTAATATAGACACTGCGATAACTAGCATTGCATCAATCACAAGCAACAGAAAAACTACTTTTTATAGCCATAACTTGGAAAATAAGATATATGTTAAACAAAGACTCTGCATACTACAATGACTGAAAAAAACAACATTCATGCCCATTTGATGCAACAATTTGAGCTAGAAAACACTCCCAGTTTAAAAAAATCCAGACATCTCGCTTTTCCTCCCTTTTTTCTCCCAGATTTCTTTGCCTTTTTCCCGCTACATTTCTCATTAAGAAGTTTAACTTATATCAAATCAAAATTTCAATTTTAATAGATGTAAATCTCAAACTCAGTATCCTACCATTCACAAATATGGCAGAATGAAATAGTGAATACAAAATCATTGTTATATGGAATATGTCTTAAAACCCTTTAGCAGTTCAGAAAAAGAGACACACCTAAGCTTATTTTTTCCATCTGGATCCAAAACTTAAGTTCATGGGCAAAGTATATGTGTTTGTATTGGCAAGAAGTGTGTGATTTCAAAACATCTCTAGTAGTGCTATAAGTAGGCCATGGCGCTAATGAGGCATAGTGGTGAATATGGTCCTTGTAATAGTATCAATTGTTTCAATATGTAGAAGTCTGTTTAAAAACTATAAATGGCACCTCTACTCAGTTCTAGCTACCCTAAGAAATGAATACTGCAATACTAACAGTCTTAAGCTTACACATCTCTGAAAATGGATCAAAAGGCACACTCTACTCGAAATGCCTCAGTAATATCCTTTTCTGGGAAAAAACAACAGCAGCTCTCCAAAAAAATAAAAATAAATAGATGGGGCAGACATTTAATGACTGAGCAACCTAATTAATCGAGGGATTGCACCAACTTGGCATTTCGTGGGGGGAAGATTCAATGTTACTAGATTATGTTCACTTCAATTGGGGCCCTGTCTCCCTAAGGATGCTAAAACCAAGTAACCAAGAATTGTATCCATAAAGTGCTTAGTGAATATATCCTGTGGTGGACTCTAATCACACGTGAGTATCCCTATTTTTCCTATTTGATTAATTGCTATAGTCTTCATAAAGAATTGACTTTTCAAATATCTTGAGCTATTAGGTCACGGATATTATGTATACACACTATAATTCTATTATTTTCATATGACATCATTGAAAAGAACTCAAGTCAGATTCTACACTCATGAACTCGAATTCCATTCATATTACATCATTTGTTTTCAGTCATACCCAACAAAATTGTTCCCCTCACCAACCAGCCTGGATACCTAAATAAGACTTGTGGGATGCTATCCAAGATGGCAACGGTGAGTGAATGATGAGGCGAAAGTTGGTTCTGCCTCTTAAGGGTGGGATGTTATTTTGTGTATTCAGAAATCAGGGTTTTCATATTATTTCTATTTATAGTTTTTAAAGGAAACACTACCCCCTGCCTATAATGATTTTTGGCCAAAAGAATTGCTAACTATTACACTCTCAGCATGAGCATATAGGTAAGACATAGAAGCATGGCTGGTGGATTGCACCTAAAACTCTGCACCTGCACCTAATAACTAATCCAAAAGGAAGACTATGCCCAAAAGGTAGAATGTGAGGAGCAACTGGTTCCTGAATGCTCTGTAATCTCATAGATCTCCCTCTTTGCTGTTAAATGAAAAGCAGAGATTAGACACAGGAAAACAAAATTGTCCAACTTCCTCTATTTATAACCTCAATGTTTATACCAGATCTGATCATGAGTTATCATTTAACATAAGATTTCTTTCTAGACAAAGGCTACAATAGCCTGGAATTCTCACAGTAGTTAAAACAATTTGAAATAAAGTCCAAATCTTTCCCTAGTCCTAAAGCAAGTGTTTTCAGCCAACATGCAATATTTCATGTCCTTATCAAAGACACCAAAGTGTTTGGCACACAGTCTAATTCCACTTTTCCATGTTCTCAAGCGTGGTCACCTTTTGCTGGAGGATAGGAGGAATAAGGCCATGACGCTCTTTGGAGGCTCCACAGAAGGCTGTTTTTCCTCTGCATCAAAACGGTCAGAAAGTAAGGGCTCTTTGTCCATCTTTATCATGAAGGCAGAACTGTGGTTCTTGAAAGCCTCTCTTACTGCCTGTGTTCCGGTGTGTCTTGCCTCCCATCAGTCAGAGGAAAGAGTGCCCCCACAGGCCATCATTAACCTGCCAATTCTGCCTCCAAACAAGGAGGACAAGAGCTCACTAATTTGAAGATCAAAAAGCCACTTGTCCATTATATAATTGGAATGAAAGGCAAAATGTTGCCGTTCTGAAGAGCACAGTAATTACTAGTTGTTAATTGCTCTCTCGTGGTGGCTCACTTTTAATTAAAAAGAACAGCTCGTCGCAGGCCGATAAGCAATGGCGGAGACCACTGGTTTAATCAACAAAGCAGAAAAATTTGTTTCTGCCACAGCCAACAACAGCTTGAGAAATCTTCAGATGTCCAATTGAGATTAAAAACTGTCTATTTAGTGCAGTCAGATTTTATTTTAACCAAGGAAATGACTATTTGAAGTCTTCCAACCTGAGTGTCCCCGCCACATCCCGCTGGTGCCGTGGGGACTAATCACGGGCCGGGGTTGTGATCACTCAAGTAAAGAAATTTAGCGACTTTCCTCTTGACTTCATCATTCTTGGGTAATTGGCCTGTCTGAGGTGAGTACTCTTTTTCTTTTCCTTTTTCTTTTTTTTTAAGAAAGCACTTTAAAGTATGGAAGGCCCACAGACTGTGCATTTAATTACTGTTCATATTTCATGCAGTCAAACTGAATTTCATCTAAAAAGAAAATGATTTACCTATCTTAAAAAAACGTATATGGTCTGCTTTGTTTTTTTTCTTCCAGGGGTTATATATTTACATACCCTAACAATTTATTTAGGGCATCAAAGTTAATTCTGTAAGATGCTTCTCTGTCTGACCCTCTTTCATCTAGCAGCCACAAATGAGAGCTCTCCCTTGGGGGGGGGGGGCGCAGATACTCTACAGAAGGCTAGTACTACATTTAGTTAAGACGGTTCCCTAGTGTAAGTGGGGATACATGGTCTTAGTGTGGCTGGAATCTCTCCAACGGTGCACAGCCCTATGCCTCTTTTCTTCTCCCTCTTCTTCTACGCTGTCATAGTTAGAAAGGCATTTGTTTTTACAATCTGAATGTACTTCCATTTAACTGTTCCTCATCTTCACTAATCATGAGAAACACATATCTTTTTGTTGTCTGGCTTATATTAAAATTGTGTCTCAATCACAATGCTAGTGACACAGAGTCAAATATCTACTCGGTGCTTTTGGTAAGTGTTAGTGCTAGTCATCCTGTACACACTGGTTCATCCCTTCAGCGCAAACGTTTGCCTCTGAAAAGATCCGTTTCCTGCAAGCTACCAAAGCACACTTAGAGTCTCTCTGCTAAGCTAGGGATAGTCTTCTGGATATAGCCTACAAACACATGTATGTAAATGGGTAATTTAATTCAGGGCAATGAAAGATGAACCTTTTGTTAGCTTCATTTCATAGTCCTTCTCTTTTCTTTGAAAACATTGTTGATGTCAAGGCTGATGGATGGTGACGGGTACCCACTACTGCCTCCACGCCAACCCTAATACTAAGTTCCACAGGGTGTTTCTTTATCCTTCTCTTCACTGCTCTCTAAGGATAAATGGCCGGCCACTGTGGAGAGAGTAGAGTCCAATCTTAGCATAAATCCCAGCTCTACAATTTCTTAACAGGTAACCATGGGAAAGGTTTTGAGTCTCTAAATTTCAATTTGGTCCATGGAGAAAATAACTCCTTTAGGGGGATGTTGCAAAAAAATAAATGAAATAATATTTTGAACATCATATGTTCTCAGTAAATGATAGTTATTCCTAAGGAATGTTGGACGCGTCCTAATTCAAGAAAGGTCTCTCCTCATTCAGTCCTCTGTAAACTTTCATCTATAGCTGGAGGATCTGGAAAAGGTAATCCTAAAGCTGTTGCGTTGGATGTTTGGTACTCCCCATTTTCTCCCACCCCCAAACTTCATTAATTACTTTAATTACAGTCATATCAAACATAGGGGTAGGGTGCAGACACAATGAGTTCATGAATGACTCAAAAAGGAATCTGATAGTAGCTTCACTTTAATAGGAAGTTAGGAGGGTGAAAAAGAAGGGATTACTTTCTAAAGTTTAAGTTCCCCCAAATTTTCTCAGGATGCTACTGAGCAAATGAAGACAGCACACTCACATGCACACACACATTTTGCCTGACTCCCCGCACCACCCTGTCAATCTTGTAAGTGTGGTGACCTTAATCAAGACAAACCTAAAAAAATTATTCACATGAGCAACACCATCTTCTGTGTTGAGAAAGCCATGAACTAGGAAAATAATGAAATTAAATGATTTTTTCCCAAAATACATCTTCAAAGTTGTTGCCTCTTTGAGGTAATATTCCTTTCTGGCCATTTTTCTACTGGGAACTATTATGTGGCTTCTTTTATTTCTTACTGATAACAAAGATGCTTTTTAAAACTACTGGAACCCAGTGAAAAATTCAATGCCTTTCGTGAACCATAGGAGTCTTATCTTTAGTTACAAATGGCCCTACCATCATCATGCCTATATATAATCATGGAAATATCAAGTTATGGAGTTGAAAGAGACCAGAACAATATTATACAGATATCAGCCTTTAAAATTGCTGAATAAGTACAAATAGTCACTAAATTCTACACTCACATAAATGCCAAAGATAACTGCTATTCACATGCCTCAGGGCTTCACCTTCCCCCCAAAACTGAGTAGCAAAGGGTCACTTATGCCAGAACAGAACTTGGTGTTAAAACTGAATGGCCCCTTTGTCAAGCGCAGGCCCCCCGCCATCTCCTGGTGTGACACTGGATGGATCCTGTCACCTCCCTGACATGGTGAGCGAAGCAGAAAAGCCCTAAAGGCCCATCCAGCTTGAAAAGTCTGTTTTTCTATGACTCCTTTTTAAAAATAAAACTGTGGCAAAATATACATGATAAAATATACCCTTTTAACTATTCTTAAGCATGCAATTTAATCATGTAAGTTTTAAACGTATGTGACACAAAGGGCACACGGTACCCGTGCACAGTTTTAAATGTACAGTTGAGCATTTTCACACCATCGTGCAGCCGTCACTACCACCCACCTCCCAACCTGAAACTCTGTCCCCTCTAAACAACAAGCCGGTAGCTTCCTCCCCGAGCTCCTGGTGAACACCATTCTACTTGCCATCTCCAGTTGGCCTAACTGTAGCTACCTCACACAAGTGGAACTATACATTATTTGTCCTTTGGTGTCTGGGTCATTTCACTTCGCAAAATGTTTTCAAGCTTCCTCCGTGCTGTAGCATGCATGAGAATTTTCTTCTCTTTTTAAGGCTGAATAATATTCCATTGTGTGGATATACCACATTTTATTCATTCATCTGTTGATGAACATTAGGTTGTCTCCGTGTTTTAGCTATTGTTAATAATGCTGCTATGAACATTGGTATACAAGCATCAATTTGAGTCCCTGGCTTTCTAAGATGACTTTTGAGATTTAGGAAGAATCCAAGCCATCTCAAAAGGCTATTGGCAGCAACCTGTGGCATCGGGCTCATCTGCCCCAGTTATAAAGTCAAGAAGACAGATACAATATCTTCTTGACTGGCTTTGTACCATGGCAACTACCAGAAGATGTTCAACAAATGTCTTCTAATAACAGAAGCCGATCCGCCTCTCTGGATCAATTACTTGTTAAACCTAAATCCTCTTCCAGCCTGTAGACAATCTCTGATACACACTTTGTGCTAATTAAAGATGGAGGCCAAACAACGTGTTTAAGCACAGGCTTTTCCAAACACTCACCTTCCTGTGCCTGCTCACGGCACACAGACCAGCAGGCCGGGACGACTGCGGCCGATTCTGATCATGGTGAACTCAGGCACTTACTCTCTGATTGGGATGTGGAAGGGGGAGCTTTCTTTTTCTTTTTTTTTCCTACTTCCTGTTTCTAATTTTCAGGCAGCACCTGTCACCAGCAGTCTTGACTTTCACAGTTTTCTTTTGAGTCTCTTTGCTTTTTTTCTCATACTTGTTCTAAGGTTTATCAGAGGAAACACTTGCCCTCCCAAGGATGGCCTCCACACTGTGACAGATTAATCCAAGTTGAGTGAACTTCCTTCAGACAGAGGACACTAATTATTATGAAGGCACTTAGAACACAATGCGAGCTGACATCTGACAGACCATTCCCTGCCAGCTCTGCATTGTCTTAATGTCAGACCCTGTCAGTTCCCAGCCTTAATTACATCCTGTTTACAAACATTAGGCCTGACTTCAGATGAAGCCTTAACAAAGGTTGACAAAGGTCAGGGTCACATTGCAAGGATGTTATCTGTCTGTACTCTCCTCCCGATAAACCAGAGGTAGAGGGCTGATTCGGGAGATAGCTTTCTGAGCAGAAAAATGCACTGTGGTCACTAGAATATCTAATCTCTGCAGACACATTTTCACCCAATCTGCTAAACACTGTGGCAGAAAGAAGAGGCCAAATTTAGAGAGCCAACTTGGTGCTCGCTTATTATCTGAAGTCCCCGGAGGGCAGACGTGGCAAAGGTGTTGGGAAAAGCCTTCAGCAGGAAGGCAGAGTCACCCCTTGCCACTGAATCAAGAAAAACAAATTCAAGCAGTAAAACACAAACCCCAGTTAAAATGGAGAACTGTTGCAAAGATGACAGGCAAATTTAACTAGTATACGAAATCTGATTTTTTCCAATCTTTCTTATTTATTTATTTGTGATTTTGAGACTACGTCTATTAAAGTGTGGGAAGAATGAAACAAGGAAGGACCTAGGATAGAAGGAGCAACAGGAGAGGCCCTGGCGGGGGCTGCTTTAGCTCGCTGGGAAGCCAGAGAAAAGGGGGGAGACAGGTTCAGGGGGTAGCCCGGGAGAAGCTGCCGCTGCCCATTGCTCCCCAAGTTGCGAATCTCATGGGGCCCTTTGGAGTTTAGAAGATGCACACCTGTGGGGGACAGAGAGGGGACAGGGAGACATGCAGGAGTGCTCCCGGGAGGGAGAGTGTGCCTCAGTCATTGTTTTTTAAATGTTTTTTTTTATGTTAGGGTCAATTTGCAGATTTTTCTTAAGCAAAGTACTTTTTTAAAAATCTTTTTTAAAGATGTTATTTATTTATCTTTAGAAGGGAAGGGAAGGAGAGAGGGAGAGAATATCAATGTATGGTTGCTTCTCATGGGTCCCCTGCTGGGAACTGGCCTGCAACCCAGGCACATGCCCTGACTGGGAATCCAACCGCTATCCTCTGGTTCTCAGGCCTGCACTCAATCCACTGAGCTACACCAGCGAGGTCGAAGTACTTTTTTAGAATCATTTTATGTCCTTGATTTATAGATACAACATCAGACTTTCATTAAAATCAATTGGATTTGGGGTATCTGGTTTCAGTAGGTTACAACTGTAATCAATATGATAACCCAACAGTTTTTACAAGTTATGGCCCTAGTGATCATCTGTCAATCCCTATAGTTCATAAATAGGAAGACAGTGGCCCGATGCTATTGAATCGTTTAATTCAATACCCAGGTCTCACAGCACACGGGTAGCAAGGCCAGGCTAGAACCAAGATCGCCCACACCTAGCCGGGAGTTCTTTGGAAGTAAACACTTCATTTTAGTATTCCTATGGGACCTGGCATCTAGTCACTAGACATCTGTTTAATAACTTACTCATTTTGTCCCTTCAGCCTTCTTTCCTAAAGAACTTACATTCTTTTCGTCTCATAGTTTCCTATCTTCCAACACATAGATTGCTTTAAATGTTATTCTCTGGACACACTACTCTAGGTCTTGCAATTCCCATAGCAAAACAAAGCACTCAGCAGATAATTTATTTAAGTGCTTAGGCCTCATTTGCTTCTTCCACGTTATCAAGACTTTTGCTATGCTAGGTCCAATTCATTTTCTTACTCTGACTCCAGCGAGCTGCAATCCGTTCAACACGCTTGCTTCCTAAATGCATTCCTTATAGAAGTGAGTTCCAGGTTATTTCTAATAATTTGGCCAAATTGGCTTGGTAGACCCACACTATTTCGTTCAAATGGTCTCCTCTGGTCTCCAGCTCCTCAGCTGCACTGCCCTGCCATGGCCCATGCCCTCTACCGTGGAGACTCAGTCTCAGGCATGCTGCTTAGTCACTCTCCCAGAAAGCTCATCTGGGCTTCGAGTTTCCATTTCTTGCCACCAGTGGGTACCTTTTTCGGCTTATTCCTAATTCTTTACCCTTCTTTCCTCCTCATCCTTGTGTGAGGCATCAACAGCACAATGCCAAATCGAACACAGGGAGTCTAAAGAACAAACCATTTCCAGGGTCTCCCTCCCAATCCCCCCCATCTTGGAAAGAAAAAACACCATTCTCCTGATCCCTACTTTTACTTTTGAGTAAGTTGTTATCCTTGAGAATTTTAATTTTTCCCAAATTTTAATTTTTCTCATAGTGAGGAAACATGTCTTATTAATTGCTTTGTCCGAAGTGCCTGCCAGAGTACCTAGAACATAGTAGGTGCTTACTAATATATGATGCATGTACAAATGAGCAAAAAAATGAAAGAATCAATGAATGAGTGGATAGGCTTGGTACAATCACCGAATCTTGTCAATTCTTTCTCCACAGCATCCTCGCTCCCCTCTTCTGCTTCCTCCTTCATGGCCATCTCCATTTTCAAGGCTTCCCTCAGCAGGAGTCAGAATTACTACAAATCATAGTTCATTCATCTGCCTCAGTTTCTCCATCTAATCCCTCCTGACCCTGGCTGCGCACAGATACTGACACTATGCAAAAACTGATGCCTCAGTATTACCTAGAACACAGACTCCTTGCAATGATCTGAGCGAATATTCTAATTTGTTATATAAAATGTCAAGTAGCTCTAGGCCCAGGTCCAATTCCTGCCAAGTGTAACTTATTTTGTTCCCCCAGGATGACAATGAAATGCTGTTAACTATCCTTTGACTATGATCCTCTGAACAGGTGTGCACCCCATAACACTCTGTGGTCTAGACCAGATTTCCCAGCTTACAGGAGATTATGTCATTTGGGACTGAATCCAAGTCTTGGCTTAAATAAAGATGTATTACCGCCTTCCTGGTCATGCATCAACCACATGCACAGAGTGAAGGCAGATGAATCTGCCCATCAAGTGTAATATGGAGCTCTCTGACGACAAACTTGACTTATGGTAGTAAAATTGAGGTTACAGCGAAATTGAACTAAAATCCCTAGGTGTTATAGTACTTCAACTTGCTTCACTCACTGTGATGAGCTACATAGTTCAGAAGGCAGTAGTTACCGAAGGTTAAAAAAGAAGTTGGGTTCTGAGATATTTCCATTGTAGAGCTATAACCGTTGTGTTTGTTATGTCTGCCAGCTAGTGGCTGGAATGTCGAGTAGGAATTTCTAACAATTAACAGAGGGAATAAATGTGAGGTGGTGGCAGGGGAGAGGGAGAAGAGCCAAGGGAAAAATGAATGAAAGAATGAATCCTTTCCTGTAAAACCTTGAGGAAGTATGACAAAGCTGGCCTTTGGCATGCATTACATATACATTTTAGTGCTAAGTACAGTTTAAAGATGGACAATAATCATCTGTTATCTGGGTCACACTGACACATTAATGGTTCTATTTGTAAGTCTTGGGACAAGATCAATAATTGAGAGCTTTAAAAACATCAGGCACACCTGCAACTTCTTCCCACTGCTGAAAAATAACTGCCTGCTTTTTTTTCAGGGGGTTGTTTTTACTTTCATTGCATTTGTAATGTCAGTCATATGCACGACTCACTCTCCCATCAGAATTGGGTTACAGCCAGTGGCTAACGCCTCCGGAAATACAGACCTAATATTTCACAATAGCTCCGAGAGGGTCTGCAACCACATTGCTTTACTAACCCAAACAAGAAAATCTAATTTTAGAGGGAAAGGAGTTGAGAGGGTCATGAAACCATGTCAGTAGCCTAGTACATACCTTCACATTTTGGGGTGTGCAAAAGTTCAGTGCTTAAGTGAACCCCCAAATTCCTAGTACACTCACAATAAGCTGCTTTAATTCAAATGCAAGGAATCTTACCACAGGATTTCATAAAATGCAACTTTTCCAAACAGGAAAAGAGATACTAACACAACCAAAATTTCTACATCTCTGAAGCAGAGAGTCAAAGAAAAGATATCATTTTACAAAATAACTCAGCCTGCCAAGCTGATTCTGCCTTCTTCAGTGGTGGATGCTTGGGGGCCTGAGGAGGGACTCAAAGGTTTGGCATGCAAGAAGCCAGGAGCTGGTGAAAGCAAAGGCTCCAAGGGTGCTAAATGAAACAAGAATCCTCCGCAGCCACTAAAAACGGAATCAGGATGGTGGGAGCAGCAGTGGTGCCCACACTTGACCATTGAAGCCTTGCGTGCCAAACTCTTTCCTTTCCGTTCAGATATCTGGATCCAAAGCAAGATAACTTTAAATTTAAAACAATGCTACATCTGATCGTAAAAATGTATTGTGCTTGGGAGAGGTCCACGTACTGTCCTCATTCTCTCCTTAGCAACTTGAACAACACCCAGCACACAGCAACCATCCAATAAATGTGCATGGAATGGGTGATAAAATGAGAGAACACAACAGGGGCTTGTCCATTATCTTGGGGTGTCCAATACTGTCCGATACTGTTGGGGTGTCCAGATAGTATCAAGACACTTAATATGAAAAACAGAGACATTTACTGAAAAACACAAGATACAAGAAACATTGTACATAGGACAATGCCACCTCAGTCCCCTTCAAAGTAGGCACCTTGGGAAGCTCACACATTTCTCCCAACCACCATCAGCTGCCCGTCATATTTTTCTGAATCTAACTGATGGTCTGAAAATTCTTCCCTTTCAAAGGTGATTTTAGTTTTAGGAAAAGCCAGAAGTCACAGGGCACTAAATCTGGGCTGTAAGGGGGCTGAGTCACCTGGGTGATTTGACGCTTGGCAAAAAAACTCTGCAGGAGATGTGATGTGTGAGCAGGTGTGCTGTTGTGATGAAGCTGCCAGTCACCAGTTGCCCATAGCTACAGCCTTCTGAATCATGTGAATAGTTTCCGTGGAGGAATGTTCAAGCATAATACAAAATTTGATGCAGATTTGTTGCTCTACCACACAGGTGGCAAACACAAGGCTTGCAGGCTGAATCCAGCCCTCTACCTTGTTTTATCCGTCCAACACCTTGTTTCTACCCAGGGGCAGCACCGAGCTCTCGCTTAACTATTAAGGAGCAGTTACATTCATACAGTCCTAAAATTGTATTTGGCCCTTTGAAGGTAACCATGAAGCTGATGTGGCCCCTGGCGAAAATGAGTTTGACACCCCTGCTCTACCAGCCTAGTCATTTTGAATGCAACAGACACACAGTACACATGCTGATACTGGGTTACATCGATGTCCAGCAAACTGTTCTCATTAGATTAACAGTGGCTGGATTTTTTCCGGACAGACCTCATACATTAAACCAATCCTTTCAAAATATCTGGGAACCAGTATATTTTTAAATCAACTTTTCCATAATATACAACCCAACTCAAAAAAAATCAGTAAAAATAAGAAATATAATTGTCTGCCTAGCTGGTAAGTTATCCAAAAAATTGTTTAATCCCCATAGACACAGTGATGGATAATTCTGCCTTAAAAAAGGGAAGACAACTGTCCACAGCAACTCTGCATATTCCCCATAACTAGACAAGCGGTCACCTTTCAAGGATGACAGGAAGGAGCGCCAGGTGAAGCTCCTGCCCCAAAGATCCAACCTTGCCTTTCCTCCCACCATATAGCCACAGCTCCCCTGATGTCCTTCGGGCTGAAGGTAGAAAGAGAAAAAGGGATCTTCTAGGAGACTTTGCCCTAAGCCAGAGCCTTAGGAATAATATTGTTTTATGCTCCCATGACAATCTCAACTCACTCTCTCCATTATGTCTGCCCAAGTTTCTGAGCAGCTGGGAGCTGGCCAACTCCCATAGGGCTGGCAGCCTAGGCAAATAGCAGTCATCTCTGATTGATGCAAAGTAAATACTCGGTTTAGCCATATAAAGTAAATATTACCACCATTTTACAGAAGAGAAAATTAAGGCTAATCTATTTACCAGGTGGTGGAGTTGGGATAGGAACCGCAATTTGACTCTAAAACATGAGATTTTTTTCCCCCACCACCCGACTCTGCCCGTGTTGGCTCCCATACTCCAGATGTGAAGATGGCTGTGTGCAGCAGCACCTCTTACATATTGAAACGAGGCAGCATTGCTCAGATACAATCCCTTGTATATATGGGCCTAATAATTTAAGCCTAATAGCTTAAAAGTTTAAAAACCTGAAATATCACCAAGTAAAAACATCATAGAACTCTCTTGTTCCAGCAGACACAGCAGAGGGAAACTTCTTTGCAGGAATATCTTGCAAGCTTTATTTGTTCTTGTGAAAATAAATATATTAACATTACATAGTACTCTTCCGCTGGAAGAGTTCAAGGCATTTTTCAAATGCCAATTTTAGTATTTACTTGAGGTGGGGGGAAGCTAAAATATTATAGACAAACTCTAGGAGGCATCTCTTACATAATTTAGCTTCCTCCTTCCCCAAAGAATGTAGGCATCTCAAGATAAAACACACATCAACACTAAAACTATTCAAATAAAAATCCAAAATTCATAGAGAAGTACAAAAAAATCCTAACGTGACTAAAACTTAGTAGTAATGATAATAATAGTATCATTTGAGCACAAAATTTAGTGTTTAACCCCTTGAAAAACAAAGTAAAAAATGGGTTGTATATTTTCTCATTACCCAGTAAAGGGGCTTTCTGTGAATTGTTATAAAAGAAACTCTGAATAAAATATTGGATACATTATACCACTATTCTATAGAAAATACAGACACTCCTCATTTGACAGTATTAAACTGGCCCTTCAACCAAAGCTAAAGAACCATCATTTTTAAAAAAGTTTGGTTCCAAATGCAACTTTATTTTCTTTCTACATAAATCATATCTGATTTTTACACCAATGATTAGTGAGTATACTTGATTCCTTCCACCTCTTTTTCAAAATCATCTAGTTGTCTACATTTTTAGCAATAAAAGACCATCTCTTTTTTTTTTAAGGTAACATCTCTAGACCATTTCCCATGTAACTTCAGCCCTGTGCTAAGAGTGCACTCTCTTGTCTCTGAGACTCAGGGCTGTTAATGATTTTACCCTCTGCGTCAGAACCACAAGCAGCAGGCCCAGGCATCCAATCAGGTTTGTCTGGTTCCAGAACCAGACTCTTAATCATCATGCTATGAACTGTCTTCTGTGATCTGTTTGCCGTGTGGGTGTGCCACATGTTATCTGTATTTCCAAAGTCAGGTAGATGAAAACATCTTCCTGAAAAATTAGTATTTTTCTTAGGCCAATTCTTCATGGGCAGGCTCACAGAGAAAACCTGGGCAATTGTTGCTTTTGATCAGGTAAAGGATTTGAAATCATAACCCACTTTTTTTTATCCTATGCAACAGACAATAACTACTGCAATATGTGGATAAATGAAAGACCCTGTGTGGATGGTAGGAAGTTATATGTGTCATGGAACAGGCAATAGGAACTTTCTCTTCAGGTTACCAATCAACTCAAAGTCGTTTGAAAGTAACCAATTGTCATCATGGATAATGTTCTAGATAAAATCTACTGGTCAAAGCAAACACCTAAAATACCTTGGACCACACTACAAAAACCCAGAAGCAATTATCACTCATCATTGCCCTGGCAGGAAGCTCCAGGGAGACCAAAGACTGAATGAGTAAAGGGACCACTATCACCTCTTAAATCTTGGCCGACTACTTCCAGATGAGCTATTTGGCATACTGAGGAAATGGAGCTCAAAAATCTTGCCCAGATGTTGGATTTCAGCTAGAAATTATCAATAGTTGGGTTCCTGGCCCTTTAGCTTCATTTATAAGACAATGGATTTTTCCTTTTCCAAGCATGCTATTTTGCTACTATTTTTAAGCAGATTGTATCTTTGTATTTGGTGAAGACTTACCCAAAATGGCCCACACATACAGACATTTGAAGCTAAGAGAAAAAAAATGAGATAGCTTATCCAAGAACAGTTACCCAGGGGAGGGAATATACTCTTGGGCTTACACAAATAGATTCTTTCTCTCTCTTCAAATCAACCTAAACACCTCTGAACCCCGAAATTTTTAAATAATCTGTGCAACAACAACAACAAAAGCTCTAAGAGTTACTACTGTTTTCAGAACATCACAGCAAAAGAACACCTAAGTCACCGCTGACGGCAGCTGTTTCTCATAAGGATGCCCCTGAAATAACGAGAGCCCAAGAACTTCTACCCGTGGATCCAGTCACAATCTGTGCTGAGTACTAGGGATTCAATGATTTCTTAAAAACCCACAGACATAGCCCTTGCTTCAAGGAGTTTACATCCCAACATCTCAATAGAGAAGAAAGACAGCAAACATTAAATCATGTATATTGATTCAAATAAAAATATGATAGAAAAATAGCTGACAAAGATAATCCTGGTGTCTTCTAATTTAATTTAAAGAAGCCTAGATTCCTGAGGGAGAAAACAATCAGACATGAGTTATCCAAAAGCCTCCCCAAGAGAATGCTTTTTCAAATAAAGTTTAGAGGGATTTTTCCTGGGACTGTGTACCTAATCTCCAATTCTGGCAAATGGATTCCTCCCTGAGTTTGGTCACCAAGTTAGAATGGCAACCCAGCCACCATAAATCCACAGTTGTGAGTACATAAAGCACAGAGTTTAATCCTGTATTATTATTTATTAGTTAATGCATTATTTTCCATATAAACAACTGTAAACCTACTTTTTCCCTACCCTGTATACATGCATATGCATGGTCTTGAATTTTTTTCCTTGCCACTGTCACGGTTTATTGGCATCTTCATAGAAACTTCAGGAATGGCTCCATCTTAAACTTGACAGTGACAAAGTCAACTTTTTTCTGTTTTCTTTCTACCATTAAAAATTAAAATTAAAAAATACATAGAAACACTTCTCTCAGTGTAGAATCAAGACACATCTTTAAAAAAGTAGAAAATGTTTGTCTCGTTTTACAAACAATTGCTAGGATCTAGCCTGAACCTTAAAATCATACAATCTTATTACACTGGACTTTGAACAAATCTTAGAATGTATCTCATCTAGACCTACACTGTACAGACAAGGAAACTGATGATGGGCTACTGATCTGTGAGGACCTCGATCCCCTAACACCTGAGACATCGAGCGTGGAACATGTCAAAGCCACACAAACTTTCACTGGAACCACTGGCAGAGTGGAAACCATTGAAACGCACCCAATTGTATACAAATGTACAACTATGTATAGTTACAATCAAATTAACTGGTAAATCACCACGCTCAGATGTCAAGAATACAAAGTAGTTGTACACAGAAAACAGTGTGTTTTACTTGCTACACCAAGTGAAACAACTTAGGGCCTGGCTCTTGGCAAACTCCATCTTTAGGAAGAACCCGTCATAAAGAAAAATGGTGGATAGTGGGAGGAGAAGATGGTGGGTAGTGGTGGAAGCTTCTTACCCCCCAAACCACCTACTGAATTATATGAGAAATACCCTAATGTTATTTGGACTCCACAAAGCAAAACCGTAGGACGATTACTTTGTCCATTTTTTTCTATAGCTCACTAAAGTTGAGGCTTATGACTTTGACTGTTCAGCCTCTATTCTTGATCCATCTGGTAACAGCAGGTGATTTCCTTTAGATACCTTCCTCTCCCACTTACAGACCTGTTGTTCGGGCGGGGTTGGCTCTATTCTATCTCACACCAGACTCCAAAAGAAGAGCGCATGACCGAGGCCTGACCAATAGGAACACTTCATCCCTTGGCTGCAGTGATTGTTTTAAGGTTGGGCATGTGACCCTAGCCAGACCAATGTCTGCATTCTACAGAAAGCACTGGGAAAGAGAAGAGTTTTTCTTGTTATTATACCTGGGAACTCCCTGAATTCACAATAAGAAGAGGAAGAAGCCAACATAGAGGAAAGCAGAACAAACTACAGTAACCAGAAGGGAGGGGGTGGGCGATAACAGGGGGAAGAAGGGGAAGGGTCATCAAGGAACATGTATAAATGACCCACAGACAAAGCCAAAGGAGAGAAGGACTGAGGGTGGGAGGTGGGAGGTGGGGGTGGGAGGGGCAGGGGAAAGTGGTGTCAGGAAAATGGGAACAACTGTACTTGAACAATAAAAAAAGAAGACAGAGACAGAAAGAGTTTGAGGTATATTGACATCATTGAATCTCTGGAATCAGTACCTGCCCTTGACCTCTCAGTTACCTGTTTCAGTAAAATCTCTGGTATTTTTTTCTTAATAAATTGGAATTGAGTTTTCCAGTTTTTTGCAGAGTCCTGACTCATCTCCCCAGTCCTGCTCCTGTCCCAAACTCCTCCTTCCTTGGTCTTCTGGTTCAGTGAAATGGACAGCAGGGGGTCTGAGAACTGGTCCTGGGTCCATCGCCTCCTTGAGCCACAACCTGTCTAAACCTCAAAGTCCTCATAAAAAAGGGGTGGAAGCTACATCTTTCCTACCTAACAATGTTAAGATGAATCTTACTTTGAAGGGTTTTGAGACCCAGGCCAGGTCATTAATACAAAATCACAATGATAAGAGCATAATATTTTGAACATGAACTGCTGTTATTTGCTAAGAGTTCTGGAACTGTCTCATTCCTCATTTTGGTTCTTTGGTCCATCTTTTTACTACTTTGTTAAATATGAACATAGGTCACTACCTAAGAGGTTGAATTGGTCAATTGCCTAGTCATTTTATAAAAATTTTAAATCTTAATTAACAAAATACTGGTTATGTAGAAAGGTGGAAGGAATGTGTACTTTAGTAGCTTAAATGTCCAGCAAAATAAGCTTTAAATCACAGCTCTTCTGCCTATGCCTACCTGAGTTCTGTGACTGGCCAAGCATTTACTACCTCCGAGCCTCAGTTTGCTGATACATTCAGACAGCATAAAAATCACCCATTGTTTTGGATTGCTATGACAATTAAATCATATACACATCGTCTTTCGATGAAACTCCATAACTGGGGGAATAAGAGTGATCATTGTTTATTACTAGCAAGAATCACAGAGACCATGGAGTTAGGACTGAAAGGCATGCGGAGCTGGGAAGATGAGACAGTGGGACCAGAGATCTCACTATAATAGGAAAGACTGTGTGAACCTCAAAGGTCTGAGTGCCGGGTCCAGAACCCTGGAGTCAGAGGCTCAGAAACAGCAGCATTGCTTCTTTGTTCATAGCTCATATTTTGTCTGCCTCCCTAATACTTTTTGAGACAATTTGCTTTGATCTCCTCAAGCTCAGGGTAGGTATCTTGATTATTTCTGTACACCTCCTCCTTAGGAAGTATTCAGTAAATGTTCACTGTGATTTGAACATAATGATCTCTTGTCCTAAAGGAAGGGCTGCCTTCACATTTGGTGTCCATTGCCCAGGATTTAAAAAAAACAGACAAAGCTCATGAGCATTTACCTTTTCACTGGAAGAGAGACCCATAAGTCTTTTATGTGATTGAGTTGGTCCCTTGAATGTTCTCCCACACCCCCCAGCTCCTCTGCTATCTTCAGATGTATGAAGGTTAATCCTCCTGGATGTGTGGTTTAGTCCAGTGCAGCACTGGCATCATCTGCAAGCTTATTAGAATGCAGGTTCTCAGGCCCTTTCTCCAGCCCTTTCCCCAACCTACCAAATTAGAGTCTCGGGCTGAGACTCAGGAATCTGTTTTAGTAAAATCTCCAGGGATTCAGATGCACACTTAAGTTTGAAAACTACTGATCCAGACCTTAATACCTTCATTTTTAAAAAAACATTTAAGTAAACATTTTAGCCTTTCCATGTTGAGGGGTAAGTAGAAGTTACTTTTACAAGCTAATTCAATCATATAACTTCATTTTTATGTTTCCAGTGGCAAACTTATTCAAAAATATTTGCTAAGTAAATACAGTATTTATTTATTTGCTTAAATAAATAGAGATGAGTAAGATAAACAGTTCTAACCTTAAAAAGCTCCAGTTTCTTTTTTAAGGGACCAAAGGGTCAGCTGCAGGTGGGGACACTACCTCCCACATGTCAGTCAGGACCCTAGATGATGCTCTGGTGGACAACGTGGAGTCCGTAAGAATCCTACAGCTCTATCGGGCCCATCACTGATATTGTCAGACTGGCTACTCCTCTGCCAAGGTGTTCAGGGACCAAACCTATTGCTCCAAAGTACAACAGCCAATGTGTGCTAAGTGACCCAAGGAAAGTATATCAGGTCCTTGTAGGCGCTCCAGGCATTTAGTCCTGGGTATTCAGCAATCACATGTGATCGTATTTATGGGAATATAAGAACAAAAAAATGTATAGTTGATAGTATAAAGCATAACTGTGGTTGGACCAGGGGTGTCCAACCTTTTGGCATCTCTGGGTCACTCTAAAAAGAGTTGTCTTGGGCTGCACATCAAATACATTGAGACACATAATCACACACAAAAAATCTCATAATATTTTAAGTAAATTTATGAGATTTTGTGTTGGGCCACATTCATCGCCATCGTGGGTCACATGTGGCCAACCAGCCATGGGTTGGACACCCCTGGATAAACCACGATGGCAGGAGAAAGGTTTAAAGAAAGCTTTAAAGAAAGCTCAGGTGACATGAGCAATCTTCTGATGTGTGTGTGACCACCACCTGCACCTGGTCAGCTTGTGTAAGTGGTGCGCTGAAGTAGTAAGTGTGTTTAGTGATTAACATACACAAATTGCCCCACCCCTTCACACACTTGTGAAGAACCAGTATCTAGTCCCAGGTCCAGCATTTGAAGATTTAAAAGCAGAGAACCCTGGTCAGCTGTGTTCACAAGACCCTTCCAACATGGCAGATGTTGGAGACAAGGGTAACATCACATTATAGATAATTTTTAATGGCTATTACTTTGACAAATTAAAATTAAGATCGGACTAGGTAAACTCTTTTATCTTTTTTAAGAGAAAATTAAGAAAAAAATGATGATGGATGTAAATAGAAAGTAGAATGTCATCCAAAAGCCGTCTGCCCTTCCAGATAGGTCCAGCAAAACACCTGCCCCCTGCCTAGGGCCTGGGGCCTAGGTCCTAGGGCCTGAGAACTGCCTATGTCCTCTAAAAAGAGTCCTTGTCCTTTCTCTAGATTGTACAACCTGGTTCTGTGAGCTAAGGGGAAAGATAATCCTTAAGAAAAATCAGTGCATAACAATGCCATTCCAGAGGAAATTCCCCATCGACACTCACCATTGAAGGTAATCCACACACACTCTCCTCAAACCCTACTCCCCTGTCCCTGCCCCACCAACGTCCAAGGGGGACCACCTCCCTCTGGAGAGAAGGCAGAACCTGGGCTTAATTTATCCTGTTGCAGAACAAATACTGCATTCCTCACTACAAAAGCTATGTAATGGAAGACCGCACACTTGCAGCTGCCACACTGGGCTAAGTACTTAGCCAACTATTTGAAAGCATGAAGGGCCCCTTCATACCCACTTTCCAGCTTTCCTTTAGTCTGTTACCTACACGGTGTAAGAAAATACTCCAGCCAGAATTCTCAGAAAGGTTACTAGATTAACATATAGAAATTTTGGAGCCCCAGTCAAATTTGAATCTCAGATAAACAACACATATTCCTATGTTGTTTATCTGAGTTTATTATATGTTGTTTATCTGAGATTCAAACTTGCCTGGCCATTTTGTATTTTACCTGGCAATCCTATCCCTAAGGCTATTAATAAGGAATTTCAGAATTTCTGTCTTGGGACTAAATATTATTAGCCCAGGTGGAAGAGAATATGGAAATGGGGCCTGTGAAGTTTTTAATGGGCACAGGGTCCTTCCTGCAGATGGTACTGTGTTTACTTTACAACATCTCTGTGAGGTAGGACCAAAGTCCTTAATGCTCACTTTACAAGTGTAGACTCTGAGTTAAAGAATTGCACAAGGTTACAAAACAAAGTAAAAGAGCTGGGATTCAAATCAAAATCCTCTGGAGTTCTTTTTTCTTTGTTTTTTTTTTTTGTTTTTTTTTTTTTTTGTACAGGGTCCTGTCAATCACTACACTAACCAAACATAAGAGAAGGAAGAATTAAAGAGATTGGCTAGAAAGCTTTGCTTTAGCACGCAAAAATACCTGGCACCAAGCACGGACCCTCTTTTCTATTTTCACGCCTAAGTAAGCAATCATCTGTCTGTATTCTTTACAGGCTGAGAGTGGCCATTAAGAAATGAAAGTGAGTTTAGATTTCACCAGCTTGTTTGGATTTGAAGACATTTTGCATTTCAAGAAACCAAGGTCAGCTCAACCCTTTTAGCACTGGGACCTAGATACCACCATGATTGAAGCAAACAACTACTCCAGTGAATTTAAAGGTAAGTAAGTGGTAGAATAATTGTTCACTGCCTCCCATGCTTCAATTTGCCAAGGACTATCTTTATTTGTAAATCTATTAAGGAGAGCTCTATCTAATAGTAAACTATTAAAATGCAAAATACTAGCAAGTTCTGAAATAAGGTGGAATTTATCCTTGTGAATATACTTAGAGAATAAAAACATTGAGCATCATTAGTAAAAGTTAACCTTCCCTGCATTAGCTGCCTCTTGCATGTGCCTTCTTTGCTAACTCCAAGTAAAGCTATAGTCAGAAGAACTCTTGTTAGAAAATTATAGCAAACTGGACCTTATGCTTCTTATTTAAAAAGAAAAAATACATATTGTGGGATTACTCTACCACTGCTAAGACATTCCAAATCAAATCTTTCTCTATTCTCCCATGAAATTAAATGCTTAGTAATATTTGCCACATCAAAAAAATTAGTTGGGTTTATAATATAACAGAACCAAACTAATATTTGTCACATTCCTATTTGTTTTTAGAAGCTATACAAGGAGTAACAGTTGCCTGTGACAATTGTCCATGAAGAATATTGTTGCAAGAAATTCCAGACTGCTCCAGAGCTGTGGCAAGGAAGTCCAGAGATTATTATTGGGTAATGACATTAGAAATAAAAAAAGTATATAGTATTATAGTATTGAGCTATTAGAGTAGAGAATCAATTCAAGGAGATAAGCAAAATTTATATACTTTATTGATTTTAAATTTTACATGCTTTGCTGTATGAGTAAATCTTCTGTAGTAATTCTACAGCTTTGAAACACTGTAAATAACAGAGACTGTAGGGAGTTCAGAAGGACCATTTTTCCATGTGGAAAGTATATAGCCTTTAATGAATATTAGAAGAAATTGGGGTAATGAAATATCTTAAAGCTATCTTAAGCCAGAGCTTGTGTATGTGTGTGTGTGTGTGTGTGTGTGTGTGTGTGTCTGTGTCTGTGTTTTGGTTTGGTTTGGTTTGGTTCAGTTTTTTTGGTCTCCAAAGAGTGAGCATGTATCAGGTAGTGAAGTAATTCCAGGTAGTATTGTACTTAAGGAAAAGCATAATTAAACTGATCCTATCGTATTACATAAATCCAACATATCCTGTGTAAATTCACAAACAGGTGGCTCTTTGTAAAAAGTAGCTGGCTCTCAACCAATAGAAGTTACGTTTTCTCACACAAAAACATGCATGGGAGGAAAATATTGAAACAATGGTTGACTTAGGATTCTGAAATCAAGAAGCAGATTAAATGTGAAATCACCAGTGTGCTTTCAATATACCTGAATCCAAAAGCCTTGGCACTGGGCATTTGGTCAACCTGTTTCCAGACAGGCATTTGAGTAAGCCAGTCAGGTTCTCAGAGCCTGCCACCTTTATTAAAAATAATTGCAGTCTAGGTAATTTGTAATTTTCAATCACATATGTAATATAGAAAATGACAGGCATCAGGGGGGTGGGAGGAGTTTTATATTTTTACTGCAGTGAGCCTGACTGACACTTAAAAAAACATTTTGACACATTCAAGTGTGAGCAACATATCTGTCCACAGATTCATAAGCCACATGTTTACTTAAAGAAGCCTAGCCTAATAAATGGGGATCAAAATCACAAGTGCTTAAATCCATAAAATTCCCCAAAGTGAACTAACACCAACAGAGTACATTATAACATTCTTAAGATGAGTAAAGATTTTCAAATAAATATATAACATACTTACATAAATTTTTAGCATCTGTGCTCTACTTTTTTATTTTGAAAAGCCTTAGATTTACCTTTCCAATATTTAAACTAGTATGAATGTAAAAGTGAGTGCAATAGTCAGAAAACTAAAGTCAAACTACTTTTTGCAGTTTTGACTTATATTTACTCATAGCACATCCAGTATACTTGTTTGGAAGCCCATTTTTAGATACAAAGTTTGATTTACTTTTTTCCATTTACACACATACAGAATCATGTAATATAATGAATCTACACACTTATAAGAACCAAAAGGAAATGATGGTGATCCTAAAACAAATGAGACTCAGATGAAAGAAAATAATCTCCATATCTATTTAACAAGAGACAGAGACTTCTAGTCAAGATGGCAGCATGGTTAAATGTGGTACTTGAATCCTCCTACAACCACATCAAAAGTACAAGTAAACCACAGAACACCCATCATTCAGAACTGCCTGAAATCTAGCTGAATGGAAGTTCTATAAGTAGGGAATGAAAGAAGCTACACCAAGACTGGCAGGAGGAGCAGAGACACAGAAGAGCTGGTCCAACACTCATATGTGAAGGATCAAATTTGGGAGGGATATCTCAGTTGCGTAGGTCCCCCTGAAGAGCAAGGAATCCCTGTCCCACACTAGGACCCCCAGCCCACAGTTCCAGGGCCAGGAAGAGAAGTCTCCACAACTTCTGACCGTAAAAACCACCAGGGAGTGTAGATGAGTGAGACAGGATTTTTCAGAGTCTCAAACGGTTTTTCTTAAAGGGTCTGTGCACAGCTTTACTCTGACTCGTTCCCTCTAAGTTCCAGTGCTGGGGCAGCAGCTCAAAGGGCAGCAGGGCCATATGGGGAGGAACTAAAGTGCCTGGCATCAAGGCAAGAGCTGGAAGGGCAACTTTCTGCCAGACAAAAATGTTGGCAGAGGCCACTGTTCCTTTTCTGAGGCCCTTCAACCCACAAAGCTGGCAGGTAGGTGCCATATCTGAGACTCTGACAGCAAGAGGCAGTGGCAAGAAATATTCAAAGTGATGAAAAACAAAAACTTACAACCAAAATTACTCTATCCAGCAAAGGTATCATTTAGAATCAAAGGGCAGACAAAGATCTCCCCAAATAAGAAAAAAACTAAAGGAAGTCATCGCCATCAAACCAGTATTACATGAAATGTTAAAGGGTCTTAAGAAGAAGAAAAGAAGGAAGAGGAGAAGGAAAATGAGGATGAATGAGAGAAGGAGGGAGTGGAGAAGAGGGTGGAGGAGAAAGAGAAGAAGAGATCAAAAATTTGGACAAGAAAATGGCAATAAATACATACCTAATCAACAAACAAGCAAGCAAAATATAACCAGAGACATTGAAATTAAGAATAAACTGACAGCAACCAGAAGGGAGGAGTTAATGGGAGGAGATAATGGGGGAAAAGGGGAAGAGTTGTCAAGGAACATGTATAAAGGACACATGGACAAAGCCAAAGGGGGGTAGGATGGAGAGTGGGAGGTGGAGATGGCTGGGGTAAGTGGGAGTGGTGGGGGGCAAATGGAGACAACTGTACTTGAACAACAATAAAAAATGTGAAAAAAGAAACAAAATGTAATGGGGATTAATATATTTAGATTAAAATATCAACTGTATAAATAAAAGATAGGCAAGAGTAAAATATACACTTAGAAATTGTTAAGGTAGCAAATCTTATATTTAAATTTTATGTTCTATTTAAATTTCATTTTATGTGTTTTTGCTCTCAATAAAAATTAGAAAGAAAAAGAAAACAAGTGAATCTAAAAAACAAAATAAACAAAGAAGCTGGACAGAAACAGAAATAGGTAAAGACAACATTTTGACAGTTGCCAGATGGGAAGGGAGTTGTTGGGATGTATGAAAGAGGAAAAGAAATTAAGAAATACAAATAGGTTGTTATAGAACAGTCATGGGGATGTAAAGTACAGCATAGGGAATATAGTCAGTAACTAATAACTATATATGGTATCAGATGGGTGTGGATGATCACTTAGTAAATTATATAATGTCTAATCACTGGGGTGTGCACCTGAAACTAATATAATATTGGACATCAACCAAAATTGAAAAATAAAAATTATTTTTAAAAAAACAAAATAAGGTTTTAAAAAGGAGACAAGAGTTCTGTGTTTCTTCAGGCTTCTAATGTGAGTTAATGAGAATATGAATCAAAACCACTAAAACTATTAACACTTGCAAGTTGGGCACTGACTCATTACAGTGTCTTAAAATGAATAACCTCCTCAAAACTGCACATGCATAGTTCTAACCATGCCACCGGCATAAGCCACCTTTGTGTGATGGAGCGAGAGGAAAGGGTAGTTTCTATGGGAGTGGGAAGTAGGAATTGTAGGAAAGGAAAGAAATCTAACTCGGAGACCTTGAAAAGTTAATTTGGAAACTTTTGTTAGTGACTTTGGACTTCATTAAACTCCATGTATCACTATAGCAGTATGATCTCAACAGTTTAAAAGGTATTTGTCATCAGCGAAAGAAAAACAATTATTTTTAAAGGAGTAAAAAGATTGATGCATCACTGTGGACTACTTAAGCCCCACGCAGTTCCAGTCTTCAGTATTAATCTAAATGTGATGGCTTTTGCATACAGCGCATAATTAAACATTTTCTTTTCAGAGCTTTATAGAATCCCCATATGTTTTTCATGGCATCATCTGAATGTTTTTCTTAATAATTCTGGCAGCCTGCTCCTGAATCTTCAAGTTTGTTTTTTGTTCCTAATATCTTTTCTACAGAGGCTGCATTGTGCCAAAGATTGAATCAAGCTCTGAGAGCCCCATCGCGGAGGAAGACATACACACTGACTCACATGCTCACACTCTGCTCTCTCTTCACTCTTCATTTGCCATCGGTATTGCTATTGGCACTGGGGAAAGATGTGAGAAAGAGAAAGCAAGGAAAGAACACAGGGCTCTGTGTCACAACCTCACCCCGCTATGTGGTACGGCCCCTTTCTCTTCAATCCTGGGACTTTGCTAACTCATGTCTGCCTGCCTGTCTGCTGTGAGTGTTTGGTGAGCAAATGTAGGCGTGTGCATGCCGATGGGGTAAGATGACCTTGGCAGCTGTATATATGGTCTGCCTGGCATCCCAGGACTGGACATAACATAATTTGCTGACTCAATGCCACTGCCTCATGGGAACAAAGTTTCTCCTTTTGAGCAGTGGTCCATTTTCTGAACCAAAGCCCTTCAGACACAACCCATAAAACTGAAGTAATGAAACGTTCACCATTTGGCATAGTCAGCCACCTTTTGAGCTGTGAATCAGAATCACTTCCATTTCAGGTGGTATAAATGCAACCCAGTTATCAGGCATACATCCAGGAGGGAACATCGGGATGTAATAACAACCTGAGATCCTAATATCCATGTCTAACCAGGACTACTGCCCATAGTCTCAAACACAGAATGTAAGAGCCATTACTTGAAGAACAAGTAAATCAAAAGGAAGAATGTGCCCCATTGTTGTTCAAATGTAGCCCCGAATTTGCTTTATCCCAACATAAATTTAAATTCTGGAAAGTGACAAAGACTATAAATAACTCATATTTGAATCATAAGTCTCCTCTAGATTGAGTGTTTGAACTCAGGTCCAAGTTTCAAAATATATTTTTTTTAAAAAAAAAGTGTTCTCACACTCTTACTATATTTGTCATCTTGAAACTGATGATGTGAATGAACAAAATGGAAATAGTAACCAAAACGGCTTCCTTATGCTATTTTCCTCATTGAACTTCATTTATTTACAGATGGCCAAGTGGCTAGGAAGGCATTTGAAACCCTCCTATTATTAAGAACCGAGCTTTATCAAAAATTTCAAAGAACTGGTTTGTATTTCAGAATTCCACAGATGACGTGCCTTAAATAGAAACAACCACCTTGGAAAGTCTTAAAACATATGTAGGCAAATAAGGGCAGAAACAACTTGTCCAGGAATGGGACCGCTCGGGCTTTTACTGGTACTTCTAACGTTTGTTGTTGAAACTGGACTGAAACAACAATAATCTTTAATGGCCTCTCTTTTTAATGGTTCCCAGTAAACAAAAATAATTTTCCCTGCTTTTTCTTCCATCCGAATTGCTGTAGGTGAATTTATAACGTGGTAAATATAATAAAAAAGAAGGTCGTGAGGATGAAGTGATTGAACAAAAATAAAAAGGTAAGGGTTGGGAAAGAAATCGGTTGACTTTCCTCCTCATCCAGACGCCGTTTCAGCAGCTGGTCTCCCGGTCCTGGTCAAAGGAGGGAGCCGCCAGCGACCGAAGCCAGGGTCTAGTGAGCTCACAGTCCAGTAGAAACAGTCACTTCGGGACTCCTATGGGGAACCCTCACAGCTATGCAACCCTGGTTAAAACCCAGAAGATATTTCTTAAAAGGCTTTGAGTCATAAACACCAGCAGGACAGCTTCACATCTACCTGAAATTTGATTGAGGGGCCTTCCTTACCCTTCCAGGGCAAACTACATACATGAGAATAGATTGGCGCTATGTCCACACTTGAAACAACCCTCCTTCTAACTCCATAACCACCACCAAGGCTCTCCACACCCAGATCTCAGAGTACCTGCCCTCACAAAGTTAACCCGTGGGAACTGTGATAATAGGCTGCATACCTCCTGCCCCTTCCCCAGCATCTGAGAATCACTCAGTACAGATGACCCCCACTTGTAAGTCTGAGAACAATTCTCCAGCCAAGCAATGAGGAATTTCAAGAGCCCTAAGCTGGCAGCTAGTAGGGCCTGGTTTTCAATGGCTTTCCTTTGGTTTAGGAGTTCAATATTAGCCTTACTCATCAGAATGGAGCAAGGTCCCAGCCTCATGTCTTAGAGCAAATAGAAATCCCTGCTGTGTACTTGCCCACTACCCAAGTTCTTCTAGACAAATGTTTGCTGGGTACCACTTGATGTCAGCCACTGTGCTGGGCACAGGGGAAAAGAATGAGATAGGGCACTGCCCTTGCTCTCAAAGAACTCACAGCAGAGAGAAGGACAGAGATATATTTTAAGTACACTTACAAGATAAGTGTTCTAATAGATGCAGAAACAGTTGGTAGGAAAAACAAAAGTGGGGGTTGCTAGGTACTCTGGGGAGGAACCAAGAATATGTTCACAAAAGAGGTGGCATCTGAGGCAGCACTTGAAGGCATTCACGTGGTAGAAAAGGCAGAGGGAGGGAAAGTTAGAGATGCAAGGAGGGCACTTGAAAATGGAGTGGAGCACAGCACATACAAAGGTGGCCGTGCTCCTCAAACTTTCATGTTCAGACAAATCACTTTGGGCTACTGCTCGAAATTCAAACTGCTAGTCCTCCCTCTCAGACTCTGCTTCTGTTGGTCTAACATGGAGATCTGGAGTTTGCGTCTTTAACAAGGAAAAAGATTTCAGGTCACAGTTTGAGAAACATCTGACCAGGGTCATCAAGGTGCGCGGTGTTTGAGGGATGAAGAGAAATTCAGTACGAACAGAGCACGGCCTGGGGGGTGGCATATGAGTTGATAAATAAAGCTGGTCAACCAGATGTAAGAGACTACCAAGTCTTCCAAGTCCCTGAAATTCTGGGAAGCTTTAGACACCAAGAGCCACCCTGCCAACTGCACGAGGCTTGGAGCCCCTCTCCACAGTGACCTCTTAGGTGTCCACAGTGCAGCGTTAGGAAGAGGGGGAGACCGGCCTAAGCCAATATAGCCCAACGGTTCAGCCCTGGTTCTGCCACTGTGTTCTTTCGGCAAGTTATTTCACCATGCTGGGGTTCACTTTTTCCTCCGAGAAATGAGTAGGGTAACGCCAACATGCCAAGGTTACTCCAAAGATTAAATGGTGAGACGTACAAGCAATGCCCATCTCAGTACCTTACATTTAGTATTTTTTAAATAAAAATTTAACGTCAATATCTAACATTTATTGAAAAGGCAGGTAAACAGTGAAAAAGAAAAGGAAAAGAAGGTTTCAAATTCAGAGTCATGGCTTGTCTGCATGAAGAAGATACAGAATTTCCCCAAGACTGAGTCTCCCCTGCAGGTTACCGGAGAACCCCTGTAGGTCACCTTGTCTGTCAGTGCCTCGGATCTCAGGCTTGTTCTCACATTTTTCAGGTCCCATCCCAGATCTCCAGTCTCTCTCTAGAACTGGACGCTCCCTGGACTGACACAGTTCACCTGCCCACCATCCCCATCAGCAAGCCTGACCACTTCTCATAGGCTCTGTCTCTTATAATCACACAGATCCCAAACCTCTCCCGATACCACAGTCATTATTCACGAGGGCTGGCACTTTGCCTGAAGATGATTAATTTATCTGCCGAAGATACACTTAACTGACGGTCCCGCAAGGCTCCTCGCCTCTGTGGTATAAACAAACCAAAACAGAGAAAGAGCATCCCTGGCACTGAGGATGGTAGATAATTTTATCTTGAATCCTTGTCTCCTCATTATATGAAAAATAGTGTGTCTCTAAATTCCAAGGATGCTCTGGAGTTTCAACACATTTTCCTCTACCTTTTTTCATTTGGCCCTCTCCAGAACCTTGTAACAGAGACAGGATGGTTGTGCCGTTTCACAGATGGAAAAATATAAAGCTCCAGAGAAATTAGCTGTCTTAGTCAAATGGCCTTTAAACTATAAACTTGAACTCAGGCCTCTGACTCCTGGTACATGCTCTCCATTATTCTACATCTGCTCCTTCTCATTTTCTGCTTACCTTGACCTTCATCAGGAAAAGTAATAAATGTTCATGGGTCCGACTCTTCTATGTGAAAGATTAAAGTTTTGAACCACATGACAATGCCCATATAGAAATATAGCTTGATGAATAGCTGTATTATTAATCTATTTCTTAATAAGAGGCCATTAATTCTAAAGACACTGAAGAACCGGTTGAGTTCCTTCCTGTACCAACTGCAAGTGGTACAGGAAGCCACAGCTGTCACCATGGTAGAGTAGAAAGAACAAGTCTGGGATCAGAAGGATCTCGATTCACAAGCCTGACTTTGCCACTCAACCAGTTTCATGACCTTGAGAAAAATTTTGAGCCTGACTTTTTTTCACCCTTCAAATGGTGATGACCTCTAAATTCAAGCAAGACTGTAAAGCAACAAATACCACAAGCCTAGCTCAGTAATCACAGAGAGGTCCTTAACCATTATTAGTCCGCTTTCTCTAGACAAGTGCTATAAACTGTAATGTGCATGAGAACGTCTTAAAACAGAGCTTGCTGAGTTGCCCCATCCTCCAAGTTTCTGATTCAGTAGGTCTGGGGTGGAACCTGAGACTCTATTTCTAACAAGTTCCCCCAGGTGACATTGATGCCGAGGCTGATGCTGCTGGGTCCAGGAATCACACTTTGAGAAACCCTGATCTCAAGCAGACAAGGTGTCATGCAGTCATGGAGATAGAAGTCACTGGGTAGAAATCTTTACCCATAATAGCCACACAAAATCACTAACTCACAAAGCAAGCCAGCTAGGAAAACAGAAAGCTAAAGATGGCCATAATCCTGACTCTTTCATGGATGCTGTGTCACAGAGTCTTCAAGGTCAGAAGATTCTGAGCTAAGTAAATACTTTGCTGACAACTTATGATTCACTGTATGATTCCTGTATATTCACTTCAGAAATTCCTACACAAGGATATTTCATCTCTACTCCTAGAAACCTGGCTTCCTTACCAAGAGTCCCTGAAAATCACTGAGGGCACCCAGACCGGTGCTTAGGAGACCCAACATTATACAGTCTGATAGAAGCTGCTCAGCAAAAGACCCAGGTGCCCTCACTCAGATTTCTGCATCACCAGCTTCTCAGTCACTTCACTCCCCCATCTCCTGCCCACGTGCGGATTTTCAGACTGAGTGTTTTTTTTTTTCAGGAATGCAATTAGAGCAATCATTCAAAAGATGCACTAGCAATAGCTCATTTTTACACCTAAACATTTTTCTTACAGGGAGTGGCAGATTTTGCTTCAATGAAAGGAAGAAAATAACAACAAAACCCTGGAAAATACATTACGTGAAGGTGGTAGAGATAGTATATTCTCTTTTGTTTCCAGATATGAAGAATACATAAAAATGTGATGAACGGGCACTGGCATATATATTGTTCTGTCCTTGTGAAGAAATTTATAATTTATCCCTATTTTGTTGCAGCCGGATTCCACTGAGTCATCAATTTCCACTGTATTATCCAATGTTCAGCTCGGGTAGAATATTAAGCAGCCACCAGATTCTGAACTTTGCATTTCCTCACATTTGGTCCCTCACTAATCAAGCTTTGTTTCCCTGTGATTATTTATATATATACATATAGACCCTGGAACCAACTTTCTTTGTTTTATCAAGACCTGGTGTGCAGTGCTTCTGATTTATCATTTTTACAACCGTCTCTTCCCTGCGGGCTCCAGGTTGCGATGGTGGCATTGCTCCGATTTATGGTGGGGATCTTTGACGGAAAATGGATGCTCCTTTTGATTTTCCTTCTTCTCCACACCTGGTTCTTATTTTCTCAACTCTAGCTTGTGCCATTTTAAGCATTATTTACCATTTGCTGAAGTGTATCAGTTTATCTGGTGGAGATGTGTGAGAGAGAAGATGGATTTTTACAGTGGGCTATGATTTTTCCTCTTATCAGCCCAATGCTGATTTCTTTTTTTTTTTTTTATACAGTTTCTTGTGTTGTTAGGAACCTGGAGTTCATATTTATCCCTCACTTGTTTCTCCTTATCTGCCAGCAGAGAAAACGCAGGCTGGTGAGTTTCCTCAGGAAGGTGCTTGAATTCTCTGTGACTCACTCTGTAGGTGACCACCTGCCTTCCAACTGGAAGGCATCATTTATTACTGGTGAAGGCTCCGCCCCCTCCAAGTCCCAGAGCTAGGCGAATTTTTCCTTCTGAGTCTGAGATATGCTTCAGGATAATTTGGCAAAAGGTAGAGCTTCCAAAGACTGCTAGAAATTCATTTGCCAATATTAAAGGTAACTTGAAAAACTGGTAATGAAATAAATAAAGATGCTCACGCCTGAGAAATGCTTGATTTTGAAGACTGATATTTGTCTCCTCTCCAAAGCAAATCACAAACCAGTGGAGACTATTATTCCATGAGAACCTGAAAACACCCAGAGTGCTGTCTCCTCCTTTTGCGTCCCCTAAATGCATCCAGCAGAGTGCTGGGCGTCGTGAAAGCCTTGTCAGTCTTGATTCCTATCGCCACTTTCAACTAGGGTTGCTTTTGTTAATCTGTATGACATTTCCCAAAATGTCAGGGAGTTTGGGGTATAATTTCAATGTGACAAATACTTAAACTTTCTCCACCTGTTCATTCATTCCTGAAAATAGATTCTCAGGTTGTCATTTTTTAATTTCAAAAATTCATGAAGTAGGTCAATCAGACATTCTCTGGTGGAGGTAGCTAATACCCACCCTCCCGCAAAACTAGGTGTCCAGATATGCCAGTTCCAGAGCAGTTCTTCTTTAAGTCTATTATCTCCATGTAATTATAAAGAGTGGCATCCTTTCACTCTCAAAACTATCCTATTTGAGATGAAAATTACAAAGTCATACTATCCTGTATTCATCCTTCCCTATTTCCTTTTGGTAACAAAGCCCCTGCTGAGTTTATTTGACAGGATACTTAGCTGTTCAGCTCAAAAGTGCATTTTCTAGTTTTCCTTGCAGCCTGTGTGGCCATTTACGTATATAACAAACAAATACATGGTGCTTACTGTTTGCTAGGCACTGTTCTACGTTACCTACAGATTAACACACACTTCACTCTCCTTATGAGCTGGTGTGATTTCATCATTCCCATTTTACAGACGGTGAAACTGAGAGGTCAAATAACTTGCAGGACTGGTAGAGATGGGATGTGAACCCCAAAAGTCTGATTCCAGAGTCTGTGTTCTTAACCTGCTACCTCCAGGTGTGACCAAGCGCTGGCTAGTGGGCTGTGGGAAGAAGTGACATAGGTGACCTCTGCATGTAGTCTGAGAAAAGTAACTTCTATGTCCCCTAGTCTCTCTTCCCTGTGTCCCTCAGGCAGGAATGGGAAGTTGGTGCTGATGAATATGCAGACAGAGATAACACTCCAGGAGCTGCAGGAGCCACAAATAGAGGGATGCTGACCCTTGGCCAACCTCACAGAGCAGAGCACCTTGCCACTCTCCACTGCTCGCTACTTCAAGATGCGAGGAAAATAATCTATCTTCCTTGGGGCACTATCAGCCTGTACCCTAACTAATACCTATCCACATCCCCACCTCATGAAATCCTTCTTTATGCAGGTGTCCAGAAGGTATGTGAACATTCCATTCCAATATCAACATGAGTCCTCTTGACCAGATCCAAGCATTTCCTCCAAATGGCCCCAAGATTCCTATCTATGCTAATGGTTGCTCCCATACCGTTATCAAGAAGGATTTTGCTCCAAGCAGAGAATTTAGCCGATGGAATCAGTCACATGCACAGTCCTCTAGCACGGGGCTCTCAGTAGTCCACAGATCCTCCCCTCCAGCAAACTGTTCTCAAACCCTAATGAGATCTGTAGAGAATCTGAGACTAAGGAATTGAAATATTTTACCTGACAGACTACTCTTACATTACACTAAACAAATGTTAACATTAAAAATCTAAAACATACTTCTCAAAACAAAAAGGATTGAACTCCAGTTCTATATTTAATTTTTGGCACACAGAACGTTTCCATAGGAGGCAGACATGAGGGAGACTGTATGGCTAGAGATGTGTGACCTCAGCCCTTGCTCTCAAGCTTCTAGGTGCCGTCGTGGTCTCAGCCCCACTCCGACTGGATTTATTGACACAGTTCCTGCTAAGTGAGGTTCCCCCTCAGAGAACCTGCTACTATTGACAGATAAAAGCTAGTCTTTTCCATGTATGCAAAATTTTGAGCTTCAACCCATTAAACCTGGTTTAAATATAGAGTGCTAGAAAACAGGCCCCAGAATGGACATCTAAGCTATACCAATAGCTCATATTGTATCAGTATATTCAATTAATGTTGAATAGACTCATTTTCACTATTAACATATTGAATGTTATATATTAATAAGGAAGATATTAATGTCAAATATTGATATGTTGATATTGGCATTAATGTTGGATATATTGAATATATTAATATTGAATATCAAAGTATTCATAGGGAAAAGAGATTAGTGGATATGGAGATTACTTTTCTTGGACTATATGAACATTAAAAAAACTATACGAGGACTTACCAAATGCAAATCCTCTCACAAATTGCCTTTTTTCTCACATTAACAACAAAATCAAAAATAAAACTTGAGTGCAGAGATATCCTACGTGTAGTTGATGAGACTCTAATAAGATTTAAGGACATGGTTGCTACAGACCTATTTCCATCCATTTTGTCCCAAGTTGTCCCAAATTCTGTACATATACAAGTATAGCTTATCAGAGGTTCTTAAGAGTAGCTGTACATTTGCAATTATCTATAGAGCTTGTTAAAATAATTCTACCTGGAGCCCCCTTCCCTAGAAATTCTGACTTCATTGGTCTGAGGCAGGGTCTAGACATCAGTTTAAATGTACCCCAGGTGACTAGTGCAACCAAGGGCTGGGAACAACCACTGAATGGGAGCTCCCCATTCAGTAGTAACCACTCTGTTCTCTGAATTAGACACACAGTTGTAACTTCCTCAAGCTGAATAAAACTTCAGATGAACCACTTCCTGCCAAATTTGTTTCTCATCTATTGTAACTGCTGTGTTAAATCCTTGCCTAATTATTCACTTAAACTCTTCTCATTCTGCTCAAAGTGTAATTTTTTAAAGACAACCCAAAATTCTCTCAACACTCTGACACATTAGTTCATTGAATAACCCCTTAAAACATTATACCAGCCTTTTTTGGATCATAAATAGTACGTTGGGGAGAAAAGATTCACTTCTGGCTGGTTCCACTGAATGTACTAAATCAACACAGCTATAATGCCTTTTCTTTCTTTTTTTTTTGCCTGTTCTCCAACACTCTACATGAAACCAGGGTTAAGGGGATGAGGTTTAAAATTGTCCAGACCTAGAACAGACTAGCTCTCATCTATCAATAACAGCATATTAACAGGTCCTATGATGAGCAAACCTCTTTTGTCAACAAAAACTACTTATGAGATTATGGAGCCTCGGGTTGCATCTACCTATCTCCCAGATTTCATCAGTTCAGGTCTGGGTATAATCAGAGGACATGTACACAGAAGCAAGGACATTGGCTTCTGGCCCGTTGTAAACTATTCGTCCAGTAGATAATGAAATGCAAAGGGAAAGTCACTCTTAAGATGTTTCAAACACTGATGCCTAGGTTAGGGTCCAGGCAGGGTTCCCCGCATTCTGCAGAATGACGTTACAACCCAGGCACATTTGCCGAATGCTCCTGAACTCATACAGTTATCCCAGAGGGTGGCCCATGGGGAAATAATTTCCCTATTAGGGTAATGGGTGAGCAATTGTTTTATATCCTTAGTACTGAGGTCTCCAAAAATAATTGCATGAACTGCCCTACACACAGGAATCACAAGGCACTAAAGGTGGGAAGATCTAGTAGAGAAGGTATGGACACCGGAGCTACAAATATCTGGGTTAGAGTCCTTGTTTTCCTTCTCACTAATCGAGGGAACTTTAGTTTTAGCAACAACCTCCAAGGGCCTCAGTTCCCCCATCTGTAACATGGGGATAACAGCAACAATAACAGCTTGCTATTAAGATTGTGAGATTTTAAAATAACCTTAGAAATATCTAATGTAAGGCCTATATATCCTGCATACAGTGATCACTCAAATTCGTAGCTGTTGATTCTATTCCTGTAGTCATCATCCTCTAATTAATTCCCAGCTTGGTTGATGTTATCATTGGAATGAGCTAAGGACTTGAAGCCTGAGGACAAACAAGGATAGCATCTCTGAAAAACCAGTGATAAGCCACAGGGTCTAAAAAAATGTCCTAGAAGAAGGAGCAGGTTTTAGTGAATGAAAGGCCTCTGATGATCTCAAAGGCATACTGAAAAAAAAACCAGAGACTTAAAATAAAAAACACTCCAACCCAGTAAATCTAATATCAAGCATGGTCCTCATCCTCAGATAAATACTATTTTGCCTTTGCTGTATGGCTGAATCAGGACTCCTGATTGTGGGTGGATTGTGCTGAACACATGGGCTAGTGCTAAATGAAATAATAGTGCATAGCACACTTAAAAAAACTATACAAAAATGTCCCATAAATGAGGTTCTATATATAATATAAGACTGATAAGCAACATTAATTAATTGGTGGTATTTAAAATTCACTTGCTGTCCCCTCTTGTTACCCCACCCAAAGAGCCCTGTTCTATTTTTGGCTAAAGCAAGAACAGAATTCCCATTAAAATGGAGCTTACATTTTACAACCTGGGAAGAGTTGCTATGGCTACTCCCTTGAAACAGACAAATATGTTCTGTAAATGTATTTACACCATGGACAGACCTCAAGTCTGGTAAATTAGGCATAGATTTCAGAATCTACATTTTCAAAATGTCAATGGCACTTTTTAAAGAACTAGGACAAATAGTCTTAAAATTTATGTGGACCTACCCAGAGACATATGAAAAGATGCTCAGTATCACTAGCTATCAGAGAGATACAAATTAAAACCACAGTGAGATACCACTTCACACTGGTCAGAATAGCCATCATAAACAAAGCAATAAACAAGTGTTGGAGAGATTGTGGAGAAAAGGGAACCCTAGTGCCCTGTTGGTAGAATTGCAGAATGGTGCAACCACTATGGAAAACACTATGGAATTTCCTTAGAAAACTAAAAATGGAACTGTCTTTTGACCTGGCAATTCCACTGCTAGGATTATACCCTAAGAACCCTGAAACACCAATCCAAAAGAACCTATGCACCCCAATGTTCATAGCAGCATAATTTACAATAGCCAAGTGCTGAAAGCAACCTAGGTTCCTATCAGTAAATGAATGGATCCAAAAACTATGATAGATTTACACAATGGAATTCTATGCAGCAGAAAGAAAGAAAGAAAGAGCTCCTACCCTTTGTGACAGCATGGATGGAACTGGAAAGCATTATGCCAAGTAAAATAAGCCAGGCAGTGAAAGACAAATACCATATGATCTCACCTTTAACAGGAACCTAATCAACAAAATGAACAAGCAAGCAAAATATAACCAAAGACACTGAAACTGAGAACAGGCTGATGAGAGTGACCAGAGGTGAGAAGGGAGGGGATTATAGGGGAAAAGGGTGAAGGGTTTGCAGGAACAATTATAAAGGACACATGGACAATAACAAGGGAGGATAGAAACATGGAGGGAGATGGAAAGGGCTGGAGTGTTGGGGAGGGGTGGGAGGACAAAGGCAGAAACTGTCCTTGGACAACAATAAAAAAAAGTTAAAAAAAATAAAATCTTCTAAAAATTTTTATGTGGACCTACAAAAGGTCTAAAATAGCCAAAGCAATCTTGACAAAGAGCAAAGTTGAAGGTATTATGTTCCTGATTTTAAACTATATTACAAGGTGACGGTAATCAAAACAGCATGGTACTACCATGCACAGATCAATGGAACAGAATTTAGAGCCCAGAAGTAGGCCCATGCCTATGTGGTCAATTCATCTTTGACAAAGGGGGCAAGTATATGCAATGGGGTAAGGACAGGCTCTTCAGAATTTGTATTTTTATTGAAGAAAATACTTTATAAACTCACAAAACCCCAGGAATGGAGGACACCTTGAAGAATCACTTCATTTATCCCTCTACAACTACTTCATTTACTCTATATGTTCTCCTTATATAGAGTCAGGAGTAAATGCAAATTTTCCACTGAGTGGGGGTGAGTAACCCTAACTCCCTCTCATTTTTTTCAGGGTCACTGTATATACATAAAACTATAGTTTTAAGGAAAGAAATAGAGTATAGCTCTCTGTTCTATAAATACATTAATAGATTAATTTTAACTACCTTTCTTGATCCAAGGCAATATGGCCTATTTGCTGAGCAATCTGAGCTCAAATCTACTCAAACTCCAGTTGTATTAGCCTCTCCTCAGATGCCTGTGATTCATTGGCCTGTATATATTCACGTGACTTCTTGATACTAAATAGCCCTGATTCCTTTAGCCCTTCCCACAGGAGTTCAACTTCTAAAATTCCCATTGAACTTCCAATCATGCTCTACAAATTCTCTACATGTACATTAAGTTTTAGAACCTCCTTTGAGCTCCAGATAACTGCCTCTTAGACAGCTCCTTCTGGGCATAAGATTCAACATGTTCCTACTCTGCTGATTCTCTTCCAATGAATTTTTGTATTCACAAATGCAACTATCATCTACTCATCTGCACTAGCCAGGAAATCAACTCTACATCTCCTTCTCTCTTATTCCATAATCAGTCACCAAGATTTTGTCCCCTAAGAATGTTGCGAATCCATCCATTTCTCTCTCCATTATCCCAAGTCCAAAGAGCCACCCATTCTTTCCTGAGTACTATAAGATCCCCTAACCAGTCTCTTCCCCATATCCTTTCTCTATAGAGCAGCCAGAGTGACCTTTTAAAAACATATCAGACCATAGCATTTTCCTGCATAAAACCCATCAATGACTCTTCAGGTTCTCAGACTAAAGAGCTATGTCTTTAATAAGGCCTTCAAGGCCCTGCACACCCAGCCCCTTCTCCCCTGGCCAAGTCTCTCCAATCACAGAGTGAGCCACAGTCACCCTTACTGTCAGCCCCTTCCTCACTGTTTAGCTTCCTTCCCACTTTAGAGCTTTGCACATACTGTTCCCTCTGCCAGGAATGCTCTCCACCCTCTTCATCGTTCGGAGCTCACCTTCTTCACCTCTCGGACTGTTTCTGCTTTCTCTGTTGTACTCACTCAGCAATCACTCTGTACTTACCCTGCACTTGTCCTGCACTTCGCATACCAGAACTCCCAGCGAGCTTACACTTATTTGATGCATTGTATTGTTAATTATTTCAAGTCTAGAGACCATATCTGCCTTGTTCCCTGCTTTATCTTCAGTGCCTAGTACCAAGTGACTTGCACATAGTAGGCATTTTATGTTCTGATACATTCTGGTAAATCGTTGCCTTCTTTCATAAATGAGCTTACCCCCTCTATTCATTTCCACTTCTCTTTAAGGCCATATGTCTTTAAAGACTAGTCTATAATAGTCTAGTCTATAGACTAAAGACTAGTCTATAGACTATGTCTTTAAAGACTAGTCTGTAATATCTGACCCAGCTCTACCCCCATTCACTTGTCAACCCGCTATAATTTGAAGTCCTTCACTAGCACTCCAATAAAACTGTTAGTGCCAAAGTTGTCCAGAAAAAGCTGATGATCTTATGGATTTTTTTCTAGATGTATTCATACTAAACATTTTTTGTGACATTTGCCACTGTGGTCAATTCCCTCCTCTTTATGCAAAAAAAATGTAACAAGTAGTTACTCTGCTCCTGGCCCTGTGATTAGAACACGTTCCTTTCTCTCATTGAGCCCAGTGAGACAGTCAAACCAATAATCACAAATATGCATCTGTAGCTATGTAAGTGCTAGAAATTAAAAACAAAGAGCCAGTAGAGTATAAAGGCCCTCCTACTTTCCTCTGATTGTGTTCTTTTGGCTCCATGGCTGAATTTTCCTCTCCATGTCCCATAAACGTTTGCATGCCAGGATTCTGTCCTTATCACACTGCTCTTCTCATAGACACTCTCTGTCTTCCTGTGCTGGTGGCCAGAGACTCTCAAATCTTTATCTTCAGGCCTAATTTTCCAACTGCCTCTTGAATGACTCCTGCATGTTTCAGGCACCTAAAATGGTGCATTACAGACCAAATTAAACATTTTTCCCAGTCTTTCTTCTGCTGTTGCCTCTCACCAGTCACATGAACTGAAAAATAAACACCGCTGAGAGTTTTCTCTCCCTTACCCTCACCTCCACAGCAATCAGGGAGTTGTCCCAATTCTGCCTTCTAAACCTCCTGTAATTTGATCAGCTCTCCATGCCCAGTGCCACTGCTTTTGTTCAGACACTCTGCATCTCTCCCCTGCATTGCTACTGTGGCCCCTGCCCTTGACCCCTGCCTCCAATCTCCACCTGCTCTGAGCATTTGCTTTGCTGCCACCTATATTTAATATGGCCATGTCATTGTCCCGCTTAAAAGTCTGCAGTGACTTTAAACTATAGTCCATACTCATTAACTTCATAATCCAATCCTTCCTACTTCTCCTGTTGCATTCTTTTTTCATTCATTCATTCTACAGATACTCGATGAACACCAGTATGTAACAGGCACTGCTTTAGGAATTGGAGATAAGTCAGAAAGCACTGCTATGTCTTCATCAAGCCCCACGCTCTAGTGCTGTCATAACACACACACACACACACACACACACACACACACACGAGTCCCCGTCTCCTGCACCTTGAAACCTCTCATCATTTTCGGCATGAACCATGTTCTTTCAGGCTTTCATATAATACCTCCGCTGGCTGAAAGACTGTTCCTTCCTCTCAGACATATTTGCACTCCCTATAGACTCAACACTCAAATTTAACCTCCATGAAGCCTGCGGGAATTCCTCAGGCGGAATCAGACACACTCTCTTCTCTGCCCGTCAAACCACTTTGAACACATTTTTCCCCATGTACTTCCTTTTCACATGTTTGTCTCCACTGCAAAAGCATAAGCCCTTCAAGAGTAAGGCATCATCCAGTGTACATCCTCAACAAATTTTTTTTACTCATCTTATGAATTAAAAAGTAAATGAACAAATATATCCATTATGTCTTTCAGGAACGTAGTCCACAAAGGGTACTATGCATGAGAATTCATTGGGGGATCCTGTTAAAATGCTGGTTCTGATTCAGTGGTGCTTCCTGGGGTGGGACCTGAGAATCTGCATTATAGAACGTATGGTTTGTTGAGAACTATTCTTATGGAAATAAATAAATAAATAAAACGTAGCTCTGCAACACATCTTGTCTATCAAATCTGCATGACATCTTGACAGCAAACAGCTTCCTAAAACGCTGGAGACAAACAGATAGTTATAACTCTTTCCGAGTGGTACAGCTTGCTCCACACTGTGGATTTCCTCTGGGAATCCCTGAGTTGATTCACCAGCTTTTCCACTTGTTGCAAATGCCCAATGCCTCTCCTTGTTTCCAACTCTGCAAATAGCTCAAATGTGTTCTCTTGTCATCCCTAGCATGGACACAGGCCCCCAGACTTCTTTGTCAAAAGTCGGTGGCACAGGATGGCTCAGTTCCTCTTGCACTCTCCTCGTTCTAAGACCACAGCCCTGGCTGCCATTCAGGGCATCATTTTCCAAGCCTCCCTGCCTCAGTGAGAGAAGCCTTGGCACAAGCTGGCTGCCCTGCCAGGCCAGCACCCCTCTCCTTGGCCTGGCACCCACTGCTGCTCTCTGACAGTAGCCTACACAGATGCGCAGGAGCAACCTGAAAGGTGATTCCAGTCTCAATTAAAATTTTTTCTACCCTCAGAATTCTGAGATGCTACTGGGGATTTACAGGTTGTTTTAAGGCTCTTTTAAAGACAAACTTATGATATTCACATAAATATATGGGCCCCTGTAAAACACTGTGTGGCTCTTTATAAAAGGTGCAGTGTAAGTGTTCTTGTATTACTAGAAGGGTTACATAAAGGATGGTAAAATATATTTCAACCAAGTGGTGGTATGGATGGCCACAGAATATAATGTAGCCATTGTCAAGAAATCCCCACCAGAGGCCTCAGAAATCTTGCATTGATTGAAACACATTGAACACTTTCCAAATGGTAAAATATTAAATATACTCTTTTTAAAAATATTTACCAGTTAAACACTAAAATACTGTAACTGGCTGACCTTTCATAGCAATTTTTGTTCTACTTTTCCAAAAGTCGCCAGAAAGGGATTATTGTTGGTTTTTTTAATGCTTTGTTTTGTCTTTTAGGGGAAAAAAGAACCAACTTATTTTGAGCATACTGCTCCCCCATCTGCCTATGCAATAACATCATAATGGCAGAATAATCACTGTAAACAATGCCCTGGGGATTTAGTTGGCTACCACAAGAGGCTCCAGGAGCCAATTTCAGTGCTTTTCTTAACTACATCATTGCATTTTTGTCTGCCAGTGGATAAGAAGAGTCTCCTTTTAGAGCAGGTTGATGGAAAGTGCTAATTGTTGACACATTAGCTAATTGTTATGATTAGCCCCTGAATTTTTTTTTTACTCAGAAAGTCAAGATCTCAACTGTGAAGTATGAAGATGCTTTATTACAACAATGTTGTGAAAACATTCAAACAATGGGAGGCTAATCTTTGGGAGCATTCAATCCGGTGGTCACTAGACAGCCATGCCTTTAAAGAACAGACAGCCATCAGGAGGAAAATCCTCACTGCCATATCCACCCAGTACTTCAGACATAACTGTTCTGGGTTATCACCAATGATCTGTTTTTACAAATTCACTGTATCTTTGGAAAGTTGAAGTAACTCCAGCCTAAATAAACCACCCGTAAGCCATAATGGTCTACTGACAATTGAGGCAGCTTGGAATCTGCAATAATGTGAACCTGTAAGTTACCACACTTGGTTGCTCCAACAAAGGTGCTTGAAAGAGGGGTCACTCTCAGAGATATCTTAACTTGGGAAAACAACTAGGTATAAATTCTAAAATGTGTGGTACTTAACATTTAGAGAAAAGGAAGGAAAGGAAATCAAGTAGAGAGAGAAAGTAGCAAGAAACCAAATTGCAAGGTTCGATTCTTGGCTCTGGCCACTGAGTCATTATTCTGTGTTTCATTCATTCTGACTTGTAAATGCAAGCAAATATTTACTACTAGCTATAGGAATAACCTGGCTTCATATAAAAATATTTTACTGAATTTCAATTTTTAAAAAAATTCAGGCACATATTAAAATCAATGCATGACTCTTTTATGATAAAAGGTGTTCATTTTATATTGTAACAAATGGAGAAAATATAATCTGCTTAATTATCTTGCTTATAATCCCCACTAAATTAACAAATTAAATTTACAGCTCATCCATTAGCCACTATCTTTACATTTATTTCTTACGGTAATCTTCATTTTAAACTTTAAGTATCTGCATTCCTAAGAAAAAAAATATCAGTTTTAATTAAGCCACACTATTTTGTTTTTATGCAATTTGACTATTTTGAGTGATATAACTGGTAACTAACTAGTTAACCCCATTAGAGTTGTTTACAAGATTGAATGTGATATTAACTTAATGTGATTAAAGAGAACATAAGGTTCTAGCCTCATAACAAAATAAAAGCTAAAGGGAAATTTTGGAAAAAATACATATATACAAATACTTATAAAGGTTTGCCCTAACTAAACAAAAATATATTAAGATAGTATACAAAACCAAGATAACAAATCAATAAAATCTTATTTATATCCTAAATTTGTAATAATTAAATGAATCATAATTTATCTTTCTCCCTTGTTCAAAACTTTCCAGGCTCTTTCCTCTCCACAATACCAACCAGATATGAAAAATCCACTTTGCCTTGTTGCAAAGACCAGAAGAAAAGGGCGACTTTTTTTTACCCCAACCCTCCATCTAAATGAATGCCATCTAGCTGAGACTCAGTACCAACCTTTAAGTCTATACCAGAGAGGTATGAAAACACCCCCTTTCCTCTCCCACCCCCACACGCCCTTGCACCCCCTCAGCATCACCTCATCAGAGATTTCATCCCAACCTCACCTCCTTCTGCTCTGCAAACCACTGGATGCCTGGTTTCCTTTCTCAATCTCCTGTTTTTCGTTTTTAAGTTACCCTAATGGGAATGATCTGAGTTTTCTATATATGGAGACCAAAATTCTCCCCTTAGTGAAAATGTGTTCAAAAGTAAAGTGTCGTGTAAAGGAAACTCAAGGTTGAGGAGGGATTACGGTGGGTGAATTAAAGGAAGCTGTTATTTTACAAGAAAATGCATTATGGAATTGAGCTAATAATTTATTTTCTAGTTGAATTCAACTTGGTTTCAACTTTTTTCCTACCAAAATATAGAGTCATATTAACATCTACATGTATTATTGCTGTAGTACTTTTATTTCTAATTTTTTAAATGTTACATATAAGAACCTAGCTATATCTCATTATATATACTCTTCTATATGTTGGCAATTCCCATTAATCCATCAATTTACCTTAACTAAGAATAACACAGGAATAAAATCCCTGAATATTTTAGCATATTCTCTAAAAATGTATTAATGGCTTTACAACATGACTATAAAGCACACAATTTTCTACAAATATTAAAGTAGAAGGGACTCTTTAAAAACATATACTGTCAATGAAAAAAGAGGAAAGTTCAAATCACCCATGTCAAACCCCCTCACCTAACATATGAGGAAAGTAAAGTTGAAGTACTGAAGTGACTTTTGCAATGCACAAATCAGACAGTATAGACATGTAGAGTCTGCTGTGGATTTTATGGGAAGAATGATGACACATGGCACTGGCCAACTCGAGATGCAGTTCTCGTCTATGTGGGACTATATCCAAATGTTGGGAACTGTCCTGCCTGGTTTCAGAAACTTTAACCCTCCATGGCTAAGGCTGAGTGAGCAACCTTCAGACCACAAGCCACTAAAGAGACAAAGCTATCTACCTGGCAGGGGTGCCACCTCTGCCCCCTTTTACTTCACCCTGCTTGGTCCCAGGTGGATGACTGGTTAGTCAATGATGGGTAAGATTCCTCAAGGGAGAAACAACCTAAGACAGGCATGGTTACAAAGGCACCCTCAGGGAAGGACTTGGGGGACTGTAGAAAAAGGGGTGATGGACCCTCACCCCTCAGCTTTGACATAGCCTGATTCCTCATTCTGTTTGCAAGAAGTCTCCTAATCTCTTGGCTGCCTTACTTCCCCTGCCTGACTTAAGCCTGAAACAATGCTTGAGGGCAGTGCCTCCCTGGGCAGGAATGGACAGTTCCCAGGGTGAATCAGGCCTAAGAAAGAATACATAAAATCCTGTGAAACCTGCTTTGATAAGAATGTCCTATTTTCTGATAAGGGTCCAAGCATGAAATGAGTTTGTTTCCCAAAGTTTTATAGCCCTTTAGCTATCTGCCCTGACTCAGTATAAGCCCTCATAGTTCATTGTATGTCATATATTGTTTGATCCTTACTGTCTGACAATGATTGCTGAGCTTTACATATACACCCTGTATTTCTATGTAAATTAAATGCAATAAAAGCCCATTGAGGAATGGGCTTCTGGCCCTTCTCCTTTGAGAGATAACTACCTTTCCTCCCCAAGCAGATCATGTCTTGGTAGACTTATTATGAACCTCAAGATGAGATCGTCCCTGATTGAGGATGGGCCCTAATTCCAATGACTGGTGTTCTTAGGAGAGGGAGATTTGAGGCCCAGAGACCCAGAGGGGAAGGCTCAGAGGAAAGAAAAGAGATTGGAATCATGCAGCCCGAGGCTGAGAAATGACAAGGTTGCCTCCAGCCAGCAATGCAAGCTGGGAGACAGACGTAGAGTGGATTCTCCCTCAGAACCTCCAGAGGGAACCAGCCCTGCAAACTCCTCAATTTTGGCCTCCAGAACTATGAGAAAGTAAGTTTCTATTGCCTTAAACCACCACGTTTGTGGTCATTAACATGGCAGTCCTAGGAAACAAACACACTCACATTCGAGATTTACTTCAGGGCTACTGTGCAGATCAAATGAGATGATTAGCTAGCACAGTGCCCACTCAATAAAAGCTAGCTCCTTTATTCCCCCTTCTCCTCTGGACAGTGAGTGTGGGCATGGGGAAGGTTTCCTCCTGGTCAGGAGTCAAGCTGGCTATTGATCATCCTTATAGATCAAGAGTTCCAGAAGGACATCTCTTGGGCCTCCCAATGCATTCCGCCTGCTGGGAAGTACCAGGGCCTCTCTCTGATGATGGCATGTCAGTGCTGGTCTGTTCATTGAAGGCTTTCTTCCCATTTGCCTCACTGCCTGTGTCTGCCTCCTGGTAGAACTCTTCCCATGGCCAGTCACTGCTGATAAAGAAGTCTGACTCCGTCAGGGAGGGCTGGGCTGGGTGGCAGGACCCTGAGTCTGTGGATGACCACTATAGTCCCTTCTTGGCCCAACCCAAATGATCCCACACATTCAGCATCCTTTCTTCCTTTGGGGCTTTTATATTTTTTATTTACTATTTTCTTTTAGAAGGCAATACCAATGTATTAAAGGCTTTCCAAGCAAGACACAACAAAAACAAATGTGCAAACCAAAAAACAAAAACGAAGAAAAAAACTGTTTAAATTCTGTGAAATTGATTTTGTGACTTGAAGATCTAATTTGAAGTTATTTCTTTTTAGAATTTCATCTTTTTCTCTATTTATAATTAATCAAGTAAGAATTTGTGTGCAAGTAGACACAGGCAAATTGCTTGGCCAGTCTGTTTTCCTCCCATTCTTCTAAGTTCCCATACACAAAGTAAAGAAAAGCGGCAGATAAACAAATAAATGTATATCTGCATACATGTGTCATTGATCATGTATACATGTATGTTTTGTGTATACCTCATACATGTGTTTCATATACATACACCCCTATTTCATTTATTGGGATGTTAATAGATTCAACAAAGGCAAAGCATTTTTAGTTCCTTGAATTACAAGATTTAAAAATTCAGGGGGTATTAAAAGTTTAATTCTTTCCTTTGCAGAAAAGAATAAACCTCCTCCAACCTCTTGCTTGTTTTTCACTTGAGTCAGACACATAGTTTAATAACTTGAGAGCCATACTACGGGTGTGAAAGGGAAAACAGAGAAGTCTGCCCTCTGAGGACAGTCGTGTAGATTCGGGAGGAGGCAAGGCCCACGCCTCTGCCTGCTGAAGCACTCTCCCACGCTGGAACGTGGGCAGCCTCGCGGTCAGACCAAAAGGAAAGAATTATTAATTAGACAACATTCTACTCCATGCTCCATAGAATAAAGGTGCTTTACATTGTTACAGCATTGGATCCTCCCCAAAAGGGTAAGAGGTAGGTGTTATTATCTCTATTTTACCAATGTGGTAACTGGGGCTTAGAAAGCTTAAATAACGTGGGCCATCCATCACTGAGGGATAAACAAATAAAACCGACACCTGCCTGCTTACAGCACCCATGCCCACCTGGAGAGCTACTCCAGAAGAAAGGATCCCTGAGCAACCAAGAAAACTGGATGCAGTTGTTCATATTTAGGTGGCCAAACAGCCTTAAAGAGATATAGCTTTATTGTAAGTATGGGTGTGGGGAGGGAAGTCTGGGGGGGGGGGGAGTTTCACGTGCTTAAATCTGATTACAACACAATTTAAATCCATTGAAACTTATCCTGATATCAAAAGGCAAGCTTTGCATAGTCCAATTCTGAAAGCTTTGAAACCCTAGTCATGAAGCAGCAGGTGCAAGCACCATTAAATTGTCCTGGAGGATAACCACCCTCCCCCAGGACCACAGCGTGCCCAGGATTTTCCGGGTACCCTCTATATTTTATCTGCTTGATGCCTATCTAGTGGGGGAAGGGAGAGCACAGGCTAGATTACACATCGTGTTTAAGGCCAGTAACACCTAGAAGTTTTCCAACGTGGTTTTTGTGAACTAAGTGTTCTCATGAGAATCAGTCAATAGCTTCTACGCTGCTACCTTGACCCTCCCCACTTTATTAATCCAACTGGTGGTTATTTGCAGAGGAAGCCAACACTCAGTAGAGCTCTGTCCTGAACCAGATTCAAAGCTGGTATAAGAAAAAGCTTTTACCTTTCAAGAGCTTGCAGTCTAATGGGCAGACACATCAATCCTTCAGAAAGCAACTGCGATTTAACTCTCAGCATTCTGACTAGGAGTCTGTCAATGGAGAAAGCTGTGTAGCCTGGAGAGATTGGGGAAAATAGGAGGGAGGGGCTGGCTTGAGAGGGATCTTAAAGGTTGAGGAAGGGGACCTGGGTAGGGAGAGAGCTGGGATCGGGGAGAACAACTGGTATTGAAGACAGACCGTAAAATTAGTCTCATGTATGTGGTGGGCAGAGAAGGAAATATCAAACAAAACCAGCAAATTTACAGAGTTGTTGCTCCTGGGTCTCTTCCAGGCCAAGATGCCCTGTTTACATCCTGCACTTAACTCAGCTCCTCCTTAACAAGCTCCTGAGAAGCAAATCTCTGACAGAGGACCGTTCAAGTCTCACTTTACTTTCCACAAATGCATTTGCCTACTTTTCACAGCTGTTTACACAGAATAAACAACCTTTTGCTTCAAGATGAAAAGTAATTTTCACCCATTTCAGTGAAGAAGTAAATCAGTGGTTGAAACTTTGTGAATATTAGACGGAGTGAAGGCACAGCACCAGGCTGCCTCAAGACAAGAAGCTCAAAATGGGTCCTGGTACATTTCCATGTTCTACCTGGAAAGTGTCTTCTGCTTAAAAAATGTGCGTTTCAGTAAGCAGTAACTGAACGAACTTCTTGGAAGCTTGCTTCTTAAACCAGAGATCTGTGGATACAATTATACATACAATTCACCGCAGCTCACAAAATTTTATGACTACATAGACTCGAACCAAAACAAGGGGGTAATTCTGTGAAAATGAAAGTTTCCACCAGATTCTTGGCATGGAAAATAAGGCAGTCTCTATAAATGAGAGATAGCTTTCTTTTTCTTTCTAAATTATGTCTACGATGGGTAGAAGGCCACTGTCAGTGGATGGAACCAGCTGACAATCGGCTACACCCTAACACACACTGGGGAGATTCTTGGCCCTGCACGCCTGGGCTGCCCATCCAACATCTATCTCATCAGGCTCCGTCCTGCACTCTGGTCTCGACACATCTAGTGCCCCAGAAAAAGTCTTCCCCCAAAGTTTGGTAGTGGTAGCCAAAAGAGAAAAAAATAATAGACGAGGAAAATAACCCTTCTATACTTTTAAAAGGGGGGTGGCTAGGTTAACTTTGAAATGCCAAAAATTTCTGTTGACTCCTCAAAATCAGAAACTGTGTTTCACTTTTCTTGCTTTGTGCAGTGTCCACCACAGCAGCCGAGGCACAGACTCAAGGTTTGCGAACAACTGTAGGTCTTTACTACGGATACTGAGTTCAGATGATTTCACTTTCTCTTTCTATTAAATAAGGTTGGATTAGTCATCACATATTATATCTTAAATATCGGGGGATGGTACAGCCACTTTGTAAAAGGGCTTGGCAGTTTTTATAAAAAGTTAAACTTAGAGTTACTGTATGACCCAAGGATTCTGCTCCTAGGTAGACAGCCAAGAATATTGAAACCAGATGCCCACAAAAAACCTCATTCACAAGTGTTCACAGCAGCATTATTTATAATAGCCAAAAAAAGGGAAATAACCTAAATGTCCAACAACTGATGAGTGGATAAACAAAATGCAGTACACCCATGCAATGGAAAATTATTCAGCCATAAAAAGGAATAAAGTCCTAATACATGCCACAGTATGGATGAACCTTGAAACCATTAGGCTAAAAGAAAAAAAAAGGTAGACCAACACACTGTATAATTCTTCAGAGTGTATGGCCAAAAGACCACATACTGCATGATTTCATTTATCTGAAATGTCCTGAATAAGCAAATCCGTAAAGACACAAAGCAGATTAGTGGTTACCAGGAGCTGCGGGGAGAAGCATGGGAAGTGACTGCTAATGGGTACGGAATTTCTTTTTACGAGATGAAAATGTTCTGGAGCCAGATAGTAGTGACGGTGGTACAACTTGGTGGATATACGGCAAACCGCTGAATTGTATACTTATAAAGGGTGATTTTATGGTATGTCAATTATATCTCAATTTAAAAAATTGGGAAAACCCATGGTGAAGAAACTATAGTTAGAATTTACTTTTAGTTCTTCAGATATAATGAAAAAATTAACATCCCATGTATTCTTAATTTATCAGTAAATATTAGAAAACTTATCAGAATTATTCATATGCATACAAAAGAAACCTGAAAGTACTTTGAATGTTTGTTATAATCAGTTACCAATTACAGTAAAATAGCAATAATAATCATGACTAACGTTTATTGAATTCTTAATATGTACCCATCATACTCTGAGTATTTTGCATATATTAACTTTTAAGAGTTGCAAGAACAACTCTATGAGATGAATACTATTCTTATCTCCATTTTTCTATGGAAAACAGAGGCACAGGGACTTTATCCAAGATCACACAGCTAGTTAATGGTGGAGCCAGCATCCAAGCCCAGGCAGCCTGGTCCAGAGCTGGCGCGTACAACGACTACTCAAAGCCCTCTTTAATGAAAACAGGAAAAGGATTAGTGTAGTAGAAAGAGTCACTGCAGGGCCTAATCCAGAGAGCTGGTCTAAATTTTGCCACAGGCAAACTCTGCAAGCCTGGGGCCCCTTGGCCTGAGTCTCCTGATCTAAAAAGTGAGGGTATGAGGCAGCCCCCACCTCTAAGTCCCCAAACCCCTGAATCTCCATGACTCTGTGGCTAAGTCATGGCAACCCAAGACATAGTCAGAGGCAGATAGTCTGTCGTTTAGTATACTGTGTTTATCTGGAACTTTGACCTGATAATATTTTATAGAAAACAACCAGGAATTTTAGACTTAAACAGCGGGGGGGGGGGGGGGGGGTGGAACCCTCAGGGGCTAAAGGACAAGGCTGGCTATCAGGCACTTTTTTTAATGTTAAAATAAGGGTAATTTTGTCCATTCTCCCTTATAATCAAGAAATCATCATTATATAGTTTTCTTCCTGAAATTTAATACCACAATATCTCATTCAACCCTCAATGAATAAATATTGAAAGCTTCCTGTGTGCCAGGTATTTTGAGGCCCCTAAAGATACAATAAGAAATAAGGGGAGGAAAAGATTCTAGCTAATTTTTGACAAGGAGGGGCAAGTCAACCAATCAATACACAAGATAACTTCAGTTACTAATAAGTTCAAAAAAGGAAATGCAGCAGGCTGACATGATAATAATTGGTTGCTTTACTAGCTGATAAAACCTAAACCATACAGCAGAGAATTTGGTCTATTTCATTGACCTTACCCCAGGCACTTAGAGGAGCACTTAATAAATACTGAATGAAAGAAGGAATGAATGAACAAATAAGTGAATGATAAGTGAATGGTGCTTTCCACATCATAGCAGAGATGCTAGCTTATCACCAAGGCAGTTTCTACTTTTTTCTAGGCTCATAGCTAGACTATAAGTATTAGTTTGCTGGGGCTGCCATAACAAAGTACCTCAGACTGGGTGGTTTAGCAAGGGAAGTTTATTTTCTCAAAGTCTGGGAGGCTGGAAACCCAAGATTAAGGTGCTGGCAGGTGTGGCTGGCACCTGCTTACTGTCTTCACATAACCTCTCCTCTGTGCACGCCATCTCTGGGGTCTCTAATCTCCTTTTACAAGGACACAGATTGGATCAGTGTTCACCCTGAACCTTCAAGGGAGCCCATCTCTAAATGCAGTCACATTCTGAAGTACTGGTGGCTAGGGCTTCCACATATGATTTGGAGGGACACAATTCAGTGCATACATTGACATTCCCAGCCTCCTTTCAGTTAGGCAGATACCAGTTACACGGCTACACTTAGTGGAGTCTGGAGGAAGTAGTGTGTGCCACTTCCTGGCCTAACCCCTGAAATCCTCCACACAGGATCCTGCATCCTGTATCCCCAACAGATAGCAGGATATTGTCCCCTGAGATGATGACGGAAGCTGTAAGGTGGAGAGGACAAAGTCTGCAGTACCCTGAGTCCCTGAAAATGGTAGAGCAGAGCCTCCCCCCATAGACTGATAGACTATCACTCTCTGCTTTGGAGTAGTCTATGAGAGAAAAATAAACATATATTGAAATGTTGTTATTATAGCAGTTGGCGTATCTTAACCAGTATAAGCTTCATACACTTTCAAATCTCTTTAGTCTTCCCTAATAACCTTCTGTTATTCAAGCTAAAGAGATTTATTTAAAGATTTCCTCACAGGACTATGATGTCAATCATTTTTTATGCTTCTCTCTTCCTCATTTCCTTACTTCGCCCTGAAGTACAGAGCCCCAAACCAGGCAGAGGCCCTTTAAAGCAAGTTTTCATGGTAACCCATTGGCATATCCCAGACTGAGGTCTTACGTATACTACTTATCGTGAGATAATACAAAGACATGAAAACTGGAGACTCCCAAAATTCCTAAAGCCATGGTTTCAACCTCACAAAACTTACTTTTATGGGCCAACTCAGAATTGCCAACTGCTGCTGTGGTTCATAGGCTAAAAATAACAGGGCACCAAGGAGCAGCTGGCCAGGCCAAATCTGGGCCACAGTACTCCCTGGACCAGGAACAACAAACAAGGTGAAGGAGGTAATGGGGTTGTGGGGGGGAGCATTCTTTGCTGCAGTGATCCCAAGAGCAATGGGGAATCCAAAAATAAACATTGGTTGACTCCAGTGCCCTTGAACAAGTATGCAAAGTCACTGAATAACAGAGCCAGCTAATCTACATGCCAATCTAAACTTCTTCCTCTGAGAGGCTAAACGCAGGTGGCCGGACCTTTAACTTCTAAATCAGTTTACCAGAAGCAATATGACAATTTTATATCGTTTATATCAGTAACAGATGCATCTGACCAATTCTAAAATGTCTAAGTTTTCTGTCAGGAGCCCAGAAATACAACTCAGAGCTTGGGCGATGAAATACAAGCAGCAGCCTGCCTTGTATGCATTCCCCCATTCATTCATTCAACATCATTTTTCAGGCCTGATGGGTACCAGGCACTCCACGGAGGACTAGAAATAAATATGCTAGTAAAACCTAGGGCTTTCCCTCAAGGATTTCACAGTCTTGAATATGGGGGAAGAAATAAGAATGAAAGCACAGCCCTGGCTGGTGTAGCTCAGTGGATTGAGCGCGGGCCTGCAAACCACATGATCGCGGTTCAATTCCCAGTCAGGGCACATGCCTGGGTTGCAGGTCAGTTCCCAGCAGGGGACTCACGAGAGGCAATCACACATTGATGTTTCTCTCCTCTCCTTCCCTTCCTCTCTAAAATAAATAAATAAAATCTTAAAAAAAATGAAAGTACAAATTAAAATGAGATAATTGTTGTCTTAGCATTACAGCAAGGTATTCTTGGAACCACCAGCCAATGGAAAATAGATGACAAATAAAAATATTGACAAGACCCCTAAAAAAGTGTCTACTGTGTAGAATCATCCATGCTTTCTTTTTTTAAAAAAAAGAAACCTTTATCCAAATGGATATAACAATGTAAAGTAACTGCATGGCAGACTCAAAATCCCAACAGAAAAATCCAGTCTTGGAATCATCAGAGAAGTCAGGGACACCTACACTGACCTTCCGACCTGGTCTCCTGCCTGTGTCCCTGACCCTGACTGCAGAACATGGCTTGCTGCCACGCATCATACTCTGGTGTACCCGAAGGGAGCAAGATCAGGAAAAACTATACCAGATGATGATGAAATGAACCTGAAAATGATGACTTATGTTGGCTTCTGACCCAGTTATATTTCCTGAGAAAGTGTCTCCCAAGTTTCTGAGGCACGTTTTCCTGTTACCTTTCCCCAACTAATATTGCTCCTAAGATTCTCACTAAAGTACAAAAATGCAAAGCCCACTTTCAAGATAGCTGTCCCTGGGCTGATGAATGTACTTCCTTACCTACTGGACCACAGTCCACGGAAACAATTCATTACTTATCTGCTCCCAACTGCACAGCCAACATCTTCACCCTGGCTGATGGACAATTTAAATTCAGCGGGGATCCAATGACCTCTGAAATAAGTGGGCATAGTTTTTAAAGAAAATAAAATGAGGAATTAAATCATGAACATCAATGTCATAAGCCATGTTTATTTTTTGCTTTTTAAAAATATTTTAGCCAGGCTTCCTTAAAACAAGTATCTCTTATAATTGGAAAAATAAGGATTATAGGTGTAATTTTTTTATGCTTAGTGAAATGACAAATTCTTCAAACTCCCTTTAGAGGGGTGACCTGGTCTCAGATAGAGAATGTCAGGTTCATGAATGTCATTTCTCCTTGTCACCTTCCTTACATGATCAATTAAAGCTGGTACTTTTTTCCTATGACAAGGACATGTACCCAGTGGGAACTGGACTGAAGCCAACACATTAATTTCATGTAACTCAGCAGAATGACTTTATTTCCTCCCAAGGCTGACTCGGGGCTCACAACCCATGGACAGTGGTGGTGGTGACGATGTTTTGAATAAGACCCTGCACTGGTCTACAGGACTTGGGCTGGAAGAGATCCTTGAAAGACTCTCCAGGGTAAACTGGAGGTGAATGAAAGTTCCTGTAATAAAAATAGTTCAAATAGATGTTCAGAATCTCTTGAGGCATGAGATAACTAAAAAAAATTAGCGTCATGAAAGGGGCAGCGGTAGCCAGACTCCACGGCAGGAGTGTCCAACCTGCGGCCCGCAAGCCACATGAAGCCCAGAATGGCTATGAATGAGACCCAACACAAAATCGTATATTTACTTAAAATATTATGAGATTTTTTGTTATTACATATCGCAATGTATTTAATGTGTGATCCAAGACAACTCCTCTTCTTCCAGTGTGGCCCAGAGACACCTAAAGATTGGATACCCCTGTATGGTGACCTTATGGTGTTTGCGCTCTGTGTAAGCCCCTCCCATTGGCTAAGTGTGGGCCGGACTCAGGGACTCACTGCTCACAGGTGTGAGCAGCCACTGGCGATGACCATGTGGCAAGGACCTGAGGAGGGCTCCTGCCAACAGCCTCCCAGGATGAGCTACTCAGCAGATGTTCTCCAGGCTTCAGTGGACTGACTGCAGCCCCCGGGGAACTTCTGGACTGCAACTTCACAAAAGCCCTTGAGCCGGAACCATCCTGCCACATGCCACAGAAATAAGAGATAACAAATGTTTGTTGTTTTAAGCTGCTAAATTCTGGGAAATTATGTTACTCGACAATAATTCATATAGGGGCTACGTGGTATCCACCCCAGAACACGGTGTACGGGGTGCCAAGAATGTATCACACCTGCACAGTGTTGTCCACATTGTCTCTCTCGGGTTGAAATGCCTGAAGTCCCATCTTAGATACGTATGCAGCTACGCACATGGGCTGCCTTCGGAGTGCAGTCAGCACACTGAGTGTTAGAGACAGCAAGGCAATTTTTCCCTTCTAAAAACCTCAGTTTCCTTCTCCCGAAGAATCAACCAGTTTCCCTGTCAAAAACAGCTTTCAAGGCCACCTCACATTAAAGCCAGCAATTGAACCCCAATCCCAGCTAGGAGTCAGAGGTCTCCTATTATGAAGGAAAAACAGTGGCTCAAGTGGAACTTCATGGAATGTAGTCACCCTCCCCGCGGTGCCCCCTAAATTTAAATAGAAGCATTCCACTCTGCCCTCTTAAAATTAAGTGCTATCACAAAGCAGACACTGGAGCATAAAATACCTTTCTAATTCACCAATTTGAATACCAGAGATTTGCCTTAAAGGGCTAGGCAACCTGAAGCTTTTCAATCAAAATAAGGTACCAGATTATTAGAGGCAGATGATGATATTTCACCTTGAACATCAGGCATATTGTCCTTAACATCAGGGATTCTCTGAGGATTAGCAGTAAATAGTGCCTATTACGATATTAATGATAAACCATTTGCATGTCATTAACAAGTTTCACCCAGGTAGGGTTCGTAGTTCAGTTTATTTTGTTTGCTTAACAACCAACTGGTTTCTTACTTTCACTGAAATAAAAGGCAAGCAACTCAAATGTTTTCCTCAGTCCAGTCTGTTGAACCAAGTGCTAATACATAAAATTTTTTCCACCATTACTACTGTCATGCAGCTTCTAGGACAATATACTATTTTTGACATAAAAATATTACGTAGGAAAGATTTCAATTAGTCAAATGTAAAAACAATGAGACATATACTTAAGGCTTGGCCTGGCTATTGTGAAATGAAGCCATAACTGGTGAAATGAAGCCATAAGCTGGTCATACAAACACACATTTTCAACAACAGAATTTTTTAAAGATTTTAAAAATAATTCATACCTTTGTTGATTCCACATGTGCCATTTGCAATTTAACATCAGAAAATAATCACTCCAAATGGTTCTCTCTGCTATGATTCACCACGGTGAATGATTCTGCCACTCACAGCAAATCAGAGAGTAGTTCGGAATGGCTTATTTTCCTGCTCCAATAAACTATGACTAGGCATTCAGCAGATTTTTCTTTTGTTTCTTATTATTTTGCAGAGTTGGAAAAATATGAAAAATAAAAGAAATAACTGAATGGGCCACCGCTTTCAAAACTTATTTAGTCTTGCTCATTTATGCCGACCCGGTTATAATTTACTTCCACTCCCCTGTTTTTCTGGTGAGTTTCCCATGTCGTGGCAACCCCACCACCGGATGTCCATTCTCTTTTGGACCTCAAGGCACCGCACCGCTGACCTTTTCACACAAAACTCCAAGCACCCACTGCCAAAAGGGATGTGTATGATAAAACTGAAGTATTTCATTGGCTTTTCCTTCTGGAAATAATTGGCAGAAATCTCATTTGCTGCATTAATTTTGCATCATTAAATCTACCTGGCAAGTATTTCAAAATCTACTTAGCCATTCTGGCTCCCAGTCCAGAACATGGATGTACATGCAGTAACAATGAGGCCTTTTGACAGTTTTCAACATAGTGCTTTGATTAATAGATTTTTAAATTAGATACTTTTCTTAATTCAGGAGCCCAAAGCCATCAACTACTATAAAACAGCTGCTACAATGCCCTTTGTTCACCTACTCTCGTCCTTAGGATACCAGGAATCATCCATAAGAAGTATTCAACTTACCAGTGCTTAAACCTGCAGGAAAAGCACCCAGCGTCTCTCCCCAACCCTACACTTCCAGGGGGGAAAAAGTGAATAGCAGGTTCAGTCATTTTTTCCCCATCACCCAGGGATATGATATTTTTTAGTACTTTTAGAGAGAGAGGGAAAGAGAAAGAGAAAATCAGTTGGTTGCCTCCTGTATCCATCCTGATCGGGGATCAAACCCACAACCTAGGTATGCACCCTGACCGGGAGTCAAACCCACAATCTTTTGGCGCACGGGACTGTGCCCCAACCAACTGACCCACCTGGGCAGAACCAGACTCAGCAATAACTCTCTCTATTGTCATGGAGAATGACCGAGTCTGGCCCTGCCCGGGTGGGTCAGTTGGTTGGGGCACAGTCCCATGTGCCAAAAGATTGTGGGTTTGACTCCCGGTCAGGATGGATACAATGACTAACTTACAATCCTGACTCTTTCCAAAACATACACCTGCTACCTAGAGTCCAAGAAATAAACGTCCCACCAGCAGGGGCTAAATTACGATGCAACAAGACATTGTATTGCCTGAGATGGAGTTACATGAGGTAAATTTTACATTAAAATAATGTTATAAATGAGGATTATAAATTCAATTTACCTATTTAACTCATATCAGCTTCTATGCGCCTTATGTTACATAGGGTAAAGATATGAATAGACAAGACTAGTGGGCTCCAAGCTATTTTCATCACACGGGATTTAAAAATTATGAGCATAACCATTATTTATGTACATAGATATTGATACAGATGTTCTGCTGTGATATGTAGCACAAAAATAAAATTAGGATAAAAGAGAAATAATATACATAGATGCTCTAGTATATGCCTGCTGTACCCTAACAGATCACCTGCATACCTCCTGGGATGTATACTACTTAGTCTGAGTGATATACTATGACTCTGCCCTTTAACAGTTATTCGTCTGGAGGGCAAAAGCAATACATCTGCTACTTTCATACAGCATTTTATAGTTTATAAAATATTTTCATATACATAATCTCAGGTCCTCACAAAAGGAAAAAAAATTTTCTTACAGACTAGGAATTTAAGTAACCTGAGCGCCCCAAACTCACCCAAAGAGACTGTAGTTAAGCTAGATTTGAAACCAGAACTACACTACAGACATATAGCAGAAGGAACAGGCTTTCTGTACTAGTCTGGAAAACAAACCATGACTTACAGACTACTTCTAGAGGAAAACGTTTTCTGAATCCTAATTAACTGACCTGTAAAGGAACTATGGTATGTAACCTAATCATAAATTAAGGACAACATGTATTACATATTTCCAGATAAATGTTCATTCATTCAGGATAATGTGAAGCTTTCATTCTGCCCCTGATGCCAAAGAGTAAATCATATAAACATGAAAGCCCCACCGAGCGTGCTGAGATGCCCACGTTCTGTAAGGCTGTCAGCTAGTAAGTACTCAGGGCAGCATTTCTGCCCTAGACGCTCCCATTGCTTGTACAACCAGTTTCAAGCCCTAAAATAAACAGACTACTTTCCTTTATCAGTGTTTTAAAAATCAGTAAAACTTCATTTGTAAGTATTAACTTTGTAAGCATTAAGGTTTAACCCCGGAAAAATTCTATTTTTCTTTCAAAGCCAAAAGCAGAATAGAAAATGTCTGTGATGAATGGTGCTTTGGATCTAGAAAAGTGGTTGGAGAAACCAAAATGTTGTGAGTTTTCTGTCTGCTGAGGAAGGTGAGCCAGACACTCGGCCTTCTGCTGGGCTCCCTTGAGTCTTCTTAAACCCTGCTTTCTTTAGAGACCCAGCACTGATTAGATCAGATATTTGCAATGCAGTGCTACTTTTTTAAAATATATGTCCTCTTTGGCCCAGTAACTTGATTTTGGTGACTCTGAGAAAATGATTTAAAATATCAAAAACCTCTCAGGCATAAGTATTTCATCATAATGTTATTCATAAAATGGAAACATGAAAAGCAACCCGATGTCCAACAATAAGGAACTGGCAGATGCATCATGCACCTACCTGAAATAATGGCTACGAAAGCCATATAATGACATCCAAAAAAGTTTATGATAGGTTCACAGAGAAATGCAGACTATAAGCTGCATACACACTGTAATTATAACTACATTAAAATGTCATAAGAAAAAATAAACTAGTAGAAAATGGACCAAAATAAATCAACATTTTTGGTTACAGGTAATGGAACTGTTGATGACTTCTTTCTTTTCTATATTTTCAAATTTTCTCTGTTATAGGTATATAATTTTTTATAATAAAAGTGGATTGTCTAAAAACCACCTAATCAGTTATAAAGCATTTCCATTCACAATTAAAACAATTCCAATCACAATTGCTTGAAAAAGAATAAAACACCTAGGAACAAATTTGACCAAGGATGTAAAAGACCTGCATGCAGAATATTATAAGACACTGAAAAAGAAATGGAAAGTACAAATGAGCAGAAGCACATTTCTGGATGAAGCACATGTTCACGAATAGGAAGAATTAACATCATTAAAATATCCATACTACCCAAAGCAATCTATCGATTCAATGCATTTCCTATCAAGATACCAACAGCATATTTCACAGAACTAGAACAAATATTCCAAAAATTTATATAGAACCACAAAAGACCCTAAATAGCAACAGCAATCTTGAGAAAGAAGAACAAAGTTGGAAGAATCACACTACCTAATATCAAACTATACTACAAGGCCATAGTAATTAAAACAGCCTGGTACTGGCATAAAAACAGACATAGATCAGTGAAACAGAACAGAGAGTCCAGAAATAACCCGTGCTTTTATAGTCAATTGATATTTGTCAAAGAAGGCAAAACACACAGTGCGGCAAAAACAGTCTATTTAATAAGTGGTGTTGGAATTTTGGACAGATAAGTACTAAAATATGAACTAGACCACCTTCTTACACCATACATAAGAATAAACTCAAAATGGATTAAAGACTTCAATGTTAGACTCAAAACAATAAAAATCCTGAAAGAAAACATAGGCAGTAAAATTTCAGATGTTGCTCATAGCAACATTTTTCTGATGCATCCCTTGGGCAAGGGAAACAGCAACGACAGCAACAAAACAAGGCTACATCAAACTAAAAAGTTTCTGCACAGCAAACGAAACCAACAAAATGAAAAAAACAACCCAATGAGTGGGAGCAAATGTATGCCATTGATACATCTGTTGAGGGGAAAGTATCCAAAATTTACAAAGAACTTACAAAACTCAACACCAAAAAACAAACAATCCAATTTAAAAATGGGCAAACAACCTGAATAGAAATTTCTCCAGAGAGGCCATGCAGATGACCAGTGGGCATACGAAAAGATGCTCAGTCCCTAATCATCACAGAAATGCAAATTAAAACCACAATGACATAGAACCTTATACCCATCTGAGGGGCTATCATCAATAAATCAACGAACAACGTGTTGGTGAGGATGTTGCAGAAAAGGGAACCCTTTTGCACTGTTGGTGCAAATGCAGACTGGTGCAGACACTGTGAAAAGCAGTGTGGAGTTACCTCAAAAAATCAAAAGTGGAACTGCTTCATGACCCAGCAATTCCATTTCTGGGAGTTTATCCGAAGAAACCTGAAACACTAATTTGAAGGAATATACCCCTGTATTCATTGCAGCTTTATTTACAATAGCCACTATTTAGAAGCAGCCCAAGTATTCATCAGTAAATAAATGTCTAAAAATGCTGTGGTGCATTTACACAATGGAATACTATTCGGTGATTTAAAAAAAAGAAGGAAATCTTACCCTTTGCCACAGTATGAATGGACTGTACTAAGAGCATTATGCTAAGTGAAATAAGCCAGTCAGAGAAACACAAATACCATACGATTTCACTCATATGTGAAATGTAATGAGCAAAATGAATTAACAAGGAAAATAGTGACGGGCTCATGGAGATAGAGCATGCTGACCACTGTCGCAGGCTGTGGGAGAGTGGGGGGAGCTGTGACAGAGGGTGGAGGGGCTGAGAGAAAAAAGAGAGAACCTTCAGGGATACAAACAAGAGTTTTGTAATTGCAGGGGGCAGGGGACATGAGGGAGGAAGAGGAGGGCACTGGGGTGGGAATACATGGTGATGAACGGACCCTTTCAAGTGCTGAACACACAAGAAAAAGTGTGCGGGTGACATGCTGAGAACTGTGCACCTAAACCTGTACAATTTTGTTAGCTAGTGTCACCCCAAGTAATTCAATAAAAAGGGAAGAAATTAAAAACAGAAAAGAATTGCCACAATTAATAAAAAATACAAATAACTCTACTGAAAACATGAAAAATAATATGTACAGATAATTCAGAAGAGAAAAACAAAAGAGCAATAAAAATTTTAAATGTCCAATCTTATTTAGTAATAAAAGAAATTTAAATTAAAATAACAAAATACATTTTTTACTATAACAGTAATAAAAATTTAAGTGTATATATTTTTATGAGGATGTATGAATATTGGAACTTTCACACACAGCTGGTAAAAGTCAAAATCGGTACAATCGCTTTGGAGAGTAACTTGAAAACATCCAATAAAACTGAAAATATAAGCTATATATATATAACTTTATATACATGCATATGAAATCATAATGCTCATTATGGCATTGTTTATAAAAGTAAAAAATTAAAAACAACTTACATTTCCAATGATAGGAAAAAAGATAAATAAATTTTCCTATTTTCATATCATAGACTACTATAAAGCAATAAAAATGAATGGATTTGGCCTATATGCAACATCATAGATAAATCACAAAAGCATAATGTTCAGTAGAGAAAAGGAGCTTTGGATAATATAGACAGTCATTCCATTTAAAGAAACTTTTAATACATGTACAACAATGCCACAATAAAGCCACATCCATGGCAGCAACAGTACGACAATGTGCGTGGAAGAGCTAAACGCCAAATGACAAGTGAAGATGGGGGCTGGCATCCAGAGGACCTCAGTTCTAATCTGTCATGTTAAAAAAAAGTACTGGAAGCAAGATCAGCAAAGCATTATCAGAGACTACTGTATGCATACCTGCAGATACGTGTCCATTCTTTCCCCCCTCTTTTTTTGTTCTTCCTTAACATTTAACATAAGTTATTCATCGTAAAGAAACATTGAGCACATAAAACTGACTCTTCATTCGAAAGAGTAAGAATTGCCTTGTAAAGGTCCAAAATCTTAGCTGTCAAGGAACCACACAGACCTCGATTTATAAAGGATGACCCAGTGCAGTGTCTGCAGTCTCTCGGGTACTGCGCCCACCTGCTCTGCCACGTGCAGCCTGTTAGAAATGCTGCTTCTACCTTTGTATTTGACTGGAGAAGTGGGACCGGGGACAACCCGCCAGAAAAGACTGCAGTTTACTGTGGTGCAGTTTACTCTTTGTTCATTCTCAAAAGCACTAATGAGTCATTCCGAGTGCATCGGCCACATATATTGATGTTTAGCTGTGCAGCAGCATGAATCTGGTATCTTAACCCCTCTGTCTCCTGGAAAATGCTGACCTGTCCAACGTACAAAGGTTTGGAGATTGTCAGGCTTCCAGAAACCCAAAGTTCTCCAGAAAAAAGCTATGCTTACCCCATGGGCCTGCACTTAAGAAAAAAGAGGTGAGCCCTTGCCAGGTGGCTCACTTGGTTGGAGAATTGTCCAGTACACAAAAAGGTTGCAGGTTCAAACCCTAGTCAGGGCACATATAGCAGGCAACCGATTAATGTTTCTCTCTCTCACACACCCTTCCTCTCTCTCTAAAATCAATAAATCCTCGGATAAGGACTTAGAAAAAAGAGAGAGATGACTGCTTTGAAAGGGGGCCAGTTCTAAGGCCCTGCCTGTTCTTGGAGGCAGTGATTACATGTTTGTGCCAGCAGAAGGGACACTCTGGCAGACAAACCAGAAACCAAAGGTGACCAGCACCTGAGACATCACAGGCATACACACACCACCCTGGCCAACTGCTCTGGCAGTGGTGATCAGGTTCACGATGCCAGCCCACCTGCTCAGAACACCACTGTCATGTGCGACTGCCACCAGCCGCTCTGTCTCCAAGCACTAAAGCAGCAGGTTCTCCACGCAAACTAACAGTCTAAATAACAACAGGCAGGTATTGACATACCCCATGTTTTGATCTACCATTCCCTTGAAAACATAGTTTGAGAACAAGTAGCCCAAAAGCGGTCAGGGCAAATCAGTCCAAAATGTGTACACTGTTTGACCTCTTGGCCAACTTGTCTACACCTGGAAGCACATTTGGAATGTGGTACAAATCACACCAAAACATTCCACATGTGCACACACACACACACACACCCCCTTCTTGAATACTTCGGGAGCTTTTCAAAATACAGCTTGCAAGTCATGCTTCATTTAAGGCAGCTGATTAGTTCCAGTGGGAAGGCTACTGGACCGGACAATAAGTGGACAACAGGCATGGTGATTCATAGATTCCTCTAAGAGTTGCAGGTGTTTTGAGGACAGAATTAAAGAAAAGGAGGCTGAGTCAGTTCTCAAAACTGTCCTTCTGTCCTAAGATTAACCAGAATTACTCACAGGAGTCAGTCATTCTCAGAAATGTCAAGTGCAGGCACTCATCTGGGCACTTAGAATGCTGCTCCCTCTCTCTCTCCCCTCTTTGGAGTGTCCCAGAAAAACAAAAGACTGGCCCATCTAAAACCAAACATGTTCACTTAAAACGAGTTACCAAAATGCATTAAAATGCATCTTTATCAGAGATGAGCCATTCAATTCTTTCCAAAGAAAAAGAAATGCAGCTTTTCCAATGAAGGGAAGGAGCAGGTAGCACTAGAAAAATTGAAGAAAAGCTATGAAGTAAATTGCAGTGATCCTGGCCATAGGGCACTTAACTGTTAAAGGAAAGAAAAAGAAGCTGATTTCAATTTCTAAGGGAACCCAAACGTATAAGAAATCTACTGTTCAAAAAATAAAATGTTACATTCATAAAACAGCCTGGACTCATCAATATTGGAGAGTTAAACATTAAGAAAATTAGTCTTGAGTTTAATGATCCTAGTTTGTGTTGCTTAAAATTAACAGAGTAAAGAATCAGAATACAGTGAGGAAAGCAGTCAAAATGCAAGGAAAACCAATACACATAGGCTTATTGGGATATAGAAGATACATAAGCTGTATTTGTGAGAATATATTTCCAAATTCTAACATATAAATAATTCTTTCCAAAAGGTATCCAGCCATGTACTATGCAAAATAGAGGCATTTATTGAAAAAGATGCAACATGCAAGAAACACTGTACACAGGACAATGATGCCTCAGTCCCCTTCCAAGTAGGTACCTTGGGAACTCGCACAGCTCTCCCAATCACCATCAGCTGCCCCATCATATTTTCCTGAATCTCATCAACTGTCTGAATTTTTTTCCCTTTCAAAGGTGATTTGAGCTTTGGGAAAAGCCAGAAGTTGCAGGGCACCAAATATGGGCTGCAGGGGGACTGAGTCACCTGGGTGATGTGATGTTTTGACAAAATACTCTACACAAGATGCAAAGCATGAGCAGTCACATTGTTGGGATGAAGCTGCCAATCACCAGTTGCTCACATCTGTGGCCTTCTGATTCATCTGAATAGTTCCCCCAGAGGACTGTTCAAGCTGAATGCAAAATGTGATGCAGATTCATTGCTCTACTTGCTCAGTCATTTTGAATGCGACAGCTACACAGTACACATCCATGCTCACTCAGTGGTGTCTACCACCCCCACTGACTACTACAATGAAGTGGTCATTGTTCACACATGTCCATTACAGTCCACTCTCCTTGGTTGTCAGGTTACATTAATGTCGCACAGACCATTCTCATTATATTAACAATAGCCAGACTTTTTCAGGACAGACCTTGTGTGTGTACACACACACACATAAATCTCACAATCTGGATTTCCGCAGTAGGCCTTAGGTTAGCCAAATGGAACAATAATACACTTTATTTAGTGAAACTGGTTACATTAAAAAGAGTACTTCCCATGTAAGTCTAACAAAATAAGCTTTCTATTTGAATTATCAGATTAATTGCCAAATATCCCATCTTTTCTCTCTGAAAGCAAAGAGGTTTGGTGTAATAACATTTAATATAAGAAACTCTCTTCGTGGCATCTGAATTTCACCTCATTTGAAAACCATAGCAATTCAGGTGTCCAAATCAACTCTGGGAATCCCACCTGGACACACACACACCACCCATCCCCAGTTCCACGAGCAATTTCAGCTGAAGACCCCTTTGTTTAGGCAGGTGAACTCTGCTAAAAATGAAAATTAAAGAGAACCTCGAAGAAGGCTGCTTCGGGAGAAAAGGGAATGTCCACTGAGCATCTTTCATGCACCTCTCATTTTAACTGTCTTCTCTCATACAATAGTTACAACCCCCCCCTAAGGTGCACATAATTGTTCCCATTGGACAGAGGGAGACAAGGGAGCCCACTTGGGCTAGGTGGGCACCTGATGTAACACGGGGAGGCGGGGAGCTAGGATTTGAACTCTTTGAAGACAGGGCCGCCCTTCAATTCTGAACATCTGTGCCCAGCACAGCACCAGGGATAGGGTAGACATTTATTTGATAGGTGTCTGTTAAATTAAATCTGACTGCAAGCCCCACCCACTTAGATGCTTCTGGAGACTGGCATCTGAAGGCTAATCCACAGTCTGCAGGGCAGTGAGGAGAAGCAGTCAACCCAGTCTGGAGTGAACTGAGCGAGTTCATCACTCGGATCTTTCAGAGCTCCAGCTGCCCTCTCTCCCCCATCACCACCCTCTTCTCATCATTATCTCTGCCCAGCTCTGGCCACCTGCCCACCATGGGTTTGCTCTCCAAGGTGGCTGCCCCACGTGGCACCGCCCAAGGCTGCCCGTTCTTCTCCCCAATTCCTGAGGGAGCTGCTAGACATGAAAACACTGGCCCCACATCAGAGCTGTGGACCAGTCATGACTTCCATCCTTCAGCAATTTGGGATTACTCAGGCCCTAAGGAACTCTGGTTCCCTGCAGACAGGGTTGTTCCAAAACCCTGCCACCTGCAGGTGAACACAGGGAGTGGGGCTCCAGATGGGTCCCCCGGGATAGGGACTCTTGAATTGCTTTCATAGGTGGGTTTTAGGCAGATGTTTGGAAACTAGTTATTCGAAATGCAAAGTATTTGTGTTATCCAACATGGGAGGGGGAGGAGGGTCAAAGAGATTTGATAGCCTCTGGCAGGCACACCTCAGGGAGCCTGGGGAAGGGTTGAAGGGGCAAAGACACAAAGGCTGTGCCTGGGCATGTGCCTGGTGGCAGAGCCTGAACACCACCCACAGAGTCCTGCATGATGTCCTCTTTCCTGCTCAGAGCTTCAGGGAGCAGTTTCTCTGATGCCTCTCTGCACTGGCTATAAGCCCAATTTTAAAAATAACAATAATAATAGCACAAGCTATAGCCACAATTTACTGGTAGCCACTAATTGCCAAACACCATGCAAGGCTCCTTACATATTTTAACATCCACCAATGGTACTATTGTTTCCCCTATTTTGCAGGACAGAATATGGGATGGCTATTTAATGACAAGCTTCCACCAGTCAAAGAGCCAAGAAGCCAGTCTGGACCCCACTCCACTGCACCTGTACCTGTCCGCAGATCACCCTGGCTGCTCGGGAGGTAAACCCTAGCCCCTGCCATGGCCCACCTTCTTTCTCAGAGATTTAAACCCTGAGTTACATTAGAAGTTGGCTCTGTCTTCTCATGCTGACCTGCACCAAAATCAGCTGAACTGCTCTAGACCCAGTTTCCTCATATGTGACAGGTCAGGGGGGGCCTCTTGTCTTCTCACCAACCTGTGTCTGGTGTCTTTGCCTCACTTTTCAGGTTCGTTCGGCCACAAGGATGAATATCACAGTGTGAACCAGGAGAGTCAAAAATCCCCACCAAGATGGGGTCTGCCACGTTTCAGAGACACAAACACTAAGAAAAAGTGTCCCTGGGGCCCTTCTAGTGCTCAAATATTTCACAAATCCTAGAAAAGCAGTTCTGGAAAGAACTTTAGAGGAAGTTCTAGTTGATCCCTCATTTTACAGGAAGCAAACTGAGGCTCGGAGAACACCTGGCCACTTTCTCGCCACCCCACTGCCACAGTTAGCATAAGGCAGGATTTGGATTCACGCCGAAGATTCTCTTAATCCAAAGTTCACGTGTCATGTTACATGTATAGCCTCCTCTGTTTTGTAATTTTAGCCATTAAAATAGTTATATTTGGTAATGCCCTGAATAGCAGAAAGGGAAGAAAAATGCAACTCAGTTCTTTAGAACATCAGATACAAGAACACCCTTGAAAGTCACCATTAATAAAGAAATTAAGGTACAGAAGTAGGAAAATGTTTTCCTAGTGAAATCCAACTAGCTGATGGCTGGGTGGGGCTCACAGTCAGTCTGCAGTTTCAGTCCAGGCCTCTGTGCACGATACCCTGACAACAAGTCACAGAGATGTGGCTGTTTGGTGTTGTTTTTCTAAAGTTATTACTTGCCATAGTACCTCATATTTCTTACATATTTTAGACAGTTAAACTATGTGCAACTATGAAAATTTCTGTATTCAGAGGTGCTATAATTATTTGGAAAACAAATAAGGACCACTCAGCCAAAATCACAGGAGACAACTAGAACGTAGGTTAAATTTTTGTAAAAAGCTCAGGGGGAGGCAACCACATATACAGCCATTTTCAGCTGGGCAATCAATGGTAGACACTGTCAAAGTTTCCTGCCACAAGCTGAAATGGAGCTGAAAGGCCCGCAGCCCAGGGCAAGGCTCACAGACACCAGCCCCTGCTCCCGAGCCTTCTCCCCCTGCCCTCTGCTTTCACAGGCCTCTTCCAGATCAGAAGCCATGGGCCAGGGGGAGGAGCTGGTTTTGTGTTCTGTAGAATAAAGGTTTCAAAAAGCCGAGGACGGGCATGCCTACGGCTTGTTCTGCAAGGGTTCATTTCTCAATATTTTTAAGAAACATATCAACAAACCAAAAAATTTGCAAATGTATACAAAGCCCCCTTGTGGAAGTATATTTAAAAACCATTTTGAGAACTTGAGCCTTAGGGGGAAATGTTGGCCTCCGGGATCATTTAGGCTCCCTGGAGGCTGGTCATCACGAAAATACACACAGGTATTTCAGCAGCGAACGCCGCAAGCCACATACCTACCTCCTGGACCATCTTTGGGTAACTACAGACCCTTTTTCCTTCACCTTGTAGCCACCAAAAAGAAAGCCCCAACATAAATCGTAGCAGATTTCATCTCATTTTAATTCTACATTGCTCTTATCTGTCTTTTATCAGAGAAAGGAAATCAAGAAGTAGAACTTAATTTACCTCTTTTTTTTTTTTCTTTCTTTCTTTCTTTCTTTCTGGAAGAGAAGAATACCTTTGTATCTCCCAAGACAACAGAATTTTTGAACTAATAAAAGCCAACCAGGTTCCAAGTGATAGGTATTTCCTTCTAGGAAAAATTAACAATGTAAACATCCTCTGAAAAATATACTAAAGGTCACAATGAGATGAAAATGAAATGAAATGCTGCATGTTCTGTATTTTTTTTTAACTCGAAGAAAAACTTTTTTGACTTTCATGATGTGCGTACGGCCATTAATTTCAATGTCATATTATGGTTTTTGGCTGAACAGACAGTATGTATGTATGTATGTAAGCAAACAAAACAAATGCATTTTGTATTCAAATTTATACAACTCCATACATTTTTATGCTCTTTATTTGAAAATTAATTTTGGCTTAGGCCTCAGAGACAGCAAATGTTGTCAAGATTTGAGGGCTACCTGAAAAGCCTTGGGGACAGCATTACCCTTATGCATAAGAAACAGCAAAATAAAATAAAAATAAATGAATTTCCAAATACGTCATGGCTAATCCCTTGAGCTGACCTACAAATGAATTATGGAGGTTTTGCTACAGGACTGAGTAGATCTGGTGATTTCACTGAGAGATTTATCTTATTTTCCAACTTATTTTCATATCTTATTTCCTTTTCTTTTAGAATTAGACTGTAAATAAAAGGGCTAAGACTGAATGAAGCTCCCTTTCACGGCACTCATACTGGATTGATAAATTAAAACGGTGAGATGAGTTTTGTATGACCCATCCTCGAGGATTTGGGAAATTTAGCCGATGCAAAACAAGGCATTAATTTGGAGAGGCCTGGCTACTTACAATGCTTAGTGTTCTGACAATGATGAATGGCATCATTCCAAGCAAATGGTAATTTCACTTTTTGTGACAGTACTTTAGAGCAAAACCGACTTTCTTCACACAAAGAATTTGCAATCCTATTGAACAGAGGCAGTACCTGAATATCAGAAATCCTTCATTGTTTAAGTATCATCTGATATTCTTGATTGGCTTCAGACTGAAGGTTGGAGTTGAATTAGGGAGAACGGAGGTTAAGTCCTAACCTTGAAAGACTTAGCGGCCATTGAGACACTGCCCTTGGGCACTTATTGGCCTGTATTTATCAAAAAAAAACTTTTCAATTCAATGAGGGGAGGGAGAAAACACAAAACTTGTCACATTCATCAAGTGAAGCCACTGGAAAGACATCTACATACAGAACACCCAAAAAGCATAATCTTTCCGAAGGGCTGATAGAAATGGTAATTGGATGGGTCAGTGAATAATGCAGCCAAGCGGGGGCAATGCAGAATATCACAAAAAAATCAAGGTCAGAAATAAAAGGACAGATCCTTTTTAACTTGCGAAAATCTTACACTTGGCCTCTGTAATACAGGAAAAATATACCTGTTGCTACCCGTAATTTATGTCCTCTCAAAAGGACCCTTTGAACATAAAAGGCATTAAAGACCCCCATTCTCACAGCCCCTAAGAAAGCTTCACCTTATTGACTCCATCAAAATATGTTTTCTGAAAGAAAAAAATTAAAGAGAACAACAAAAAACAGTGACTCCCTTTCGAAATGTAACCCATCCATCTTTCAACAGAGAAGGCATAGCTGGGGTGGGGGTGAGAAGGGGGGGATATATTGAATATATTTAAACTCTTCCCTGAGTGGCTGCTGAAAATAAAACACACTCTTGGAGGACTGGGAGAGAATACCAACATTGTATCCCAAAAAGAGGAACAGACCTAATGAATCATAAACTCTTGATTGCAGGCCTTCCTGCCTGCTTTGCTAATGAGCTAATACCAGGACAAAGCCAAACGACACATGTAAACAGATGAGCCTTCTGGGAATGTCACACTGTCCTGTTTTTTATCTTACACAAACACCTCCACACCGAACTTGGAAGGGGTTTTGGCACGACACAGAGGGCTGATCTTCTGAGCTGCATCCAGCTCAGAAAGGAAGGGATCAGATGAAGGGGTGTGCACTTCAGCCTGGTGGACGTGTGCGAATGCAGGTGTCTCCTTACCGACAGAGATACCGGTCAAGGGGAAATAGTCTCTGAAAAGACAGTGTCTGGGGCCCCTCTTCTTCCCAGGGAGTAAAGTAAAACACCCGAAAGATCTCCATAGATAGGTTCTCTAAAGAGTTAAAAAGAAACACCCCGAAGTACGCTTTGGCATTTCCCAGTAAAATGTACATATGGACTTATATCCAACAAAAGACAGCAGCATTTGTTAATTTGCAAAATTCTCCGATGCCTGTATGCCCATTTTTATTAATCCAGAAACTGAACTTCCCACATCCGAGTTCTACAATGATGTACAGAAGGAGACGGGGCTCATGATTTGTGCTGACAGGGCCACATCATATTTTAAGGAGATGACATCGCTATTGATGGCTCCTTCTAATCTATTCCCAGTAATACACTCATCTGTATGTTCTCCCCGGGCACCAGGAGAACAATCTCAGATCCCTAAAACAGTATGTCATCTCTTTCCACAAATCTCCTATGCACATATATTATTATTATTTAACGTTTATTAAGTACCAACAGTATGCTAGGCACAATAGACATAGGGGACCATAAAAACATATTTAACGCATCAAAAACCACAATAAAAGGACGCTGTGTTTGTGACAGAAGACAATAAAAATCTTTGGTATTCATAGTTCAAGATGAAATGCACCCCAGGTCCCAGAGCAGACTTGGTACAGCATGGCATAGCAAAGAGATGTATTAGAATTTTCACTCGGCCAGAGGAAGGGAGGTTTGCAAACTGTACAATTAAACCTGGCCTTCCTCAATTTTGTGATGAATCAATGGATTCTCTAATGGCAAAATATTGATTATTTAACTATCTGGTAAAAGCTCAGCACTCTGCATCACTTCCAATCATTTGGTATCTTTTGCACCAAACATTATGATAGACATTTAAACTGCATTTCTCTGTACAATAGTTGGGGTTGGGTATACTTCTTTTTATTTTATTGAAATTTGGAAAGGTTAAATGATTCACCCCACATCCAGCTCAGGAATCACTGTCAGTTGACCTAGAGTCCAAACCGCCCCCACCCCAACACACACACACACACACACAGAAAACTGAAGAGTGATAAATGCTATCCACAAACTTGGGGATTCAGAATTAATATAGCATCAAATAACCAATTTGGGCCTGTGTAAACACAGCATTAGCCTGGCCAAAGTAGATGTATAGCTAAGGGTCTCAACTTCACTTGCCAAAGCTTCTTTCACTATGGCTTAGTGTAGGGTTAAGTGTATAAACTCTGGAGTCACATTTTATGGGTTTGAATTCTGGTTCTACAACATCTTAGCTATGCGTCTCTAAACAAGTTAATCTCTTTCTGCCTCAGGTTCCTCACATGTTAAAAAGATATGAGGAAAATAATAGTAACTTGTTTCACAGATTTATTTTGAGGGTAAAATGAGTTAGTAGAGCAAATTTAGTATAGTATCAAACACAGAGTAAGTGCTTCAAAATCTATCATCTCATCAGGGTCCTAGTACTGAGAAGCAGATAATGTGCTGCTTTTGAGACAAAAAGACGATATTACTGATGGTCAATAAGTAAATCAAGTTGCCTTCCTATTAGTAAAAACTGATTTATACTAGCCATCCAACTTAGTCTCTGCTCTTCAACCCTTTATGAACTTAAGACAATTGGCTAAGACCTCACAAAGTTGGCTTATCAATGAGTCACCTTCACTGAACAGGGGACAGAGAGGTTGAGGGTTTACAATGTTAAGCTCTTTGGAGATGTTTGAATGAATGAATGAATGAGTGGCTGAATGAATAAGTGGCTGAATGAATGAGTAAATGAATGAATGAGTAAATGAATGAATGAGACAGTGCTTAGAAGTTCACAGAATCCAAGTAAGGGTTCAATTTATGGATTCAGGGCGTTCTTTGAAATCATGTAACTCTCAATAATATGCAGACTACTTTGTTTATCTTCCACATACTTTCTACTTCCTCCCCATTCCGTTGTACATCTCCTGGAAATTTCTCTGCTTCTTGTTATTTTATAGAGGACTTGGAGAAGACAGGAGAAGTAAACTAGAAATCAGATGACACAGCTCACTGTTCACTACCCAAATGATAGTTTTAGCTGGAGAAAAAGTCTAAGTTAATGACTAAATTGAGGTTTTGGGATTATCAGTCAACATCCATGGCTATGTATTCCTTAGCCGAATAAGGATGAATATTCAAAGTCGCAGTATGCGGGAAATCAATCAGAGTTGCCGCTTGGTACAAAGAAAAGAGGATTATTGTTTTCTAATATTGCTTTTATTGTCATAAATATCTAGGGATTAGACCATTAACTGCCATAAATTAAGGGCAGTCTAAATTATAAGGGTTTCTCATTAACAAATATAAAATAACTGCTTTTTAAAAATGTAGAAGTGTATGATAGACTTAAAAAATCACAAAATACCAGTCTTGAAAGTTATTTCTGGCCCTCTCTCCTTGAAGTGCAGTTACCCAGTGGGAATGAAAAACCTGTCAGGGCTACTTCAGTGACACACAACTGAAGACACTATTCTTAAGGAAGTTACTATGGAGCACAGGAACTTTTTTGTGCTTTCACACCTTTCCGAACCACTTTTTCCCCTCGGAGGGACATCGCCTCCTTTCTGTAGCTCTAAGCTTAAAAGCGGTGCCTTTTAATTACACGCAGACTCATAAAGCCAGACATATTTAAATGTAATTTTGTAAGTTGTACACACACAGACTCAAACCCGTAGATGATGAAATGTTACTAAAATTATCCTTATCCAGTAAAATTTATGGCAGTGATGAAAATCTTGACATCTATTCCGGAGTTCAAATTAAACTTCAGCGTAATACAGTAGCCGGAGTTGGACCAAAGTAAATAAGCACTTATTTAGAGTAATTGTAAAGTGTGTGTGCGTTGCCTGTATTTAACTTTCCAGGAGAAGTCAGTGAACCCACATTGTAAGAACTGCAGAATTAATTACCAGAGTACACAAAGGGTGTATTCTTCAGTGATCCCAGCATCCATCTGCCTGATATCCACCTGTCTGGTTGTGCTTTCATCTAAGCCCGTATTATGGCATCAATATTAACTTTAGGATTCGGGTAAAACCATTGTCATTTCCCAAGATATCTGCCTCCTAATAAACACAAACTGAAGGGGAAGTGTTGAAAGCAAGGGCAGTATTTTTCCTGTAATGTTTGATACAAATCTCAGCTGCATAACATTGTATGCTAATAACTATTATTTAATTAACAGATGAAGAAGCCCTTTTCATCCGCTCTGGCAGATTTTGAACTTGATCTTCTATCATTTGATGTCATGCAAGACCAGATAAATGACAAGTCTTTCGAGAGTCTGCAGAGCCCCTTTAGAACAGCTGCACAGTCTTCCCCTCTTCTTTGCAGCAGGTTTCTCTCTTAAGAAAAAAACACGCTTCATTACATCGCCTCTTACTTGAGCTGCAAGGGTCTATTCAAGGAAGATAAGCCTCTTAGAAATGAAGTAGCGTTGAATTTAGGTTTTGAGTGACAGCAGGAAGATTTATCCATTCAACAGACAATACCGCTTTCTCTGCATTAATCTAGGAGGCGGACAATGATCTGTTTTTTAGGCCTCATCTCATCTCTTTCCCACAGCAGAAGGTGATTAGAGTTCGGAAACAGGGACTGTGAAAGAAAACTTGAGCGCTATCTCTCCAGCCCTCCTGTTTCCTGGAGGGGTGAGAGGGAGCCCCTAGGCCAAGGGCATCAATCACAGATTCACAACAAGGATAGGATGCTTCGCCACTGGGAAACTGGTAGGCCACAGGTAAAGGGGTGAGCACCAGAACCCAAAGAGGAAACTATTATTAGTAGCTTCCCAAGGAGACAAGAAAGCACAAAGTAGCCCTTCATAAACGAAAGCCCTTGAATTCTTCTTGGCAGGGCCCAGCTAAAAATGTCAGGAATCTTCTGACTTCCCATGATACGCCACCACCTATCCACAGGTAAGTTTCAACGAAGTCCAAAATTAGCCGGTCTGCAAACAGCAGCCTAAGGAGAGGAGGCAAAGGTTTGCTCAACACGCACAGCGACGCCAGACAAAATCCGAGCAAGCGTTTAAACGACACAACCATTTCACCTCACCTTTATAACCACCTTCCACAACTCAACAGCAGCATCCACAAAAATCCTCATGCCCCAGTGATTAATACGAAGTGTCCTTTTCTGCCAAGCACTGAGGACAGAGCCCACTATGAGCAACTTAGAGACTGTGAGCAACCCACGAGGATATTACCCTGGAGTCCAGCATCAGAATCCCGTGTAACAGGCAATACCTGGCACTGTCCTTCATGTGGGAGGCTTGCCATTTTCATAGTAGAATGTTTGCTTGTACTTTGTGGCACATAAATAGATGAATGGACTTCAGAGTGAAGGTGGTGGCTGAAAACAATGGCTCCAGTTTGGGACACGCACATTTTTATTTGAGCTGCAAACAAGCCGCAGTTGTCCCATCACAATAGCCGAAGACACTTTTTTAAAGGCCACTCACAGGTCTGTTGCTTTTTCCCTTAGCTCACAGGAAATAAAATGTTCATCTCCGGTTACCTTACAGAATCAAAATAATCAAAGAGAGCCAAAGAGGATTTTACAGCCAAGATTTTGGAAAATAAGTATGAAGCAAAATGCTTTTACAGGGTCCTATTTTCCTGAAAAGGCCGGGAGAGATTCTAGTTCAAGTGTGAGTAATTAATTAAGTTAGTAAGTAAGGAAGCAGAGTGAAAGTCACAGACATTACCACAGAATTAGATCAAGTTGCCCCAAATGACTTCTGAATTTGAGAGCAGATTCTGTGTTCTCCAGAAATCAATATAGAGCCATCACATTTTGACATTTCCTATTGTTAAATTGTGTTTTGTTTTGTTTTTGCAAAATGTCATATTGACAACTAGAGCCTTTTTTTTAAATCACCCCACATTAACGCTGAAAATACCTGTTTATTGATCTTAAAGCCTGTAACCAGCCAGATACGGTGGTGGCAGGATGTAATCCACATTTCAAGTCTCTTTAGAACCCAGCCCAACACCAACACGACCTGAAGATTTTGCAAGGGGGTGGAAGAACACCACCCCTTCGGAAATCCCACGTGAAAGCACAGCAGCTACCCTCACTTAGTGGACAGTTCTTCAGAAAAGTAATAATGATTTGAAGCAAAACCAAAATACAGCACCAAGTTGCTACTCTTCTCATATTATGCAATTTAGTCTCAGGAAAGAAGGTTTTATTCTTATGATCTCTGGGCCTCAAATTCCTTAAAACTCATCTTATGGCACTGTTACAGAAAATTTTTTACCTACGGATTCCATGCTCAAAAGCTGACCCCCCAGGTGACAAAAAAAGCAAATTGCCTCCGCCATCAAACCCTACCTAATGGGCCCAGTCAGCATCTACCATGATAGTCTGGGTTTTTTTTTTCTTTCTTTCTTTCTTTCTTTCTTTCTTTCTTTCTTTCTTTCTTTCTTTCTTTCTTTCTTTCTTTCTTTCCTTTTCTTTTCTTTCTTTCTTTCTGCCTTTTTTTTTTGCTTTTTTAATTACTGAAGACTCCTGTTGTAGAGAAATCCCTAATTGCTTCATTTTGAGATGTTATGTTTAACCTCAGGAAATGGTGCTAGAAGACCTGGCAAACAGCTTTCTGGTTGTTTCAATCAGTACCAGATTATGAAGCCCAGCCGAGTAAGAACCCTATTCATTTTCTTGCCCTGTCATCTTGATCTTATTTGAATGTCTGGGGAGCTGGAGGTGCTTAGCCAGCCCTGGGTTCCAGGAGTGGGGGTGGGAGCACCAGGGAGAGCCATGCGATGTGTTAGAGACACTGAAAGTTTTCATTTTGACTCCTTAATGAGAGCGACCTTTGACACGGGCTGATGAGTTCCATGCTTGTCCTGGTGTGCTTTTTGAAAACATTTGACACTGGTCACAGGTCTGACAGGGATATGACTAATGAAGTCGTGGTATAAAAATAATGGGCTGCAATTGCAAGTCATTTGCATGAAACCAAACTCCTTAAAAACTTGTCTCTGTTCACTTTCTGTTTTCTAAATGAGTCAATAATATGAATCAGATGGCTTGGAGGCAAGAGATCCCAAATATTCCTCCTATACGTTTGGTAAATTAGTTGGCATTTGGTGCAATTTTTGTTGCCTTGAGGCCTGGTTTAAATTGGACTGTAGTTACTAAATTGCTAGGGCGATTGCAGAATGTGTAGGATAATACATAATACCTTGTTTTTCTTAAGCGTTTCGTCAGAGAGCTTCTTGTGAGGTCAAGGGACCCAGACAGCTCTTTGCAGAGAATATCAAGGCTGGGTAAATGAAGAAGAAATGGAAGGGGTGGTAGGGTTCAGGGTAGGAATAAAATAAAAGGAGGAGAAAAAAGAAGAGATAAAACAAAATCAAAAGAAAAAAGGTAACATAGATTAAGGCCTCAAAATGCAAAAGGAGAGAAAGAGTAGGGAGGGAAGAGAAAGGAAAGAATAGAAAAATGAATGCAAAGGAGTTAGAGCAATGGGGGAGATGGAAAATAGAAGAAAGCTTTTCAAGAAGGAAACAAAGAAGAAATTACCATGTCTATTTTAGTTTATCCTATAAAAATGTGTGCCATTTATTTTCCCAAAGTGCTAAACGACCACTAAACAAAATCGTGGACTCTGTAGGAGCCCACACGCTAGGGGCAGCTCTTCCCTTCCTTTGTCTCTTCATGACCCAACCGGAGTCTCTGATGGTTCATCCTTTCGCCTATAACTCGAAACACCCCCATCACGGAGAAGCTTTCAGCAAAGCTTGATGGTAATCTGGCCATCTGTATCTGAAGCAACAGCCACGAGGAGGCACACTGCCCAAGTTTCCTTGGCTCTAGTTTCCTTCTAGAGCCTTCCTCCTTTGTGGCTTATTGTTTGTGATTTAAACACTTGGGATTTTCTTTATGATTTGTCAGTTTCAGCATATCTATTCAGGATTTCATTTTGCTTGCCAGGTATACATGACAAAATTAAATAGCACGTGTCCCCTAACAAATAAAAATACAAATGACTTACAGATACACACACATGCAAAAGAAGAGCAAATGAATAAAAGAAGGTTTGTTTGGCACAGAGAAAAGTATATATACAAGCTTGGAAATGAATCAGCTCTGGTTGCTCTGCAACCTTGGGAAATTTTCTTAATCTCACTGAGGCTCAATTTCTTTAATCACTAAGGGGAGGATTAAAAGATTATGTTTTTATTAAGTACTAGTAAAGTATCTGGCGTACCACAAGTTACTAGAATGAATGAATGAATGAATGAATGAATGAATGAATGAAGTAGGAATAGTGACACTCTTTTTCCATTATGTTTTATCAATTATGCTGTTACAGCTGCCCTGATTTCCCCCTTTGCCCCCTCCATCCAGCACCCCCACACTCCTTCAAGCAATCCCCCCCATCCTTGTTTATGTCCATGGTAATAATCTCTCTTGGGACTGGCATTTTAAAAAAGTATTTCTCATCTTCTACATAAAGAAGTCAATAATAATTCTATAGATATTCCTCAATAACACTTAAGATGCAGGAGAAACACACACATAACTCCATAACTAACCACATTGCAGCTGTATATTATACTCCCAAAAACCTGAAATCCAAACAACTGATGAGCTGAGAAATCCTGAAATCCAAACTGAGAGAGTGTGTTCCTTCTCTCTCTCTTTCTCTCTCTCTCTCTCCCTCCTTCCTCCCCCTTCCTCTCCCTACCCCTCACTCTCTCAAATTGACCATCATTTTCAGATCCCTACTCACATCCTAGGATCACTGCAGATCACTGCATATCAGCCATCTCCTATATTTACCCATTCTAAAGATGCACAAACTGAGAATTATTAACACCTATAATTTGATTTGATAATATTCAAGATTGGCAAATAATTTTAACTAAAATTCCTAAACAATATTTTATTGCAACCTAATTCTTTAAAAATTGTTCAATCACAGTTACTTTCAATTCATTAAAATTGGCCACCTCAGGCCTCAATTATGATGGATACACAGGCACTTACTCTATCAATTCTTGCTTACTGGGTAACACTATGTTATTTAAAATATTTAATATGAATGAGACTCCTGAACCCATAAGCAAGTTTGGCTACTTACTGAAATAGAGATGTTGAAGATATCCTCATGCCAGAAATCAACACTAACATTAAAAGATAGCAATAAACTTTAGAATAAATTTCAAAAATTGAAGAAACAAAATGAAGTTGAAGAGAGTCAGATAGAAGAATATGAAGAAAAGGTTAGCGAAAGCCTGGGAAGGCTCATAAGGAAGAAGTTTGGGAATGTTAGTACATTTCCTGTTCAGTTTGAGTATACTACTGGTAAACTACTATTTACTTATTTCTAAAGGAAGTGGGATTCAACAACTGGATACAGCAGTCAGCCACAGAGAAGTCACTCTTTTTCTTAAAGCCAAGAACCATGTAAAGTACTTCATGCAGCGCAGCATTATATTTACATTTTAGAGAATAAATATGAACTGAAATGAACAATGGTAAAAAGCACGCACACAATGAAGACAGATCCCAAGAGGAAAAGACAAAAAGAAAGTCTCATTATTTCACCCAAAGGGAGTGCTGAAGAACAAAGTGGGAAAGGATATTATGAGAATGACTCGGACTGGTTATCCCCCATTTCCACAGATTATCAAATAAAATGAAATGAGGAAAACAGGTTAAAAATAAAGAAAATATTCTTGGCAGTAATAAATAGAAGAATGTTATTAAATATAGGAAGAGATGACCAATAGAGGTTATGGATTAGAAATAGAGGTTACGGTCTTAGAAACCTTTTTAAAATGGGAGCAATGACCATCTGTCTTAGACAGTTTGTGTCTTTACCTGCCCGGAGGCCAAATACTGAATCATTACCAAACGTATGGTTCCATTATTCCAGAGATTGATGTCATTGCCCCTGAAGTTTAATGCACGGGAATGCAGCCAGCAACTGAGTAGTGCTGAATTGAAGATTTAAGGATGAAATCGGGGAATGATAGCATATAGTCAAGCATTTACTGTTTCCAAACTTCAGAGAAAAGTAATTCCTAAAAATAAAAGTTTGTTGAAGGTCTGTTTTGTGTTTTACTTATATACTCATTTCCTTATTAAACCATAAGCTCCTTGAAGGCAAGATACATTACATATTCATCTTAGTTTCCTATTCCTGCCCTCTTACTCAGAGTCCCTGGAACCTGGGCTGAAAGCCAGGTGTTATCATCAGACCTACAGACACCTGTGAAGTCATACCTGCCAATGTCCCATCTGACTGGTTTGTGGCCTAGACGCTAGAGGTTAGCTACTTTAAATATCATCCCTACCCAACCTTTTCTGAGAGCTAGATCTTCAGGAGAGAAGGGAGTTTTATCTGCTTTGTTCATTAACAGATCCATAGCACCTGGAATAGTTTCTGGCACGTGGTCAGTACTTAATGAATATTGGCTAAATTAATAGTTGATATTCAATACACATGTTGAGTGCTATTCAGGGAGAACAATTTTTGTAATTAACCCAGACAGAAAAAAAACGTTAAGAACATTCTCAGGTGGTTCTGTACCCTTGGATGCAAACCCACACTAACTGTAGCTTTTTTGTACTCTTTCTCCCTAGTATATTCCTATGCAAGAATATGTACAACCAGCAAGTTATACCATGGTGTTTCAAAACAGAGAAAGCATTTAAATAAAATCAACAATCCCATGCTGATTATTACTTCATTTCCTGTTTTTTTACAGTGTCCTTTCAAAAACTTTTAAGTGTGTGTCTAATCAGATATTGAAGTAGTCTTAAAGGTACACTGCTCTCTCCATTTCTCTGTAAGTAAAACAGGAGTGAGAACATTTGATCCCCCCAGGGGAAGGCATCGTGAAAACCACAAAATTTTATAAATATACTATTTAATTAAAAATTTTGACATTATAAATCACACTCCGCATTTTAATTTCTCCTTTTATTTTTCCCATACCTTTATATTTTAAGCATCTAAAGCCAAAAACTAATTTTCCATCTGGTTAGCATAATTTATTTATTGCCTTGGGCACAGATTTGCAATGTCATGTAAATAACAATACTATTTTGCATGCAATTGTACCTCTGGAAACTCTTAACCAACATTAATTTTCACAACCCTCCTTAAGGAATAGGTGAACACTGATATTATTTAGGCTAGGTTAATAAAATCTGGCTTGAAGAGGAACATATTTGCAAGAAAGTTTTAATTCATCATTTCTCAATTCACTGTTATACGGGTGTCTAATTGTGTTGTACTAGATCACCCAAAACAGCATTTGCCATGTAACATCCCTGAATGACATATAGTTTCAGTTTAGATTCTTCTCATAACAAGGCAGGAAGCTGAGTTCCACTTGTTTATCTGCTTTTTTTAAAAAGATCTCTGGTGTACTTGCTATCAGTCTGACCAGATACATCAGTAAAATTACTCAGTTGCTCAATTGTTAAAGCATAACCATCTGACAATGCTCTCTGTGCACTGGCTTTTAAAAACAGCTTCCCACTTATTAGAAACCAGCCATTGAGGTTTGCATTTCTGTAGAAATGGAAGAAGATATCTTGGTAGTGGTCGTAACAAGTAACATTTATGGAGGACTGTATAATGGTTCTTGTCCTAAGCACCTTACACGTATTTAAGTCAAGTAAGCCTCATTTAACTTTCTTTATAAGTGTAGTTGTTAACCCATAGTTTATTGTTGGGAAGCTCCCTGCCTGGTTTCAAAAGCTGTAACCCGCCCCCCATAGCTAAGGCTGAGTGAGCGAGCTTGGGACCACAAGCCACAAAGGAGACAAAGCTTATCTACCTGACAGGGGTGCTGCCTCTGCTCCCTTTTACTTCACCCTGCTTGGCCCCAGGTGGATGACTGGTTAGCCAGTGATGGGTAAGATTCCTCAAGGGAGAAACAACCTAAGACAGGCATGGTTACAAAGGCACCCTCAGGGAAGGACTTGGGGGACTGTAGAAAAAGGGGTGATGGACCCTCACCCCTCAGCTTTGACAAAGCCTGAGTCCTCATTCTGTCTGTAAGAAGTCTCCTAATCTCTTGGCTGCCTTACTTCCCCTGCCTGACCAAAGCCTGAAACAATGTCAAAGGGCTGTGCAGCCCTGTGCTGGAAAGGGCGGTTCCCCAGGGGGATCAGGCCTAAGAAAGAACCCATTAATCCTGTGAAACCTGTTTTGCTAAGAATGTCCTCAGTTTTCTGATAAGGGTCCAAGCATGAAATGAGTTTGTTTCCCAAAGTTTTATAGCCCTTTAGCTAACTGATCCTAACTCAGAATAAGCCCTCATAGTTCCTTGTTTGTTATCTATTGTTTGATCCTCACTGCCTGACAATGATTGATGAGCTTTACCTGTATTCCTGTACAAGATGAACCCAATAAAAGCCCACTGAAGAACAGGCTCCTGGCCCTTCTCCTTTGAGAGATCGGCCACCTTTCTTCCCCAAGCAGATCATGTCTTGGTAGACTTATTCTCATCTGAGACAGACGGGGTCTCTGCAGGCAAAGCTCCCCCACAGTTTATTGATACAGAAACTGTGACAAACAGACATTAGATAATTGCCCACAGACTCACAGTTAATAAAAGCTGAGATCAGCATTCCACAGCCTGAGACAAATATTTATTGAGCGTCTATTTTTTTGCCAGGCACTTCACAACGCTTCAACTGCCCAATATTTTCTAAAATAGAGAAATAACCACCCAGTATTTTGATTCAGCAATGCTTACTCAAAAAAAAAAAAAAAAAAAAAAAAAACCCTGGAATTGCCCAACTCTTTCTGATAATCACTCTTTTACCTAAAATGGTAATACTGAGAAAATAGAAACTTTGGAGTTTTTTTGACATGGTTATATATATAGCATGGATTCTGCCAAAGGACTTGTAGCTCATTTCCACATGTAAATCACACACACACACATGCACACACAATCACCTGTTGAACTGGCCATTTCAAACAACTAATCAATGCAATGAATTTTGGGAAAACCAGTAAAACCAGTTATTTGACACCTTGTATGGAGAAAAAAGGGGAAAGAGGAGGAGATCCAAATATATGTTGAATTTCATTTTTTTTACTTTTTAATATTCTGTACTGGAATCACACAAGACCTAACTCTAGAGTCTATAAAATATTGAGGAGGAAAGTATAAGGACAACAGCTAGAGCTTCTAATGCCACTCCAAGGTGGCAACGACCTGGTTGCAAAGAGATGTCCCGCATGATAATGTAACCTCATACTTCCCAGAACAAATGCTTTCCAGTCCCATCTCCAGCTACTATTATCTTTGAAAAATGCACCTTTTCACTTGTTTGTGAAGTTCTATTATTCACCTACCAGGAAAAAATATATAATATTTAAATTAATCCCATTAGCCAAAATTAAATGCTGGCCCTAAGGTTCAGCTCCAAATGTAGCCAGGGATAAGCATAAATTCCATGAAGTTTCAAATTAATTTGTTCATCTAATTGGCATCTCAATTCAAATCCTTGCTCTCTTGACCAGAGAGTAGTTGCCGAAACCAGAAGAAAATGATGAATAGCAAAGAACTTTTATTATTTGTATTCAACAAAATAAAATTACAAAAGACACCTGGATATGTAGAGTATCTTTCCTCTTTGAAGAAGTTGCTGTATCTTCTGCATAATATTGCAGTTTTCCACATTTTGTCAAACAGCAGAGTAAATAATAACATCAAAACACAGAGTGGCTTGCTGGCTCATAGCTGATGACGTCCCCAAGGCTGTAATGGCTTAAATACCTTTCTGTGGTAATCCCTTGCGGAATGTTCTTTTTTCTTTTTTCCATAGGGATTGGGGGGGTTGTTTTATTTTGTTTTGATTCTTCCATGAGCTACAAAAGTATGTGGCCCTCCCCTGCCATGGTTCCTTCCATTAAAAGTTCTGCCATCTTGTTAGGCACATAAGTGACATGTTCGCCAGAGTTCAGGGGTGAAAAGAACTGAATTTCAAAACCACACAATTTATGTGGTAATGAAGTACATTCTCCGCTCGTTCCTATGTCAGACATATGGAAGACTGTGTGTATAATAGGCTGTTTGATTTCTGTGATGGAGAGATTTTTTTTAAGCCCTCTGAAGAAAAAAAAAGTCACACTGATTTCTAGGCTCATCTATACTTCTTTTCCTGTATTTTATGTGGAAACATTTTAGAACTCACAGTTTCCATATTAGGTCCCTTTTCCACAGTTAATTAATCTGCTCTCCCACATGACAAATGACCCTATCTCATAAAAGGGCACATTGGCAAGCAAGGATTGAGTCAAAGAAGGTATTCTTTGATATTTATATATGAGTTGGGTTTTTTATTTTAATACATTGGACTCTCAGAACAGAAAAATATAGTACATCTCCAACAGAAAAGTAAATCTTAGCATATTTTAGGTAAATTAAATGCATAAGTTTTTTTTTCTTCAAGAACCACAATGCCCAATTAGAGGGCAAAAACAATCTACGAGTGTTCCATACCAAGATTTTCAGGTCTCCCCTATGTTGTGCTCTCAACCATGAAAATGCAGAACGTAAACTCTACTCAGGTAGCTGTGTGATAACATTTGAAAATTGCCAATGCAAATGACGCTCCTTGTTTTTCCTCACAAATCTCCAAGTTTGGGGGAGGAAATAAACTCCATGTTATAACTTGTTGACTAGTTTCTCTTTTACTCAATACTAAATTCAGGTAGCAGAGACAGCCTGGGGCTGTCTCTGCTATTACCCTAGGCTGTCAGGTTCTTGCAGAGACACTGGGCTTCCTTCCTTCCTGAGAGCTAGATAAATGGCGTCTCCATTCTTATCTATAAGAAATGACCAAAAATCTCATGAACTGTGAACAAGCCAAATTCAACCATCCCATATTCCAATAATCAAGAAGGCACCAGGCCGAATTAGATCGTACTCTCAGCTTTACCAGTCGCTACTGGTCACGGGAAATCCGTGCCACCTCTGGAGCCTCTGTTTCCTCATTCATAAAATAAGGTGGATGGAAACAATCATTTTCTAAAGGTCCCCCAAGTGCTAGCATTTGATGATTCTATCTTAGGCCATGTAATACAGCACGAGTCCCCCACTTTCTACACTCTTCATCTCCTATCGAATAGCCAGTCCACACAGTGAGCTCTGGGCTTAACCTGGCCTGTCTCACACTAGTCAAGCCAAGATATTTTCCACCTTCACCACCACTGTTCTGCAACTCTGTTCACATACAAAAAAAAAACCCTTTATCTCTCTGCCTATAGTTTATCCATCTATTGACCTACCTACCTTTAGCATACCTGTTAACATGTAATTTCTAAAAAAAAAATGAATATTTCTAAGGCTGTTTCCCATGACTACCCTTGAAATCACTGCAATCGTTATGTCCCCAAAGACACCAGTTTAATGTACTCACAAGCCCTGTTTAAAATTGGGGCATTTCCTGTTCACCTTCTCATATTCACCACGACCCCTTCTCAGCATCCCGCATTTTCTAGTCTGTGCTGTGACTGCACCTCAGGCAGGTAAACAACAGATTAAGAACAAAGCCAGGTAGAGTTTGTTTTTGTGTTTTGTTTTGTTTCATGTTTATACAAACACCGGCAAAAAAAAGCCTAAGGAAACAACAGTTTTCACCAATTTATCTTTCTAACCAGCCACATTTCGGAGAAAAATCTACTGGTCTGCTAAATAAGTATGAAAGTCGGGGAAGCCTGTTTGCTCTACGCAGTGGGGTAGATACCAAGCAGAATAAAGAAGCTGAAATGGGAAAAGAAAAAGAACTCAGGGGCGGGCTCAACAGTGTGGTGATTGCAGAGGGGAAGGGGATGGGTGGAGGTGGAAGAGGATATAGGGGGATAAAAGGTAATGCAAAAAAGACAATAAAAAATAAACTAATTTTTAAAGCTAAAATAGCCTTAATAACAACAATAACAACAGCCACATATATTTTGGGTCCTTTGCTCTCTGTGAGGATGAGCTTTGGGGTCCTTGCTGACAAGTGAGGGTGCCTGGCAAAATCTGCTCCCAATAGTGCAGAATGTCCTTCCCAGCGTGGTTTTCAAAACCACGTTATCTTATCTTCTTATTAAGAAGATAAGAAATGGAGAATAGGTATAAATTAGCAAAGATCTTTTTCTCTGAGATTCAGGCTTATCATACAAATATCAGGGAAGCATTATTTTCTCAATCTCCTGCATGTCAGGCACCAGGGTAGGTACTTTTATAAGGATTCGTTCATGGAATCTTCTCGACAAATCAACAGTTGGTTCTTTTTTATTCCCCTATTACATGAAGAAAAACTGATGTCTTGAAGGGCCACACACAACCACTTGACAGTGGATAGGAACTAATTTTACATGAAAATTACTGAGCTGTTGCATCTACAAAGAAAGCTTAATAGCATTAAACCAGTGAGTGACAAGGTGCTCACGTCTCTGCCCAATATGGACTCGGTTTTTAGCTCAGATACGAATCTGGGAGGTACTGTGTCCACTGAAGATGGAAAGCATCCCTGCCACCCCACAGCGGCATATAAGCAAGGACAATAACCACTGGTATCCGCACTTATTCGAGAACGTGGTCTGTTTTACAGTTGCTACAGATTCCCTAATCAAAGTGAAAATGAGCAAATACCTAAGCACAGATGGGGAGTTTTATGCTAACAAGTAGTCTGATACAAAGATGCCAACTTTCTTTTATGAAGTAACAGAAGACCAGACTGGCAGGGGACACTACCTCGTTAACATTAGGAAATCCCAGACCCTCTGGGACTACAGCATCCTCTCTGTCCTCTCACTTATTAGTGGAAAAAAAGTAGAAATAAATAGAGGAATTACTTTGTGCATCATTTACTGCTTTGTTACATCTAGTTATGCTTTAATTAACCATGTAGTAAACTTTATGTTACTCCACCTTATAATGAGGGTTTAGTCGTTCTGACTCATTCATAAAACCAAAAGTAATGTCCTGCAGGTATCGTGCAGACTGTGGACTGAGAAATCCCCAGAATGATCACTCAGTCAAGAATCTGGTGCACGAAGTAGACAGAGAAAGGCAGGAGCACCTCTCTGTAAATGCTTCTGAAGATTTATTTCCCTTTGAGTTTTCTGCTCTGTGTTATCAATAGGCCTACATATTTATAAGACAGAACAGCGGATGGCCTCTTTGACCCCACACACCCCACACACTTTCTGCTATATCACACTAACATGACACTGCACCACCAACCCATGGTCACTGCCTATTTCACTCGAATGAGCCAATACAACAATGTGTGGGTTTGAGAAGGTGATCTCATACTAAAAACAAGTAAGGTAAAAGAGGAACCTGTTCTAATCTGTAGGGTTCCTCATTACAAAGATTCAAAACCGTGGGTCAAATAACAGGCTCTCCAGCAAACCCCACTTGTGAATAAAAATTCTTTCCTAAAAGGAAAATTCCATTGAAAACAAGGACTTGCTCTGTTCTAGCAAATGACCCATACCAACAGTATAGACAATAATTTTCCATAACAAATACTTTTGAAAACCAATGCTGCTGTTTCTCCTGCTTCAGCCCACTTCACCTTTATTTTCCAGAAACCAAGCAACTAAGGTGATGAGGTCGTTGACATGTCCAGAAGGAGAACAGAAGCAAGGGACTCTGCCTCAAACCCTTTTGTTCTGCCATCAGCTGGCAGTGACTTTTCAACCAGTCTTTTCAACCATTCTTTCTTATCCTTCACCGTGCAAACTTCAGAGTCACTCAGCCAGAAATAAAACCAAGTAACTCCCAAACACACCACTAGAAACTCAAACAAAACAAGAGATAAGAAATTTCAGGGCATTTGCTTTTCATGTGCTGGCTCACCTTTAAAAACCCAGGCATAGGTAAGTACCGTGCTGTCCACGGCTCCTGAAGACGGATGTGGCTGGCTCAAATCCAGGTCTCTTCGTTTCTGGCTTTCACATTCTATCAGCCAACTGCAACCTGATTGGCCAACACCTATCTTTCTTGTACTTTCACATAAACCCGCAACCTCCTCCTGCTCAACTGTTATGTTCAACCCCTCCTCACAGCCTCTCCTTGCTCCCCACCTCAGGGTGTCCATCTCCTTTCCTCTTTAGTTCCCCCCAAGTCCCTCCCCAATGCCCAATCTGGGTCCAGTCCTCACCAGGTGACCTCATCTAAGCACACAAGTTTCTTTCTGCTCTGAAATTCTGGAGTTCTCACCACTTAGCCGCACAGAATTAAGAAGTTAAATCTTTCTAGTTGCTTCATTTATGATACTCGTATCTTTTCATTGGGAGTAGAAATCCATGTCTTAGAAATTCCTCAGCCTGCCCTCCATCTCCAGCAGGGCCTTAAAACCAAACAGCTGCTACATTTCCCACAATTACATGTACACTAATGCAGGAAACCTACTATTTGGAAATCCACTATAATTTTAAAATGCAAGTATCCCATACTGTTCCTATGCATGGAATTTGTTGGGTCTATTAATTAACACTCCTATGTGGGTCATTTTGCTGTACGTCCACATTACCTCCTCCATTTAATCCCTTCCCTCCTTGCTCCAACAGCTTTCTGAGATGATGCCATTAGAGCGCCTCTCACACCTTATTAGGTCAGAATCAGCATCACCTTGGGGTGAAAATGAAGGCTCCTGTCTGGAGGGCAGGGGTAAAGCATTACCCACTTTTGTTCCCAATCTCTCTCTCTCTCTCATTACGGATAGATGCGTAAGATAGATGGATACACAGAGAGATGATAGATGGACATAGGTAGTATGTATACTTCACATATATAGATATATCGGTTTATATATAAAATGGGATAACAGAGTCAGGCAGAAGAATGGCCTGCTTGAGTGTGGTTAGTAGGGTCATATTACGGGTGTAATAATTTATAGTTTTAATTTGAACATTTCACCTAAAATGTTATCTGATGTACTTAGTGTGATAGTGTTATGTTACAGAATTATGGTTATAATGCTTATGGTTTTATAATAAAAGACTTTGTAATAAAAAAGGGGGCTTATCTCTGCTGGGCCCTGTATATGTACAGTTAAAATATAGTATATGTGTTAGTGTGTAAAATATGACATACATATAAAAATGTGGAATATATATGCATTCATTTACTTGTTGCTGTTTGTCAAATGACCAGCAGAGTATTAAAGCTGGGGGAGAAAGGCTCAGAAATATTCTAGCCTCACCCTATATACTGGAGATAGAGAAAAATTAAACCTGGAGATAGTAATCTTTTCAAGGCTGTACTTGGTAGAGAAACAAGGCTACAAGGTTTAAGAAGGCAACTACTACACGTCGTCGTAAACTCCACGGGAAAACAGCACAATGATTCCCACCGGGGGAGAAAGAGGTCGCAGCTGCAGCTGGCCGAGAGGGCCACAGGCGAAAACTCCCCAAGAGACCACCCTTTGCGGTTCCCAAGGCAGACATACTCGGCCAGATAAATGCATGTTGTCTACATACGGGTACACCTCGGCAGTCCGTGAACTATCCACAGGCAAACCTCCTGCAGTGTCACTGCGAAAACCTGAAACTCCTGCTCGTCACCTCTGAGCTCCCTGATCTGAATCCCTGGGCTGGGCCCAGGGATCTGCATTTCCCCCAGGTGCCCCGTTGATCTCCTGCACAGTACAGTTCGGGAACCACAGCGCCGGACCTGAGACTCATCCCTGAAGTGCTGCCAATAAGAGAGGTTTGGAAGTCGGTCATTGATCATCGGGTTTAACCAAGGAATCCAACTTTGTTTACTTACCCGTATTCAAAAAAGCACTTCTAACCTAAGTACCTCAAGACCCCCCACCAAATAAATACTATCCTCTGAAAAAGTAGCTGGCCCAAAATAAAGGAAAAAAAGAATCATGTGTGGACTTCTGGAGATGGCCTAGTCCCAAATCTGTCCACACAGAGCTGTAATGTCCCCCTTCCCCCTTCCCCTTCCTCCACCTCCCTCCTCCTTCCTCTTCACCAGCATTTCTCCCTTTTTTTTTTCCTTTTAAACTTCCACTTCTCTTCCCCAGAGGAGTCCCTGGACCGGCAGTATTAGCGGTACCTGGAACTCATTTAAAATGCAAACCCTTAGGCCCCGCCCCAGACCTACCGAACCGGCAACTGGGGGTGGGGCCCAGCACTCCGGTCGAACAGGCCTTCCATGGGATTTGATGCAGGCTAAAGGTTGAGAACCACAGCCCAAAGGAACATTGGCAGCAAAAGACCTTCTGCCAGCCCCTCTCAAGCCTGCTCCTCCTCCTTGAGGAAAGAGGAAGAGGTGAATTGTGGGCTGAGCATGGGAGACCCAGGCCCGTCTGCCGCCACCATTCCACCAGCATCATGTATCTTATGCGGTTGACTTTTGCAGCAAAGCTTATCCTTAGTGTCAAAGTTGATACTCTTTGAATATGGATTGATAATCATACCACCGTATTAAAGAACAAGGCAACAGAGCAGGCCCAGTGGGACACACAAGTAATTGTAACACAAAACTAGCTTTAAAGGTTGTAGCTATATTCTCAAGTTAATGGGAAGGAAATGGAGCCAGCGGGAGGAATAGTTTAATTTAGCTAAAATTGTTTATTATTTTAAATGAATTGGTTGATATACTCCTACAACCACTTACTAAGCACTGGCTTTCAAATTAACCAATTGTGTGAATGAAACGATGAATTTTCTTTCTTTCCCTCAAGGATAAGCTCATTGGGTACCACTCAAATCAATAGCTAAAGAAATGTTTAATAGTATCTGCCCATCGTTAAATGATTACCATGAATTAAAAACTTAAAAAGAAAACAATGCTTAGGGGTTTTTTTCTGTTAATGGATGTAGAGATTCCAATGTTACCACTTACATCTTTTTTAAAAATGCACAAGGAAGTAAAGTCTGTGTAGAAAATTCATCCCTAAAAGCACACTACCCACCAACAGCTACCTAATTTAGCAGAATATATTACCTCTATGCTTCATAAATCTTAATTAAAGCCGTTAGTTTTCCTATTATGTGATCGAGAAATGCCCCATTAAAGTTAAACAGTTTCTACAAGTAATTATACACATATACACTTTAAAACTGCTTCATATAATACTGGAAACATTGTCTGCTAAATCAAAAACTCACAGATTTTCATTAATGCAAGATTGTTTTTTTATCTCCCAAAAGTCAAACGTGTCCCAGAGGAGCTGGTATACTCAACGTTGGCTCCTTATAATACAATTTAATGCTCACAAACACAACTAAAGTATTTAAACATTTACAGGGGTTGTCATAAATGCTTTTCTTATTTTTGATCAAATTCAACCTTACACTTAATACGGTTAACTGTAGTTATTTAATTTAAAAACTTGAGATTCCAACCTCAAAAATTTATAACAATATAAATGCAGTTACTTGGCCATAGGATACGTATAGTATGGGGACTCCATTCTTCAGTATGAAACACAAATGCCAAAAGCAAAGAGGGGATGTTTTTAAAAGGAGACATTATTTTAAATAACTGTTGGCATATCGAAGAAAAATCTTCAAATACAAATTTAAAAATAGGTCTTTTCTTCAGATAGTTATTTTAATCAGACCCTAACTCGCTAATGACAATAATACTTTGTTTCTATTTTTCTCTTTGTTTTGAAAAATAATACAAGATAACTGATGAACTAGTTAATTGAAAGTAATTATGTTCTTCAGAATATTTAGCCATCCTAAACTCAGTAATTGGATGGCAAACATTTTTGACAATTTCTCCATTTTCTCAGATGGTGTGATTAATTTAATAAAATGTTGCATGTAACTCAGAAACATTATACTCCTGAAAGCTGAGCAAGTTTAGCCTTCAGACACACTGTCACTGGCCTTAGGAAAAAAAAAAACCACTTCAGTGCAAACTGATGTGCCACAAGAGCTTATCATTCTCGGGCATCCTGATGGGCACACACACAGAACACAGAATGGGAGGAGGAAAGACCACGCAGCCCAGGCGCTGATGGATAACCCCTGATCCCACGAACATAGTATCTCTCAGGGCTGAAAGTACATTATTATTAGAAATCCTTGTTTAGCTCCTCTTCCACATAGACCACTATATAATCTGCATCTCTCCCTTGAAAACTGTTTCCAGAAGAATTCATAATGAGTAAAGTATCTTCAAAAGGTGTAGAAAGGAAATCTGTTTCACTGACGTGTGATTACACTGTGATAATTTCTTATGCCCCAATGCATAGAGAACTAAATGGGTGACAGTAGATTACCCTATAGCACAAACAATTGCTATGTCAATTGACAGAAAATTAAACCTAAAAAAGTAAATAAATAAAAATGACTTTAGAGTTAAATGAATTAGTGTTTCCACCTAGCAACAAATGTAAATGAGTATAATATATGTTCATAGTAAATATCAACTTGGCAATATAAATTTCTTATAGTTACAAATACCTTAGTTTCATGAAATGTGTCTTCTGTGACTGTATTTCATGACTGTAAATTGGACTAGTCAAACACATTAACATTTTTTTCTTATTCAAGTAGAGTATATCAAATCACACTAGTTTAAAAAGAAAATGTTTCCTAAAAAAAAAATGCAAGTTTGGTGTTTGGGGGAGGGGCAAGGGGGGGTTTCCAAGCTAGGGTGAAGGAAAGATAAATATCTCACTGAACTTCTGCCTGATGTGAAAAAGTCACATCCCCCAAAATCTTGATCTCATCAAGGTGTAAGATTAAGTAAAATAAAAGACAAGGGACATGTTAGGAGATGTTCAACATAGGTTTAGAAAGACAGGCACCATAATAATCCAATCCACTAATAAACTGGATAAGGAGCAGGGTGGGGAGCTTAACCGGCAGTCACACTAAATGACAGCGTACAGGGCAAAGAGGTGTGGAAACTGAGAAGATAGACTTCCAAGTCTTTTCCTGAAAGTGCTTAGAGCTTGAGGAGAGTCCAATATTGCCTGACAAAAGGGTCTTTGTGCAGCAACTCCAGGGAGGTGAAGGAGCGCTGCTCAGGAAAACCAGGGGAGACAGGCCTAGCCTTGTGCACCGGACCCGCGGAGAACTTGGAATCACATGGCCAGCAGAAAAGACAATGATGTACTACTAAACACACTACCACCACATTCAGGCAATATCCGTGCGGGCACAGGCCAGATGTCTTTGAAGAAGCAGAGATGTTGAGCTCTTTCTTTCAAAAAATTATAATAAGCAAATACACAGGCTGCTATTTCAAACTGCATCAGTAGTCCCTAGTGTATTTGACCACTCTAAGTGACCCACACACAGCAGTCCCTGTGGTTGGCAGGGGCTCTGATTCTGAGTTCTGGGTGAAGTTGGCAAAACAGCTCCGGAGGCTGTGTCTACACAGATGGCCTTAACACCCTGTAGTTCCAATCCCTGGGTGATGAAATAGGAGCCTGTCACTATTGAAGAAAGCCTGGAGACATACAGAGAAAGACTAGAAATTTTAAGTAGAAAAACACTCACTAAACATGGATAGTGGCCCACTATTTATCTCCAAGTCCAGTATATCTACAAAAACTTGGGCTGGAAATCAAACAAACTCATCAGATAATTGGTGTTTCCAGCTCTAGCCTGAGTTGCCCAAGTTCGTGCCCTTGCAGGAAACCATAAATAAGAGAAAAACAACCAGTGTTAACCTTTCCGGAACTTCAAAATATGGTTGCCTAGTTGGTTTCACTAGGATAGAAACATTAAAAGGTCCTTGGTAAGAGGACAAAGAGCTTATTTTCCTCCTTCCCCTGGTCTAATTGCCCGGCTACCAATCTGAAAATAACTTAAGTGTTTAAAAGTATCCAATGAACAAACAACATCCTTGAATAAACTTTAAAATTAGATGCTAATTTTAAATTAGCATTACCTGTAATTTTATCTGAAATGGCATCTTTTCAGCTGCAATTCCCATCATAGGAAATAAACAGCAAGCTACAAAACTGTCCAAAATTTTCTAAAAAAAATATTCATCTGCCAGTAAAACAAATGAAAAAGTTCAATTTCATATGGGAAGCAAAAGAAAACTGGGGGGTCAGGGGGTGGCGGTGAGGGACGGAATTATCTTCCTAGAGCCCCATCAACAGGGCCTAGTCCAGAGACAGGGCGTGGTTAGGAATTTCACCTCCACCTGGACCTAGCCACAGGACGGGGCTGCAGATTTTTCACCCATGAAGGGAGGTAATGATATTCTTCATCAGACTAAAGTAGGGAAAACAATTCACATGGTGGCTGGTACATAATAAATTCTTAAGTATTATCTATTGAGGTTAATAGTATCCTGAGTTAATGGATCAGGTCAGCTAGCAAACACAAGGATCTTAAGAAAATAGGAGAGAAAAAATAGATTCAAATGAGCCAGATGGGGAAGGGGTATGAGAATAGGCATCATGACAGTGAAGGCCAATGGAAAGAGAAGATAGGAACTTTGGAAACATCACAACTAGCCCATGACTTAGTGAAAGTAATAATGTGACTGACTACCTAATACTATCAGTTGTGACATGATGTATGTAACTTTAGAGACCGACAACATCAAATTTTTGTATTTGGCCTGACAGATACAAATATATTAATTCAGACTCTACTTCCATCATTTGGGGCATTGAAAAAACCAGTAAGCCTGGTCCTCACACCTTAAATAAAATTTTACCCAACTGAAACACAAGTGAGCTACAATGGACTCAGGTGAGTCAAAGTTACAGTGTATCCTATGGAATCTACTGATGAGAAAATACATAGAAACGAACTTTATATGTGTTTAACTTTTAAACAGGAATATACTATCTCCCAATAGAAGCTTTATGAAGATGTTTCATGATATGAACAATCAATTCTTTCACTGGGAATGTTGGAGAAATGACTTAGTTGGTCAGATGCTATATTACGCAGAAATTAGCTGTTTACCGAAAGAATCAAATACACTTAATAGCACAACATAGTAAGTCCGTTGATCATAATGTAATCACCCCTTGGTCATCCAAACAGAAATTCAGGAACTTCCCAGCCTCTGCATGATCATGATTTCCTCTGTGTTGTAAGTGTAGAAACAAGCCAATAAACAGTCATAATTAGCACAATACCCACTGAGATTTATTTTATAGATATATCATAGTCTGCACACTTACCTCTTGACTTACACTAAAATTTAAAAAAACGAGATAACAACAAACTCCTAGCCAATTACAAATGCTGCTCAAGAGATTAAAAGCCATGCAAAAGCAGCAGAAAAAGTCAAGAATTATCCAACTCTAGTTTTTGAATGAAAAAAGGGTTTAGATACTTAATAGAAGGCAGGAAGGGAGGCATAACTTCTACAAGTAATTCACATGAGCACATACCCCTAAAATATACTAAGTATCATTTGGATGTCCAAAAACAAGACACGCCAGTTACCCAGAGGCCACGGTAACTGCCTCCAAGAGGAACACGGTCTGTAAAAGGCTTAGAAGTCGGTAGACTCAAACCCACTCCAGGAAACTGCGCTGGTGTTTCCATTAAAACCGCATTTCAGGAGTTTACAAGTTGAATGTTTTTAAAACATATTGGGTTCATAATGAGCTCACACATTCTTAAAAATGTTCTTTCTGCTCTCCTTTTAAAAGTAGGACCACTTTTGCGAACAAATCATAAACAAAATTTCAGGTGATTTTTTTTGGCTGAGCTCCAAGACACAATGGCTAAATGTTTAAATAGGGTCAAAGGACTAATTATTTTCTTCATTTGGAAAGTCAAGTGGAAAGGCCAGCCTGAGAAACACTCTGCAGTATTTCTGTTTTAAAGCGTTCTTTCGCAATACTTTCATTCAGGGGTTCAGGATCCTAGCACTGCAGTTAGGAATATGCAATCAAACTTCAAAAACTCCATTTCTACATCTAGAGATTTGTGCAATAATCGCTCCAGCATTGGATTTTTCTAAAGTTATTAGTGGTCAAAATTACATGCACCGTGAAAGCCAGGAAGACTCTGAGAATGGAGCTAAAAGCCAGGTGGCAGGGCACCTACCCTTAGGTGCCGCCACAAACCCCAAATTCAAACCAACCTTGGAGTTTTACAAGCCCTTTCCCTGTGCCAGCCCCCAGCTTAAAATAGTCCAGGGCAAAGCTCTGCAGGGAACTGAGTTGATGAGTAGGTTGGGGCTTAAAACCATTTCTTTCAAAACCGAAAAAAAAAAAATTCTGGTGGTTCTGCCAAATATAAAACTACTCTCCACAGCAGTCCCTAACACCTTGAGGGTTTATAAAAGGGGAAGGCAGCAGAGACTACCAGGGATTGCCTCCTTCCCACAAGGAATGGATTGTTGTGCACAATTTACCAGGCCTTTCGCAAGACAGCTTCGGAGAGTGCAGCACCGCTGAGCTCCAGAACAATGGTCCTGCACCAGACGAGGAGCAAACACCTGGATATGAGGCCGCCTGCTGCTAAATTCTCACCACACCTTGACCTGGCCGCCAGCCCCTAATGAAAAAGGGTTCTCAGCCTGTGAATGGACAAAACTTCCCCTATTCACAGAACTGCTTTTCATCTGTAGGATCCTGTCCTAACCAGAAGACTTGAAAAAGATCCCCACTCCCAAAAGGAAGAGTCAGACCCAGTCATGTGTTAGACCACGTGAACTTTCTAAATTGCAAATATGCAAAAGACACGAATAATACTGATTAAAACCACACAAATTCCAACATCTAATTGACAATATTCCACATGTAGGTTAAAGGTCAAAAACACCCTACGACACCTAGTTATTGACAGGGGCAAACTTTTCCATCTGTTTCTGATCTTATCCACGATTTGGTCATCATCCTCGAAAGAAAAACCCACTGCTAATAATAAATGAAATGAAATTTGCACTTTCTTCTAAATGCAATCCCACCTTCAAGAAGTTCGTACAATTGCCTTTTTTTCTCCTGGCAAATTTCCTTAAGAGAAAGGAGAACGATGTTCAGGCAGCTGGAAGGAGAGAGGTGTTAATGGGGGGTTGTGTGTAAGTCTGAGAAAGACTTCCCTGCAACAAGGCTTAAATTAACTGAGTTCTGAGTGGCTCACATATGCGGGAGATAAGAAAAAATCTCAGTATCTCTGACTCTGTCTCTCACACACACGCATTCGAAAACACTGCCGCTCCCCAGAGGGGATGTTGAGGAGTACGGTTTGAAAACCAGCAATTTAGTTCATGCCTCTCATTTCACAGATGAAAAACCTGAGGCATAGAGAGGTTAAGTGACTGGCCCAAGGTCATACCTTGTTAATGATGGGCTGGAAAAACAAGTCTGGCTGAGACTGCTTTGCATTTGTGCCCTGGAGCCCTGGGGAGGCAGCCAGGTGGAAAACCGGGCTGGAGGGCCAGATCTCCGCAGGGAAGAGCAGTGACAAGGCAGGGGCACGCCTCTGAGGACACAAAAAGCTGAGGAGCCGGCAGGGTCCTGGCTGGCCTCCCCATGCCACCAGAGACAAGCTCCTTGATGGGCAGAGCTGTCCCATGAAGGGACCCAACAATATCTGAAGACACACAGCAGGGAATTGCAGGGGACCCCTCCATGAAGTGCCCTCTAGCAGAAGTTGAAACAGTAACAGAGAAACCTCTCAGCGTCTGAAAATTACACATGGTGACAGAAAATGAAGCTACGGGACACTGAGGCTACAGAAACAGCCCTCTTTGGAGACCACCCTTCTCCCTTTTCCCCACACACCCCCATGACCAGCGTGAGTCATCTTTAATGTGGAAAGAAGTTAGTGTCTCCTCTGCTTCCTATTATCTGAAGGGCAAGAGTAGAGATGTTGGCCTTTTAATTATAGGTACCCATTGGGAAGCACATATAAATTCCCAAAGCCAACATGATAAGGATGAAAGTCAGAAGCTCTGAGTGGGAACTTTAGCCAACCGCAGAAATGCCTAAAAGATAACTCGGCTGTCAGATTGCCGGACACACAGGAACTGCTCAAGGAAAGAAGATGACATTTGACATAGGAGCTGCCTCCCACATTATATCCAGCCAGTGGGCCTAGACGTACTTATAAGCACCAGACAGAGTAAGTTCACTTCCACTTCTAAAAAAAAGAAAAAACTTTCAGCCATTTGGCGACAGCTATCATGTCTCTTAAGCTTTACTGGAACCAAAATGAAACCACACAAAGGAAAAAAAGGCAATTACATATTTCCGTACTCAAACGCATGCTAGCTTTTATTCTTTTTCCTGAAGGCATGGGATCATAGTCATCAACTCTAGAAGAAGAAAGATGAAGTAACCCCATTTTGTCTGCACCGCAGAAATGAGGAGCAGTCAACTTGCGAGCCCTGGGTGCTACCATTAAGCCTGGATGGTGCTGCCGATGCTAGTTTTTGTTAGAAAGTAAGAGTGAGCTGGAAAGAAGGGGGTCCCGCAGGAAGGGGGAGGGTGGTGATAAGAAGGGAAGGGGGGAGGGTGAAAAGCCTGCTGTGCAATCAGGTGAAGGTGAAGGGCCAGTAAGAACTGTTCTCGGTTACTATGAGGGAACCGGAGACCCCAAACCGTCAGTGCACTGATTAGTGCTCTGGAACTCCACGCCTCTTTTCCTAGAAATGATCGCTTATCCTCAGGTTTACCCAATTCGTTTTAAAACAGAAGCCGTACGTATTAGGTTTTACAAATGACATGGTGCAGTCAATGCCGAAAGGCAAAATGAGGTTTATTCATTCCTCCAAATCTCAAGTGTAATATCACAGAATAAGGGAGATGATTCTGTAAAGAAACCAGAGCAACCTAACAAGGTAGACTTTTTCCAAACGGGTGACAGTTGACTGGTTGAACCAGTTTAGAGGTAGAAAAAAAAAAAAAGGTTATTTACCCCAGCCGTAAGCAGATGCCTTCTGGTTAATATTTAATGTATTACATGTAGTATTAACGATCTTGATTAGGAATGAAACAATATATTCTTTGAAACAATAAATATGTTGATGCGTTACTATGTACCAGCCTATCATGTTTGGTGTTTTTCACATACTAGATGTATTAGTTAGCATAGAGGCTCAGCTGCTATTACAAAGGGACCCTAAAATACAGTGGCTTAAGCAAGAGAGAAGTGTGTTTCTTATGTAACAGTCCAGAATGAGGCAGGCAACTCCAGGCAGGTAACCAGCTCTGATCTGCCAGGTCATTCAGGGTTGCAGCTTCCTCTTAGCTTGCTGTCTGCCATTTCTTAGGGTGTTCGTCTCTCTATATGGCCAGAGCTAACTCACTACCATCAATCTACTTCCTCACCCATAAGAGGGGGGAAAGAGTAAAAGGTGGACAGGCCACTCCTTTTTCTGAATTGCAGATGATTTCAACATAATTCTGTTCACAGTGCTTTGGAAAGAACTCCACTGGCACAGCCATATCTAACTCCCAGGTGGGCTAGAGATGTAACCTACAACCGAATGGCCATATGCTTAGCTGAAGTTCAAACAGTCATTAAACGGTTTAAATGGTTATTAAAAGGAGAGAGAAGAGGAAGAGACAAAGAGAGGCAATTTACAATCTCTATCATTTTACCTTATTTAGCCTTGTCATTAATCCTGAATTACAAAGCTTTTTTGTTTTTAATGAACAATGCACCTGAGGCTGTCAATAATTGGCCCATGGGCCACAGCAAGAAATTGTAGAGGCAGAATTCAAACTCAAGTTCGTCTGCCTCAAAACCCATCATCGTTCTACTACACCATGGACCATGTACCCAATTAATTGTATTCCAACAGCCAAGGCACATAATAAAGAGTAAGACTCATGCCATGTGGCCTTTATGTTAAAGCCAGCATCTTTTAAGAAAATACCAACACCAACAGAAAGATTTTTATAAGGAAAAGAATGTCAGAAACCCCTTTTTAAAAAATAAAAAGCTGAGGGGAGAGCAAAATTGCAAGGAATTTATTAAAATACCACTATAAAAGACACTTGAAAGAAAGAAAGGATTTCTTCTCCTACCACTTTAAGGCAATCTATTTTGGTGGTGTCGACCATGAATCGTGTTGATAAGAATAAAAGGGCTCATATGGAATAACTTTCTTAATATTGAATAGCTGCAATAAGCGGCTGGGGGACAATCTAAAACAGCAATAGTCTGGCTGGGTGGGGTTGGTGTGATGTATACACACACACACGGGTGGGCAAAAGCCAGTTTCCAGTTGTGAGTGTGCAAACCCAGAGTTTATTCTTGCATTATTTATTAATTATTGTCTTATTTCTTTGAATTACAACTGTAAACAACTTTTGCCCACCCTTGTGTCTAACAGCATCATTGCATCCTACTGTTCTTAAAGCCCTAAACACCTGCGTGGATCTTTGTCATGACACAAATGCCTGTGGCTTACAAATCTACAGTCCTACGCATTCATTAAATCTGCGTAAGCACTTTCAAGAAAGGGAAGCTCTGCTTGGGGTAGGGTTTTCCTCCCTTCTTGTCCCTCAAATCAAGAGATATGTTTTATAATCCGCAGCTAGCTCACTGGCAAGTCTCCATTCTTTTCAACCTGACAGACTGTTTGTCAGTTAAACTCCCCTTGTCATGTATCCCTACCACTGCCAACTCATGCATGGAGACCTTCACTTTCACTGCTACCACTTGCACCCCATGCAACCTTTGTCATTGATCACTGATCCGATCCAGTGCCCACATGTTCTTCAAGTGCCTACACAAGTAATGAGGTACTTGTGGTGTAAAATTAAACTGTCAACTGTCAGCGATTGATAACCACAGCGAGAGCTGACCTAGAACACCTGCACCAGTGGCCAAGACAGGTGTGACATGTTTGATCGCTGAGGCCTGCTAGTCAGTCTGACCCAGTGCTGTCCCTCCACGGACTTGCCTCGCATTTCAGCCTCCCGGCTTTCCTGGGGACCACAGTGAGCATCCTCAGGCTGCGGAAACCACTCTCACAGCCAATTCGGGCAGCTGGTCAGAGCGGCTGTGAAAGCAGATCTTAAGTCAGCAGGTTGGTTTAAAAGGAATATGGCCTAGGGATTTTCAAAGGTGGCATCTGGAGTCAGCCTGGTGTTTTTTCTACCACATACCCCCAGACTCCCACTGAAAGCTGGTCTTGGTGGCGGCTTCAGACACACACACACCGCCTCCCCTCAATTGGAGTTTCCAGGCATGTGCCAGGGCCTGGCAGAAGGGCCTTGCCTTCCGGGCAGGCACACGGCACTCATTAAGAGTCTGGTGGAAGAATGAAGCGGCCCTAATGGAACTGCCTTATGGCTCCGAACATTCGCTTGAAGGCATTTAAGTTGAACTGGCTCATATTCTATTAAAGCACCATAAATGCAAGCTTTTCCCACTTGTATGTAATTGAATAACCAGCACAAAGGAAAAAACATGTTCTGCTCTGACTCTAATTGTTTTTAGTCAGAGTTGTTGCACAGCATTTAAATAAAGTTTCTATTTAAAGGTTTAATTATTTAAATGGGATAGATTTTTTTTAACCTTAAGCAAAAAAAAAAAAAATGCACTTAAATACCTAAACTATCCTTTGTGAAAAATCTGAGAAGCGTGATGGGATTCCCATCCCATTCCACCCTCCCACCCCCACCAAACAGTTGCACTATATTAAGTTCATGTGATGAGAAGATAAAAATCTATTAACTTTCTGCTGACCTTATCGACACAGGAATCTCTGCAGACATTACAAAAGCCATATCTCTTCTGACTTTTACATCCAGAACCTCATGCTCCAAAGTCCCAAACCAAATGTAAAATCTTCATGATGAGTGAAACCCTGACACCAATTCAGATTCCGGGCTTGCTGGCTTGCGGCTGATGAAGCCTCCTCTGGGGCACACAGGCTGGCCTTTACTTTGCATTTGACTTAAAGGGCTTTTTTCTTTCTTTATTTCTTTCTCTCTCTTTTTTTTTTTTTTTTTTTGCCATATGCTACTGGGGACTCTGAATCAAAACTATTTCACGAGGACCATATGTTACGAAAAACACATGATGGAAAGTGAATGGCAAGAAGTTGCCCCATATCACTGGGTGATGTATTACAAACATAATTAAACCTGAGTAATGTGCAGTGTTATTTCAGTTAATCATTTCTTTCTTCAATTTAAGCAAGGAAAACATAGCCCAATTTTCAAATGATATACCAAAGTCCAGATAAGCTAAAAGCGAATTGGTGGGGAAGGAATAAAACAAGGGCTGTACAGCAACATTAAAGCTTCTGTGAGAGATCTTGGTGTACTGGAGACATGTCAGTGGGGAGGTGAGAGTCCATGTAAATGAGCAGTTTAAAAAGCTACTCATTTTCCTTTCACACCAACAATGAGTTCTGACGAGCCCCCACTTATAAACAAGCAGCAAGTCAGAGGATCACTTGAGTGTCAGTGGTTTGGAATTCAAGAGTGTTTCCCCATAGAAATTGTGTTACTGGCAGCTGTTAGGTCCCCGGCTAGCCCATGAGACCTGGATAGCCAGTTGTCTCTAAAATGGGACATTTGTACACTAGCTTTACAGCACTACTTGGGTGGAGGATAGAGAATGTATCAAATTTACCCCAATTCAATACACTTATTGGGTCCCTGCTGTATTTTCCCAGAAAGTACTGGTTACTACATTTCCCCAAAGGATATCCCGATGATACCCTCTCTTCCCACATGCCCCCATCTAGACAAAATCACTGTCAATTGTGAACCCTCGGAACATTTTACCTTTACTCTTTTAATCACTTTCTACCTGAACTACAAGTGTTTGTGAACAGAGCTTCACTACTCCACTGTTAACCTACTTTTATACTTTCCACATCCTAATTCCAAGCCCTGAATTTAGCAGGCTTTTGGTTCATACATGTGAACAGATGATTGAGTAAATAAGGAATTCAATCTGCTGGGGTTGCCAAACATATTTTTTTCCTCCATCAGCAACACTGAAAATCATGGGGGTTTTTTGTGGGGACCGAGGGAGGGAATATGGTAATGATGATGACAATGAGGCTCATTATTACAAATAATATTTATTGTGTGCTTACCCTGTGTCATGCACCAGCCTAAGAACTTTCCAGTATTGATTAATTTATTCCTCACAACAACTCTGTGTGGTCAGTGAAATGTTTATCCTCATTTTGTAGATGGGGATTTTGAGCAGAGAGACATTAAGCAACTCCCCAAGTATTTATAGTAGACATTTCCAAATACCAGAAGCGTATTTGCCCTGTGCACATGTGTGAGAGGGGATACTTCCATACACTTCTCCATAATGCAAAGCATCTTTCTGCCTCTTTGACCTGTATTAGACAAGGGACTTCTCAGGTAAAACACTCCACAGTTAGTTCTTCAGTTTCTATTCGTGAACCTGAATATAAGCTCTATGAGAGCAAGGACGTTATGGGCCTTATTCACAAAACCCCCAGCCTCTGCAACAGATGTTTGCTGGATGGACAAATGACTGAATGAGTCTGTTTGGGAAGCTGAAACTCTGGACTCTGATACCCTCCGAGAGTTTCAGGGTTTACTGGTCCTACAGGAAGAGAGAGCTTCTCAAACTTGCCTGATGATAAGACTTCCCTGTGGCCCTGGTTGAACACCCCCTCTCCTGGAGATCCTGAGTCAGCAGTCTTCTGGGAGGCCCAGGAATCTGGTTTTGTGGATGTGCTGCTGTTGTGGGTTGGGACAGGTACTTCATGTGACTCCAAACTTGGGAACCCTGTCCCCAAAAGGGTGTCATTTTACATGTCAGAGCCCTATCTCCTTAGCAGTTACAAACATTTGCAAATTCCCCAAGAGTGACAGTCTCCGGCCACTGCCGCCTTCTCCGCCAGAGAACCTGCACATTATGCTGGCGTGCAGCAGGGGCTGGAGCCTCGCCCTTCTACCTCAGCTGACCTTTCTGTGGGGTTCTGTGGATCTCAGCGGGGCCCCTGAAAGCTGCCAGTCACACATCTCTCCCCGACTCCTGCCCTCTTTGAGGGTGCATCACTGTCTGCCGAATGAGCGAATGGTTGAACAAATTCCAACATGGGCAAAGTGCGCAAGCCAGGCGGTTGTGAAGAACGGAAGTGTTTCATAAGCCTCAGGTTGGGTTGCACGTAGCAGCATACTCCAACAATGACACACAGAATACATTAATGCATCCTGTTTCCATTGCTTTCCTTCTGACTTGAAGAACATTCTCATAACAGATAATAATCTCTGGGCCTCGGCATCATTATTTACCTTTACAACAATATTTTCTTTTCCTTAGTTATAATGGGACAAATGTCGGGACCTCGAGATCTAAAGGATTCCTTTAGCCTTGAAGATATCACTCCTTTCTTCCTGTTGTCCCTGTCCTCCCCTCTCCTCTCCCCCCCCCGTGCAGTCACCTGTGCCCAGAAACCAGTCAAGAATATCAAGCTCGGTGGCAGAAAAAGTAAATAGCTGTGAGTACTGTGTATGATTCTCCCGAGGTCTAAAATTAGGCTCTGCACCTCAGCACTCTTAAGAATTTTGAACAAGGTAATTCTTCATTGGGGGTGGGGGTGGGTGCCGTCCCATGGGTATTAGAGCACTGAACAGCATCCCTGGCCTCTGCCCACTAGCTGCCAACAGCAGCCCCACCCTCCAGGTGTGAGTTATGACAATCAAAACTCTCTCCCCTGGGGATCCAAACTGCCCTCGGTTGAGAACCATCAACCTAGAAAGACTTTATAAAGCAATGTATTTTTTAACTGATAGACTGGCCAATATTTGGTACTTATATACCAGCATATATTAACCCATAAAGTCACTTAAATAAAATAGGAACATAATTTTCAAAGAAATTGCTCATTCGAAAAGATCATAACTATTCTTTTAGGGGTGGTGTCTGCTAGACACCCTGAAGAAGCTGGAATAAAATCTGACCTAGCTAATATTTTACAAAAACAATAATAATTATAATTGAATTGGAGAAAGGGTAGGAAGACAGACTAAAATGTCTCATTTTGCCCAAAAACATACAAAGTGTAATGTACTTCACCAACATCTTTGCTCTTGGGTTTTTAACATAACGGTTGTTTTAATCCGAATGTTCTTGGTTCCTATAATCTAAAAATCATCAAAATGCTGTTTTATAAGAGTGTCACCCAAGCTTTGATGTCCAAGAACCCCGGGGGCCTCTTTTTATGTGCTTATTTTCTTTTGAACAAGGAAATTAGGCTTTGCCAACAGCAAATGGAACCTGAGCCTCAAAAGATTTGAGTTCTGTTTGAAACAGAACCCACAAATTCTCCACAAGTTTGCAACTTGACAAAATACATGCTCTCACCTTCCCTTGGACCAAGGTTTTCTCTTGGTTCTATTTTACATCACCGTTCGCCAAATCCCAAATAGATTACCAGGAGGGGAAAAAAAGGCTGTAAACCCGAAAAGAAATTCTGACACAACACTGTTTTGAGTTGAATGCACCGTCAAAATTCTATCCAAGAGAAGAGGAGAGAAGTTACATGGGAAGAGAGAAAGGGGGAGAGAGATGGACTAAACAACATGTTCTCTAACTTTCCCCAGGACCAAATCCAGCAAGCAAGATATTACATCAAAGTTAAATTGTTTAGATATGAGATGACCTGCTCGGTTTTTTTTTCTTACCATTGATTTCCAAGTACAAAAATATTATTTCAGTGGCAAGGATGTAAACCTTATTCATAACAGGATTTCAACCACATCCTGGGAATGAAGCATCTCCTCAGATAGTGTGCCCTCATTTATATTGAAGGCATGCTGGTTTTATTTGTCAGTGTTTGCTAAGGGGGTCACAATATCAGGAAGCAGGAGATGGCTCATCAAAGCGTCTCCACAAGCTCCCACTACTCATCAATTAGACGGTACCTTGTTTTTAACATCAGGGCGGAAATGCATCTCCCCTGACCCATTGTTAGAAACTTCCTTCTGTCTTTAAGTTTTTTGGAAGGAGTACTCAGGACTCAACTTCTTTTTTCCAATAGGTAATTGTCACTAATTAATGCTCCTGTTGCATACAAGAATGTGGACATGTGACCCTGAGTAATCTGGGCCTGTATCTCTGGCCATGGAGCAAGGACACTGTAATCTCCTGACACTACCCTCTGGGACCAAGGTCACAGATGTAAGGCTTCCCACTGGGTTCCTGAGCGGGCCTCACTCTGCTTCAAAGCCAGAGAGCCTGACAGTGTGGCATCGGGCCAGTGAACGCTGTCTGACGTGGGAAGGTCTCTTCTCTGAAACTCTAGACATCTTTCCGAAGAAGCCTGAGCCTCTAGTTTTATTCACCCCACATCCACTTGCTGGGCGCCTGTTCTGTGCCTGGGGATAAAAAGAACAAAATAGAGTCCCTGATGGAAAAGAATCAGAACTCGGCTCAAGCTCGGCCCTTTGCTCAAATACCCTTTTAAGTATAACTAGACAAGGTGGTTTTATTTTCCTTTTTAGATCAAATGGAGTAAACAAAAAAATGGAGTTGTGATTCTTCTTACTTATAAAAACCGATGAACTCATATATTCATTCATCCACCTCATTGCCCCATAAGATTCCTTACTTTCCCTTCTTTTTTGTTTCCTTCCCTCTCCCCATCTGTCTCTCGATCTCTCAAAAGCACACACACACACACACACACGCACTAAAGCATGGGAATTTCTGGTAATCATAATATTCAGAATGACTTCAGGATAAAAATGTACCTCCCCCAAACCCCTAACAAAACACGTGATACCGAGGATGCCCCCCCAACACCTGTCCTTCACTGAAACAGTGCTTTATGATCTGCTTTTTCTCTAAAATTAGATTTTTCTCCAAAATCAAGGCTAGGAACTACCCTCGTGCATAAACACCACTGGATTAATTTCCAAATAAATGTGATATAAACAAACAACCAAAGTTTAAAAAGGGAAACTATAAACTTCAAGATAGATAAACAAAAGGCTTGGTGCTTATTTTATAAGACGGTCTTCACATTACAAATGTTGGATTCCTTTGGATAACTTTTTCCTGTTCCTTTTTAAATGTTGATAGTAGTGTGATTTCCATGGTTCAATAATATATCATTGCTTGAGAACTAAGGTACAGGGATGTATTTTGTAATCATGATGGAAACAAATCTACCAGCTCATAAGCAGTGAGTGTTTCACACTTCTTTACACAGTTACGTGCAGCCTCTTTGGAAAGAGTTGCACTGCCTAGAAAGGCCCCAGAGGTAGGCTGCTAAGTCCAAATATTTCTCCTCCACTGAGTTGGACAAGTCATTCAACCTCTCTGTGCCTCATTTTCTATTTGCAAAATGAAGGGTTTGCCCTGGCTGGTGTGGCTCAGTTGGTTGGAGCACCATCTCGTAAACTGAAGGATCATGGGTTCAATTCCCAGTCCCATCAGATTTGTTTAGGTGGGAGTACATGCAAGAGGTAACCAATACGTGTCTCTCTCTATCTCTCCCTCTCTCTTTCCTCTCTCCCTGAAATCAAAAATAAATAAATATATTTAAATTTTTAAATATAGGGTTAATAACCATATATTAGATGAGTTCAAACCTCTAAAGTTTTTAGATATTTTCTGGCCTATAATATAAACACTATAAAAGTATAAAGCACTATATACACATTTATGAAACACATAGGCTTGCCCTGGTTGGTGTGTCTCAGTGGATTGAGTGCTGACCTGTGAGCTGAGCAGTCACCAGTTCAATTCCTGGTCAGGACGCATGCCTGGGTTGCAGGCCAGGCCCCTGCTGGGGGCATGTGAGAGGCAACCAACTGATGTTTCTCTCCCTCACTTTCTCCCTCCCTTCCCCTCTCTCTGAAAATAAACAATTAAAATCTTAAAAAAACACACATAGGCTCACACAAATATCTGACCCTACACTTAAAAGAAAGGCAGGCTAGAGATATGTTAGGAAGAGTTGTTACATTGGCTTGACTTTCTCAGTACAGGGTGGGGCAAAAGGAGCTGTATGGTTGTTCACATAGAAAATGATATAATAATTGATAAGTAATCATACGAGAATAAACTCTGTGTTTCACATACTCACAACTGTAAAACTCCCTTTGCCCCACCCTGTATATCTTGTATTCATGTCCCCCCAAACCCCCCTGTCTTGTATTCATGCCTCCCTTAGCCAACTATGAAGTTAATACAAGATCTCTTTTTCTTATCACAGTATCTCCCATCAGGCCCAAGATAGTGCTTATACATAGAGGGCCCTCAGTAAGTATGGGCTGGATGGGTAAATACATGAATTGGATCCTTTATTCTGAGAACTGAATTAAACATTTTTTTCCTATTAATATTTGTATCACAAGCACTGTAGAGAGTACCCATCTATTAGTGGTAAAATTTTTTCTTTATTAATGTGATTGAGAAATTTATAAGGAACTCAGTAAGCCTTGTTTAGTGTTTCCTATATGTTGAAAATAAGCAAACATCCCTAAAATCACCCCTTACACATATACCTGCCAGCCAGCCATCCACAGAGGCAGACTAGTTCCTACCATTCTCTCTATTACCCCATTGTTTCTGGAGATCCTAATGTCAGGGAACTTAATGTGGTAGGTGGAAAGCATTCCATCAGATCTTAAGTGGGGTTAGTTTTTTGGGGTTTGGTTTTTGGTTTTTGGTTTTAGTTTTTGCAACTCAAACAACAAACCCTCCAAAGCTGGTTCCATTCATTTGACAAAAGCACTGAGTTAGACATTTCTCTTTAAAGTAAATAGAAGCATTTCTTCATACCATCAATGTTATCTTTCTCACATAAATGTTCGTCAAGAACAAAACAGATAATTTCCTTCTATCGCCCAGCAATCCCACTGTGGTGAAGCAAAGTGTTATCTGAAGTTTCACAGAGTAATTGTTCAATGGTTCCTGTTGATGGCTCCTTTCCAAACCTTCTAGCATGGCCCAGCCTGCTAGCCCTTGAAGCTGGAGGGGGGCGGACAAGGGGTGGCTGTCAGTCAAGAGCTCACTGTCGTGGCACGCTTGCTGGTTCTCCCCCAGGACCGGCTCCTGCTCATGAGGCTGACACCCAGAGCATGCTGTCTGTTTGATGACGACTGCTAAGAAAACTCTAAACCCTCTAAACCTTGAAAAGTATACAAAAGCAGCTTGGAGGCAACAGCAAAAGCTCCGTGTCATCCCAGTTCGGCGCATTAAATTATTAGCAAGTTTTGGGAAGAAGAGATAGGGGGCTTACAAAAAGAAATTTGTTCCTTGAAGCTGAAAAGCACCACCAACATCAGTCCCTTCTCAAGTTCAAAGCGTTCTGTTTCAACACAAGAAAATACTGTTCCAACCAACACTACCCAACTGCTGCCAAAAAAAAAAGATGATCTCTAAAGCCATCCTTTAGAGTTGGGCCAATTAATCTTCTCGGGTAGACTGCCCAAAGACGATGGAAAACTCTGATGTTTTCCCATCAGCTTCCTCATGTAAATGGACTAAGTGTGTGGAACCTCAGATGCACAGAGGACTGAGCTCCATCGGAGCACCAAATCTGCTTCTCACACAAGTTGGTTGAAATTTAAGAGCTAAAATGAATGTAGAATGGCTTGAAGTTAATGATCAATTCTATTTTCCAATTTCTTACAAAGTTTAGAGGCCTGTGATCCAATAGAAAGTTGGATCCTTTTCATTTTTTTCTACCCCTTTCCCTAGTACTAGCAGCAAATAGTCAAAATATATTTTGAAGATGCTGGAGTGGCTTGATAGAGGAATGGGTTCCTCCCACCAACAAAAAAGTCCAGACTTTTTTCCATTGAAAGATGAAAGCAAATAGAGAAAAGGTTAACAGAGGTGGGGCCATGGTTCATTTGTACTGTTTATGTATTTTTGTATTCTTTATCATCTTTATGATGAAAATGAATTATTTGCAAAAACAAGCATATAGAGTATATATATGTGTTTGTGCATGTGGCTATGCAAGGGTGAGGTTTGTGTTCTGGTGAAGTTCGTACTTTAGAAAGTCAGCTTCAGTGTTTAGGTAAATCATCTGTACACCTTGTTAAACAGACAGACTATGGACAATAGGGGTGTGGGGTGGGCCTGAGATTCTGCTTTTCTAACAGGCCCCCCAGTTATGTCCATGTTGCTAGTTCAAGAACTACACTTTGAATAGCAAGAATGTGGGCTCATCAGGTGAAAAACTACACCTGGTGCCATACCAAATGAGATTCATAAACTTGACCCCCAAATATTACAAGCAACAACCAAAGATAGAGTTCAAGAAAAGCTGAGTTGCTTATAAACTTGAGCTATGGTGTCAGTGATGTTTTTCTCCTCTTTGGACAACTTTGGTCTCTAAAGACATGACATGTCCTCCCCCTCACATTGGCCAGGATCCAGTGGCCAGTGGGAGGAGCAGGACTATGAAGAGAGTAGATTCCATACTTATTTTTGTCGTAGCCTAAGGATGGACATCCCACCTGACATCAAAGTCTGACCATTCAGAATCATGCAGAGGGTTTCAAGCCCTGAAGAGCTGAACCTTGACTGCACCCAGGTCACTTTTTCAAACAACTGTCTCCCCTTTCCCATCTAAAGCGCATGAATATGCATTCTCCATGGCCTTGGCCCTGAACTCTCAGGGCCACTGCAGCGGGCTCTTTCCAAACCCTCTCCCCCAAAGTACGCCTCACTCCGGGGCTCCCAGGCAGGCCCTGGGCTCCTCTTTTCCACTCATCAGAGCTCCCTTTCCTTCCTGGTCAGTGCCATAAAAATGAAACAACAATTCCATATCTAGCATCTCATTTAGTCTTTATGTGAGGCCTATGGCAGATTATTAATCCCATTTCAGAAATGAAGAAATCTCAACATGAAAACAAGAAAGCCCACAAATACAGTACATGGCAAGACCAGGGTGAAGCTCACACACACACTTCCCATTATCTCATTCACTCCCACTCACCCTTCAGGTCAAAGCATCCATTCCTCAGGGACGGCATTGTAGACACAGCCAATGAGTTGGGGAACTACAAGTGACCCTTAACAGAGAACATAGGGAAAGACAGGGGACAAGAGAAGGAAGACTGAAGTGGGAGTGGGGAGACCTCCTCAGGCATGGTCTTGAGTACCACACTACCACACATCACTGATGGTATTTAGGCATCCACCTGGACAGAGACCGGTGTGAATGACAGTGAGGTGGGTAGGAAGTGCAGACTGAGCTTGCAAGGAGAATAGATTGTATTTCATAACTACCATTAGCTTTTTACATGACTGTCAGCTTTAGCCAGACACTACTTCAGTTCACTTTAGCAAACACAGAAAGGATAAAATACAGTCAAGAGCAGTAGGTTGTTTAAAAACAAACAAACAAACAAACTAATAGGTAACCTGCAATGGCTTAACGCCCACCAGAGTGGAACTGACCTAAAAACATCAGAATAATTCTGGTTTAGTAATATTAATTTACCTTTTTCTTCCCCACTGCATGTGAGACATACATCATAAATCAATTAAATATTTGTTTAGTAATCATTGTAATGAAAATAAGTGAGCATTTCTCACAAAAGATAATGCAATCCAACACAAAATTTATAGTGGGCTCAAGTATTTCTCTGAAAAGCCATTGTACCCTCAAATAAAGAGAGTCGTTCCATCTACCTAGTAGCAGCATTTTGTTAAGCTGGTAATCTCTCATCTAAACAATAAAATTAGAGAAGAAAGGGGGGAGAGGATCCACTCTTTCTCTAGTTAGGAGAATCAGCTATAGAAGCCAAACCCAATCTGAGCCAACAAGAGCTACCAGCCTGCAAAATATGGTGCCATTTTCACAGCTAATTTTGTTGCCATTTGTGCCTGAATTTATCGTGGTTTAGAAAAAGTAAATTGCAAGGCCAACACAGCCCCCGCTCAGGAGTCCACCAGGGGCGGCGCATCCCCAGTCGGGCTGGATATTTAGTGCTGCTGCGCCAAGGCCCAGCGGAGAGCCAGGGGAGGGACTGCTGCTCCGTGCGGCCAGTAAATCACCCCAGCCCTTCACACAGCTCCACATCCCACAAAGAAGGCAGGGCCGGCAATATGTCGCCACTACACAAAAGGAAGGAGAGGCCTGGATGCCTTTGGCCCACCCAGTCCTTTTCTCCTGCGTGCTCATAAAACACAAGAAGGCCCTCCAAGGTTTGCTCTCACTCTTCCCTCCTCATATTCCCTGCCCTCGCCTTACCTAGGGTGTAAATGGGGCACCCAGTATCTACCAATTTTAGCAAAGGCAGGTCACCCCCAACCCCTAATGCCAAAGTCACTTCTCACTTGCTACTTAACCAATACAGCCCTCACCCTCACTGCTTAACCTTCCTCCAAATCAAAGAGGATAAATCAAGTGTACTCTCCAACCCCAGGTATCTAGTGACTACCAAACAAACATCTGGACAGCCCTGCCTGCCCCTTCCTGCCCCTTCCTGCCCCTTCCTGCCCCTTCCTGCCCCTTCCTGCCCCTTCCTGCCCCTTCCTGCCCCTTCCTGCCCAAGAATTTTCAGAGAATACGAACATCAGATTTGTTTCATTGTTTATAAAAGTCAACTCACTTTTTAAACAAATGCATACACCTCTAGGGGGAGCTAGTCATAAATGTACAGAGGGTGAAAACTGCTGGACCCAAAGGCAAAAGTGAAAAACAGCCCCCAGGTGTCCCCCAAGCAGAACCAGCCCTTCATGTTCTAAGACAGTCATCAACACGATTCCTGAAAACAATAGCGGCTTCTTGTTTAAAATGGAACTGCACCTGCTAGAATAACATGTCAACAAACAATTGCTTTGTTTTTCATATTAGCCATCCCAGCTGAAGCAATGGGACTTCCTGAAGTGAATACTGGAAGACTTATTCTTAGAAGGGGACAGAATTCTCATTTGAACACAAGGCTCAGGGGGCCCAGTGATGGTCATCTTCCTTCCTTCTTTTGTACTCCCCAGTGTTCATCTTATTTGGTTTTCAACAGGTTTGTTTCCATTCCAACCTCTGGCTTCCAATGCCCACAGTGCCGTATTTGGCAGCTAGACTCAGTTCTGCTTCCTATCTGTGAATGATGAAGGGTTTGATAGCTGTTAACCCATTTCAAACAGTCCTCAGAAGATTCCCCCTCCTCTGTTGAAAGAGTTAGGATAAAGCCTGATGAAAAATCATTGCTAAATTATTCTGCTCTTTCAATTTAGCAGTCTAATTATAATGTCTACTCTCAGCTTTCCTATTGCTATTTGATGCTTGTCTGTTGATCGAGTTGGGACACTTTTAAAAGGAGTTATTTTAAAAGGAGTTATTTTAAAAGGAGTTAAAAGGTGCTTGGTTATGATTAAAAAGTGTTTTAAGTGATTCAGCCAAAGTTGTCTCCATGGGCTCGGGAAGTATAACCACAGCCAAAATACCTTAGTGGGGGAAATATGAAAGGCTAAGAACATCTATTATCACCTTTATCGGTAAAGTGCGGCCAGCCAGACAGCAGGCTCATGGGAGCAAGCAAAGGTTCTGGCCTCCTACAGCACAGAATCTAATGCAGCCAGTGCTAACAATGACTGCTTCACAAGGACTTGAGATCTAAGGGGTGTGTGTGTGTGTGTGTGTGTGTGTGTGTGTGTGTGTGTGTGTGTGTGTAAACATCTTTTTCTCTTCCGTAGAAGAGAACATGGAAGGAGAAAGAAGACTACATAAATGTTTTTATAATATTTTGAAAGTGAAAAAATAGCATGAAAACAGACACTGGTATAGGGGAAAGGGAACAGGGCTTGAACTCTGTATTCAAAGAGCTGTGTGATCTCAGGAAAGTCACTTCACCTCTCTGAGTCTCAGATTCCAAATCAATGAACTGCCCTGGCTGATGGGGCTCAGTTGGTTGGAGCGTCGTCCCGTAACCAAAGGGTTGCAGGTTCGATTTCCAGTCAGGGCACATACCTAGGTTGTGGGTTCAATCCTCGATCCCCAATCCCTGGTCCAGGCGAGTCTGGAAGGCAACAAATCAACGCTTCTCTCTCTCATGGGTGTTTCCCTCCCTCCCTTCCTCACTACAAGCAATGAAAAAATGTCCTCAGTTAAGGATAAAAAAAATTTTAATCAATGAACTGATGCTGTGAGCTAGCTGCTTTCTAAATTCCTCTTCAGCTTAGAAAGCCTAGGATATTTACTCTGAAGATCCAGCCTTGTAAAGAAATTAAAATAGATAAAATAGTCCAATACATCAGATGGTATTAAGGGATTTTCCTGTTAATGTGAAACTGCTCCATTTGACATTTCTTAACTTCTTCATTGAGAATTTAAGTTTTCAAACCTCAGTTTCCTAATCTATAGAATGGGCATATTAATGGCACCCACTTCATTGAATTGTTCTGAGAATTAATTGTATTAATGCAAACAAGTCTTTAGAACAACACTTGGCATTAAGTACTCTGTAAATGCTAGCGATCAGTAGTCACAATAGTGGTGGTCAAAGGATAACTGTTTGATTCATTTAATTGCTTATAAATATTTCTGAAAAATAAACAAGCTCAGGCAGGAGCTGTTCATTGTGCCCTCCTCAAATTGTTTATAAACAGGTGCCAAGAGCACCTGCACTGCTAAGTCTGCACTGTCACTGCTGGTCACCACCATTACCTGCTGGCACTGCCGTAACAGGCTAAGGCAACCCAAGGAGAAGAAACTTCCTTAAGACCGACAAGAAATGGGACATTTAAAAACTTGACAATTTGTCCTTCAAGCATGCCAACCCTCATCCTCCATAGTACTTTGAGCTGTCACACAGATGCCAAAAGATTCCCCTGGAGCTCCTACCTACAGTTAGTTTATTCATAAAAGAAAGGGTCGGACTAACCTCTCTTCCAGCCATAAGACTCTATGTATCTAAAACCCTGCTTTGTTTGTGGGCCATCTGCTAAAAGAGAGTATTTTGAGACTAAGCAAACATAGGCAGCCTGTTGACTGATGCCATTTGTGGCACCCACCCCAATACATCTCATAAATCATATCAACTTCCACCTATGTGCAAAGATTATATCACCACATTTGTGGGACATTTTTTGTCAGAGTGAATAAGTTAGCTAAGTATCAGTAGGAGTTTGTTAATCTGATTGAATAACTATTACCCTTCATTTATGGAGTTCCCATTGTATGCCTGGCACTGTGCTGGCTTGGGAGTTTCAAAAATAAGATCAAATTCTCAGAAAACCAAGCCATACCCTTAAGGACTTGGAGACACCATAACGGAGCTGTTAAGAGCATGGGCTCTGGGGTCAGACTGCCCAAGTCTTGGGCACTAGAAGAAGAAATAGCAGGTAACTCATTTAAAAAAATTTTTTCACTTTCCCTTCCCAATTCAGCTTGCTTCCAGATGGAAATTATTTACTGAGTCGAAGACCAGATGAAAAGACTGAGTAAGAACTCCTGAAATCCAGAACACTCCTTCCATGCATGTTGGTGGCACAGAGAACAAGGAAGGACATTGCATGAAGCATGGATCGCTGAGACTTGCCAAGTCACCATGCCGTTCAGACAGGAAGCCCCTTACCTGACCTCTCTGTCACTAGATGGTGTGGGCAGTAAAGTCCTGATTGGCTGTTTGCGTTCTCAACACCTGGCCATTCTAGATTGAACCTAGATAATCCACATAGACATCCAGATGACCATTGATGACTTGTGCAAACTGGCAAAAATAATAGTGAAAATGTGACAGTTACAATACCTAAAAACTGCCTTTATTCATAGGTTCTACTTCCAGGTGCTCCATTACTGAATGATAATGCTTCATAATAATATGATTTTTTAAGAAGGAATTTTTTAAAGAGAAAGTTGTTTTTTTTAAGATTTTATTTATTGTTGGTATACAAAAATGCCTTTGATTTCCGGATATTGACTTTGTAACCCGCTATTTTGCCAAATTCATTAATTAGTTCGAGCAGTTTTTGGGTAGAGTCTATAGGATTTTCCATGTACACTATCATGTCATCTGCAAACAGTGACAGTTTTGCTTCCTCCTTTCCTATTTGGATGCCTTTTATTTCCTTTTCTTGCCTGATCACTGTGGCTAAAACTTCCAATACTATATTGAATAGAAGTGGTGAAAGTGTACATCCTTGTTTTGTTCCTGATCATATACCAACAATGAATCAGCAGAAGCAGAAATCAAGGAAAAATCCCATTCGATATAGCAAAAACAAAAATAAAATATCTGGGAATAAACCTAACCAAGGAGGTTAAAGACCTGTATGCAGAAAACTACACAGCCCTGAAGAAGGAAATCAAGGAAGACACAAACAAATGGAAACATATACCTTGTTCATGGATCGGAAGAATTAACATCATCAAAATGTCCATACTACCCAAAGCAATTTACAGTTGCAATGCAATACCTATTAAAGTACCAATGGCATATTTCACAGACATAGAACAAACACTTCAAAAATTTATATGGAACCATAAATGACCCCGAATAGCAGCCGCAATTTTTAGTAAGAAGAACAAAGTAGGAGGGATCACAATACCTGATATCAAACTGTATTACAAGGCCACTGTAATCAAAACAGCCTGGTACTGGCATAAAAACAGGCACATAGACCAATGGAACAGAACAGAGAGCCCAGAAATAAACTCAAGTCTCTACAGTCAATTAATATTCAACAAAGGGGGCAGTAACATAAAATGGAGTGAAGATACCCTCTTCAACAAATGGTGTTGGGAGAACTGGACAGCTACGTGCAAAAAAAATGAAACTTGAGCACCAACTTACACCATATACCAAAATAAATTCAAGGTGGATAAAAGACTTAAATATAAGCTGTGACACCATTAAAGTCCTAGAGGAGAACATCGGCAAGAAAATCTCAGATATTTCACGCAGCAACATTTTTACCGATATGTCCCCTAGAACAAGGAATATAAAGGAAAGAATAAACAAATGGGATCTCATCAAAATAAAAAGCTTCTGCGTGGCTAAAGAAAACAGTATTAAATTAAAAAGACAACCAACTGTATGAGAAAACATATTTGCCGATGATACCTCAGACAAAAGTTTAATCTCCAAAATATACAAAGAACTTACACGACTCCACTCTAAGAAGACAACCAACCCAATTAAAAAAATGGGAAAAGGATTTGAACAGATACTTCTCCAAAGAGGACATACAGAACATCCAGAGACACATGAAGAGATGCTCAATATTGTTAGCTATCAGAGAGATGCAAATTAAAACCACAATGAGATACCACTTTACACCGGTCAGGATGGCCATCATAAACAAAGCAACAAACAACAAATGTTAGAGAGGTTGTGGGGAAAAGGGGACCCTAGTTCACTGTTGGTGGGAATGCAGACTGGTACAACCATTATGGAAAACAGTATGGTATTTTCTCAGGAAATTAAAAATCGACCTGCCTTTTGACCCAGCGATTCCACTGCTAGGATTATATCCCAAGAATCCTAAAACATCAATATCAAAGAACCTATGCACCACAATGTTCATAGCAGCACAATTTACAATAGCCAAGAGTTTGAAGCAACCTGGGTGCCCGTCAGTAAATGAATGGATCAAAAAATTGTGGTACATATACACAATGGAATTCTATGCAGCGGAGAGAAAGAAGGAGCTACTACCCTTTGCAACAACATGGATGGAACTGGAAAGCATTATGCTGAGTGAAATAGGCCAGGTGTTGAAAGACAAATACCATATGATCTCACCTTTAACAGGAAGCTAAACAACAAAACAAACAAGCAAGCAAAATAAAAACAAAGACACTGAAATAGAGAACAAGGGGACAGTGACCAGAGGGGAGAGGGAAGGGAATTTAAGGGGGAAAAAGGGGAGGGATTTAGAGGAACAAATAGGAAGGACACAGGGATGAGAACTAAGGGGGATGGAAATGGGAGGGAGGTGGGGAGCACAGGGTGGGGGGGGCTGGGATGGGAGAAATAGACAAAAAACTGTACTTGAAAAATAACTAAATAAAATTTTTAAAATAATTTAATTTAATTTAAAAAAAGATTTTATTTCTTTATCTTTAGCGAGGAAGGGAAGGAGAGAAAGAGAGAAACATCAATGTGTGGTTGCCTCTCGTGAGTCCCTCGCTGGGAACTGGCCCACAACCCAGGCATGTGCCCTGACTGGGAATTGAACCTCGATCGTGTGATTCGCAGGCCCTCGCTCAATCCACTGAGCTATGCCAGCCAGGGCCATAATAATATGATTTTGTATTATTGAAGAAGGATAACTTTCCAAAACTGCACACTTTTCATTGAACAAGCAATTAATCAATTCTAGGATTTAAGGATTTACATAAAAATCAGGTATCAACAATGACCCAGATTCTCATCCCCCGGAAATTGTGAATTAACATTTGAACTAGTTGTTGAAGCATTTTTTGTCAGAGGGTTTGCGGTTTGCATTTTCTAGAAACACATACATTGAATTAGGCTGATTTGGGGTCATTTATAAGGTTATCAAATTTAATACTCCTTTATTTATCCTCTTTGCCTTTAAAAAATCATCTAGAAGCACAAAAAACAAGACACGAAGCATCTGGACATACATACACACAATTCCTCTGGTCTCTGGTGTGGCAAAGAGAGTATTGGCATATTTCTCACCTCCTCTCCTCATCTCTTGCTATTCCCAGGCCACTCATTCCAACACTGCCTTTAACTCTGATGAGTCTTATTAAACACAACTACTTAATCACCATCAATCTATTAAGCAACGTACTTCGCTCTGCTGACACATCTGATCCCATTATGTGCCTGACCTTTAATGGTCATCAAATCAGAGTCCTTCTGGTCATGCAGTCTGGGCCTGCCACATGTCCAGGTCACAGAGATGGTACAGGGACCCAACAGACCACAGTTACCCTGCCCTGCACTGAACACCCATGTCAACAGAACTTCACAGCTGGGACACTCCCTGGCTTGAATACAATGCCCCCTCCTTTAGAAAGTCAAAACAATAATTACACAATGCTGAGCTGCACTGGCTTTTGTATAACTGGTGCCTATCCATCGATATGACATACTGCCGTCTTCGATGTTTGTGTCAAAAAGTCTTTGGTTGGAAAGTGAGAATTGATGAGGCAGCCCTCTAGAACAGTGATTTTCAACCTTTTTCATCTCATGGCACACATAAACTAATTACCAAAGTTCTGTGACACACCAAAAAATACCTTTTCTGCCAATCAGACAAAAAATTAGGTATAATTTTGATTCATTCACACCGGATAGCTACTGTTGTATTGGCCGTTGTCATTTTTTTATTTGACAATCTAAGGGAAACAAGGTCAGTGCCCCTGACTCAATAGTCAGGTATATTAAACTCCTGCAGCACATCAGGCTGAAAATCGCTGCTCTGGAGTATGCAGAGCCCCCTAAAGATGCCCTGAGAAGGGAAAATGAAAGACAAGTGGGGTATCACCACAGCAACACCACCAAGTGGGTGGTCGGTCACCTTCCAGTGAAAGCGGACCCCGTGGAAGAGCCTGGGTTCACAGACTTGAGTGCTAACCTCTGACAGGAGGAGCTGTCCCAGCCGCTCTACCTCCAAGCAGCAAGCTGAAAAGCACTCCCATTCAACCTAATGAGACAGCCCTTTATAAAGGAGCCTCTTCCGGCTGTGGGGGCCTGGTCATTGTTACCCACCCAAAGGCCTTCCCTGGTGGTAAACATGGCACTGTTTTCCCAGACCAAACACGGACCCTCCCTCAAGGTAGCCAGACACACTGTCTGGGTGCACAAACATTGTGACTGCAAACTGGACCGCTCACTCTGGCAGCGTCTTCCTCTTGCTTTACTTTACTAATGCATGTGTATTTTTACCAGCCCCTCTGGGAAAACTGCCCTGCTTTATGGCAACTTGTCACTGACAAGGAATTTCTCATCAAGATTGAAATCTCCAACCATCCCCAAGCCCCCAACCCTCTGAGTTCAGAGCTCAGACAGGAGGAGGCTCGTCTTTGGAAAAAAAACTGTGGCTTTAGGAAACAGTATTGTTGGTTTCCTCACAACGGTAATAAATGAAAGCCCACATGTAGTCAATTATAAACATTTGGCATGCAACAAATTAATAGGAAGAGTTATTTCTGAGAAAGCAATGGTTTCACTTAGATCTTTTGTCTTTTTTAAAAATGTTTTTCCTGTCTTCTGCACTCTCTCTTCCAACTGAGTGCTCATACCTTATTTTTTCCTCACACCTCCCCCCAAAAGATATCAACTCAAGATGATGAAATACATCTCCTATTTAGTTCCTTCTTTTCACTCTCACTCTTTGCCTGATTAAAGCTATTTTCACATTTCCTCTTTTTACCAGGCCCTTAAGCCTTACCTACTGAATACTAAATGTACTTAAAAGTCTTAGCCTAGGGCCCATGAAGCAACCCAACCTTCAAATAATTGTCACAGGTATGGGGCTGAAGCAAAAACAGTTCCCTGAGAAATATGAAGTTTCACTATGTGAGAAATGGGAACACAACTAATAAATCAAAAGGAAAGACTCCAATCCCATTATCATCTTTCATCTGAAAGACTGAAATTCACAGTCTTTCCACAAATCACTTCACTTGCTATTAAATGTCTTCCAAGAGACCCTAAATGTCTTCTAAATTGAAGTTAATTGTTAAGGAAGGATACGCTGAGGTGATCTATCATTAGCCCCAGTAAAAATATTTAGCAGTGTGGGCTTCATTTCCACCGGAGACTCTCCAGGCAGCTGATAAGCAATCAGAGGTTATTCCCACTTGGGAGGGGTAATCTAAAGTACAGAGCACGTGAAAAATACAAACTGCCCATTTCAGATCATTCTGAATTATCAGATACATTACCCATCCAAAACCTAACATACTGGAAAAAAATAACATAAGCTATTATTTGGTATGTAACTGCCATCTATCAATTCTATTTGCAAAGCTCATTTTATTCATAAGCTTATGTAAGCGATGATCAAAAAGAGCAAAAAATTCATAAGCTTCTCCTGAGATTTTTTTCCTTGGATCAGAACTGGAGTATTGGAAGGGATTCAGATATAGGATTGATATATTTATAACATTAGCTATATCTTCTTACATTTGTCACGTAGCTTATCCCCACCATTGCCCCAAACCTGAAGACCCATCTCTATTTTCATTGGTTATATTACATTAGAAAAGTTTCCATGGTACTACATATACTCAGTATAATTTCTCTATGTCTGCCTGGCATAAGCCAACTTCACCCACCCAATTAAAAGTTAACAATAATTGGGAGGGGGCAGTAAATGAATATCCTGTTGCCTTAATATACACTTGCCCTCAAAGAAGCAAAGGGAGAGTTTGGCAAGTCACGAAGTCTTAGAAGACGCCATATCTCTAACTATACCTCTCCATCTCACCCAACGACACGGCCTTGACTGCGCCGTTAGACTCCGAGCAGGACTTTTAGGGAGTAGGTGATTCCGAAGTCTGCCCGCGGAGCTCACCAGCCTTCTTCTCCCTTCTGAGAGCAGCCATTTCAAATTCTAAAGAATCAAGCACGTAAAACACACCTGGGCTCCAGGAACAGGCATTAGGGTTCTATCATTTACCTGATTATTTCAGAAATGTCGGGGGGCATGAAGATTCTGGATGTCCTTTCTTCGCCCCTTAAATACTATGTTAATATTAATGTTTCTTTCCTCTTTTTTCCCTTCCACCTTCTCCCTACTTCTCCCATTCCCAGCCTCTCAGATGGGTTGGATTTTTCCCTTTCTGAGTTCTAAATATGTGTCCATAGACATCTGTCCTTGTGAGTACATAGACACACACACATCCCACTGCTGTTTGAGGTTCTGTGACTGTTCAGTGTGTCACTAAAATTGCTAATGTCGATCTATACTTGTATCACCTTAAAGGAGAACCAACCAATTAAGCCTTTTAAGTTCTGCTTATAGGAGTTACAGCACTCAAAAAAGTGATGTGTGATGCTCTAAACAATGCCAGTGTGTTCTAGTGGAAAGATGCACTGACAGTTTTACACGGCCAGAGTCTAGTGAAAGCAGGTGTACACAGCCTGACAAAAATGGTGCTATAGAGAGATGTTTGAAAGGAGATGTGAAAGTCACTTTCTCTGGCTTTTTCAGAACCTCTGAGAAATGCGGCAACAGTGAAAACCATCTGATGCCGAGATACAAGCACAGCAATTGGCCTTCTCACTGTCCACACGGCCATACCTCAAAGTGATACAGAGTGGCGTTACCTAGCAGCTTAATGAATGCTTCTCCGCACTGCAGTAACACACACTGGCACAAGCCAAGCGTGGGAGGGTGGAGGGGTTGGGTTCTTACAGCACTGTAGTTTACTCAAATATTAAAATGCTATTTTTAAGTGAAATATAAAATTGTTCCTCACACGATAAAAAAGTTGAACATTCCGATATGAATCTAAATTCAAATATACTATTGAAATTCTAATAAAAATAAATTCTAATGGCAGTATTTTATACTAAACTCTTAGAAAGCGGATAAAATAATGCTTTTGGCGGGGGGGTTCACAGGGCCTCTCTCTCTCTCTCTCTCTTTTTTTTTTTTTTTTTTTTGCTTCCTGCTCTGTTTTAGACCAGCCCTTGTTCTTTCAAACATTAGCTTGTGAGTCAGACTGATGGCTTTCTCAAACCCCCTTTACTATAAAGCAATGACAAACAGGGGCCATTACAAAACCAGGAGCATGGGCAAGAATGAATTTACATTTCTGTGAGGTGGCAGATAAAGCCTGATTCACACTGTAGATGTGAGCAGCCACTGGGCTTCCAGAGTAGGTGAGGTGGCAGGCCTCCAAAACCCCAAAGTTCCACCCTATACTCACGGTTGGCTAAGAAGAGGATCTGAGATGCACCAATTACTTTGCAAGTGCTCAGGAAGCAGCTCTCCATACCAAAGAGCTCCCCCAGAGAGAAGGTTAACCCTTTAACCCTGTATCTCTGGCATGGACCAGGAATGTTGTAGGAGCTCTGTCACCAAATACCTGTGGAACCTCCATTTGCCATCTCTCCACCCCTGGGCCAGGAATTCCCAGCTTCCTGGTCTTCAGCTCCAATGTTGGTTTTCCACCTGCTGTGGGGAAAGCCTCAAACATCTCAGCCACATTTGGAAGTAGTTCATTAAAGAGGTTCTAAATGCCTATTTTTTAAATATTTTTAGAACACTCGGGAGTTTTATAGCACAGGAGAGGCCTATAAAAGTAAAGTACTTTGCTAACAGTATATGGAAGGAAATTTTCAAATTAATTTTTAGTGCACATTGTTGCTTCTGAGGGTTTTTGTTTAATTTTTATAGTGTTAGAGGTTACACTCATCATTTCATTAAAAGACTCAATTAGATTTAACATTTATGGAGCACCTTTCCTTTGCAAGCTACTTGGCTAAGAATTCAAAGACGAGTAAGACATGGCTCATACAATAGGAAGCTCGACCTATGGTGAGACACAAACAGGTATTATACACATTGTCAAGTACATATGAGGTACTGGGGCATCTCGGAAGGGAGCCACTCGTTTCATGGTGCAGTAGGACTGCAGGGTTTATGATCCACAGGTTTCAAAGAAGAGGAGGCAAGTGTTCTGGGCCCTACAGGATAATTCAAAGTCCTCCCTAAGGGGCTCAGGGGCAGAGCATTCCTGGTCCATGCTAGAGATACCACACATGCAAAGGCCCAGAGACTGGGAAGCACAGGTGCCCTTTGCAGACCAGAAAGTCAGCTGTTGGGCCCCAAGGAGGAGAAAGCAGAGTGGAGAAATGCACAACATTCACTGATGGCCATTGCGCTCTGAGGCACATCCTCCTGGGCAGCAAAGTTTGGCTTGGTAGCACACATCTCAAGTGATATACAGAAGCAGAATAGATTCCCATGGTGTTCTATTTGCCAAAAATTCAAAGCACTTAATCCATAAAGCATACCATCCCCTCCTCTTTACTCTCTTGCTCCTGCTTGGAACTTTTTTTCTGCTGGTGGGCGGATGGGCAGTAATTTCTCCAAATGATTGGAAGAAGAGGAGAAAAAGGACAAAAATGCCTTTATAAAAACTGTGGTATATTTAAAATGTTCACATGTAACTAATATATGCTTTTTCCATTTAAAAATGTGTATATAAGTTTGTATATTTGTTAGAATCATAGTACTATGTGTATGGTTTCATAATGGAACACAAGTTTAAAGTTTTATGATGGGCTTTGTTCAAGGCTTAGTGCCTCTCTGTTTCAGTATATATGAGGTCTGTCCAGAAAAGTCCATCCAAATGAGAAGAGTTTGCATGACATCGATGTAACCTGGCAGCTAAGGAAAGCATACTGGAATGAGCATACATGAACAATGATGACTTCACTGTACTAGTCAGTGAGGGTGGTAGACGCCATTGATTGAGCATGTGGACTGTGTGGCCATTGCATTCAAAATGACTGAACAAGTAGAGCAATGAATCTGCATCACATTTTGCATTCAGCTTGAACATCCCTCCATGGAAACTATTTGGATGATTCAGAAGGCCACAGATGTGAGCAATTGGTGACTGGCAGTTTTATCACCATGTACCTGCTCATGCATCATGTCTCATGCAGAGTGTTTTAGTGAAACATCAAATCACCCATGTGACTCAGTCTCCCTACAGCCCAGATTTTGTGCCCGGCAACTTCTGGCTTTTTCCAAAACTCAAATCACCTTTGAAAGGGAAAAGAGTTCAGACCATCCATGCGGTTCAGGAAAATACGATGGGGCAGCTGATAACTATTGGGAGAACTGTGTGAGGTCCCAAGGAGCCTACCCTGAAGGACACTGAGGCATCATTGTTCTATGTGCAATGTTTCTTGTATCTTGTATCGTCTTCAATAAATGTCTCTGTCTTTCAAATTACATGGCTGGATACCTTCTGGACAGACCTCACATACATTCATATGGAGAAAAATCTCACACAGTTAAATCTGAGGCCCTTCATGAAAGTGAAACCAGGGTGAAATGCACCCCAGCCTGTGTGTTTCCCCACCCCAACCTCCACCGTGTCCTTTCCAAATGTTTACTCAATGAGCACTGAATAGTAAACTAATAACTAACAGTTCCGCTCCCAGCCAAGAGATTCCACTGTTGGAACAGGTGTATTTTAGTTGAATAAGTGTCCCGAAGGTTGATATTAGAGGCCATATGTGTACAAGAATGTGGAATGTGGAAAGCCCACGTCCCCTCTCAGGCCTCTTTTGCTAAGATTTCTAGCACATTGCCTCTGAAACACTGGCTGGTTGGGGACAAGCAGAAAGCTTTGCAGCAGATCACTCCACCTCCACCACTACCACCCAGGCCCATTTCCTGGGCTTTGCGCCCTCTTCAGTTCGCTGCCTAGAGTGCAGTTAACGGTGACATGCTTCAACACCTCAGCCCCTGCCGGGAGGTCTGTGCGGGCTGCCCGGCCATCCATCAAAGCAGGGCCTCTGAGAACTGCCCAGTGCCAGCTCCCACTGCCAACCCACCTCTACCAGCCCTTCCTCGGAGCCCTGCCAAGGGAAGGTCCCTGCCCGCTCCTCCATTGGCCATCTGAACAAGTCCCAGCACTACTGGCAGATGGAGCAAGCATGGCTTGTGACACCCTCCACACAATGAAGAAAGAAACCGGCCTTCTCTTCACGTCAGGGAAAACACACAGCAACTTTCTGTCATGACCTCCATGCCATTTCAAAGTCATTGGCAACTTCTATGCCAGTGGTTAAATGAGAGCCAAACAAGGGGACAATATGATCCCTGCTAAAAATACACAATGCTTTGCTAATGGCATAGGTGCAGAGAATTCTGGATAAACAGCCCAGGGTCTGCCTGGGACTCAGTGAGCAGTCACCCTAGTAAGTCACCTGGATTTCTCAAGTGACCCGTGGAGAAGATGCAGTGTGGTGCATTTTTCTCTTCATGCCCACAAATTATGGGAAAGGAGAAGGTACTTTCTGGACATTCCACCCCAAAATTCATCCCCATGAAGCATACCAACGTCCTCCTTGGTCAGCGGTCCCGGTGGGCTGTACTCAGCTCTGCAGGGCAGGCAGCATGCCACAGGGGGCCCTCAGACTTGGACTCGGCGCCCTGATTTCAAATCGCAGCCTTACCCCTTGAAGATTTTAAAGTGCTTCCCAAACTTTGCTCATCCCAGGACCTCCTCCTTCAGAGAACAATTTCAAAGGGAAAACCATAATATCATCGTCTCTAATAGAGGAAAGGGTATAAAGAATGAAATGTGTTATTCATTTCTAGCTAAATTCTATTCTACTAAGCTTCTATCTTTTCATTGAATAGAGACATTAGCACATGTTAACCTGCATTTGTTCTTGCAGTTGTTAGAAGGACTAAAAGGGAGCTTGAAAGGAACTGATTCTCACTTCTTGGTTCAAGGCTGTCAGGTACTCAGACATAATCACCCCATTTTTTGTTCTAGTCTACACCCCACACTTCAAGAACCCCCACACTAGTGACAGGGAAACGCAAGGCTGAGTTGGTTCTGTTGTTTTGTTTTTAATTTTTCCAGTCTCAGGGAGAATGGCAGACAGCTCTTGGACTTTTTCCCCACCCTTTTCTGGCCACAAATTCCACAAGTTGCCTGAGTTTATGGACCTGTCTACCCCAGCACTGGGCTTGAATGGAGGGGGGCTCAGACACGGCCTGAGCTGAGAGCAAGCAAGTGCAGCTGGCTGTCATCTTTCCTCACTTACTCCTTCCCTTTCCATTCCCTAGAAGCATCCTGGTGACTCAGCAGTCAGGATAAAGCTGTGTGAAAACTACCTAGAGATGACATGATATCCGTTCAGTCATTTAGTTCAATGACACCGTCCTCCATGCAAAATACTCCATTCTCTCACCAGTGAGCATCCACCAATTAGGTTATCCTTCTGAGAACAAATTATATTTATAGCCCCATTGAACAGATGGGCTCACTCAAAGTCCAAAGAGGTAAAGCCAGTTGGCCAAGATTACAGACAAAGGGTGATGAATTTGAAACTCCAGACTCTCCAAGCTTATGCTTTTGAGTTAAATAGTAGGCTGGCCAGAGTCACAGCTCTCACGTGTGAACACCAGGCACATTGTTCTATCTGCCAATATCACCATTAAATATTATGTCCCACCAATGCTTCATGAAATTCGTGGCAACCTAACTCAGTTAGCTCATCCCAAAGCTCTTTATTTTTGTTGGGTTTGGGTTTTTTGAGGCCCTATCTGAACAAAGGTGGTAAATCAAAAGGAAAAAGCTCGTACGTGCTTTCTAAACATTCCTCAGGATGCTTGTCTGTCCGATGTTCAATATTTCTTGGCTCTGGAGTCTCTAACACTAGGTTCATTGTATTACACAAGTGTCGACGTGGGCCCTACACTAGAGGAGAAAAGCAATGGGTCCCTCATCTGCTTTCTATCCCATGTAGCTTCCTAATCAATCTTTTCCTGTGATAACCCAGGGACTGAGAAGACATTTAAAGCAACACAGAATTCTGTGAACATTACCCACTGTCCAAAGGCACTTTTTTAAAATCACAAAACAGGAAGTTCCAAGCCATTGAAACTCACCAGTATATTTGCTTGAAAGTCTTCTGGAACAACAAAACATTACATGCCTATCCAGGCAAGCGGACTATTATAAAAGCAGATGTTTTGCTCACTTTTACCTCGGAGAAAAACACTGTCAGTTTGGTTAACATCCTCTGGTCGTTTGAACAGGCTTCTCAGGAAGCCAGCAATGATATAACTCAAGTACAAAATGATCCTTGTGTTCCCATTTATCTCGTACGTGTACATCTTAGCAGCAGATAGATGGGTGTGCGTGTTAGATGAATTAAGAAGAAGAATGCCAGTAGGTGGGCTACTCACTACTCTTGCTAAGATGTCAACCCGCAGGAGTGGGATTCGAGGAACAGGAGGTGCTTGGAGAGTGGAGCATCATCATGTGTGGATTATACTCCTGCCGAGGGTTTGGCACTGCCTGCTTCCCAAGCAAAAAAAATCCGCACCCTCACCCTGTATGGATCCACCACTGGGAAGATAGTCCCCAAAATACCCCAACATCCAACACTGGGGGCTTCATTTGCCCTTTCCTGTACTCTGGTCTCAGTATATCTAGGGCAAAGTGACCATGTCTCACATCAGCCATCTCAGGAAGAAATGGTTAAGACTGAGGGTCAAGGTAAAGGGACAAAAATGAAATGAAGGCACAGAAAAAGGCAAGGAGAAGGGGAAGCATCAGAAAGGAAACAGGGTACAACAGATAAAGGAAAAGGAAAGAGGGAAGTAAAGAGTTGTGACCCTGGGCAAAAAAAGGGGTCTGGGAAAAGGTGTGCCCAAGTCTCTACACAGCAGTTTGTCTGCTAATTAGAGAATCCACGACACAGCATGGGACCATTTTGTAGACCTGAATGGCACCACCAGCCGCAGGGAAAGGGGCAATAAGAATAGGAATGCAGCCCTGACTGGTGTGGCTCAGTGAATTGAGTTTTGGCCTGTAAACCAAAGGCTCATGAGTTCTACTTCCAGTCAGGGCAGATGCCTGGATTGCAGGCCAGGTCTCCAGTAGGTGGTGCACAAGAGGCAACCACACACTGATGTTTCTCTCCCTCTCTTTCTCTTTCCCCTGTGTCTGTAAGTAAATTAAAAACCTTAAAAAAAAAGAGTAAGAACACAGAGATGCGTACTCTTTAAGCATTATTGTGGGAGAGGAAAATTGCATTACTGATTGGACAAACTTTAGGTCCTCCCACAACAAATAGTCATTGAGTTAAATATTCCCAAGTCTCCAACACACACACACACACACACACACACACACACACACACACACCCCTTTGCTGGCAACAAGATAAACAACTTTATAGTCAGTGTTAATAGGATAGGTTTTATCCCTCATTTATCAAGTTTTTGAGATCATGCTCCAGTTAAACTTTTTTAAGCTAAGTGTTCATATAAGAGCATAGCAAATAAGGAAATAAGTTGATCAAAGTCACTATTAAGCCCATGCCTCCTCTTTTACTATCCCAGCCCTTCGCTTAAACAGTTAAACTCTCTAACCTGATGATGTTAACCAGGCTTCGCTGGTAAGGACATGAAGGGCAGACAGTGGAAGATAGAAGGGCCCTAGCTCCAGTCAGCCTTTTCCTCTCTCCAAGACATCAATGCCACCCAAGTAGCACCAGAATTGCGAGGCAGCCAGACATCAGTGGGATTTGAACAAAGGGCCAAAGGGTCTCTTTTTAAAATGTCTGCTTGGGGCCTTGCAAACCCAGAATTTAACCTTATGCTACCGGGGTAATGTTCATTTGGGAGTACTTAAGCTTAAATTACCCTTAAATCACTCCTCTGTGCTAGACACACCCAACTCTTGGCAGTGAACCAGAGTCAGGATGCACCGCCCAGGACCCACCGTTCAAACCTGAAACTTGAAAGGCCTGAAAATCCAAAAAGTAAACACAGCTCCTTAATTACTTTTAAAATCATCTGCTTCCTCTATCTCCTGCACCTTGTTTTTCTGTTGAGCAGTTCCAAGTAGAAGTCAGCAGTGAGACGCTAGTCCTGGATGGGCTGTGTGGAGGCGGCCAGTGTTTTCAGCACCAGGAAGTGGCTTAGCAGGCAGACCAGCCCCCAGGGGCTCCCGGGCATTGCCCTGGGAATGCGTCACATGGGGGCCAGGCCAGTTACGAATGGGGTGACCTCTGGGCCTCTGTTTTCTCATCTATAAAATGTCCTTGTGCCAATGTCTAATTCATAAGGCTATTGTAAAAATTAAGTGAGCTACTATAGGTCAGAGCTTAGAACAATGTTCATTATCTTATAGCATTGCTGTTATTATTATTACTATTATTCCCATAGTTATTCTTAGTTTATAAACCACGGATTACCCCCCTTGCCCACAAAGGTAAATACCCCATGCTATCACATTCAAGGTCTGAACAACCTGCCCCAAACTACTTGTCCATTCTCACCTCCCACTACTACCTGCCTTGCACCATGAGTTTAAAACAAAAGAGATGACTCATCATGGCACGGAGGCAGCTCACAATTCCTCGACCCAGCTCATACCAATTTTCTCTGCATCACTCCTCCACATTTCTATCAAAAGTGAATCCATCTTTCCAGACCATTCTCAAATACTGCACATTCTTTGAGCTTGAATGGCCAAATAGTCATTGGATGTATTAAATTCAATATCCCTAGTTAGTGCTATAGTTTCTCTATAACACGGCTTCCAACCCCCTTTAGAATCAATCTGTTGTACCCTTTTCCTCAAAACTCTGGATGTCAATGTCCTTCTTCAAGAGCAGCAGCCAACATCATGTACAATACCTGAATATGCTCTGACTCATCCAGAGTATAAAGGGGCAGATCATGTTCATAATTAATTTCTTTATTACACCCTAATATAATGCCAGCTCTTTTGAAGCCGCACGATATTCCTAACTACACACAGCTTCTGTTCAACTAGATAACCTTCACTTAAACCTGCTTTCAAGCTTTCCCATTATTATGCTGCCGATGTCTTAAAAACTTAATGAACAATTTTACATCTGTGTCTACTGAGTGGCACCTTGCAGGCCTCAGGGCAGAGTTCCAATGTGACAAAATAATTTGGAGCAAACTTTGTTATCTTTTGCATTGGCTATATATCCCAGTGAAGTCATCTGAAAAGCATTCTATCTGCGTCATAGATACCGATGTGAAATCATGTAGTAATAAGGACAGATTACTGCAGTCCTCGGCTCAAGGGTCTCCCCAGCTTGACAGATCCACAGACCTGGAGATATGGTTATTTCATCAGCCCTCTAACTCACCCAGCCTACTTTTATGACCTTATTCACAAAGACATAAAAAACTTTATAAAATACTTTTCTGAACCCAAGGTTTTCAATGTCTATACCATTCCCTCAGCAAGAATCTTTCCTTTTTCTTTTTTTTCCCAAGTAAGAGAATATTTTACTGTGACAAACATATGTTGACTCCCAGCAATTACTACTCTTTTCTAATGCAGCGAAACAATGTCTGGGCACAGTTTTTATGGAATATGAAAAAGAAATAGGAGACCAAGAAGAAACCCTCATAATTCAGTGATAGGAAGAACCCAGTAATCCCAACTAGTCTAGGATATTTATTCTACTGAATTGAAGGGTCAGACAAACTTCTGAATACAATGCAGCCGCTCCCTGGCAGTTTATAACTGCCAGCCAGAAGCGTACACCACCTGGAACCTTTAGACTTTCAAAGGTTCTTAATCCTGCCCCCGGTTGGCCTCCCAGATTATATCAGGTGAGCCATACAGTGGGTTTGGAAGAGTTAAACTCTCCTGGTCTCAGTCTCCTGATATTTTAGAGAATCTTCAGTCACAACAATTCCAGACTTCTTTCTTGGAACTCTATCCACTGACAAAGGCATTTCCCCATTCCCACCACGACCCTGAGCAAAGAGGGACAGCCTCTGAATAAAGCAGACAGTCTTGTGTGACAGACCTGACCCAATGTTCTAGCTAGACAGGGATCTGTTCGATTCTAAACTGCAGAAACTAGTCTCTAAAAATGCTCTGTATGGAGTACAGTGATAAAGAATTGCTGGCAGGGATAGAGGACATTCTGATCGAGGAAGGTCTCTCTGGAGAAGACATTACTTAATCTGACACCTGAGGATAAGGAAAGGCCCCAAAGTACTTCTTATAGGTTGAATGACTTGATAGTAAAAACTCTTATGTAACAGATTGAATGAGCTGTATTTTTTTCACTTTTCAATATACATTACTTTTTATGAAATTTATTGAGGTGACACTGGTTAATGGTTAATAGGATCATATAGGTTTCAAGTGTACATTTCTATGATATAAGATGTGTATTTTACATCGTGTGCCCACCACCCAAAGTCAAATTATCTTCTGACACCATTTATTAGGCCCCCACCACCTCCCACCACTCCCCCACCCCTTTTCCTCTGGCAACCACCAACCACACTGCAGTCTGTGTCCACGAGCTTCAGTTTTAGATCTCACATATGAGTGAAATCATATGGTCCTTAGATTTTTCTGTCTGACTTATTTCGTTTGGCATAATATTCTCAAGGTCCATTCATGTTGTCACAAATGCCAGCATTTTTTCTTTTCTCATGGCTGTATAGTATTCCATTGTACATATATGTACCACATCTTATTCCTTGCATTGGCTTGTCTATACTCTCAGAGCACTTAAAAGTCTACTGGCATTTAGGATTCATTTCTTGAATGTTTTAAAACTTTCTCATGCCTAACTACTCACCTTCTTCTCGCTCTGCTGCTTTGTCTTATTCTTCAACACTCCCCCATGCAGACTTCATAGCTCAGTTCTCACTCTGCACGCAGCCCTGACCCTCACACACACACTCTCCTGACTTCACCCCCAGCTGACCTCCTGCACATGAATGACAGTGGTTGCCCCCTGCAACCACACCCCATGGCCCTGAGAAACAGCACCCTCCTCTGCACATCACCTGGGCCTTGGTCCTCACCTGGCATCTTACAAAACGTACATCTCTTATTCCTCAAGAGAGAAGAACTGGGCATCTTACAAGAAATCATTTATTTAGTAACTTAGAATTTCTGAAGATATTTTGAAGTAGTAATGGACTGTTAATCACATCAGTCAGTCTAATAGGGAATGGAGGGCTCACACATCTGCTTCAGTACAAATCAACACCTGCCTGACATCAGGACCAGGTTCCCTGGTGTGGGTGACATGGTTAGTTGGCTCCCCAACACTCACTCCATTCCTCTCCCTTTGTGCCACATGGGTGGGATTAACATCTGTGGCAGAGTTGGCTGGCTGACCACCAAAGATTTGTGCTCCCTTCCACAGTATGGAGTGCATGCTGGGAAGCAGATGCCCCACCAAGGACACATTTCACACTTCTCTTGACCTATGAGGGGCCATATGACTAGTGCTCACCAATGGAACGTGAACAGAAATGATAAAACTTCTCGGCTAAAGCAGTTAGGAAGTATATGTGTCTCCCCTAAGGTCTCTTTTCTTTTGCAGCAACACTGGGAGCTCTGCGTTAAACATGGAGCAACTCCAAGATACTAAGATTCCCTGAATAACTTCTTAGAGATTAACCAGTCATGAAGATTAGGAACATTTGCATTAGTCTATGACTGAAAAATAAATATTCATTGTATTAAACCAGAGAGAATTTGGAATTCACCTGCTGTAGCAGCTACCTTCCCCATATTAATACACTGTCCCTCCAAGCTCCAGGGATGGATTGCAATTTGGTTTGGGGAAGGGCATGTATCCTAGGTCTGAGTCAACACTGGTGAGTGCACAGTGTCCCTCCAGCCACAGAAGTTTCCTCAGAGACTGGCATATGGCCTAAGTAAGTTCAATTAAAGGAAAAATTATTTGTTTTTTAAAAGAAGCCTTCTCTCTCCTCTGCAATATGAATAAGAAAGCATACAGTAGAACACTTTGCAAACATCTGAGGATGAAGCCAACATACAGAGGAGGGACGAGGTAATTGAAAAGCATGAAAAGAGCTGATCAAACCGTGCATGACATGATGTATGTATAGGTTTTCCAGTTTTATAGACTAAGAAGTTTTATCAAGCCAGTTTAAATTTGTTTTCCTTTATTAACAACTAGTATCTTTCAGCTATACTTGATTATACATGAAACTCCTGTAATCAATGCAGGAAAAAAGAAATAAATGGAAACCAATTACAATAGCAAATACAATTCAGAGTTCACAGAACCCCAAGTACATGTACAATATGTACAAACAGTATATATAAAATATGTGCATATGTAGTTGGCACTTTAATAGAATATTAATCAAAATTCACAAACATGTATACTTATATCAGCCAAAACAGGCTGGGTTAGGCTGCAGTAACAAATAACCCCCCAAAATCTCATCAACTTCTAACACAAGTTTACTTCTTGCTAACTTGATGCTATGTGTCTCACTCACGCTGGGCCAGCTCTGCCTCATTCTTCCAGGCCCTAAGCTGCTAAAATAGCCTCTGCCCGGAGCACGCCTGCTCCCATGACAGAGAGAAAAGACAAAACATGGTGAGCCACGTGCTGAATCTTAAAAATCTCTGTTCACGTACATTGGTCCGCGCCAGGCTGGGGTCACAAGGTAAGGTAGTATAATTCTCCCCCAGAAAGACAGGGAGTGTTTACTGTGAACAATAGGCAAATATTTTATTCAAATTTTCAATTTGAAAAAATTATTCAAATATTGTATTTGAACAACAAAAGTTTGCCACAGTACCTAAAGCTGATAAACCATATACTACCTATTGAAAGAATACTTAAGACCCTAAAGAATAATCAAGACTCAACTGACCATTCATTGGCCCAAAGATCAGAATCTAAAGATAAATTCATTTAATAATGTTTTTAAAATCAGGCTATCAATAAATAATTATTGAAAAGTCTTCTCCAAAACATCATCTTTTACTATTCTAAAATGTTGGTTACTACCACAGTGTTGGTCAGTAGAGGGGGAAACCAGGAAAAAAATATGGATGCCCTAATGGAATTTGAGGAGAAACCTATCTGCTAAGAATGTCCATCTCTCTGCATTATTCTAATATTTGATTTAACTATTGGGGCCTCTTATCTATAAAGGGAGGTAGTGCCAGTAGCAGCTTGGTACTAGAGAGGAGAATTTTATTGAGGGTTTCAAAGTACCAGGCAAAGTACAAATATGATCTCATTGAGACATCACACCCCTAAGTGGTAAGTGGTCTTATCTGTCTTGAGAGGTGAAGTTGATGTCCAAGGGAGCAGAGCTACTGCAAAGCTCCAAAACCTATACCTCCCAGGAGTCAAAGTTCGCTAAAACAGGAGACAGGATGTGACTGCCCAAAAACTGTGAGGAGGTGATTCCAAGCTCACCTTGTTCTCTCACCCCTGATCAACGTGAGCCCTGGGAAGAGCTCAGACACCCCCTGCAGGATCACGCTGGATGCAGTCTCCTCCAGAGGCGGTGAAGCTTTTGACCAATCACCTGCAGCCCAGACATTCCAGACCTCCACAGGGGGAAAGGGGCTGCCTGGGGCACAGGAGCCCTGCCGCCTGTAACACCAAAGGCCACCCTGAGATGGGAGTCCAGGAAAATGAAAGAGAAGCAGAACATGGAAAGAAATCTGTTTGGTTATCCAAAAAGCCTCATTTGGTGAAAACTCCAGACCAGAGCAAGAATTAAGGAGTCGGGAGGCCAGAGGCTGAGGTCTAAGGGGATGGGCTGGAGTCATAGTAATGATGAGAAGCAGGAAAGCACTTGGAGTTATCTCAGGGCTTGGTCGACTCAAAGAAAATTAATCAGCGTCCCCACTGCTCTCTATTTGCATAGGGCACAGATCTGGGTGCGTGCGTTAACACTTCTCAGTAACTTTAACCCCATTGGGCCAACTCCTTCCTGATAAGGCTGCACCCCTTCTGTGCTCCTGTGCAGTGGGGAGATTTGGCACCGCTCACCACAGTCTTCGTTACATGTCTGTTGCCGGTATTTCATTTCCCCTGCAAATTATTCCATGTGACACATCTATAACCTGCAATTATGAGGCATTATCACAAGTATTTCATTCAGAGGAGCTGGGCGACCATGTTGACTTAATTCCGGGGTGTGTACCATTTTTCAGCAAACAGAACACTTCCTAGTACACATGTAGTATCTCATTTGAACCTCATGCTAATTCTGCAAAAGTAGAACCCACACTCCCACTGTATAGGAGAGAAAACTGAGGTTGGCAGTGGTTAACAATTTGTCCAGTCTCACAGCAAGCGGCAGAGGCTGTTTGAATTTCAGTCTCTGACAGTAGGACGTTGTCCTGAGGGGAGAAATCCAGAAATAAGAGAGAACAATGGTGGGGAAAGGCAAAGAAGAGTGCGCTGGAATAGAGAAGGTCTGCATGACAGCTGTAAAATTATTTCAAGGAGAAATGAAGACAAATTGGAATTAAGCTCTCTTTTAATTATACATTTACCAGTGATCTGTCATTGAGAAAGAACTAATACATAGAGTATCAATTTTCAGTAAATATAAATGGCAAATAAGGCATTTAATGAATTGCAAATGACAGTGTTTCTAAAAGTAGTTATCAATCACGAGTAAGGGCCTTCCCATTTATTAATCATATATTTCATTTCAGCATAGAATTTAACAGAATAGCTTAAAGAGAATGCAGGGATGCAGCAGATGGTGACTGAGAAGGTAGGCATGAAAAATAAAACTTCTGCTTTATCCATTTCAAATGGGAAGGGAAGACGAGGGAGAAGGAAAATATTTGCAAATGGGATTTTAAAATAGTCGGATAACTGATGAAATGTTGAGAAAACTGCAAATTCATCGACTCTAAGGTATGCTCTTGAGCCAACAACAAAAAAAAAGGTTGAAAAGGAAAGAATCTTGGCCAGAAGTAAAGAGCAGTTGAGAAAAGACAAAAGACAAAAAGGCTGACTGCTGGCAGAGTCGCCATGGTTATGGGGAGGCCTCCACCGGTCCAAGTTGCCGAATTACCTCGGAGAGTGAGCCTGTCCATTCTCTGTCTCAGGTACTTCCCTGGCCAGAATTTTATTCAAAACAAAGGCTTTTAAAAAACATACTCCCACACTCCCTTCCCTTACCTCATCAAAAAAAAAATCATTAAGTCTCTCTGGTCAACTGGCTGATTTTAATATTGTTATAAAGTCTTAATAGTTTGTTCTTGATGTGCTAGTAAAGCCGCCATGCAAAGGGTTTAGGGCAGTGTGAAATTATCAGGGGGTCATAAACCTCACAGCGTTACAGACAGCACGGTCCAAGACAGAAACACCTGCAATTGCAAAGCTGGCAAAGAGGCAGAGCTGCAAAGAAGAGCAAGAAATACCTACCAATGGCTACTGTAACTGGTCAGTTAAATTTAGACTTTCTTCTAACTTTCGAATTACCCAATTATTTTATCCACTTATATACCAGGGTGGAAATGTCTGCGAGCCTACTCCGAAGCAAACCAAATTGCCATTTTTCTCAGGAAATCTAAGGATTTAACCTCTTATTCAATAACACTGCATATTTATGAAGCCAGGGTCTAATTAAATGACCTCAGTCATCAATCTGATTTTGTTAAACTTCCTTCTCGCAGAACTTCTAATAGAGATGTGTGAATCCCCGAGTATGAATGTTTAAATATTGAACTATTATTAGCACTGTGTTTTCTAAGGAAACCCTGCTATCAGCACGCCAGCTTGCCCTGCCTTGAACATCCTCTCCCTCCTACACGTCTCTGTTTTTCTTCCACATCCTTGCCCCTGCCATCCTGCCTCCTACCTCCCTGCTCCCAAAATCCAAATGGCAGAAAAGTGTGAATGAGCAAAAGCCAATTTTGTTATTACTACCATTTCCTTCTGCTTACTCTCAAAACAGAAGCTGCATAAGGAAGAAATAGGTCACATACAGAATTACTAAGAGAATCCTTCGTACAAAATCGTTCACCAAATGGAAGCTTCGTAAACATTCACTGAGGGCATCATGAAAGTGGGCACTAGACTTATTGGGGGATCACTTTGTAAATCATATAAGTGTTTAGCCACTGTGTTCTACACCTGAAGCTAATGTAAAATGATACTGTGTGTCAACTGTAATTGAAAATAAAAAAATGAAAAGATGTGCTGTGAGGGTGGGGTAACAAACCGCCTCAGTTTGCCCAGGACTGGGGGGTTGGCCACGATGAGAGACCTTTAGAGTTAAAACCTGGACAGTCCCAGGGAAAACCAGTTGGGTTGGTCACTCACCTTATATAACAGCAAATACACAATGGATTTCAAAGGCAAACTATTTTTTTAAAGAATGAGAAATATTTCATCTATATTTTATACTAACGCCATGTTGAAATGATAATATTTGGGATATACTAGATTAATAAAATGCATTATTATTTTTTTAAAAAACCGAGGGCACCATGACCCCCCTGGCTGGCCAGGCCTCCAGTCTCACCTCTAGTGGGTGCTGAGGATTGGACCCCTGTCTTTCAGAGAACACAGCTTCCTGTGTCATCTCAACAGCATGTAAAGAGCCATAGCACAATCAGTATTTGCCATAGTGAGAGTGAAATGGATCATTTCTGCACAGTGGCAAAGATGCCCCTCTAGCAGAGATGTTCCCTTCTCATAAAGAAGTCACAAAACTTCCTCTGATCGCAGCGACTCAGTCTGGTAGCTGAGAAATCTCTTCCCAGTTTCACCCCTCTCCTGTGGGTGGCCTGGAAAAAGTTACCCTTGGCTTCCTTATTTCAAGCTTCAGCTGCAGAATAGAATCACTGCTATTTTCTCTAGCTGACCATATAGCTTGCTGCAACCCTCCTCTTACACTGCAACTTATAATGCTCTTAAAATACACAGTTTTATCTCAAATGCATGTGATTCTATAGCTCCACTCCTGAGACTAGAAAATTACACTTTTGGTTCCTGGCATTTTATATTTTATATTCATCTTACACTAGCATTATGATCAAAGTAAGCATTCAAAAGCTCTTATGAAAACACGGCTTTAGGCCGTCTTTTAAACAACCGAACTACTTTATCGCTTTACACTTGGTTCAAAAATGCTAAAAATTAAAAAATACAAGTGATCATTTTGAAAGAAAAAATAAAGGGGCAATTAGATTAATCACCATTGAAATGGGCTGCAGAATCCAACTGAAATTCCTCAGGAGATTTGTGCAACACAGTTAATTGTGAAACATACAACTTGAGCTAAAAGCAAAGGAGGGCCCTCAAGTGTCCACAGATACACACAAGCACACATTTTACAAACGGAAACACATGCCTTTTTCCTGCCTTAGTTTCTGTCTTTCGGTAAAGCCGTTCTCCTCCACCGAAAATGCACACAGACAGACGTCTGCGTTCTCTAACCTGGTGTGTTTGGGTGTCCAACCACTGAGCTCAACGAAACCTCTACAACCACTGGGCACATTGAGCAAGTGCAGTCAGGTGCAACTAAACATCCAGCATGGAACAAGTTTATTTAATGAACTTCGTGTATATATGGAAGTCAGTAACGGATAGCATTAGAGCCAGCCGGGCATAAGGGTCATTGGCATTTAACGTCCAAATTTCCTAAAATAAGCACGAGTCCAATCTGAAAACCTGCTCTTCTGTATTTAGCATTTCTGGGTAGAGACACTTATTTTTACAATTCATCTTCTGTTTTCCCTACATGCCTTCTCTAGAATTCCCAGCATTCCCTCTGCATGGGAAAGTGGACAGAAGCATTTGTGTCTGACTAGGGTTCTAAAACTGAAGGGCAAAAGCAACTAGCGATGTTAAAATGCTCTCTCACAAAACAGCTGCTAAGTCTGGTTTTGCTTGGGTAGTGTTTGCTATAGTTTTTTAATCTGGAAAACATCACTGTCTCCTTAGAAATGGCCACTGGGACAAAATGTCAAAAGGATGGCAAAGCTCCTGGACCCAGAGATCCTCCTCCTCCCTGTGACACAACCTCCCCAACGGTGACCTTTCACACTGAAAACCTCCCACCTGCTACTGCTACAAATGTCAGGAGTAATGGGCAGGAAACAAGTTCATGGAGCTAAGTGTTAAGAGGATATTTCCAAATTCCAACCACATAATCTAAAAACTGAAAAAGAGCCATTTATTAAAACATATATAACCCTGAAATCACCCCAAAAGGTAGCCACCTCGCTATCTCTGCTGCCTCCATAATTCTTTCATTCAAATGACCTCCTTCTTCCCAGTTTATTATACCCAGGACTCATTGTTCCCTGCTGCCTGAGCCCTGCCCACAGAGATTCTGATTTAATGGCTTTGGGCTGGATCCCAAGTATTGTTTGGTATATTTAAGCTTTCCAAGTGATTCTATGCAGCCATATCTGAATCAATGTGTCTACTCTTAACTTGTCCACTGCCTTCTCTCCCAAAAGAAAAAACAAACAAAGACTACATCTGAGCACTCACTAGTCCTCTCTTTATTTAGATCCCACAGATTGTCCAATTATGCAGCTAGCCAAACACTTTGTTGCCAGGTCCAAGTGCCTTGGATATGAAAACGAAGTTGAGAATGGGCAAACAGGGCTTGATTTCAGGTGTTCTGTGCACAGAGGAAAGATTCTTGAAGTTGTGGCTTGCTTCCCTGGCCTTAAGAATATGCTGGTGACTGCAGGCAGGTTCACAGTCACAGCACATTGTTCAGAAAACCAGAATCTGAATCCAGCACCACCCACTGGCAAATTGTAAGGTATAATTAGCTTGTGATTTCAGGAAATGAAGTAATAAAATCTCTCCTAAGTCATTCACACAACAAATATGTGTACTTCCTTCCCTAAAAGAAACTAAAAACATCAAGTGATGGAAACCTACACTGCAGATAACTGGAAAGAAAATAAAAGAGATGACGAACCCTTGTCCTAAAGAGAAGATTACCCATAAAAACTGCAGCCAAATCCTTCTTTACTAAGAGTTCTACAAAATCATTTCTTTAAATTAAGGTGTCCTTTACCCAAAATCATATTAACTTTTATGAGTTCTAGAATACTCAGGCAATGCAATGTTCCACTTTTATTGCTGGATGAGAAAATCAGGCAACAGAGTGTTTGAATTAAGTTCTTGGGCTTTAGCGCGAAGCAGGTGCAGGATGGATCCAGCTCTGTCTGCACTTGGAACTGAGAGGCTTAGGGCAGACAACTAAAATGTCACAGTGCCCTGGATTTTAAAAATAATACAGTAACATCCCCCACCCCACAGATGTGTGAGAATCAACCTCAATAATGAATGAACACTAAATAATCTTGATTAGTACTATTACCTACTGTTGTTGTTATAAGTGATCTCCATTTTACAGATGGAGATACTGAGGCACAGAGAGGCTAAGCGGCTTACACATGGCCACACAGCTAGGTAGTAGCAGAGCCTGGACTTCAGTCTAAAAACTGTGGCTCCGGACTTTACACTCTTAATTGCTCCCTAGCATTTTTAATATTCTATAATTTCTAGAACTTTTAAGAGCACATTAAATTTTCACTGCTCTTTATAGCTTACAAAAGTTTATATCTGTCATCTTATTTCAACAATACTAGTCTGGAGGAAGGTAGTTTTGTTCCTATCTTATAGTGAAGATGTTTTGCCCAGAGGGTGAGTGCCCTGCCCAAGGACATCAGGCTGATGTGTAGCAAAGTGAGACGCACACTTTGTCCTGACTCTGCAGACAGCACCATCCACCAGAAAAAAAAATGCCCATGGCATCCAACATAGACTGAATTCTTGAGATATCACAGGAGAAAATGGAGACAACTGTACTTGAGCAACAATAAAAAAATGGGGGGGGGGAACCCCAAGAGCCTATCTTCAAGGTAGATAGGGCTTAAATCACTGTAGAGAGCATTTTCCTCTTAGCAAAGTTATTAATATTTGTCAAGTCTACACAATAAGGTGCTGTGATGTGATCAAGCAAATCATACCAAGAACGGGAGAAGGAAGTAAATGGTTGTGCTCCACACGCCCTGGAAGCAGTCTGCCCGTCCTGGCGAGTGCCACCAATTCACTTGGAAGGCTTCCTAAAGTGCTGCTGTTGTATTAGGTATCAGAGTATTTTCTTTTCTTGAGGGGAAAACCTTGGCGACTGAGGTTACTATCACTCAAGGGCAGGAAGAGAGATCCGATGTACAGATCATGAGGCCCCTGCATAATGTTTTTCACCTTGACATTTCCCATCCTCTTCGGATCCACCTACCCAGTGTTTTTAGGTCAAAGAAATGAGAATATGATGTTGCTTCATGGATCAAACCACATCTATCCTGGTGTTTTAATCCTGTACCATTTATCAACAGGATGCTTAAATCACTAGCATCTTACACATTTAGGCAAATGGGGGGAGTCTGTTCAGGATTTCAAACTGTGCCCAGCAGTAATGATGCGAATGGACTGATTTCTGTGCCAAACCTAGTGGCTGGAACATTGGCTTAGACACATATGCATAGCACAGCAAGATGGTTGGCAGAGAGACTTGGAAGACAGGGTAGTGCTTTTTATTCTTATTTCTGTTTTACAAATAACAAAATCACATGCAAGCCTGAGATACAAGCCCATGTCAGTCTTTGGATGGTACTACCTTTTACTGGATAAAAACTGCACCTCAAATAGACAAAAAACTGTACTTGAAAAATAACTAAATAAAATTTTTAAAAAAAACTGCACCTCAAAGCAAGATGCAGCTTTTGAAACCACGCAGACTTCAGTTTGGGCATTTTGATCAGATCTTTGCTCCCAGGCAAAGCTACAACTGGCAGTTGTAGCACTACTCCAAGGAGTTGGAGGAAACTCTTTGAAATCCCTCCCCATGGAAAAACAACAACAACAACAACTTCTCCTTGAACTGTGATGGCAAAGGTTAGGTCACTCTAACTGCACAAGGACTAAAACAACACTGAACCTGGCGACCATGGGAAGGGTCATGTGCCCATCTGCAAACCCAGGGCTACAGGACATGCACCTCAAGTACCTCCTACATCTCAGGCATTGCAATCAGCATTTTCCTGACCACAGACATATGGTGGACCTTTTAGGAAACACTTAATTGTCCATCTAATATACAAATGCCCTCCATACTAGGCATTTGCAGGTACACAAGACAAATTTAGAAATATGCCATAAAATGCATTAGACATATGCAAACTTTTAATCTTCAAATTTTGCTGAGCTTAGAGGCATATAAGTCAAAGAATTGTTTGTAAGAGTAGATGTGAGATGAAGGTATGCCCTTGGGCACATACTACCATCCGGATCATTGTGGTTCGGTGGGAGTAGACCTGTTACCCTTGCTCTTGACCTTACCCCATTGTACTGCAACCCTCTCTTCACATGTCTCTCTCTCTTCCAATAGACTATCAGTTCCTCAAGGGCAGGAAACATTTTGCTTGTCTTTGTATACCCAGTGCCCAGCACAGTGCTTGCCTCAGGCTGTCAAATACATATTAAATAAATATTGAATAACTGGACTGAATTATGGGTCCGGAAACATAATATGCTCCTCTGATGCTGCCAATAACCTAGTGTTTACACTAGTCAAACACAAAACTTCCATCTCTAAAGGAAGATACACAAACACCTTTGTGCTGGCTCCTAGGTTGTGGAGTTAGGTAGCTAAGTGTACAATTTACGTGGTGTCTATAAATGCACTCAAGAAGTTTACTAAAACACAACACCTGTACACTTTTTCTGCTTCTGCCCTAGGTTAGAGAATAACACAAGTAGAATATGCCTGCTACTACCTAAGTTTCAACGTGCCACACTTCAAACACTTAATAAACATTCTCGTTTTGCTTTCTGTTCATATGTCATCTTCTCAGAGAGGCCTTCTCTGACCACCCTGGTAAATGAGGTCCCCAGGAACCCTGGCCACCCAGCTCAGTTTTTTGGAGCACGGTCTCCATGTACCAAGGCTGTGGGCTTGATCCGCACATACGAGAATCAACCAATGAGTGCGTAAACGGGCGGAAGAACAAATCAATGTTTCTCTCCCACTCATCATCAACAACAAAAACTTAATAAAAAGTAAAATAAAAGAAGGCCACTGGGTGCTCTCTAGCAAGTCACCCTGCTTAATCTTCTTCATGCCACAAGTCAACATCTGAAAGTATATGACCATATACATTTATTTCCCCCCAAACAGGAAATGTAGGCAGGAGCCTTACCTGCGTGTGGTGCTGCTGCCTTCCCTTCACCTACAATTGTAGCCACTCGATAAATACTTCCTTGGTGCACGAATGGATGGGTGATAGTCACCAAGTAAGTATTTCTAAAGGGCCTGGTTTTATTTTCAAGTATCTTGAACGAGAACCGTATGAGCATTAACACCCAAGTGATTTAGTGAGGCAGGCAATGACCTCCACACCTGACAGGTATTAAGAGAAATGAAGGACGGCATTATTTTCAGATGAAAGGCCCCAAACACTTGCAATGGAACTGCAGCTGCTGGGTGTGTGGCTTCACAATGGTGACAAAATACCTGAAGAAGAGTCGGGAATGGTATTCAGTATTCCAAGTTCACAAAACCACTTTGCAGGGACTGATAGCCAGCCAGCAACAGGCACATGGGGATCTTTGCTTCAATTTATAAACCATTATCAGGGGTATATATGGGTCTGTCAAATGCTGACACTCAATGTTTTCAGGAAACTGAGTGTTTCTAGCATTTCGTTCATCATTTCTTAGATATAATACTCAATAACTATTCATTGACTTGATGTGATTGATCTCATCTAAAATATACTTTGAAAATGTTAACAAGAGCAATGCCCCATGGAACAATCTATATGCATCCACAAAAAGTATATGAATTTGAAACAAATGCTGTACTCTAAGGAATCAAACTCACAAAGTAAATTAATTCTTAAACAGATTTACATGCCTACATTTTTAATTCCTTAGCTGGGACCTTTTCAACTCCAATCTAAGGCATCTCATGTGTTTAATCTAATATAATCCAATGAGCTTTAATAAGCAAAGTTGTTCCCACTAGGATGAAAACCCAGCTACCCCATTTTTGTAAACTTCCATGTAGAGGAATGGGCTGAACTAATTTTTTTCTGAATCTTTGTATTTAATCAACAACATCATTGCCAAAGAAAACCTCTTTTCAAAAGACTCTCTCTCCTGGTTTATAACTTATAGTCAGACACGGGAACTGTGTGTCCGATAGGCTTTCGCGTGTAACATTGCACTGCCGTGGTGTTGATGCCACAGTTAAAACTACGAGATAGTTTCCATTAGAAAAATTTTCCCATAGCCTGGTTACCCAGTGAAAAACGTTTTCCTCTAAAAGTGGTCATTCCAATTCATAGGTTAGAAATTATTGTGGGTCATTTTCTTCCAAGAACATCAGAACCTTGATTGTCTTCAGACACCCTTCTGCCCTCATCGAGTCACATCAGTTGGCTTCAAGTATATGTGCAGGATGGAGTAGTGTGATGGTAATCACGTACCATTCAAACAAGCAAGTTGCCGTTTTTAAAATACCTGCACACTTGAAACCCTGACAACGAACTTATCCTTACACAGTTAGAGCTATCTGGATTGACTTCAGCTACAGCCTGTTCTGAGCAGCAGGAGAAAAATGGATACAGGGCACACATATGAGGTCAGAGCAACCCAGGAGCTTGAAATACCACAGACATCTCACAGCGGATCTTACAAAGATGCACCTCAGCGCTGGACTTCAGTCTTTTATGTCCTCCAGGGGGGTAGAGGGGCTTGGAAATCTGACCGGTCCTTACAGCGTGAGGTAACCCTGTGTGACCTTCCCAAATCCCTGCTGTGCCTGTTGCTCAAAGGCCAGTGCACTTCACCCTGAACTTCCAGCTTCCTTTAATTGTACACTTCACTTTCATTTTCCCTTAGCGTCCTGGTTTAGGGAACTTCTCTGTTCTGTTCTGAAAACTGGAAACAACCCAAATGTCATCATCCACAGGGGACTGTTTCAATAAAATGTGCTAACCTCCAAACAATGGGAACCCACTGCCTCTAAAAGAATGGGTTAGACTGTGCTGTAATGATTGGTCTGAGGTATATTGTTAACTGTTTAAAAAGAAAAAAGCAAGTAGCTACCCAAAGCTATAAAGCTATGCATATGCCCGTGCTAATAGATACATGGGGGTGATCTGCAGGACTTTGACTAAATGCCATACAGTGTGGACAGAAGGAAGAGGGTGGACTGCAAAGAACTTTCATTTTCCAGTGGTCATTCTTGCAGTTTTTAAAATTGCTGCAACAAGTGTGCATAAATTTTGTAATGAGAAAAATTTTGTTTCGAAGATAAGGAAAAAGACTGATAAAGACTTTAAGACATTATATAAATAACGTTCTAGGGTGAATCAAGTCTGAACACATGTGTGAACACCTACAATATCTGTCGCTGGAATTCAGCCCATGAACCACTGAAACTGCATGGACATTTTTATGCACATTTGCATTTTCTGAAGAAAAGCTCCCTATTCTTCATCAGATTCTTACAGGTGTCTGAGACCCAAAAAGATGTCACAAACCATGAGCTTAGCAGAAACCAAAATAGTTGTTCCACACCTCCATTCACTGTTATTATCATTGTATCATGAAACATTTTATTACTACTTAGTTTCATATTTCCTGCCAAAGGTAAAGTCTATAATCAGCACTGAAGAAGAATTATAAAAGCCCTGTTCTTAGTCTCTGCCCTCATTCAAAGGGGTTCCCAGTGCCCTAGGCACAGGATAAGAAGTCACACCAGGCTGGTCACGGGGCAATGAAACCCTACAATCCGGAGCTTGAGGACTGTCATCCAAGGCACAAATAGCCCTGTTTTCTCCAAGTAGATAAGAGATTTGTGAAATGGAGAAGGGGGGCCAGTTATGGAGTGAGGAATGGGGTGTGGGGCTGTGAGGGGAGGAAAAAGTCATAGTTGCATTTGAATTACAGTGACCTCATTCTGTGAGTGGGGTTAATTTAATCAGTGAAACAAGAGTCCCTACAACATCATTATCTGTCAGCCTTAAATTGTTTAAGAGCCTTTCATTTATAAATGCCCGTTGAAATATACAGGAAAAGTCTTGTTGCTATGCTGTATTAATACAGCCTAAACTGGTGTTAAAATCTATGTAAAACCTTGGTTTCTGGTGACTTTTTTTTTAAACTGACTACCCTCAGATTCCTAGGAATGACATGAGTCCACAAATATTTCACCATCTCTACCTTGACCCCACTGACAGTCTCCAGAGTCAGGTCCCATACAGTTTCCATAAACCTCGAGATCAAGTGTAGATCAATAACAATTTGTAATTTAAGCAAGGAGTCATGAGTTATACCTGCACTGGCAAAATGAGGAGCATTATTGGTAAAAATTAGGAATAATACTCCACTTTCCAAATGTGCTTTCCAGGTGGTTTATCACTGTCAAAATAGGCCAACTGTGGATTTAGTATTATTAAAGTGTGCAATTAAAGTGTCAGATATCCCGGAGTTCTAGTGCTGACACTACCTGAGTGCACAGGTTCTACAAGCAAAGAGACTGAAGGGCCTCTCATAATCCACCTAAGCCCAGTGGTAACCACCATCACCTAATTGTACTGATATCTGCCATATGCGAAGCACAAAACCAGGCACTATATAGAACAAAACTGGCTCTCCAGGAATTTTACAGTTTAGCTAGAAAAATAAGACAGATAGATAGATAGATACATAAATACATAGATACATAGATAGATACATAGATATCAAGAAACTTATAATAAAATGCCAAAATGATAGTAGGTAAAAATTATTCCACACTTTTGAAATGAAAAGAAAGAGAAATCATGTCTACAGGAGTGATAAGGATGAACATCACAAAGAAATTAGGATTTAAACTAAATCTTAACAGATTCAGATTTTGATAGTCAAAGTAAAGTATGGGCATATCTACAGACTAAGGCGGGATTATGGCCAAAATTTGGAAGATGGAAACACAAGGCTTGGATGGCAAGAGAATGAGAGGGACAGAATGAGTAAACAAATCAGGCTGAATGGACTAGTCTTGGGTAGGGAGACAAGCCTGAGAAATTAACAAAATAATGAACATGTGTTGAACTCTTACTATATTTAAGACACTTTAAATGCATGAGTTTATCAGATCCTCAAATGAGTTAAGTATCATTAGTCTATTAGTAAGAAAACTGAGGTACAGAAACATTCAGTAGTTCGTGCTTATTTTACCCAGCTAGTAATTGTAGGAGATAGGATTCGAACCCAGGCAAATTTAACTCACAACCTGGGCTCAGAATCACCACATTCTCTGATTCAAGAGTAGGAGGCTCCAAAAGACCAAGCTAAGGAATCTGGGTTTCAGAATCAGGTATAAAAATTGGGAGCTAGGTCTCTGATAACCCATTGATAATGCTTATAAACATAGATCACCACTACTCCAAATCTTCCTCTACAAGCGTAGCATTACCTGATTTTTCCAGCAATGTTAATTGATACTAGTATGCACTTACTGACCAGTCCTTTGGCTATAGTACTGTTTTAGATATTACAAAGTTCTTACTTCAAACTTTATCAGGAGTGTGCATTATACCGGTATTCCATCACCATACCTTGCCTTTTTATCCTCAGGACTTAATTTTACCTGTTGTTCACCTACCACTTCTGCTATAAATACAACTCATAATAATAAACAAAGCAATGTATGTTTATTTTCAATAAACAGACTCACAAATAAATACATGCATATATTTTCTTCCCTTGCTGCAGAAAGAATCACTTTGATCAATTACATACATTGATCCCTTAAAAACCATTTTCTCCATCTTAGGTTTATATCTTAAAAATCAGTTAGGTTCTCCAGTTACAGGTGTACAGGACAGGATATTTGGACCCTTCCAGGAGGCAGGAGAGAACTCTTCCACTGTTATATCCTCAGTAGCCAAATGACTTCTTCTCCTACTGTATAAAACCACAGAAAAATATCTCCTAATGATTTACTGCCCAACCCCTAGCCCACAAATCAAAGAATGGGGTTGAATGAAAAATAAGAAAGAATGGTGGCCAGTGGCTATGTGAAGGGGGAGTGAGTGTTTCAGTTTATTTTCTTAAACCAATTAATGATGAAGCGGCATGGAGGGAAAGAAAGACAAAACATGGCCGTGAAAGACTTTTTTTCCAGCTAAATGGCCAGATATCAGATTCTGTATTAAGTACTTCCACCTATCAAAACACACACACATGCGCGCACACACAACCTTTGAGATGGAGGAGGAAGATACAGATCTTAGAAATACAAGGTAATATTCAGGAAGGCTTGTGGATATCGTAAAATGTTGGAACTTTAAAAGACCCTTGGAAATCATCTATTCTAGATGTTGCAAACTCAGGGTCTATGACAGAGGTGTGTGATTGGGCCTGCAGAATGTTGTTGGTTGTTGCGGTCCTTTATAATAAGTCAACATTTTAAAGTAGACAAAATTCACAGAACCATCTAGATATGTAACTTCTCTTAAAAAGTGGAAGACTTAGCAGCCCTAACCCCCCTGCACAAATGGCCACTGTGAGCTGGAACTGAGAAGCAGCTGTCACTTTTAGAGAAGTCTTGAATTCCCAGCTTGCCAGTCCCCACCACTCCCTCGTTCTGCAATATGAGAGCTGGGTGTCAAAAACTGAATAAAAATCAGAGTTCAGTGCTTATACCCACCTTGCCTAATCATGTACCGTACCTGCCAATTCCTATAAGCATTTGAGTTTACAAGCTCCACTTTAGTTCAGTCCCCTCATTTAGAGAAGAGCAACTCAGCCAGGGTAGTAAAGTGACTTACAAAACTCACTCCGTGAAAGTAAAATGTTCACACACAGTGGATCATAATCTAATGACAACTGGAAAGTATGTGCAACTAGCTTTAGACTGTGCACATACGATGTCAAAATGTATGGAGTGACAACATCAAGATCTCATTTTATTTATACAGTGCCCCCCACCCCCTTAAAAAAGGGCAAAGATTCTCAAGTTTATGAAATAAATGTTTTGCCCATTTTGGCTTGGTATAGACAGTTAAACCTAACTGGGTAAAAACAATACAGGGAGGATAATAATGTGTAAAATTTTTCTCTTTTGAAAATGTAACTGATATATCGGAACAAGAGTGACTAAGATTTATTGGGTGAGCGCTTGAATACTTTGCATACATTTACCCTATTTAACCCTCAGAGCAGCCCAAGAAGGGTGGTATTGTTACTACCACTTTACTAGTAAAGATGCTAGGGCTCAGAGGCATCCCCTACCTTCAAGGTGACCCAACTATCCAATCAGGGATCACACCCAGATTCAAGAACTGATGAGCACGTTTATAATGTTCTTAAGAGCAGGGCACATGACTTGTCCATGCTCACAGAAGGGTCTCATTGATATTTGTTTTGCAAGCCTGTCCACTGCCAAAGCCCACCAAGTGCTATGTACAAGGACTTGCGTAAATGCCATAATCTGAACAGCCCCAAAATACAAAATTAATTCCTTTAGGCTGGTTCTTGAACAGGTTAAGAAAGCTTTGGTTCCTCTTGTTATATAGTCAGTGACCCCTAGGCAGGTGTCTGCTAAAGGAATTAAGAAAATCTCTTTTCTAAATCAAATTTCTCCTTTAGAATTGTTATAAAAGTTAGTAGTCAAGGATTTGGCTAATATACAAGCCAAAAGCAAGTTTGCTAATGAATAAGAATAATAATTAAAATCGAAATAAGAAGTAATTCAAGAATGAGAGCTTTTGAAGAGTCAGGAATTTGATTAAAAATTCAATTGCTTTTTTTCTATAATGAAACAGTTCTTTAACCACAAAACAGCTTTTATAATAATGCAGAAGAATATGGTTCCAAGTAAAACACTCCCCCATTTTAATCATGGCTATTATTTTTGAAAATGAAAATGGCTGAGGTCATTGTAATCTATTTTAGGGTTTGCATGGGTTTGGTGGTATTTTTTTCTTGGCTTTAAGCTCTCCACGTTACCAGCTAGATGTTATGGGTTTTGCTATGTGCCCTTTCAAATTCTATTCTTTTTAATAACGATGTCCTTTATACACATAAATTAAAGTGAATTCCACTTTCTTTCCTAACAACTCCAGATGGGGTCCACACTTTCAAGAGGACTAGAACTTGCCTTTTTAAAAACAAATTGTGTGTACTTCTTAGAACAAGTATGTTCCTAACTGCATTAAAATGCGGTGAATGTTCAAATGCTGAGAGATTAGTAAAAACAGGAATCATGTGGTCCTTTTCAAAACCAAACTGAAATAGGAGAATAACATCTGTGTACCTACCCCTTCCAACTGACAAAGACAGACACAGATAAAGAAAGAATGCCCAGAAACAAAACTCCATCCGGGCTGAAGTCCGCACCTGCCAATGCCGTGGACCGGGGGGACAGCCTAGAGGTACTCAGTTACGACGCATCAGTGAAGCATTCTGTCCCCTGTAGGACATTGTAGGCAAACTTATCACATACGTGAAGACAGTACAGTCACACAATCAGGCCTCCTTTTAGATGTGATTCACATTTCACTGACTTTCTGAATTTAGCTTGTTTTTTATTACAATTCACTATCACATCCGACAGAACAGCTCAAGATCCCTCTAAATAGCAGCAACCCAGACACACAAGAGAATGTTTTGGCAAAGCATACATATTGTTAAGGGTTGCATACGAAAATGCTTTAAGCTCTGTTTGTTTGCTTGTTTGTTTGTTTGTTTAAAAAATTAACTTGCAAGGCCAGTGTAGTAAGATGCTGTAGCTTTTATGAAAGGTGAAATAATTTTAAACACAGACACACAATGAGTTTATTTATTTAGAAACTTGTTAAAGAGAGTCTGGGAATTCAAATATTCAATGTTGACATTGTACAGAACTGGCCAGGAGCCAGAATTCAGTCTCCAGAGGGACCCATTGGACAAGGAATTCAGGCCTTTCTCTCCTCCCACTTGAGCTAAATAGGTAGAGGCCATTAGTTATACCCACAGCAATATCTGAACTGCACTCAAATAAGCTGCCCCAGCCAGGGCACTTCAAAGGAGGGCAAGTGTGTTTAGCTTTTTAGTGCTGAACTAGAGCAATATGTCACACTTTTGAAAGAGTTTTGTAAACAGTTTCTTCCTTATGTAGAAACAACTCTGAAGTTTCTTGTATGGCATGTAAGCAGAGGTAATTAACAAGGATTATACTTTTTTCATTTACTGGGGGAAAAAATAATACCCATCTGTGTGTGGACCAGGGATATCAGAGAAGCACACTGCTTCGACGATCTCCCTCTGTTATTTTCTGTTCCATTCATTTATCTCTTTTTACCCCGTCTGCACACTTGTTCTCACTATGCAGCCAATTTCCTTGAGAATTCCCTGGTAAACTCAGAAGGCCAGAGAGTGGGAAGGGGGAAAAAATCTAATTTTAGAAAGAGAACGGTAGCAAATGGAGTGGGGAGGGAACGAATGGTTCCTACTGGGCAGTTCATCGGAAAAGAAAAGCAGACCCTACAGATCTTTATAGCACGTGCCCAGAGCAGCAGCTTCCTGCTGGGGAGGGCTCACCACCACTCCAAAAAAAATGTACCTGACATTATTACAATGTGACTGTCTGTGCATCTCTTCCCCCGCCTCTTACTTCTCTGCCAAAGGAGGCTGGGAAGGGACCTGACCTGCTGGTGAGAGTGAATGAGTGAAGTGTGCCTGCCCTCCTCACTCAAGTGGGTCTCTAAACCTCGGGGGGGGGGGGGCGGGTGTGCGCGCGCGCGCGTGTGTGTTCGTGCATGTGTACACCGTCATGGAAAACCCGGCTGGGAGGGAATCAGCTGGCCAGGCACCCAGCGCCTCTGAGATTGCAGGGTAAGAAGTCTGGCCTCAGCTTGGAGCTAGGAACTGAGCAGAGCTGCAGGACAGAGGTGTGGGGGGCCTTCCTGGGCTGGGGGGCAGGGCTCTGCTTACCTACTCACTAGGGCCTCCCCAGCTCTGCTGCCACCCCCCATCAGGGCCCACTTCCTCCTCCACACCAGTGGGCTTTGGGGAAGGGTGGGAAGGTGTGCCCAGCTCTTAGGTACAGGGCTCTGCCAGCCTCTGAGTACCCTGGGAACAGGGTAAGAGCTGTTGGCCAGGAGATGACAAGTCAAGTTTCTCCACTTCAGGGCCAGCTTCCAGCAGAGACAAAGTGGAAGAGGTGCAAGGACAGAGGACACTGACCTGGGAGTGCCAAGGGCAACTTGGCTCTCTCTTGTCCTCCTTGCTGAGGGGGAACAGAGCCAAGTGTCCTCAGCTGTGGCCTTCCAGCACCAGGCCACGTCTGCAGTCCCAGATAACCTGGCCCCAACTTCCAAAATGAAATAAACTCCAAATAACAAGATGTTTAAAGGGGAAATGCTTACACAGTTATCACTCTCAATTTTTACAAGAAAAAAAGAGAGAGAGAGTGGGAAGGAGGAAGGAAGGAGAAAGGAAAGAAAGAAAGAGAGAAAGAGAGAAAGAAAGAAAGAAAAAGAAAGAAAGAAAGAAAGAAAGAAAGAAAGAAAGAAAGAAAGAAAGAAAGAAAGAAAGAAAGAAAGAAAGAAAGAAAGAAAGAAAGAAAGAAAGAAAGAAAGATGAAAGGAGAGATGTCGTGGAATGACGTGTTAATTTCTATTCGATAAGTGAGCTACGTACTGAATGACTGAGCTTCGGCAGAGGAGGCCCGGCCCGGGTGGTAGGGAGAGGCCTCCACTCAGAAAGCCCGAGAGCTGAGCTACCCCGCAAAGGACACTCAAGAACACTCACACCGTCGCCAAGACCTGGGACTCTTCAGACCCTCCGAACGAAAACCCGAAAAGGGAGCCTTTCTTTCCATCCTTCCTGCCTCTGCAGTTAATGAACCGTCCCTTTCCAACAGTGTTCAGGATGAGGGGGGAATGAAAAGCGGTATTAACCCTCCCTTAAACACAGGTTTGTTTTTTGCTTGCTTGTTTTGTTGTTGTTGTGTGTTTTGGCAAAACACATAGAAATGCTGCAGAAGGACTGCACTCCAAGTGCCAAATGGAATAAGGAAGATCTATGCCAGGGTGATGGTCAAGTAATGGCAAATACACCAACTTCCTCGAAGGGTCCTCTGCCTCAGTGAGGCCAGCGTTTTTCCTCCTCAAAAGCAGTGTAAAATAAACAACTAAAATGTACTTTTTAACAAAGCTCTGTGTTTTAATCTTTTTTTTTTAAGATTAAAGAAAATGTAAGTAGGTAGGCATACGAGGACTGCAAGCTGGAGCCTGGGTGCGTGTTTCCTTTATTATCTTAGGTATTGGGCTGCCAAGGTGAGAAATTTAAGCTTGGAAGAAAGGGTCGCCGACTACCTTACCTACCGACTACTTTACCTACTTCGAAACCTCTTTTTAAACAGAGATCAAGTGTACAAGTAACAAGTGCCCCTGAGTCTCCTGGGGAGGCAGGAGCTGAGGGGGTCACTCATTGCAAATTCGTTCATTGCAGTAACTGAAACCCTGCGAGTATCACGTTAGGAAAGTGGGGTGGGAGGTGGTAGTTCCGAAGGCTCTAGATAAGCTGAGCAGATTCAACCTCACTCCTTTCCCATCATCAAGAGAAAAGCTGTTGCAAATGGCATTTCTTGCACGGCCCAGGTGCTATCCTCACTGCTTGAGAAAACGGCTGGGAGACTCCCGAAGCTGCCAGAGTGGGCTTGGCTTTTATTTTTCTTTTCTTGAAAAATGGGAATAAAAGCCCAGGGCTTTAGGCAATACAAATGTCAATCTTGCCTTCCCCTTCTTTATTTTTTCATTAAATAATTTGCTCCTCCAAATGGTTGCAATGAATTTATCAGTTTAAACTATTGTATTAAAAGAAAAGCCTTGTAAGTTGGAAAATGGGTTTTGCAGTCATTCTGGGTTTAACTTCAGTCAGTGGGTACTTTCTGGGTCTGTGGTTCCTACTCTTGGTCCATGGGATCCTCCTGTACCCAAGCCAAGACTGCAACAGGACTTGGCCACCAAACAAGCTAATTTACAAAAGACAAAAAGAATAAGCAATGGAGAAAACAACTGTTTCTAAGTGACTCACTTCTACTGCAATGTTTACTTTTGCAATTATAAAGATAGGTTTGTTGTTTTGGGGGGTTTTTTTAAGTACGCTGGTCACACTGCCTCTAACCCCCCAATAAGAAAGAAACGGGTGCAGACAGAGCTGCAAAGTTTTCGATGGATTGCACCGCAGGGGTCACCACACGCTTGGAAACTCACGCACCACGCGGGGGAAGGAACTAGCGCTTCGAAATACAAAATGCATACTTTTAATATGATTTCCTTTATTACCCGATTGTGATTGAAGAATTGCCTAAAGCTGCACCTCGGTCTGAGAAAGGCAGCCGTGGTGGACAGCTGGAACAGCGCAAGCGAGAACCTGAGGCTTAGCAAGAAAAGTTTGTAAGAGTTCGTCGCTAGTTAGCAGAAAGCAACAGCGGCATCCTTAGAGACACTAGAAACAAAGTTAATGGGTCTCCAACTGCATGAATGACAACTAGCACCAGATCAGAAAAGAGGCTTGGTTTCTGGATGTTCAGTCCTCTGAGCCTGCGGGAATATTTTAATACGACGGCATACAGCTTGGCAATTAAGAGTCGAAAAAGTTGCTCAAGAAAATTCGAAGGGTTTTGTGTTCTGCTTTCACTTCTGCGGATACCCCCGCTTGAGGTGCACGAAGCCGTCGGCTTTCATTTCACAATTTACTCTTGGTTGCAATAGGCTCTCCACCCTCCCCTCTCCCCACCCCCGCCCGTCAACCCTCATCACACACACACACACACACACACACACACACACTCCTACCCTTTAGTCGTAATTGAAGTCCCCAGGCCTGCAAGCATATATACATTTATTCCTTCTCAGATGAAAATAAAGACATCGGCCTCATTTAAAAGCAAACAGGAAAAACAGGAATTCCACCGGTGCGCTTTGACAATGTCGCAGCTAAGTGAAATGAACAATATCCAAAAGAGAAACAGATGGACTGTAGACCCAAAGAGCCTTAGATTTAGGTTGATTCCCTGAGACCAGGGCGAAAGGAAACGTACTGGGAAGTGGGGGAGTGCTTTGGTGAGAACTGGACGAAGCACTGGAAAGGCGCCTAAAGTGACAGCATCTCGCTAGGCTAGACCACGCACTCCCACCGCCAAAGAAATCCAGCCGGCCGAGCCGGAATCTGAGGCTTCCTTCTGCGCGGCTGCTTGCGGGAACACCAGAGGCTGCTGGCATGGGGCGTACTTAATTTTAATATGCAAGGACTGGAGGGTGAGAGACTAGGAAAAAAGCATCTCACCCACCACCTCCTACGTCTTCTCCCTCCGGTCCACAAGCAAAACAATTAGTTCGGTTTCCAGTGAGTGGGAAATCGAACGGCGGCCTGTCCTCTCCCGTGGCTGCCCCAGCCCCACACGCCGACACCTCGCGGAGGAGCACTTTAGATTGCCCCGAATCTGCGCACTGCCGAGTTCCCTTAGACTCAGGGTAAAAACATTTAGACAAACCCAGTCCTGCTGCCTACAGTCCCGGTTGACACTCGTACCATCTTAGTGTCGGCTTCGCAGACAATGCCGGGAGAAGTCACTCAGCATTTTTTCTGCAAGAGGAGTGGGGGATGGGGTCCCGCCGCTCCCACAGGGAAGAAACCCAATTGCCCTCATCCCTCAGGTCGCAGGCCGCTCCACGTGGAGCAGGCAGGGGGCGCCGGGGAGGGTTAAGTGACCCGAAACACGGGCTCGGTCCAGAAGGAGAGCAGAAGCCTCCCGCGCGTCTTCGCCGCCGCCCTAAGTCCCGGCAGCCCGCCCCCTGGGGGTCACTCGGCGCCCCGCCAGCTGTAGCTCAAGGGCCGGAGCGCGCCCTTTCTGCCCCCTTCCCGGTGGCCGCAGTCGCCGCTGGCTGCGCGCCCTACACTCCCTGGTTTCCAGGCGCTCCCCGGCCTCTTCTCTCCCCACCTGCCCGCGGCTCTGCTCAGCCGGTAGCTCTGCTCTGCCCGTGAGCCCCACAAACCCTGTGACTACGGCCCCCACCCTCGTCTCCCCCACCCCCAATCCTAGTCCTCACGCCGCGCAACCCAGAGCACAGCTGAGCGCACAGCGCCCACTACCGCAACCTCAGCTCGGCGCAGCCCGCCAGCCCGCGCAACTTCCAGCGGCCGCCTCGCAACTTTTCCCAACTCCACCACTCCTGCCTGCCGCCGCCGCCACCACAGTGGCTCCCTCGGAGCCTGCCACCCACTCCAAACACCAGAAACAAACCAAGGACCAAAAATGCTCCTTTCCCCAGTCCTCCCCCCCACCCTACTCTCCCCCTCCCACACCCGGGACTAGCTGGTTGGCCAGAGGCAACTCTCCGCCGCCTGAGGGGAAGGGGAGGGGAGGGGGAGACTCTCTCATATCCTCACCCCCCCCACTCCACCCCTTCCCGCTCGCTCTCGCGCTCTCTCCTCCCTCCCACCCCAGTCTTTGCTGCCCCCACCCCCACCCCCACCCCGGGGTTGCCACAGCTGGTCCGTGCGTGAGGCTGAGGTCTGCCCGGCTCCTCTGGCGCCCAAACCAGGAGCGACAATGCGGGCCGGCGGCCGGACGCGAAGGCTGGGACCGGCAGGTTGCTGGGGCTGCGCTGCGCCTGCCCTTCACCCGGGGCCCCAGAGCGAGAGGCAGCCCCGCGCTCCCTCCCGGACGGCTGGAGACAGATATGCAAGATGGCAGAGGAGGGGGAAAGCCAATAGAAAAGGGATATTGCACCTACTTGTGGCCAGTTTCCTTGCCCTGCCTTTGGATCTCATGCTGTGCCCAGTCCTGCAGCCGCTGGTGTGTGGTTGGGGTTTTTTTTTCTTGGATCTTTTCCTTCTTTTGCTCTCCCTCTCGCTCCCTCCCTCTTCTCTCTCTCTCTCTCTCTCTCTCTCTCTCACACACACACACGCACACACACACACACTTACACACTCTCTGTCTTTCCCTCTTTCACTCTCTCCCTCCCTCTCTCCCTTTCTCTCAATCCACACTCGCTATCTCTCCAGCATTGTCAGTTTGGACACCTTCGCACATGCGCGCTAGACGCCCCTCCAACATCTCAGCGCCGCCAAAAAAAGTTTGGAGCGATTTATCACTTTGATTTGGAGATCTTGTCAGATGGCAATCGCCGAGGAGGCGGAGAAAGGGAGCCACGGGGAGGGCGGCGGGGGGCGGGGAGCGAGCGCGGGGAGCTGGAGGGGAGCAGACACTTCGCCCCCCCAACCCCCCAAAAAAGGAATGAAAAGACTCGGGCAGAGTATTGATTTGGTGTTGGAATCACCAATAAGCCTGTATCATAATAACTATTACTGTTTTCCCACTATAAATTGCAGGAAATTTTCTATACCGTCCATACCAAGAAGGCGGGGCTGGGAAGGACTTTTTAAATCTTTCCCGTACTAAACAACCAGAAGGACTGGACTCTCGACGAATGATCCAGGAAAAAGTGAGATTCATCCTGAACTTCGGGAAATCTGATGCTGCCGCTGCTACTGCTACCGGAGCTATTGCGGCTTCTGCTTTCAGAGTTGAAAGCAGAATAAATGGTTCTTTCTTGATTTTAGGTATAATGCCAATGCTTGTCGCCACCCTTGGAACATTTTAGTGACCTATTCCCACCAAATAATAATTTTCACCTTTGAATCGCAGGTCCAGGCAAGCTCGGGCATTTGATATCCAAGACCTCCTGCCTTTCCTGAGGTCGGCTGTCACCTTCCGGCCTCCCCCACCGCTGCCCCCCGTCGCCTCTCGCTGCAGCTCAGCCTGCCTGCCATTTTCACTCATTCGCTTAAACCCGTAACCTCCGGGGTCGTAAGAAGAAGGAGGTGGGGAAATCCATCCCCCACCCTTTAAAAGTACATTGTTGAAATTTGCTTTTATTACAGGATTTACCAAGGAAGTGGGGAGCAGAAATGTTTAAGGTAGACTCAATTCCAACTACGTATAGATTTTCTCTTGGTACAACTTCCTTGCATTAAACAGTTTTGTCCAATACCTTCTATGAGCTATTTATGTCCCCATTAATATCTGTTGCAAATCCTGCCAGACACCATAAAAGAAAATTACAATCTTTTCAGTCTGTGTGCTGCAACAATACATCCTTAATGTTCAAGCTAAAGAAAAGGAAAAAGAAAAGCAGGTCCTGGCCGTGAGTTTGGCAAAGACAGGGGAGGGGAAGGAAGATCATTGAGGATGGGCTGTTATGCCTGTTGTCATTTATTGCGAAAATAGGGACTCGGGGTGGGAATGAGCGATTAGCAAGGTTCCACCTCAAAGGGCAGCCATCCGTGGTTCACAAATACCTTTATTCAAGAAAATCAAAATTTGAAGGATTTATCATGGCTAAGAATGTCCACCGTTTCTCTTTCTCCAAAGCTGTGTAATTCCGGGGACATTTTGGCTGAAAGCTACAAGTCCCTGGAGAACCAAGGTATGGGTCCCAAGGGAGACAGATGTGTAATATTGAAATGTGAGAAATGGAAGTAGGAGTAAAATAACTTCCAAAAAAAGTCTCTCGTGCCCACACACATGGGCACAGGAGAATCCTACCATTTCTCCTGAGCCAGAGAGGCAGGTGGGAGGCTTCCTTCAGTCCTTCTGCAATACCTGTTGCCTGTGCACACAGGTGGTGGTGTACTTATATATTTGGTAGGTGCAGAAGCACTAGGCATGTCAACATTCTGAGTGTGGGTGCCCAAAGGTCTGTGAATTTGAGCTCACTGGCTTTTCTCAGTTTAGATGGAGGAGTGCCTTCACTCTGACCAGTAAGTGTCCTTAGGGGAAAAGGAGAAATGGGGGTCGGGAGCTTTCAGAAAGGAAGTAAAATCTCTAGGAAGAGAATACTAGCCTAGCCAGCAAGGAGTTCCTAGAAACTGATTTAAGGGGTTCTCTGGGGACCCTCCCCTTAGGCCAGAGGACAGAGCTGCTGGAGGATCAGGCCCCTCCCAGCCCCCAGACCCTAAGGGCCCTGGCTCCCAGGAGAGGAGGTGGAGTCCGCTAGGGAAGGAAGGAGAGTGTGACTGGGACTTTTCACTTCACCTTCTCACACCCCACCCCCGGGAGCTTAAAAATAAATAAATAAAAGGAACTACCAACCTCCCTATTCTTTGCTCTCCTTAATTCCTTTCTTCTCATCCCCCAGGGGGTCTGCCTTTGGGTCCCCTTGCAGAAAGGAGGTTAAAGGAGTGCTGGAGAATTTTCTAGCAAAGGAAGGGACCTAGGAACCAAACCCAAGATTAAATACAAAATCCACAAGTGAAGCTGCAGTTGTTGCTTCTGCTGAGAAATTACAAACCACCCGGCGGGCTAGGGGTGGTGTAGGGGCTATGAAAGAAACTGGGTGGGGATGTGGAAGACTAGAAAAAATCAAACCTGAGCCCCCCCAGATTTAAAGATCCCTCTGCCTTTTTAACTTTTCTAGAGGGCAGGGAGGTGGAGACGGGGTGGGAGGAATGGGGCGCAACTGGAGCAACTTTCCGTTCTGGTTTTTTGTTGTTGTTTGGTTTTTTGTGGTTTTTTTTTTTTTTTTAAGTCCCTGGGGTCGAGATCGATTAAGCGAGTGGGCCCTCTGCCTGGTCTTTAGAAGAGTTTCAGGACAAGAGCAAATCCAAGCCCTTGTAACTGAAATGATAAACACAAAGTCTTCTGTGCCCTTGGGCCAAGCCATTAGGAAAAAAATAAAGCATTATTCTTTTTGTTGTTATTTAAATAAAATATTCTTAATAGTCGTCACTGTGATTCTCAAACCTGAATGCTGGGTTTCCTTTCCTTTTTCTCCGGTTCTCTTTATTTCTTTGTTTATCATTTGCTTTCTCCCCTAAATGAGTGTTAATGAAAGAGCTAAGTTGATAGTTCAAGTGTGTTTAACCTGGTGGAGCAAATACCCAGCAGCAGCGGACCGCATTCGCAGCCCGCCTCGCGGCGGACCCTGCACCATCCCCGGCGAGTTTCCACTCCCAGATGCCTGGGCCCCGTCAGTTCCACCTGTCCCAAGTCTCAGCCGTGAGACCCGAGCAGGTGACTTTCTGTTCAGCCCTTAGGATTCCCCACACCCTCTGATGTGACGTTTAAATTGTCGCTGGCCCAAGAGAAAAGAGACCTCCAACCAGTTGCCTGGGCGGCCACCCCCCACCGCCCGCCTTGCCCTCTCCTCTTGAAATTCGTTTTCTTGAGGGGCAGTAGAATGGGTCCTAATGTTTCATTGCGTTTCCTTCCACGGAAGCGGGCATCCTGGAAGCAGTGCCTCTCTTGAAAGTCGATGAGCTTACATGCTGTTCGGATTTGCTTCTTTTATTTCTGTCGTTCTTTGCTTTCTGGTTGTTGTGGGGAGGTTGTTGCTGTTGTTGTGAAGCCAAAGCAAGGTGATCAGGACATTGAGGTGAGAGCTGAAAGGAAGACGAGTCATTGAAGAGGAGAAGAGGACAAGTTTACCCCTTCCCCAACTATGTGCTTTTAATTAATGCTAGAAATGACAAAGAACCAATTTTCAATACATTGCACGCAACAGGAAATTTTACTTTCCTTGCATTATAATTGAACCAACCCCACAGTGTCTTTGGAAGAAAGTTTGAATTCTTTATGGAGTTATTTCTTGGCCTATTGTCTTTGTGCAGTGAACTTTACATCTTGCTATTCAATCGCAAACCTATATTCTCCTGGCTACCAGCAAGATTAATTTAATCATTGTAATGCAATTATTAATACTGTTTACCCAATGCTGGGTTTCAGGTCGGCTGTTAAGAAATTAAACTCTCGCTGGGTGACCAGAGCTAGGCAGGGGTTTCTTCATGTTGAAATGAAACAGTCCTCTTTATTTAGTCTCAGAGCTCTAGCTTTTGGCCACCGGCTCAATTAGCCAAAATGGAAACAATTTTCATTCATTGCAATAACTCACTGTTCAGGAGATCGCTTTCAAAATATACACTTTATTATTATACGCTGACCTCGGTGGCGTGGAGTGGCAATAAAAGAAAGAGGCAGAGAGATCTATCTAGCCCCCTTGGGCTATAATTATTAGAAATTAATTGGGTTCAGGACCCTGGGTAGTCTAGCTAAATTAATAGCTTGTCTAGTGGTTTAAATCCGAATTTTTAGTCCACAGAAGAGAAAGAAAGAGAGCTACAGACATGAAATGCAGACCCAAGGGACGCCTGAGTTTACTTGCAAGACCCTCATCTATTAAATAGTGTCCAGAATACATTCGAGTTGGGGAGAGGGGGCCGGAATAGGAGGGGGCAGGAGCTGGAAGAAAGAAAGAAGAGAGATGGGGAGGGCGGCTGCGAGTGAGCCAAAAGGTCTCAAGTTGATTTTATTCGATTTTTCTTGCCTGCATTGTTTTCGGGAGGGGTTGCATTTAGGGGTTAAAATACAAACTAAAGATCCCGTGTACTCGGAGCTGTCGTGCCGGAGTAAAAGTGAAAAGGGAGCCTTAGGCAAAAGGAAATTACTGCGAGCCCGCGTGACCTTTCAGGGAGGTAATCAATCAAGTGATCAACAGGGATATTTATCATCGCTATATAGGACTACTTCGTCCTGCACGGGCGGGGTTGGGGAGGCGAGAGGAGGGTGGAGACGGGCAAGAGCGCGCTCATACACGCACACGCACAAAAGTTTAGACAAACCCGATAAGCCTCGAGACAGAACAAGTAGGCTTTAATAAATGTTAAGACTGTTCGTTTAGTCTGACATTCATGGAAAAACACACATTCAAACGCCTACGTAAGGGAGGAACTGTGCATATCCCCGCAGCAGTGGCTGCATGAAGGTGTTAACTTTAAACCGTCCACTGTGCTTTGCTCTGAAAGAGAAGCTGGTGGTGAAATGCGCGCTTCAAACGCTGTGGAGAAGAGTGTGCGGGGCTAGCTTAGCTTCAGTAGCGGTCTGGGGAGGGGCGCCGCCCACCGCAGGGGGCGCAGTGCAGTCGGGGTGCCCCTCTCCAAGGCGCGCGGACGCCGGGGTCCGTGGCACCGAGGAGCCTCCTATCCTGCGAAATCTTCGCATTGCCTCAGCAGTGCAGCCCCAGAGCAGCGCGCTGGAGACCGCCTGCTCCAGCGAGCAAGCGCGGTAGGGGTTTGGCGGCCCGTGTTTTCTGCCCAGTTACCTTCTCTATCCTTGTAAAAACTCGCTGTTTTGTAAATTGCATTTTTGGTCCCGGATTTCTTAGCAAATCGTTAGGTTTTACAATCCTGTTCCCACCCTCTGGTCGTTCAACAACCCCCGCTCAACCTCAGAAGTGTATATAAGGGAAGAGGGGGCTGGCTTTTAATAATAATGATAATGATATTAAATAGTCAACTTAAAATCTAGACACCCCCCCCCTCCCGAGGCCCTCGTCCAGCTCAGGGATTATAATCAGCAGTTCTTTCGGGAGAAAGGCTGATTACTGGCCCTGGAGGCTGGGAACTATTTCACTACGGGTTTATGAAACACAGGTTGGAGTGATGCGCGCCGCCTCCCAGGTAGCGAGCCGCCACTCCTACGGTGTGGGAATGTGGGGCCGCGCCAGGGTAGCGCTGGTTGGCACCAGATGCGGAGCTCCCGCGCTCCCGCCCGTCGCTCAGACTGCCCTCTCCGGACTCTGAACGGCGTCCTCCCGCACAGCCTAGTCTACGGCGCCCCCGCCTGGCTTGCCCCGCCGCAGCAGCTCCCAGTACTCCGGCTGCAGAGGGCTCCAGCTGTGCACAGTAGCCGCCCTGGCGTGGGGGTGGGAAACAGCTGGAACGCCCCGGGGAAGTGCGGGTTGGGATGGAAAGGAACCCAGCAAGGAGGATTACGAAGCGATCAACTCCCGGAGTTGCTACTGGTTTCGGATCGGAGAAGAAGCTTCCCGGGGCACCAAATCTCTGCCGGTGGATACAAGAGCTCCGGCGAGAAACCAGACTGCCTGTGTGCAATCCCCAGTGAAGTTTGGACCTCCTTGGGTCCCTGCTACTGAACAAAGAATAACCTAGAAAAGTGCTTCTCGAAGTTAAATGTGTGTGTGAACCCTCTGGGGATCTTGTTTTAAATGCAGAGTCTGATTCAGTCAGTCTGGAGTGAGACCTAAGCCGTCTATATTTCTAACAGGCTTCCAGGCAAAGCGGGTACTCTCCTCCAAGTGTGGCGCATGGACCCCAACATCAAGCATTACCGGGACTTTATTAGAAATACAGAATCTCGGGTCCCGAGCCAGACCAACCAAATCAAAACTGGCATTTTAACAGGCAATTCGCTTGAACACTGAAGTTGTGGAAGCACTGCCGTAGAATATGCCTGGCCAGGTTTTCTTTCTTGTGTCTTAGATCAAGACTCCTCTGTGATTGAACCTCATTTCAAATCCTGCTTTCTGCCTTGGTCACAGGAGAGGGTGGCCTCAACGAACCTATTTATTTTTAAAGCTACAACTGGCCCGGCCCCTGACAGAAACTCTTTCCCCCTTCATCCATTGACTGCTGGGCTCAGAGGCCAAACGCCACCAGTGAGGCCTTCCCGGATCCGGGCCTGACTGGCAACCCCCACACCCACTTCCCTCTCACCCACAGTATGTTGCTGTCAAGTTCATGACGTTTATTCTCTCTTTACATTGAACTTCTTTGTTGCCACATCTTCCTTGGCCTCTCAACTGTAGGCTTCTCAAAAGAAACCATACCTATCTTCTCTAGCTTTGTTTTCTCACTGTAGCATGGAAATAAGTCATTCCTTCCCCGCCATGAGATTAATATATAAAAAATTCTTTGTGAACTGTAATGCTACAGTAACTGTTACCTCTTTTTTCCACCCTTCAACCCCCCTCCCATAGGCTAATACAGTTCTTTACATCACTAAGCACTTAGTATGTTGTTGTCTCTTTCTGGAAAGTTCTTGAATTTATCACACACCTGATATTCTGAACCTAGAACACAGTCATATTTAAAACTCTTTGTATGAAGGCTTAGGTCCTAGTTTTCTCCTCTGTGTAATTCTATAGAATTATATAGGCATTCTATTTCACATCTGCATATTCTTAAGAGTTAAAAGCTAGCTTTTGTAAATTAAAATTAGTCCTTTTCAGGTTCTGCAAAAAAGATATACACCAGCAAAGATCCTGTACCTCTTTTGGAAGCCATGATTGCCAGAGGTAGGAAAAGATGGCAGTATTCAGATTTCAGGGCCATTATACATTAGCTAAACTCTAGAATAGCAAGATAGGATTGAAAGACCTTAAGAGTCAAACGTTTGGAGGTTCAAATCCCAGTTCTGCCTTTTTTACCAGCCATGTAACCTTAGGTAAGTTACTGAATGTCTTTAAGTCCCCATTTTCTCCTCTGTATGATGGAAATAATTATGTATATCTTGCAGAATCGTGTGAAGATTAAAGATAATGTATACAAAGTGCCGAGTATGTAGTGCCTGCTACATTAGTAGAAATTTAACAAAGCTACTTGGAGCTTCAAGGTCTAACATTCTGTACTTTGGCATAATGATAAGTCTTATACTGTATGTGCTGGGTTGGTGGTCAAGGGTCTCAGATACTGCCCCTTCCACTCCCATTGTAATGAGATATATAGAGATATAGAAATTTTATTTTGTACAACAGACTACTCAAATAACTGAAGCCTGAAGCCTTTGATATATATATATATATATATATATATATATATATATATATATACATATACATATGCATATATATATACACACACATAAGCACACACATATGCATATATATATATACACACACATAAGCTAGTTTGTGCAACTAGATCTTAACACTGCAGTTTGAATGTGCAACCATGTATGTGTGTGTGAGAGACTGGACTTAAGCTGCATATTTTTAAGGGATTCTTGTGTGCTTGTGCCTACTCTCAGAGTGAACCGGGGTCATGCCCAGCTCATCCCATGCAAGCAGGATCCTGACCACCTCCGGGACAGCATGAGGCAACAGGACCTGAGGCACACAGTGAGGGCCACTGAGACTCACTGAGGGAAACACTGCTCCTTTCCTGGGCATCTGAATGTAAGTTTTTCTGGATAATACATACAAAGCTATAATTTGAAGATGTCTGTTCTATCTATGTTTACAAGTTCTCCCCGTGAGAAGAAAGCCACAGAGACCATTCAACGGAAAAGTGGCTTTTAGTGGGATTAGTAAGTTCTCTTTCTTTTTAAAAAAAATATTTGTATTGCCCGGGCTGGTGTAGCTCAGTGGGTTGAGCACGGGCCTGTGAAGCAAAGGGTCGCTGGTTCGATTCCCAGTCAGGGCACATGCCTGGGTTGCAGGCCAGGTCCCCAGTAGGGGACACATGAGAGGCAACCACACATTGATGTTCCTCTCCCATTCTTTCTCCTTCCCTTCCCTCTCTCTAAAAGTATAAATAAATAAATAAAATATTTTTTAAAATGTATTTGTATTGCTTACATGACTTTTTTTGTTCATATGATGTCTTTAAATTTTGGTTTTTATTAATCTAGTTGTTAGCCTTACTTTCAATATATGAAACTATTGCTTGCATTTAGATCCTTGCCAGGAAATAAAAGATTTGTAAAATTTATACATGTACTATTTTAAAATTCTTTAAACAAATGATTACAGTTGGCATAAGAAAATATAGAGATTATCAAAGCAAATTAATTTGCTTAGTGTACTTTTAAATTTACAGATACAGATTTTCCACGTCTTTTTAAAGCACAAACTGTGGGGCCCACGCTGAGAGAGTTTATGAAAGAGACTGCCTTGTAACAAGATCTTCGGTGTTCAGTAACTTAATTCCCTTGACTTGGGTCCAAGGAGCCCTGGCTGCCCTCACACTCACTATAGAGCGAAGGCCCATAGCTATGACAGAGTGTGATACAGGTGTGCCCTGCTTTATGAAAAGCCACATCACAATGTGATTATTTGCTCCGTGCTATTTTATTAAATAATGAGTTCCTCTGGGACATTTGAAATATGATTTGACTTTTAAAATTTGACTTATGCTCACTTTTCCCAGAAACATACCTATGGAGGTAAAGCTCTATTTTTTTAAAATGGTGACACATGTCCCTTAGCAAGTGTTTTATAAGCAGCCCGTTTTCCAAGACAAGGAAGCATGGTTCCGAGACTGGGGAAGAAGTGATTTCTGTGCGGGGACTCAGTTGTGCGCAGAAGAAACAGTAGGAACGATCTGCTGGCTCATCTCCTTTGAGGACTCTCGCAGACGTTCTGAAAGTCTGACACGCTAGGGTCTGGACTTCAAATGTTTCAGGAAATACAATTGCTCTGAATTATAATACAACAAAGCCCAAATCAACTCTATAAACAGTCTTGAAAAATGCTTTCAAAACTGGAGAAGAATTTTCTATTGCATAGAGAAACCGAAGAATACTTCTAAAACTGGTCTGGGCTTATATGCATTTAGAAGTAATAGTCTATGGGCAAAACTCCAGCTCTGGTCCAGGTTTTCTCTTAGCCAGTTGGCATCGAGCTGAAACTCCAAAGTTGTGTATATTGAACCAATCAGGACATTGGTCTTCTCAGGGGCTACAGGAGGTAGCTTCCTTTCTGCCTGCAGTGGAAGCGCTGATGCAGGAAAACCAAGACAGTGAATGCTGTTCTGTGCATCTCTTTCTGTTGTGTTCGTCTCATGCTGAACCTTCCACAAACATTCGTGTTCAGAATCGCTGCAGAAGCAACCATCACGCAGGTTCCTTCGGCACACTAAGTGGGCAGGCTGGTGCTCCTTGTGCTCCCCAGAGGGGTCTAACGTGTAACCTTCCTAAAGCACAGTTCTGACCATATCATTTTCCCAGTCAGGATCTTCAAGATCCCTTAAGCTATTTTCAAGATAAAGACCCACAATTTTGCCTTTTATTCAAAGGTATTCTAGATAGGGAAACCAGCAAGAGGTGTGGTAAAACATGAGGTGTGCACCACAAGTGTTGAGACTCTTAGTCTGCCTGAGTTATGTAGGATTCAAGAAGAGACGTTATGGGAAGTAGGTTTGTAAAGATAGGCTGGGCATGTGCCAAGGGAGACTTTGAATAAAGGCAAGAACTGGCTTTATCTTGAAAATAATTGAGGGAGCTGGAAGAGTATGAATGGGGGTGGGGGTGTAGGGGAGGATGACATTATCAGAACAGTGACTTGGGAAGACTAAGCAAGTAGTAGTGTGTAGAATGGCTTGCACTTCCTCTCACATGTTCAGTCTACCCATCGTTTGTGATCCAAGACAAACATCACCTCCTCCAGTGAACCGTTGATGTAGTGCTCTCAACTGGAAGCAATCTCCCCATCACTGCCTCGCGTGGCATGTCTTCCTCACATGTTAGATTTATACTTCTATACTCTCTCTCAATACACTGCAAATTTCTGGAGCAGTATTTGTATCCAGCTCTTCCTGTCCTCCAGATGTGCTCCAGCACATCTTCTTAAGAACTAATAGCTCTTTCTAAACACAAGGATTTTTATTTTTTAACAATTTTAGAAAATGCTCAGCAATTTCTACATTGCTGCCTCCCCTTCGGCCTCTTGATTCGTTCTTTCCTGCTCTTTGATTAGATGTATGGAGGACCTTTCCGTGCTATCTTCCCTGCTTCTGTGTCTCTCTTTCATGAACACTACCTCTTTATCCCTCTGTGTTTCATTCTGAATAACTTCTTCAGATTAATATTTAAGTTCTCTGATTCTTTCTTTAGCTTTGTCTAATCAACTATTTAACCTGTCAACTTTTTCAATCTCAATTATGTTTTTTTGTTTCATTTCTATAATTGAATTATATATATATTTTAAGTGCCTATATTATTTTCATGCTGCCTTGGTATCTTCTTGTTTTTAGGCTCAAGGTTAAGTTTTAAAAATTGAAAGCATATTTCTTTTATGACAGTTTTATTATCTGACCTTTCTAAAAGTCTAATCCTACTGTTGGTTGTATCTCTTGAGCATTGCTCAGATAAATTGTTTTCCCATATTTTAGAGTTTTAGATGGTTAGTTCACCTTTAGCGAGACTTTGTCTGTGGGAATCGAGTGCAAAATTACTGGAAGGGTTATTTTTCCAGAGTGGTTTTACACTTGTTTTTATGAAGTACACCAGGGATATCATCAACTTTTTAATTTATTTATCAGCCTGAAATTTTCTAAACTGTGGAGAACTTGTAATTAGAACCAGAAAGATAAGTAATAGTGTATCTGTTGGGAAGAATTTTCAGGGGAGAGTTTTTTCTTTTTAACCCAGAGGGCAGATGAAAAAAGCATCTTTGTTATCTTTGTGTTTGGTAAGCTAATAATTTTCTAGACCAACCTTTCACGGATCTTTGAGACTCAGTTTCAATGCAAGGGTATCTGTTCTCACTCCCCAGCTTGTGTCGGACCAGAACTTTATGTCCTGATTCCATGAAGGTTTTCAAACTTAAGCTCTGCATTTTCAAAACCATCAGCTTCCCATTCCCTGACTACAGGATGCCAGGACTTTTATCCCCTCTTCTGTTCAGCCCCAAAGACATCTCTCTTTCTTTCAAGAACATTTATTAGAATGCTTCAGAGATTTGAGAAGGGAGGGATTGTAGATTATTTCATCCCCAAAATACTGGGGTATCTAGATTTGAAAATACATATGGTGGTTTGCTGTTAGTGAATTTCAGTTTCAATATTTTTTAAATTTTTCTATTCAAAAGAAATTGGTCCCAAAACACACATAAAACCAAATGTCACTAATGAGGAGAGTCACAAAACAGCCTTTCCTATGGTTTTGATTATTCTAAAATCTGTTTTTTAATTATTTTATTGTTGATCCATTACAGTTGTCTGCATTTTCTCCCTATCACTCCCCCTACCCAGTCTAATATCTCTTATCCCACCTCCCTTATCTGGCCATCAAAATCATGTTCAGCTTTCAAATGTCATCTCAGATTCAGCCTTCTGTCTAATGTTTTCCATAATGATAGTAATAATAATTACAAAACAACAACAAACCTTCCTTAAATAATTACTCTGTGTTAAGCACTACCCTAAGACTTGGCACATGTTACCGTATTTTTTCTAAATAGCCCCATGACATTTTAACCTCATTGTTCAGGTGAAGAAACTGATGTTCCTGTAAGTTAAGTGACTTGTTCAGGGCAACCTAGCTAGTAATAGATTGAACCATATAAAACTGCTGATACTCTACTTTTTTTTACTACCCCCCCCCACACAAAAGACATTTCACATGGTTCGATCTAAGAAATAGTGAAGGGGGAATCAAGTTCATATGCTTTCTAACTTTATATGCTTTCCCCTGGGTAGCCCAGCCACTCTCCTGTGTTAATTAATCCTTTTTCTATGCCACTGCAGCACTTTCATGCCATCTGTCCTGACTGTCCTCTTTTGACGTTCAGTTACAATAACGTACATCCAATTGTCTTCTCCAATGGATTGTAAATTCTGAGGGCCGTACCTTAGCACTGTATCCCCGGCACTTAGCACAGTAATTGGTACATAAGTTTCCGATAGTTTTTTTGTTTAAATAAAGTAGGTTATTCAAATATTGGTTAATATTCATGTATAGTTGATGTATTCTGAGATTTTCTCTTTGTCTAATTTCTCTTATTGGAAGTTTTCAAATATGGTCCCAAATTATTTTGACATTTCTCTCATCAGGAGGTAGAGTCTATGTCTCCTTTCCATGGATCTAAGCAGGCTTGTGACTATTTTGGTCACTAGAGGGGAATAGGAAGGATGTTATATAACTACTGAGGCTGGGCCATAAAAGCTCATACAACCGCCTAGGTGTCTTGGAACATTTGCTCTCTGAATGCTTCCAATAGTGATCTACCTCTGAACTCAGTGACCACACTCTGAGCAGCCCAATCCACACATTAAGGCCTTATATAGGTTCTCTGACCGACAGACCCAGCAGATCACAGGCTTTGAGTTATCCCAGCCCAGGTACCAGGCAGGTGAGTAAAGAACTCATGGATGATTCCAATCCTCAGCTGTTTGAGTTGCCTCCAATCATTTCAGTCTCACCAGCATAGGTCCCAGATACGGTGGAGCAAAGACAAGCCATCATTTTCTGCCCTGTCTGAATTCTTGGGAACAATAGTAGCACAATTATTGCTTTACACCACTACGTTTGGGATGATTTGTTCTGCAGCAGTAAATAACTAGAGCATTGCCTTCATCTGGCCTGCCATTTAGGAACAGTTACAGCCTGCTCAGCTCTGAAACCTCCAGAAGCTGAGCTGGTAGTATAAGGGAACTTACTGACTCCTTCCCTCCAAATAAAAAAGGAATTGATGGTGGGTGACAACTACGACTTCCAGAATCAAAAGTATGCTTCAAGTGGATTTCAGATTCTGGACTTGTTTGGGGTATTTGACTCTCACCCCATGGGCTGAGTCTGTGTTACTGACCTGCTGTCCTGGGCCAGGACTGAACCTAATCTGGTTGGCTGAGAGCAGTGACCTCCCAACTCATTATCATCACTTTCCTTTCTTGGGGCTGGACCCTGCCTCTGCCATCCCTTATACTGACTGACAGGTCAACCCAACCTACAGCAGCCAAGCCACTCACCAGAAGTGAAGCCCTGCTGCTGTCTAGAAGCCCTTGGGTCCATTCTATTCTCTTGCTGGGGATCACTCAAAGACCTATTCAAATCCAGGCTGCCAGCCAAGCTTCCTGGACTTAGTAAATTGGGCTCTGGCCCCTTCTTGGAAGGGAATAGCTCTTTCTTCACTCCCAGCCATACTACCAAATACATCCCTTCTCCCTACCATGAGTTCTTCTAACAGCAGACATGTCTACAGAGATAGGGAGGCAGAGTGAGCATGAGAGACGGTTGTCACCAGGGGCCAGTTGGACCTCTTGGAAAGCTCAGTGGCAGAGACATCTGGTCCTCCCAGGGATCTGTAAATGGCCTACTATCTTTTAATAAAACCTTTCTGCTTAGACTAGCCAGAGTGGGTATTTTATTGGGAATTAAGAACACTGAATTTACCACCTTCCAACATCTTGTGATCTTTGAATTGATCAGAATATCCCAGAGCCATAGACAGTTTACTTAATCTTTGTTTGTAGATCCTGACAGAGAATACTATTAATATTGAAAACCTATCATGAGTTCTACTGTACTAGTAGAAAATTAAAAAGTACCATGTAATCTTAAAAATAATAACCAGACAATAGAAGTATTGCTAATAATAAAAAGTTTTAACTGTTAAAAAACAAATTTATAATTTAACATTTTCATTTTTATCTCCCTTTTGAAACTTTCATTTGGGGGGAAGCTTTATAAGAGTTCATATATGTAATTTATGAATGTTTTGGAAACACTTGGCAAAAAATATTGAATAATATGCATGATCAAAAAACTTCGGGAAACCCTGCTGTGAATTCAAAATACCCATCCTTAAAGAGACCTTAAAGGACATCCAATCTAGTAGTTTGTAGAAGTTATTGATGGTAGAAATCTTTCTTCAATGAAAGCCTCAATACCTAAAATAAACAATATTATATGGTAGAATCCCCCATCTGCTCCTTTCCTGAAGAGTCCAGAGCAGTGCTATTTGCAAACCATTGGTACTCTAGGCCTCCAGAGTACCAGTGTAGGTACTCTGGGCCAAATGAGGCCCAGAAAAGAAATGACTTGGCCAAGATGACTTTTGTATTTGATGATTGAACTGGGACTCAACCTCCATTTCCTGAATCATTTTTTGGCCAGAGCCCTTTCTACAATATTACATTGTTTTATTGAAATGCTAGTCTGGTGATGCTCCCTAGTTTGTATTTCCTTTGTGTTTCTGAGAGGTTGGGAGGTGTCTGCCGATCCAGGTCTGGGGAGTGTCTGCGAAGCTGGAGGGACATGCTGGAGGGCCCTTACCCACTACCCCACCCTCAGCAATTCCAAGCAAAGCTGATCATATAAAGAAACATTTTTAATGACTTCACTATGCATTTTGGGTCTGCTTCTTCTTGCCTGTTGGCTTTAGTCAAAAGAATCTGGATTGGAAGCTCAGCCAAACATTTTCCACAGATCCAATCGCAGTCACGCTGTCATCTGATAGAAATGTAGCATCACCCGAACCTCTGGGCTCTTGTTCGCACATGTGGATTCTAACCAGCAGAGGAATAAACTATAGTGACTACAAGCAAATACCTCTGAACTTCAGTGAGATTGATGACAATGGTAATAAAAATAGTCTTTTCCGTGACCAACACTACCAGTAAGTCAACAGTTAAAAGGGGGATAGTTTTAAGAGTAACCAATGCATTAGCTCTTGTCAATGAGATTCCTTTTGGCAGTAATATATTCTGGGGATTAAGTTAAACCAAATGTTTGTAACAATGGAAATGTAGTCATGTTAACAGTTAGGATTATCATCCCGGTGAATATTTACTGTAGTTACATTCAAATTTACTCTTTAATTTATGCTTTTGGACACTGTTTGATCATTTTCATCTCTTATTGATAAATTCCACTTGAGATTAAAACCAACAGAAAGCATCCTTTGACATTTTAAAAGCCTTGAAGTTTATTTTCTTTTAAAATGTTTATGCTTTTTTTTTAAACTGCTGCTTACCCTGCTGCCCGCACAGCGATGGGAGGAAGTAACAAAAGCCCTGTTTGAGAGAGCTCTGTAAGTTTTTTGGCCACGTTTGACTTTACCTTGTGCCCGTAACAGTCAGACCCAGCCACGGCTGAACACTTCGTGGCATTTTTCCTGACTTCTCTTTGATTGCACATCTGTTTCCTGCCACTTGGTTACTTCTTGGCCACGCAGGAGGCCCAGTGTTGACTTCATGACTTGGGAGATTACCTGTCTGGTTCCTGTGCCTGGAGGGAGCAGTGCAGAAAGGCCCACTGGCTGGCTCCTGAGGTGGTCCGGCCATTCCTGGGTGCAGAATTTAGCAAGACTAAGAACTACTGGTGTGTATCACAAACATATTTTGTGACTTAAAGAACTTTTTCTGAAATTGTTCTGTAATAATATATTTATTTATTTGTTTGTTTGTTTGTTTGTTTATTTATTTTTCAGGTACAGTTTTCTGTCTTTTGTTCCCATCCCAGCCCACCACCCCCCGTGCTCCCCAGCTCCCTCCCCTATCCACCCCTGTTAGTTTTTGTCCATGTGTCCTTTATACTTGTTCCTGTGGATCCTTCCCCTTTTCCCCTGAAATTCCCTCCCCTCTTCTCCCTTCTGGTCCCTGTCAGCCTGTTCTCTATTTCACTGTGTGGCTATATTTTCCTTGCTTGTTTGTTTTGTTGTTTAGGTTCCTGTTAAAGGTGAGATCATATGGTATTTGTCTTTCACCTTCTGGCTTATTTCACTCAGCATAATGCTTTCCAGGTCCATCCATGCTGTTGCAAAGGGTAGGAGCTCCTTTTTTATTTCTGCTACATAGAATTCTATTGTGTAAATGTACCATAGTTTTTTGATTTATTCATTTACTAATGGGCATCTAGGTTACTTCCAACAATTGGCTATTGTAAATTGTGCTGCTATGAACATTGGGGTGGGTGCATAGGTTCTTTTGGATTGGTGTTTTAGGGTTCTTAGGATATAATCCCAGCAGTGGAATTGCCAGGTCAAAAGGAAGGTCTATTTTTAGTTTTCTGAGAGAATTCCATACTGTTTTCCATAATGGTTGTATCAGTCTGCAATCCCACCAACAGTGAACTAGGGTCCCATTTTTCCCACAACCTCTCCAACATTTGTTGTTTGTTGCTTTGTTTATGATAGCCATTCTGACCGGTGTAAAGTGGTATCTCACTGTGGTTTTAATTTGCATCTCTCTGATAGCTAGCAATATTGAGCATCTTTTCATGTGTCTCTGGATCCTCTGTATGTCCTCCTTAGAGAAGTGTCTGTTCAAGTCCTTTTCCCATTTTTTAATTGGGTTAGTTGTCTTCTTAGAGTGAAGTTGTGTGAGTTCTTTGTACATTTTGGAGGTTAAACCTTTGTCTGAGGTATCATTGGCAAATATGTTTTCCCATACAGTTGGTTGTCTTTTTATTTTAATACTGTTTTCTTTAGCCATGCAGAAGCTTTTTATTTTGATGAGATCCCATTTGTTTATTCTTTCCTTTATATTCCTTGCTCTAGGTAGGGGACATATCAGTAAAAATGTTGCTGCATGAAATATGAGATTTTTCCTGCCTGTGTTCTCCTCTAGGACTCTAATGGTGTCACGGCTTATATTTAAGTCTTTTATCCACCTTGAATTTATTTTGGTGTATGGTATAAGTCGGTACTCAAGTTTCATTTTTTTGCATGTAGCTATCCAGTTCTCCCAACACCATTTGTTGAAGAGGCTATCTTTACTCCATTTTATGTTACTGCCCCCCTTTGTCAAATATTATTTGACTGTAGAGAGTTGGGTTCATTTCTGGGCTCTCTGTTCTGTTCCATTGGTCTATGTGCCTGTTTTCATGCCAGTACCAGGCTGTTTTGATTACAGTGGCCTTGTAATACAGTTTGATATCAGGTATTGTGATCCCTCCTACTTTGTTCTTCTTACTAATAATTGTGGCTGCTATTCGGGGTCATTTATGGTTCCATATAAATTTTTGAAGTGTTTGTTCTATGTCTGTGAAATATGCCATTGGTACTTTAATAGGTATTGCATTGCAACTGTAAATTGTTTTGGGTAGTATGGACATTTTGATGATGTTAATTCTTCTAATCCATGAACATGGTATATGTTTCCATTTGTTTGTGTCTTCCTTGATTTCCTTCTTCAGGGCTGTGTAGTTTTCTGCATACAGGTCTTTAACTTCCTTGGTTAGGTTTATTCCCAGATATTTTATTTTTGTTTTTGCTATATCGAATGGGATTTTTTTTCTTGATTTCTGCTTCTGCTGATTCATTGTTAGTATACAAAAATGCCTTTGATTTCTGGATATTGACTTTGTAACCCACTGTTTTGCCAAATTTATTTATTAGTTTGAGCAGTTTTTTGGTAGAGTCTATAAGATTTTCCATGTATGTTATCATGTCATCTGCAAACAATGACAGTTTTGTTTCCTCCTTTCCTATTTGGATGCCTTTTATTTCCTTTTCTTGCCTGATCACTGGGGCTAAAACTTCCAATACTATATTGAATAGAAGTGGTGAAAGTGGACAACCTTGTCTTGTTCCTTATCTTAGTGGAAAATATTTTAGTTTTTGCCCATTGAGTATGATATTGGCTTTAGGTCTGTCATATATGGTCTTTATTATATTGAGGAATGCTCCCTCTATTCCTGCTTTGCTGAGTGCCTGTATCATAAATGGGTGTTGTACCTTAACAAAAGCTTTTTCTGTGTCTATTGATATGATCACATGGTTTTTGTCTTTGCTTTTCTTTATGTGATGTATTACATTTACTGATTTGTGAATATTGAACCATCCTTGCATCCCTGGGATGAATCCCACTTGATCATGGTGTATGATCTTTTTGATGTATTGTTGGATGCAATTTGCCAATATTTTGTTGAGGATTTTAGCATCTATGTTCATCAGCAATATTGGCCTGAAGTTTTCTTTCTTTGTTGTGTCTCTATCTGGTTTTGGAATTAGGATGATGCTGGCTTCATAAAAAGAGTTTGGGAGTTTTCCATCCTTCTGGATTTTTTGCAATAGTCTGTGGAGAATAGGGGTTAGCTCTTCCTTAAATGCTTTGTAGAATTCTCCTGTGAACCCATTTGGTCCAGGGCTTTCATGTGATGGGAGTTTTTTTTATTACTGCTTCAATTTCATTTGCTGTTATTGGTCTGTTCAGGCTTCTTTTTCATTGAGTTTTGGAAGATTGTATTTTTCTAGAAATGTGTCCATTTCCCCTAGGTTTTCAAAGTTCTTGGCATACAGTTCTTCATAGTAATTTCTTACAATCCCTTCTATTTCTGTGGTATCAGTTGTAATCTCTCCTCTTTCATTTCTGATTGTGTTTATTTGTGTCCTCTCTTCTTTTCTTGATGAGCCTACTTAAAGGCTTGTATATTTTGTTTATCTTTTCAAAAAAACAGCTCCTGGATTCATTGATCCTTAGAATTATGCTCTTAGTCTCTATGTCATTTAATTCTGCTCTGATCTTGGTTATTTTGGTCCTTCTACTTGCTCTGGGCTGTCTTTGTTGTTGTTCCTCAAGTTCTTGCAGGCGTAGGGCTAGGTTGTTTGTTTGAAATGTTTCTATCTTCTTTAGGTAAGCCTGTATTGCTATGAACTTCCCTCTCAGGACTGCCTTTGCTGTGTCCCATAAGTTTTGGGTTGTTGTGAGTTCATTTTCATTTGTTTCCAGAAACTTTTTGCTTTCTTCCCTAATTTCATTCTTGACCCATTTGTTGTTCAATAACATACCATTCAGTCTCCATGATTTTGAAAGTTTTGTGTTTTTTCCTTTGGGGTTGGTTTCCAATTGCAGTCCCTTGTGGTCAGAGAAAATGCTTGGTATGATTTCAATTTTCTTGAATTTGTTGAGGCTCATTTTGTGTCCTATCATGTGGTCTATCTTTGAAAATGTTCCGTGTGCCTTTGAAAAGAATGTGTATTCTTCTTTGGGGTGAAGGTCTCTATATATATATCAGTTAAGTTCATTTCATCTAGGGTGTTGTTTAATGCCGCAATATCTTTGTTGATATTTTGTTTAGAAGATCTGTCCATTTTTTAAAATTTAATTTATTTATCTTTAGAAGGGAAGGGAAGGAGAGAAGGAGAGAAATATCAATGTATGGTTGCTTCTGGTGCATCCCTTGCTGGGAACTGGCCCCTGCTGGGAACTGGCCTGCAACCCAGGCATGTGCCCTGATGGGGAATCAAACCACGATCGTCTGGTTCCCAGGCCCGCACTCAATCCACTGAGCTACGCCAGCCAGGGCAAGATCTGTCCATTTTTGACAGTGGGGTGTTAAATTCCCCTACTATAATTGTGTTGCTGTCAATATCTTTCTTGAAGATTTTCTTTATATATTTGGGTGCTCCTATGTTGAATGCATATATATTTACGATGTTAATGTCTCCTTGGTGGATTCTTCCCTTGAGTATTATGAGGTGACCTTCTGGGTCTCTCTTTATGGCCCTTTTTTTGAAGTCTATTTTGTCTGATATGAGAATTGCTACCCTGGCTTTTTTTCTTGTTCGTTTGCTTGGAAAATTTGTTTCCAGCCTTTCACTTTTAGTCTGTGATGGTCTTTTGTCCTGAGATGGGTCTCTTGTAGGCAGCATATGTGCAGGTCATGCTTTCTTATCCATTCAGCTATTCTATGTATTTTGATTGGAGCATTTAATCCATTTACATTTAAGGTTATTATTGATAGGTACTTATTCATTGCCATTTTTGTACCTGTGTTCCTCTCTGTCTCTCTCTTTTCCTTCCTTTCCTTAAAGCAGTCCTTTTAGTATTTTTTGTAGAGCTGGTTTGGTTAGAGGCATATTCTTTTTAGACTTCTTTTGTCTTGGAAGCTCTTTATTTGGCCTTCTATGTTGATTGAGAGCCTTGCTGGGTAAAGTAGCCTTGGCTGTAGGCCTCTGGTTCTCATTACTTGGAATATTTCTTGCCATTCTCTTCTTGCTTGGAGTGTTTCCATTGAGAAGTCAGTGGATAACCTTATTGGGGCTCCCTTGTATGCTTCTTCCTTTTTCTCCCTTGCTGCCTTTAAGATTCTCTCTTTGTCTTGGAATTTTGCCATTTTAATGATGATGTGTCTTGAAATGGGTCTCTTTGGGTTCCTCTTGATTGGGACTCTCTGTGATTCCTGGATTTGTGTGATTTTTTTTCTCTCATCAAATTAGGGAAATTTGCCATCATTACTTTTTCAAATAGGTTTTCTATCCCTTGTTCTTCTTCTTCTCTTTCTGGTATTGCTATTATTCGGATATTATTATGTTTGATATTGTCCTGTATTTCTCTTAATCCCTCTTCATTCTTTCTGAGCCTCTTTTCCTTTTCTTGCTCTTTCTGGGAGTTTTTTCCTACTTTGTCCTCTAACTCGCTGATCCAATCTTCTGCTTCATTGATCCTACTTTTGATTCCTTCTACTGTGTTCTTCAGTTCAGAAATTGTATTTTTCATTTCCTCTTGGCCTTTGCTGATAGTTTCTATTTCCTTTTTCTTGTTGATATAGTTTGCAGTGAGTTCACTATAGCTCCTCTGTAGTTTCTGGTAGCTCATTGTGAGCTCTTTGAACTTCCTGATAACGAGTGTTTTGAATTTAATATCTGATAGTTGACTTGCCTCTGTTTCATCTAACATTCTTTCTGAGGCTTCCTCCTTTTCTTTCATTTGGGGATTGTTTCTTTTTCTTCCCATTGTTTGTGAGACTCTTCTTGTTAGCCTCAGCTTCTTAAATTGATCTGTTCTGACTCCCTGGGTTTATGGTGTGAACTTCTGTGGTAGAATACCTGTGAAATTCAGTAGTGCAGCCTCCTTCAGGTATCTTGATGTTCTCCACTTCCACCTACTCCTTTATTTGTGTGTGTGTGATCAGGTGGAGGGGGAGGCAAAATGCTTTATGACAGCAAAAAAGTATTTTATGATATTTACAGACACAGCTGGTAGAGAAGAGATAGAAGATCTTTAGGCTATATATAGTGTTAACCGTAATCTTCAACCCAACTTGCCACTTTTAAGAAAGGATGGACAAAAGATAAGTCTCTTGGTGGGGAGGGAAGGCTTGTAAGTTGAATCTAGAAAGCAGTGAGGTTGCAGGCAGTCAGATTTTGAGGTAAAGTGAGAGTAAAGAATAGTAAATAGGTATAGCATGTGAGCAAATAAAGTTAATCACTACAGTAATAGAATTCAGGAACCTATACAGTGGGCTAAGATCTGGGAGATGTATTGTGAAGTATTTAAAGTTGTATAGAACAGCTATTATTTACAATAATATTAGAGCAACAATCATATGACAGACTCCATGTGATCTTTCTGATTAGGGGGTATAGACCTTTGGGTAGTGTGCTAAAGGAAAACCAAGTGATGTGAAGTATAGAAAATTAGCAATATACTGTGGAGGAGAGAACAGGGGAAACCTGTCAAGGTTTCCAAGACTAAGAAGCTAACCAGCCAAGACTAAGAAGCCTATACAGAAAGAGGAGGAATACAAAGATACTATTAAAATATAAAAGAAGTGAGAATAATGAAAAAAATAATACAAACATGCAGCAACTTGTGGCTTCTCTGCTGTAGCAAAGTAAAATTTGTCTCTGTCTCTACTGTTGGGATGCCCCCTCTTTGGGTCCCACTCTGGTCTTTTCGCAGGTCCCAGTTGTTTGTGTCTCTTGTGGGTAAAAGAAAACAAAGCAACAAACAAACAGCCCCCACCACGGCTCTTGTCTTTACTCAGGTCCCCAAGACCCCAGCTGACCTGCAGCTGTCTGGTTCATCCAAAGGCAGGAGAAGGGAGGAAAAAGCAATAAGTTTGGGAAGAAAGGAAGAAGGACTAAAACAGGAAAAAAGAGAGGAACAAAGTATTGAAAGATAAAGCAATAATAAAATTTTTAAAATATAAGATTACTAAAAAAATTAAAATAAAAAATTTAAAAAACCTCTTCTCTTGTTGGTTTCGAACTGTCCAAACCGGTTTTTCTGGTTGCAGCAGGACCTCTCTGTGGGCTGGGGTGCAGGTGCGCTCAAGTGCCCGTCAGGCTGCCAGACTGGGGTGCTGGTGCCCGCACACCCACCAGGCTGCCTGGGTCCCACAGGATCTGGCACGGTCCTTCCCAGTCCTGTGGAGGAACTCAAATGCTTCCACCCTCTGAATCGCTGCCAGGCTGGGTGGGAAGCAAGCCAAGCTGCAGTCGCAGGAGAGCACCTCAGTCCACTTTCCAAAAAAACCCCTCTCCAGACAGCCTGCCTCTCAGCCCAGCCCAATCCCCAGCCAGACTGGTGATGACAATGAGCCTCTCAATTCACCCCAGCTGGCGACCACAGAGTCTGCAGTTGAACACGGCCCTTTGTCTTTGTAACCCTCTCTATAAACTCAAACAGACAGGTCTCTGCCCAGTGTTGCCCAGCCTTGCTTAGCCGGGGAGGGAACTTATGACCCAGTTCTCTTCCCAAGGACCCTGCAGCAGGCCCAAGGCTCCCAAAGAGTCTGCCGTAGCCCCACCAGGTGCTGGGCCCCCAAAGAGTCCTCCTGGCCGACGCCCCTGGTGCTGGTCACCTACCAAGGCCACCGGGTGCCCAGGCTCCTGCAGCAGATGCCCCCTGGCTCTGGTCCCAAACCAATGCAACTGGACCCCAACAGCAACTGTGATGGTGGCACCAGGGCCACCTGGTCGTGGGCGCCGGCCCCCACCATGGCTCTTGTCTTTACTCAGGTCCCCAAGACCCCACTGACCTGCAGCTGTCTGGTTCATCCGTCACAATCTCTGGTCTTTTATTTTCATAAATGCTGGGGAACCGTTGGTTGATTGCGCTGTTCCTCAGTAGATCTGCTAGGATTTTCGCCCATGTGTACAGGAGCTGGAATCCGCTGGGTCCTACTCCGTCGCCATCTTCCCGGCCTCCCAAAGAGAGTGATCCTGTATTAATATTTTTGTTGATTAATATAAAGAAAATTTATTTTTATCTCATTAACCCATAAAGTGACTCTTCGTCATGTTTGTAATTGCTAAAATGGAAAAACGTGATAGAGCACTTGCACTTTGGGTTGCTTTGCTGTGGTTTTCTTTGATTATATTTGACCATATACACTCAAGGGTGATGTTTATTCTCCACACTGAAAGAGAGGAGAGAGGCCCAGTGAAGGACTTCCGGATACCTGTGACTCAGACACTTTAAGAGGGCTCTCACAGAGTCTCGCCATGCCAGGGAGACCACCCTTCCTCTTCCCCCACCACAACAATGGCTATAACAATGGAAATGCACTCCTGTTAACCATTGAAATTATTGACCCAGTTACTGTTTACTGTAGTTACATTAAAATTTACAGTTTTGGACACTGTTTGACCAGGAGAGGAAAATACCTTTATTCATTCCCAGGTTCCTCCCAAGTGGCCCCACTCCTTCCAGCCAACCACCAATCTTCAAGCATGAACTAATTTTCCATCTTCTATTACCCTGGGGTTCTTAACCAGAGTTGCATCAATAATCACCTATGAAGCTCTATTAAAACACTCTTACTGAGCTCTGGCTAGTGCAGCTCAGTGGATTCAGCACTAGCTTATGAACCAAAAGGTCACTGGTTCGATTCCTGATCAGGGCACATGCCTGGGTTTCAGGCCAGGCCCCCATTTAGGGGCATGCAAGAGGCAATCGGTAAATGTTTCTCTCACACATCAGTATTTCTCTCCCTCTCTTTCTTCCTCCCTCACCTCTCTCTAAAATCAAAATATTTTTTAAAAATGCTGAGGTTCCATTCCAAACCAACTAAGTAAGCATATTTGAGGGTGAGGCATGAACAACGCTATGTGTTAATAGCTCCTCAAAAGATTTCCACTTTACGTACTCTCCCAGCATTAAGCCTTTGACCTCATAGAGACCTTTGATCCATTGGCCCAATTGCTTTTTCATTCACCATTCTTCACTCCTCATGCCATGGCATACAGATTCCCCTAGTCCATAATTATAATCATGGGCAAACACTCAATCTCTCCCCATCATTATATTCCCCTGGTAAAATCCCCTAACACCATTTAAATCACTGTTACAACTACTCCATGCCTGGACCACATCTCCCAGAGATTTTGTTTGTGTATAGAAAAACACATGACCAACCACGTGTGTTGTTTTAACTTTAAACCCATCACAAGTCTCAGTTGGGCACACAGCACAGCCGAACAACCCTATTGTGCTTTCAGATTTCCAGTCTATATTACACTGTCTATTTTCTCCCCCAAATCTCCCATATTCCCTTCCCCTCCCCATCACTCTTGGCAGATGTCTCATAATTCATCTGGGAAAAATACAGGTATCAGAGGGAATTCCTCATTTTCCTACCTCCAAATCTACAAAATACATGTATCCACATTCTTTGTCCTCCCACTACCGGCTATGGATAAAATATCCCTGTTTCTATCAAAGAGCAGAAATCTTCCATTTCTGTTCTTGATCTCTTCTCCTCTTGATTTCTGAGGCGCTCTATTCTTCCCTTACAGGAATGCATTGCCAGTTTGTCATACATTTACAAATATGTTTCAGTATCTTCCAGTTTTTAAACAAAACAAATATTCCTTAACTCTCCGTCCATCTTGGCTATCACACCATATCGCCGTGTCTCTTCACTTCTTTAAAGGCTTGTTTTTAGTGTCTTTCCCCACTTCCTCAATACTCCTTTGAGAACACTATTGTCAAGCTCAGCCTCATCTTCCAAACCACTCTTTCTGCATATCTAAAAGGAACCTAAAGTTAGTACGCCTACAAACAAATTCTTTCTCCTAACTCCACAAAATAATCTGGTCCTTCGCCAGTCCTCCCATTTCACTCAATCGCACCTCATCCACTAGATTCAAGCCTTGATTCATCTCTTTCTCTCACAAGCCATATGCAATTCATCACAATGTTTTGTTGGCTGTTCTTCCAGAATATATCCCGAATCCATTTACCTCTCTCCGTTTCCTACCACTCCAGGCCGATCACCATCATTCTTCATTTGGCCTTACCCAGCAGCCTCCTGACAGTCTCCCATCTCCACTCTTGCCTCACAATGTCCATTTGCTTCACAGCAACATGGGTGTGTCTTAAAAACACAGATGAGATCGAGCTCTGTCCAACAGCTTACCATTACACTTAGAATAAATTTGAACTTTCCTAAGGCCTAACAGACTCCGTAACTGCCCACTTCTCAAACCTCATCTCAGAAAACTCCCACCTACTCCCACCTTTGCTCGACATAGGTGGCTCCTGCACAGTCTCCAGTCACTCTGTACTCCAGAAAAGTCTCAAAGCCCTCACTCCTGCTGGGTGTGCCTAGAATTCTTGCCTCCCAGACCTTTTGTTGTCCAGCTCAATATTTTGGCTCAAAAGTTACTTTCTATCCTTGACATTTATTCATTCTAAAGCAGCCACCACTTTTATTATGTTACTTTTTATTTTTATAACCCATCATTTTTTATTATGTTACTTCATTTTTTTCATGGCACTTGTTCAACAAATGAAGTGATTTTAGTTAACATCTCAAGAGCAGGTAGAGCTAGTTTTAAAGCTATTCTGCAGGGATTAGTTTAATAAGGAAAAGCCTTTGGGAGAGATGAATGTCGAGGAAACCTAAAAACAACACCTTATCTTGAAGGGAAGTACCTGGATTGCACAGGTAAGAACTAGTGGCTTTCTCAGTGTCCTTTGGAAAGGTTTGAAATTTGGTGCATCTAATCAGTGTTTCAGCTCCAGCTCTAACATCCAGATTCTTTGACTGAGTCCCATGGCCAAAAGAATTTTGGAGTACATGTTTTCTGTTCCTCTATCTCATCACGAAGCCACCAATTCAGGGGACTTCTTTCTTCATTCTTGCAAATGTTTAACCTATCAGCATCTGAGGTAGAGCAAGTTTAGTCATGATCTAAGTACTCTGGTCTTTCCTTTCCATAGCATAAAAGTCCTTCCATGGTTAATTTAAGAAGTAATTATTTTTCCACTAAACTTCCTTTCAGTAAAGGACATAACTAATTTTACCTCCTTTTGAGTGATGACACCAGAAGTGCTTTCAGAAGCTAACCGAGAGATACCCGTTTTGAATTATTTGATACCACTGATGAATGAGAAATATACATGGATAATTTTCCTTTACTGCTAATGGGTGTTAAGCAGCAGATGTATTATAAAATAAATTTCTCATTCCTGCTATAATGATAAGTGGGGTATTTTTTTGGAGGGGGTTTAATTCGGAAAATCTGGAATCAGTATTCAGCCAACAGCAGTTACTGCTCGTTATAATAATCATCACCATCAGCCTGATCCATCTCCTGGGGCACATGCCAGGGCCTAAAGGAATGCATTTTTATCTAGGATGATCAAATATTTTACCTGAGGCCCACGGTACCCTCTCAAGGAGCCAAATCTGATGACTGCCACTGGCAGCTGTTAATATATTGAATTCCTTAGTCAAAGCATTGTTTTAAGTGTTTTCTGAGTGAAACCATATTCAAGGGAATCTGAAATTTCAATCTCACTTTGAAAAACCTTTACAAGTCCCATGTATGAAATAGAAACAAGAACAAATGTGAATAAATTATTGGAAATCACTTATCTATGTATTAAGTTATAGGGAACCTATCTGCATGCTATAGGAAATGTAGACCAGCCCCTACTTGGAAAGACCAGTGGGGAGGGAGCAAGGTCGACACACAGGACCCACACCCATAGATAGGTTTTCCTGTAGGGAATCAGGCCTGCATTGTACCTAGGCTGCTATGAAACTCGAGTTTGCTAAAACTCCCTCACCCTGGATTGAGACAGAAAATGTTTACTGTGTATCTTTAACTTCTTAAAATCTATGCTAAACCTCCCAACTATGGAGTGTAACCAGTTCAACCACTTTTACCCTTGCTCTGCAACATCCTTCTTTTTGAAGTAAATAGCAACATTCTTCCCTCTGTTATCTGTAAAAGGTAATCAGCTACAGCGAACCTATGCATAGTAAATGAGGACCATCCTCCATGTAATGTACCCAGAAAAGCAATAAAACCTGTCCAGGCAGGGGTCAGGTCCCTCTCTCTTTCTTAGAGAGTGGTCATGCCATCCCTTTTTCTCCACAGTACTACAGTAGTCCATGTGAATTTGTTTATCACAACCACAACACATGGACACCACAGGCCAGGGTCCATATCATTAAGCAAGGAAGGTAACATCAGCAGCAATCCATATTACAGAGAAGTGGAGGCCAATCTGTGCTTCCTGATTTGAGGGTTCCCTTTAAAATAACATGCAACAGGACAATAGGACTTCTGGCCAAGATGGAGGCACAGGTAGACACACTGTGCCTCCTCACACAACCAAAAGAAGGACAATAACAATTTAAAAACAGCAAATAACAAACAACCAGAACTCACAGAACATTGAACTGTATGGAAGTGCAGCAACCAAGGAGTTAAAGAAGAAACATTCATCCAGACCAGTAGGAGGAGCAGAGATTGGCAGCGAGGCCTAGAGGACTCACGGCAAGGCAGTGGCCAGGGGAGTGGATGATCCCATATTTGCACACAGATAAACCAGGGGGAACAACTGGGGAGCAAGACAGACCACACAACCCAGGGCCCCAGTGAGAAGAAATAAAGCCTCAAATCTCTGACTGAAAACACCTGTGGGGGTTGAGGAGGCAGTGGGAGAAACAGCCTCACAAGAGAGTTTGTGGGAGAGACCCACAGGGTTCTAGAATGTACACAAGCTCACCCACCCAGGAATCAGCACCAAAAGGGCCCAATTTGCTTGTGGGTAGCGGGGGAAGTGACTGAAATCTGGCAGAAAGTGGAACAAGCACCATGGTTCCCTCTCAGACCCTTTCTCCACATACAGCATCACAACACAGCCCTTGATAAGGGCTCCTTTAACTTGATACGGTCAAGTTCAAGGAGTTCGCCATCACCAAGCCCTTATTATATGAAATGTTAAAGGGACTTACCTAAGAAAAAGAAGATCAAAACTATGAACAGTGAAATGACAACAAACTCACAGTTATTAACAACTGAACCTAAAACAAAAACAAAAGCTAACTAAGCAAACAACTAGAATAGGAACAGAATCACAGAAATGGAGATCACATGGAGGGTTATCGGGTGGGGGGGGAGACAGGAAAAAGGTATAGAGAATAAGTAGCTTAAATGGTAGGTAGCAGATAGATAGGGGGAGGTTAAGAATAGTATAGGAAATATAGAAGCCAAAGAATATATATATGACCCATGGACATGAACTAAAGGTAGGGAATGCGGGTGAGAGGAGGTGTGCAGGTTGGAGGGGAATAAAGGGGGGAAATGGGACAACTGTAATAGCATAATCAATAAAATATATTTTAAAAAATAAATTTCAAAAAAGTAAAATAACATGCAACAGAATAGTTTGGGAGGGGGTAGATTCTAGGGTGAGATCAAGCATCATACATGGTTTACAGAATAAAACCATAAAATCTCAGGCTTCAACTGGATCGAAGGCTTGAATCTCATTTTTAGCATTAAGGTAAACCTTTACTGTGTATCAAGCATTAGGTATATTCAGGCTTCATAAATATTGGCTTAGGCTCTGCCTTTAAGGAGATAATAGTCTTGAACATGACTCTCAGGATGCAATTCAAATTTAAAATCCTGTTACAATGGCTTAATGAAATAGGGTTATATTTCCCCCAAATTTCGATCCAGAGGTGGGAAATTCAGAATCATATGGCAGCTCTAAGCTTCAAATGTCTTTCTAGTTCACCATCACTAACATATGGCTTTCACTCAAGGCTGCCAGGTAGCAGCTCTACCTCCACTCTCATGCCTCCTGCCAGCAAGGCAGGGAGAGGAAAAATAAAGAGGGAAAGAAAGCTACCCAAATCAGGAAAGCAAAATCTTTCCCAGAAATCTCTGCATTTTATTTATGTCTCCTGGCCAGAAGTGTGCAGCAAGAGTGTCCCGATCTGCAAAGGATTCTGGAAAGGCACGTATTTGAGGCATATTGCCACCCCAAACAAAGGACTCTGCCCGTAAGAAAAAAGGCAGAATGGGATTGATTAGCAATCAGTAGTGTCTGCCATAGACTAATAAGTACACTGACAATTACATATAGTATGATTTGTATGTAATATATTTTTGCAGAAGAATGGACTGTCTGTCCTGCTGGGGAGAGGTGTTATGGTGGGCTTCTCTGAGGAAGCAAGATTCACAGTGAATCCCAAACGAAGAATGGAATTGTCAGGGTAGACAAAAGGAAGGATTATTCAGAAGAAAGACTAAGAGGGTTAAGTGGGCATGGAAAAAAAAGGTTGAACATCAGAACACTTTCAGTTGCTACTGACAGAAATGCAACTTGAATCAGAAAGTACAGAGGCAAGGTTTTGGGTATGGCTAGCTCCAGTAGCTCAAATGATATCACCAAGACTCAATATCTTTCTTCTCCTTGATTCTGAACAGGCAGTAAGCAGTTTCAGGTGTGTATCCCATCCTACCAGCAGCTTCAGAAGTTCTAATAAAGTTCTGAGTATGCATCTCATTGGAAGAACTTGGGACATGTGTCCATCACTCTCACCTATCACTGTGGGCAAAAAAAATGGAATATGCTGATTGGGCAAGGCTGAATTTCATGTCCATCTGGACCCATAACCAAGACACTAGAACTAAGAGTGTGAAAGAAGCTTCTCCAAGGGAATACTGGAGTAAATAAAGCAGACCGATGTCACAAGTGTCTCTTGCAGAGAATAAATTATCTTAGTGATATTTAGGTGTAATGCACAAGACATAGGCTGATTTTGGTGAGGGGCAGGGCAGACTCTGAAACGACTCTGGAATTCAGGCTTGAGTATCTGGGAATGATGCTGACACTGAGGCTCAGCGCCTTAGTGACTCAGCAAACTGGTGACTGTATACATAGAGAATCAGGTTGGGAATGAGAAGGCAACTAAGGAGGTTGGCAATGATGATGATAATAATAGTAATAATAATAATAAAACTATACCCCCTGGAAAGCCAACAGAAAAGAAATAATGGGAAACAGAAAATATAGGCCTAACGTTTTTCTAAATACATCCTACCTCAGCTGTCTTGATTATATTTTCAAATCTCCAATGTCTCCTTTCCTCTTTCTCTTAGATAATCAATGTCTTTAAGACCATAACAAGAGATTAAATTATAACAGTTTGTGATGAATAGTAACTGGAACCTGCAGACATAGTGAAAAAATAACACCTAAATTTTTGAATCTACATGAAGCCAATAAGCTGTCCCTAAGTCAGGTTTAATTAATGTGCCATGTTTCTCGGCTCCTAAAGTATATGAATAAATCTTCAAAACCAAATTAGTGCTTTAAAATACGAGTTAGCCAGTGCAATGTGAGTTAGCATACAAGCAGATTAAAATGGTACTTCTATTTTTGAATCAACATAGTTAAAGATTTACAAACTTTAAACAAGATTTCTCGTACATAAATTTGGTCTTTCTTTAGCCATTACCATTATAATAGAGATTTAGTGACCTGGTTTCAAAAGAACAAGAACAATTTTTTAAATATCTCTTAAATCTACATTAGATGTATAAATCCCCTAAATTGGAAGTAACTTTAATTTGAATACATTTCTGGGGGCATATATATGGTTGTCAGCAACTCAGTAATACCAGCCTTACATAATGATAAAAATTACTCTAAAAATAGGTAAGAGGTTCAACTTTTTGTATGTTAAAAACACAGATTATTCTGAAAGAAGACATAAGATACATGCTCTGAGAGAGAGAGAGATTTCTGGCCAATGGCCATCCTCCTGCCTCTTCTTTCTTACAGAACCATGGTTGCTAGGTGTGTCCTGTCCCTCTCAGGCCTCGTGCATCAGGGGAGCCTGGCCCTGCATCAGCCCCTCAGGATGAATTCTGACTGGTCTACAACCATTGTGATGGTCCATTCCCCCCACAATTATTGATCTAGGCACATGTTTGTGTGGTTTTAGGGAAAGTGTGTTGGAAAGCAACTGGAAAGAATTTCCTCACTCTCAGAAAGAGACACATCTCTTACCTCCTATAACCAAGGGAGACACCATTTCCTGTCTCCTATAACCACCGTGCCACCTAGAGGTGAGGTGGCTGAAGACAGCTGAGTAGGGCACAGTGGAAAGATGGAGAGATCCCCACGCCCTGATGCTGAGCCACTGAACAAATCAATCCTGAAGCCTTAGAGTGGGAGACTTTTATGTTAGATGATAACATTTCCTTTCTTTTCCTTTTAATAGATGTGAGGTGGATTTTTTTGTTACTTGTGACCAAAGGATCTTGATTTTATTGTCTTTTTAACTATTAAAATAATGAGAGGTTAAGAAAAATAATAGCAAAAAGTGACCTGATTAAAAAGAACAAAATACATTTTATTTCTAGGAATGCATATTCTTCAGAAACACTCATGTCCTGTGCACGGAGATCTATTAATGCCCAGGGGTTGCTCATGAAAATGCCTTTGAATAGCAGAGTTGCTAAATTATTTCTAGTAAAACATACTGTTGACTCCATGCTCTACTTCCATGACCTCTCAGCAGGCCTGGTCCTCCCGTTAGCAGTAGCTGGCACAAATGCCGCAATCCTGAGCCAACTTACACAACTCACCAGGAGAGCCATCATTTTCTAGCCCAAGGTTCCTTCCGAGCAGCAATGTGAATCGTGATGGGCAGGTGGATGTGGCACTGTATGGTTGCTTATCTTCACTGACTTTGACCAAAGTCTACTGCAAAACAAATCCTTGGTACTCCTAAGATCTCACACATACAGGCTCAATTTAACCCTTTTTGTGTCTCTCAACTTCTTTCTTGTTTTACCCCATTTCCTTTGTTCCGGCAGAACCCTCCACCTCCCTTCACGGACTCTACCCTACACTTTTCCTCCAGGTAAATATAGTTAAAACAAGTGCATGGTATACTCGTAATGTCCGTTTACCTCATTTTCATGTGATTGTTCTCATAATGATATGAAATGGGTACCAATTACCAGTTTAATCAGGAAAGGTGCATATAAGGTTTGCATTTACCAAAACCTTAATTCTCTTTGGTCAAACTCTCACTTTTGTAAGCATCCTGAAGTTCCCTTTCCTTTGTTTTTCTAGTATATCACAGGGTTCATTACATGTCCTCGATTTCACTAACTTCATACATTGTATTTCTCACAACATATTAGTTAGGGCAAACTAATTGGCATGATAGACCAATGCATGTGATGGCTCCGACTACAAATATCTGTTCTTGCTCCTGAAGCAATCCTGATAGGAAGTGTAGGTCAGGGCACTGGCTCTCCTCCACATGGTAATTCAGGGACCCAAGCTTCTCCTACATTGTGACTCTGTCATTTTTTAGGGCATTGTTATTATCCGTATCCAGCCTGAGGAAAAGGGAAAAATAAAAAGGAACATGAAGGGGAAGGTTTTATCTGTTCAATGTTTTCTCTTCTAAAAGGAGGCTACGCTCCATAGATCAAATTCTGGATCACTTTTTTTGTTTGGTAAACCAAGATATAGAACATCAGGTTGATTGTTGCACATCAAATGCTTGCATCAATATGTATTCTGTTCCACACCTAATCAGAAGTAATAATCTGTCTGGATTTGCCTCTAAATTCCGATTAGTGTGGATTTATTTAATATGTTTAAGAGCACAAACTTCTCAGCATGGCTATTTAGAGCTAATAACATAACTGGGAACTAAAATTAAACTGTTGATGGGTAACATTTTACTTAGACATTCTCCAGTTTGCACAAAATGAGTGAGTAGAACCACCTATTGTTACCTGAAAATAATTATCCAGCTAATTTTCTGTTGGATGATTAAAAAGTGTTTTTGGTTTTGATATTTATTAGTTTGACATCCCTATGGAACTATTTAATCATAAACGGTTAATCTTCCCCTGCAAAAGTCTCTCCTACATGAGATTTTTCTGGAAAAAAATTGTTAGAACCTTCCCATCCTTCAATGAAGGATTCAGTCATGTTGTCAGTCTGAGTTACCTGGTTTGCATTTGGGCCGAAGATATGTTCTTTTCAATAGCACATCCTGTCCAGTCAGCAGCCTCAAAAATATGTCCATCAAAGGGAGAACTGAAGGAGGTGTTCACGGCTTAGTTCCACACATAACCACACAGGAAAATAAGTCACAAAAAATGTCCTGCCATTTCCTGGCAACATCTTTGGGTACAGAAGGTGGTATGTTAAAAACATGGCTTCAGAAATCAATAAATGGACAACAACTAGTTGGGCTTGAGTCATTGCACCTTAAAAATAAGGATAATAGGCTGTATTGCCATAAAAAGAAAATCAGCTGGCTGGTTACCTAACTGCTAGGAGTAACCTGGATGGCCTCACAGCAAACGAAAGTATGTAAGGTCCTTGGATTTACAGGTTCAAAAACTTGATCTCGGGGGACTTCCGCCAAGATGGAGGCATAGGTGGATGTGCCGTACCTTCTCACACAACCAAGTTTAGAGACAACTAAATATTAGCAACAGAAAACACAGCCAGAACACGGAAAATTGAACTTTTCGGAAGTCCGTTAACAACAAATTCTTCAGCCTGACCGGTAAGGGGCGAAACCAGCGGCTGGTGAAGCGGGATTGCACAGGAGGTCTCGGTCAGCCGGACTCAGGCGCGGAATCCAGGCGCAGGGTTGGACCTAGTGAGCGACCAAGCGAGCGACTGCGGGGGAGACAGCGGGGGGAGCGGTGCTGCGTGTTGACTGTGGTCGCACATTTGTGCGCGGGTGGACAGGCGAGGGAGTGGGCAGTTGGACCGGGCCCAGCCGGTCCCCGCGGCATGCGGCAGTGGAGGGCGCCGCCATTTCCCCGCTCTGACCCCACCTCCACATACAGCGTCATAACCCAGCGACTCTGAGTGGCCCGGCCCAGGGGAACCACCTAAGAGGCTAATCCTCACCCAGCTGCGAGAAACAGCAGAGGGGGTCGCCATTTCCCCGCTCTGACCACGCCCCCACATACAGCGTCACAACCCAGCGACCTGGGAGTCCAAGGCACTGCTTCTCACACTTAAAGGGCCAGAACAGACCAAAAATGTCGCAAGATCTCAAAGCCCCAGAGCCTATAAATCTAAGCGATGAAGAAATAGCAAAACTCTCAGACGCACAGTTTAAAACACTGGTCATCAGGATCCTCACAGAACTTGTTGATTATACCGACAAATTAGACAAATATATGAAGGTGAAACTAATTGAAATGAATGGAATTACACAGGACACCAATAGCAATGAAAAGGAAACTGGGACTCAAATCAATGGAGTGGACCAGAAGAAAGCAAATAATGGCCAAAGAGAAAAGAGTCAAGAAGCAAGAATTCAAAGAAATGAGGAGAGTCTTAGGAATCTCCAGGACATCTTTAAACGCTCCAATATCCGAATTATAGGGGTACCAGAAGGGGGAAAGGCACAGCCACCAGTGGAAAACTTATTTGAACAAATAATAAAGGAGAATTTCCCCAAGCTGGCAAAGGAAATAGACTTCCAAGAAATCCAGGAAGCTCAGAGAGTCCCAAAGAAGTTGGACCCAAGAAGGAACACACCAAGGCACATCATAATTACATTAGCCAAAATTAAAATGAAGGAGAGAATCCTAGAAGCAGCAAGAGCTAAGGGGACAGTCACCTACAAAGGAGTCCCCATCAGACTGTCAGCGGATTTCTCAAAAGAGACCTTACAGGCAAGAAGGGGCTGGAAAGAGGTATTCCAAGTCATGAAATCCAAAGACCTACAACCAAGATTGCTCTATCCAGCAAAACTTTCATTTAGAATGGAAGGACAGATAAGGTGCTTCTCAGATAAGATCAAATTCAAGGAGTTCATCATCACCAAGCCCTTATTATATGAAATGTTAAAGGGACTTATCTAAGAAAAAGAAGTTAAAGAAACATGAACAGTGAAAGGACAACACACTCACAGTTATTAACAACCACACCTAAAACAAAAGCAAACTAAAAGGACAGCTAGATCAGGAGTGGAAACATAGAAATGAAGATCTCAAGGAGGGTTAGCAACAGGGGAGTGGGAGGAGGAGATGGGGGGAGAAGGTACAGAAAATAAGTAGCATAGACAGTAGATAGAAAATAGATGGGGGGGCAAGAATAGCATGGGAAATATAGAATCTAAAGGAATTGAGACACATGGTCATAAACTAAAGGGGGGGTAATGGTGGGGATGGGGGGGTACAGGGTGGAGGGGAATGAAGGGGGGAATGGAACAACTGTAACAGCATAATTAATAAAAAAAATTAAAAAAAAAACTTGATCTCCATAGTGCCTCTGAGTTATCAGACTCAAGGAGACTACTACACACATGGAAACCAAACACACAGGGCACGGCTATGTAAATCGTAGTGCAATGTATTCATTTAAATAAGAAATATGACCACAACACACAAAAGAATGCTCATTTTGGTAAGGCCTGTACTTTCCCTGTAGGCAGTTAATATTTAAATCTTATTATACCCAGAAGGTTGTCTGGTGAGCAATGAGGATTTTGAACTAAGGGAGTTATTTATGTGATTCAAACGTTTGATGTCACTGGATTTTGATTGTCTAGTTCAGTCACTTTTCAACTTCTATTTTTATTTTATTAGCAGCAGGACACATTTTCAGGATAAATTCCTACAAGGAGCATGCACACAGATATATAGGTGTATAGATACCTGTGCTTCTCTCTCTCTCTCTCTCTTTCTCTCTCTCTTTCTCCCTTCCTCTCCCCCCGCCTTCTCCTTCTCCCTTTCCCTCTCTCGCCCCACTTTGACTGAAACTCTGGTAGTCTTCCCAGAGCCCTACATGCTTGGCTACACCATAGTCTGGATGGAGTCAGGCAGAGCATCCAGGAGAAGCACTCCAAGGAGGAAGCAGGCATAAGCAGAGATGAAGAAATGTGAAAGAATGTGGCACATTGTGGGAACTGCAAGTGGTTTGACAAGAATGGGATATCGTATTTGTGAGAGGACATAGAACAGGAGTAGTAAGAAATGAGGCTGAAGAACTAAGAAAGAAACAAATGTTGGAGAAATGGCCCTGTACACTTGGCTAAATTATTTGGGCCTTGGTTAAATTATTTCTATTTGTATGTAGAAAGCTGTGGGAAACTTAAAAAGGAGTATCAACAGGGCCATGACATGATGATCAAATTGCAATTTCAGAAATACCACTTTGGCAAAAAAAAATTGAAAATTGGGTTAGTGGGAGGGGTGCAATGAATGCAAGGAAGGCGGGAGGCCTGTGCCTCCCCCTTAGGACTTGGCTGCACACCAACGGTCCTCCACTGCCAGCATCTGCCCTTCCACACCCGACAGTTTTCTCTTGCTGCTGGACTTTGCTTTGTTGCCTGCAGCGGTGTCAGAGAATTCATGCTCCAGGCACGCCCTCAGCCAGGGACTGGGGAGGGCTGGCGTACCTAACTCCGGACTGTGTGAGTCCCAGTGGGTTAAGCTCCAGTTGCCCACCATGGTGGCTAGCTTAACAATCGAACTTCTGCTGTTTCCTCCTCCTTGTTTCACCCATTCCCCTACCCTATGTACTTCACCTCCCAAATAAATTACTTGTTCTCAAACCTTTATTTCAGGATCTGCTTCTGGAGGAACCGAAACTAAGACAAGGCCACTGCAGGTAATCAATGATGAGGATCTGACTCAAACAGGGGGCATAGAGCCAGAGACACAGGAAATGGGGCTGGATATACATTCAAAAGATGTTAAAACTGAATGTGGAAAATATCAGAGAATTCCAGGATGACTTTCAGGTTTCTGATTTGAGCAACTGGGGATGGTAATGCCATTCACCAAGCAAAGGAATGGAGAAGAATATGATTGGGGGAAAGAGGATAGACTCAGAGCTGAATATACCAAGTCTGAGACACCTGAGGAACAGCCAAGTAGAGGGAAGAAATAGGATGTTGAATTTACCAGCTGGAGCTCCAAAGACTGGTCAAAGCAGGAGATATATTCTTGGTACAATACACTGTTGTCATTTTTGTGCTCAGTATCTAAATCACCTTCCTATAAGGGGACAACATAAAATGAATGGAAGCAGGACCTCCCTTCTCCACTCAAAGTAATCAGCAAGGGAGCAGAATTAAGCATCCAGGACACAGACATGTAACTTAGGCTTGGCCAATCAGATCCCCAGACCCTGGATATTTACATACTGAGGGGATGAGACACAGAGGAAAGGCCATCTGATTATTCAGGGTGGATGTGGCAGAACTGAGAGGCCAGGGTTGCTAGGGGTGGTGGCCCCAGCATGGAGGTCCCAACTTCTGTAGTTCCTGCCAAGTCAACTTCAGGGGAGGGAACCAAGAATTTTTGCTAATTTATCACAGGATAAAAACTGCAAGTCAAATTCCACCTTAAAATAAAAATCATGAAAACCTCAGTTAGAGTTAACACATGGCCCTGGCTGGTGTGGCTCAGTTGGTTGGTGTGTTGTCGCATAGACCGAAGGGTCACTGGTTCAATTCCCAGTCAGGACACATACCCAGCTTTTGGGTTCGATCCCAATCCCTGGTTGGAGTATGTACAAGAAGGTAGCCAGTCAATATTTCTCTCTCACATTAATGTTTCTCTCTCCACTTCTCTCTCTTCCCCCACCCTACTCTTCTTTTCTCTCTAAAAGAAATGGGAAAAAAAAGTCCTCGGGTGAGGACTAAAAAAAGTATTAACACATACTGCCCTGGCTGGTATAGCTCAGTGGATTGAGCATGGGCCTGCAAACCAAAGGGTTGCCAGTTTGATTCCCAGTCAGGGCACAAGCCTGAGCTGCGGGCGAAGCCCCAGTCAGGAATGCACAAGGGCAACCACACATTGATGTTTCCCTCCTTCTCTTTCTCCTTCCCCTCCCCTCTCTCTAAAAAAATAAATAAGTAAAATCTTTTCTAAAAAGAGAATGAACATATTCTGAGGTTAACACAAAATGTTGATAATTGTTGAAGCTGAAAGATGATGGGTGGCCTTTTCTTCATACTTGAGTATCCTGGAAAATCTCCCTAATTATAAAGTAGAGTATTTTGGACAGCATGGTGGCAGATGAAGGATGAATTGGAAGAGCGGGGAGACAAGGCGGAAGGGCTCCTGGACAGGCGAACAGAGGAGGATCAACCCAAAGAAAACCCAATGCCTTACTCATTAGAGATGACCAACAATTATTTGTTGATCAATCTCAACCTAGAAATCTAGCAACTGAATTAGGACTAAACTTTGTTTAATCAGAAAACTAAAGCGTTAGAAATACCTGAAGACTTGAGTCACCAACAGCTCCCAAGTTGTTTTCTGGAAATTCAAACGCCTCAGATCTCAGATTCCTCACTCACCTCTGTGCCACTGGTGGTTCACGATTTTCTTTAGTAAACTATTGGATATTTTCCTCTCCTTGGTAGCTATTGTCATACTTGATGTTAGTAATTCTACTTTTCTTCTCCTACAGCGTTCCTCCCCATGAATTTCTGACCTGACTGCCAAACTTGGACAGCCAGGGTTTTAAGACACCACTGTCTTGCCTTGCTCTTCAAGCTTTACAGAACAACCCCCTTCGCTGCCTCCCCCCATCTCTAAGAAGAGAACTTGGAATACATTCCCTAAGGGCTGCCTGGAGGGCATTTGAGGGACACCATTGGGTCCACTAAAAAGAACCCGCTCCCAGGGGCAGATTGGAATCTCTGCTTTACAGGATAACTCCTGTCCTGTTCAAATGCAAATGTGTGGGACGTACTGCCTTATCCAGCTTTATTCACCATTTTATCGATGGGTCCTATAGGGATTTTGATCAAAAGAGAATCCAAGAAAATAAACCAGCCACACCTGCAAATTTCATTACTAGTGTGTTGTTTGTTTGTCGATCGGGGTGGGGGAAGGATGGCAGGAAGTCAAGAGCTGCTGGAAGACTGTCCTTACAGCTCAGCCCCTCTACCGTGGGCTCCTTTCCAGTTGGTGCAACAGGAGATCTGGGGCCTGTGTTTGCTTTTCTTGGCGCTCACAGAGCTGGTGTCTGTAGCTGAAGACACTGGGGTTGTTGCCAGAGGCCCTGCTGGAGCTGGGACTGTGATTCCGGGTTCCAAGATCTCATCTGCTCCCAGTGATGGGGAACATTCTGATCTTGGCAAATGCTCGCATGCTGGCACGCTATGTCCCCCTCACTCTTCCCCATATTGCTCTGACCCCAAGCAGAGCAGCGGGTGACCTCTGGACACACACAGCCCAGCAGCACCACTGTCTGAATTCTCTGAGTCTCCCCAGGGAGCTCAGCACAGTGGACACAACCACGATTACAAACTGCTAGTGACCTGGCAACATATTAGCCACAGGCAGCATGTTAACCACCAAGGAGAAAGGTGAGGGAGCCTTCTTTCCCTGGAAACTGACCCCAGGGCCCCGCAGATTCCGGAGGTAAATGCCTTAGAGTGGGCTTACTTCAGATGCTAAGTGTTTCTGCCATGCAAATTAGCACAACCTGTGCAAAATTAGAAAAACAAAATATCTTCCCTACAGTGGGAGATGTGATCCCCCTCTTTAGGTCACTGTTGGTCCCTCACATCAGGGGGCTATTCTCCACCAGTGGCTGAGCCACGGTGCTGGCTGTCATTTTGGCCCCTGTGGAACACTGAATGTGGTCAGTCTGTAATAAAGCCCTCCGGGACTCAGGCTCCGCTCTTATCAGCCGACCCTTTACCTCCATTTGCAGGATCCTCTCAAGAGATGGCCTTTCCCCTCAGGCAGCTGCAGCCCCTCCCGTGCTCCATACCCCAGCACCTGGCCTCAGTTCCACCCCGTCCTGCATTCAGAGGAAGGGGCCTGTTCCTCCCGCCCATTGCTGCTCCCGGCCGCCGGTGTTTCTCAGCTTCCGATCCACAGGCAGGAGAGACATATCAAACCCCATAAAGTCACTCCTTCTCAGTTCTCACCTCCACAGGAGCCACATTTCCAGCTGTTCTGTCCCATTCCCTCCCCCCTTTTCCTAGATACAAAACAGATAGTGTAGAGTTTTGGGTCAACGGTATGGTTTCAGTTGAGAAATAGTCTCCATTCATCTGATGGTTTTAAAGTGATAGTTATTGAGCTTTACTATGTACTTGATGCCTGGTGAATATTATCCTATTCGACCCTCACAGATGTCAACCCTCTTGAGAATGAAAAAACTGTGATCCAGAGAGACCCAACTGCCCAAAGTGCTAGTGCCATGAAATGGTAGAGTCAGAATTTGAACTTAAGCATTTTGAACCCAGAGCCCATGTTTTTAAACATACTGAATATTGTTTGCTGACACCTAGAAGCACCCCTTTTTAAAAATGTCTTACCCTCTCTTAACCCCATGCCCACATCACTAGTATCTACCAACTTCAAGGAAAGTTTGCCCAATACTCCATGCTGTTAACCAAAAGCTGCCTCTCCACCTTTTCCTCTGCCATTGCCCTGGGGTGCTTCCCAGCTTAATTGCTCAGATAACGCCTCACAGACTGTGGCAGTTTTAGGATACTGTGGTATGTAAGAATATAAATGCCCAACCCAAACTGGTTTAACTAATAGAAATATCAATCTCACGTGATAGAAATTGTTTTTAGATCAGACTTTAGGGCTCCATGATCAAGCAGCTTGCCAATGCCACCAAGGATCCAAGGGTCGGGGCTCTCCCCACCTCTCCATCTCCCCACTCCGTAAACTTAATCCAAAGCCTGGCTCCCCTCAACAGTTGAGGGCGGCCGTCAGAAGCAGTGGGCACCACAGGCTCCCTGCTGTTGTCCCAGTGTGAGTGAGGGGTGGGGTCGGGACTCTTCTCCAATCATGTCTGATTGGACAAATTTAGGTCACATGCCCACCGCTGGACCAAAAAAAAAAAAGGTAAATGCACAAAGTGATTGCTTTAAACCCAAATTCCAGAGCCAATCCCAAGCAAAGAGGATGGGATTACCTCGATTGGTTTAGATTATTCAGGACCTGAGAGATCACTTTTCTCTGCATGGAGAAGGGAGGACATCTTCTGGGTTCCACTGAGACGGAAAGGGGGTGGCTGCTACAACTGTCGATTTCACAGTTTGTCCATCAGAGTCACTGCATATACTCTTCCAGCACATGCGCTGTCCAAGGGGCCTCAGTGAAGGAGTGAACAATGGCCGCTGTCTCTGATCACTGCTCACCAAGCTGCCCACCCCGGTACAGAGCTGTGTCTGCCCAGAGGTAGGGGTGCCTCTGTTCACCTCCAAATACACAGTCTCCTTATGTTCCCCAAGCCATGTATCCATATGAATAGGTACCTTAGAGCAAGTACCTTTTTCTAATTTGCACAAATGTGCCTGTGGTGGGCAAGCTCAGATTCCCCTTCGGGAAAGGACAGGTTGGCTGTCAGCAGAGGGGTGCAATTAGCTGGCAGCTGCCAATTGTTAGCTCCTTTAGAGTCTGCCTCGGTCTGCAAGGGAGTTTGTGCTCTTTTCTGTGCAGCCCTAAGTCAATGACTAAGCGAGGCAGATGGTGATTCAAGGGCCTCCACTTCGCACCCAACACAGGACTGTTCTAATGGGCATTCCTTGTCCCACAGATCTTGGTCAGGAGGACAAAAAGAGTTTGTCAGGCCTGCATCGCGCCCCAGTGGCTCCCCTAGCCATTCCTACTTCTTCCCCCTTTCCTTTCACTGGTGTTACCTCTTAGTAAGCCTTTTGAACTCCTCACTCCATTTCAACACCTGCTCCTGAGAGATACCAACATGCAACTGCACCCTGAGACCTAGCCGTGACTCTACATCTTCTACCCATATGTCTTGAACTTCCAGAGACCCTGTCCTTTCTCGTCTGTACTCCAACACTCCTGCTATAACTGCTTTTTATATGCCTATGACCTTCAGTTCTTTGACCCTCCCCCATTCATAGTTCAACAGCCAACTTCTAGTTTCCCTTTCGTCACACCTTAACCATGACTTTGTTAGCACCTGATTTCTCCCCACCCTTAGGCCAATCCCCAGTCCTGGGAAAGCTACAGTAAAATGTTCCAAAAACTGGGTTTAATGAGTTAATGACCAATCCACATTATCTGACTTTAATTGGGCCCTCAGGGGCTCCCCAGTGATTATTTTACTAATCTCTGTAGACTCCCACTGCATTGATGCCTTATGTTTTCTTCTCCCTTCACTTCCTCGCATTCCTTTCTCCTAATTTCTCCTCAAATCCTGGGGATAAAATTTTAACCTTCTTCTCATATGAAACAAGTTTGTAGTCCCTGAACTTTCCCTTTAGCATGGGCATCTCTTGTTTTTCATTACCCAGATCCATTTATTCCAAATTCCTTGAAGAAACAACACCGCCCCCCCCATCTTTAGTGCATGTAGCACCAATGGGCTGACTCCCATCTCCTCAAGACTGGGTGTGGGACACAGAACCAGCCAGCCAGCAGTAAATGAATCAAGGATGGGCATGAGAACCAGGCCAGACCAATGAAGCCTTGTCTGGTCTATTTTGGAAGAACATATTTCTTTTGCTTGGGGGTCGCTAATCTATAAAGAAATAAGGCAGGTGCTGTAAATCCCATCGTGCCCCACAAGGGAAGGGCCTGCCTAAGAAAAAGCCTGAGGAAAGCAGGTCTATTCCCAATGGTGTCCTGGGGTTCCTAGACACATCTATCTTGAAGTCTTCATACTGCAGGACTTGTCAATTATATGAGCCAATAAATTCTCTTTTTTACATAAGCTGTTTTGAATCGTGTTTTTGTATTTGCAACCTACATTGTTGACCTATAGCCTGCTGTTTATCTCCATATTTGTTTATATGTCTGCCTACTCAGATTTCATCTCTCTACAATGAAGGTCCCATTCTCATTTGGTTAGTTTTCTATCTATCCCATATTTTTCTTTGGGATCTTGTTTTATCAATTTCCTCTTTTCCATTGACTTCTTTCCAATTGTCCTGGTTCATTGTCCTGTTACTGGTATTGGCTGAATAAATATTACCAAACTATTTCAAAAGGCATTTCTGAGGGGATAAGACCATGCAAGTAGGCAGGAGAGGGCCATTCCAAAGAATGAAGGCAGAAACTTCCTCAGTGGTATAATCCCTACCCCTCCACGTCATCCTCGGCTTGTTCCTCATGGATGTAAGGTCTCAGCTCCACATTCACCCTTTCTCTGGCAGTTGGTGCACCCTTTTCTACCTGGGGAATTGTTTTGTGGCACACAAAGGGGAGCAAAACATGAACTTATCATTCTGTGTAATAGATTCTTCTAGAGCTCAGAGAACTTAAGAGAAGGGAGCAGAACTGTGTGCATCAACAGCCCTTAATTGTGCTCAAAGTCACTTCATTGTTCAGAGATTAGATTGTTCATTTTTCTGTTTGTTTTCTTTTTCATTTAATTTTCATTTTACAAAAATATATTTACATGATTTAAACATTTAAACTAAATAACATCTCTAGCCTTCCCCTCTTTTTATGTTGCAGTTGCCATTTTTATCACATCTACATATATTGAAATCCCCAGCAATCTTATATTTTGCTGTCAACATTTATACATATTTTAAAGATTTATGAGGAAAAATACGCTATTACATTCACCCAAACATGTGTTTGTTCTTCCTTCATTCTTAGTGTTCCCATTTTCCCTCTCGTATCATTTCCCTCTAGCTTGAAAAACTTCCTTTATCATTTATTTTAGAGCAGGTCTGCCTGAAATGAATTGTCTTAGTTTTCTTTCTCTGAAGATCTCTTTATTTTCCCATAATTCCAGAAGGATGTAGAATTCGCGGTCAATAGTTCTTTTCTTGAAGCACTTTAAAGATGTTGTACCACTGTCTTCTAGGGCCCATATAATGGATTGTTTTTTTCCGTCTGCTTTCAAGACTTTTTCTTTACTTTTGATTTTCAGCAGTTTGTTTATAATGTGTCTAGTGTGGTTTTCTCTGAGTATATTTTGTAACCTTATGTGTTTCACTAAATCAGAAAGTTTTCAGCCATTATTTTCTCAAATATTTTTTCGGCATCAAACTCTTTCCTTATCTTTCCGGAATTGCAACGACAGACGTGTTATGTATTAAAATATTGTCGCATACACACCTAATGATCTGTTCATGGTTTAGAATCTCTCTTTCTTAGTTCTGTACATTAAGTGATTTCTATTGATCAATTTCTGAATTCAGTACTTTCACCATCATCTCAATTCTTCTATTAAGCCCACCAAGTAATTTTTTTTAATTTCACACGTCGTACTTTTGGTTCTAAAAATCTTCATTTGGCTCTTTTATTTATAATTTCCATTTCTCTCCTCGCAGTTTTTATCTTTCATTCATTTCGAATGCGTTCACTTTCATTTTGTGCAGGGTGATTATAACGGCTCCTTGAAAGTCTGTCTAATAATTCCAACATCTGGATCATCTCAGGGTTGGCATCTGTTGATTGTATTTTCACTTGAGAATTAGTCATATTTTCCTGTTCCTTTGTGTACTGAGTAATTTTGAATTGTATTCTGGACATTTTGAATATTTATCATATTATGAAACTCCAGGTTCTGTACAAATCTTCTGTAGAATGTTGACTTTTGAACAGGCAAATAACGTGCTTCGATTCAGACTGTACGCTCTGTCTCTGCTTCTTCGGTCAATTAGTTTCATTATCAGTTCTGTTTTCAAATCTTTTGCAGTGCTGCTGTCTTCTATATAAACATGTGCTTCTCGGGGATTAGCCTCTAAATTGTACCCTAATTTATGTCACAGATCACTTTTCAATACCTTTATTATGCAGCTTTGGTATAAGATGCCAAAGTGGATTTTTTTTTCCATCAAATCTAAGTATTACATGGATGTTATAATACAGTCATAATGTATTTTTCCATTACTGTTCCTTATGCCATTTGTTGTTGTTCTTCTACCCTGTCAACTTAGTGATTTATATTTGAATCACAGAATGACTAAAACTGATTTTCTTCTCACTGATGTTAAAAATAATTTTGTTTTAAACTTTAGATTCTTTTTAATGCCAAAAGCCAATACAGATAAAGGACATTCTTTCCCCAACTTTAGTCTAATTTTAATACAATTTCCTCCTTTAGTCTCAATTTATCTCACTTTTGCAAAGAGCCTTCTTGTCTTTCTATCCCTTCTGAGGCCAGCAAATAAGTTTGTATTGGATTCTTTCATTAATCAAGTATTTTGTGCCTGTCATGTGTTAGATACTTTTCTAGACACAGTTCAATTAAAAAAACAACTACCTGAACCTGGAATGCATAAGGTACCAGAGAAACTAGAAAGTTTATTTCTCTTCGTTTTTTTTTTTAATTAAAGATTTTATTTATTTATTTTAAGGCGGAGGGGGAGGGAGGGAGAAAGGTCGAGAAACATCAATGTGTGGTTGCCTCTCATGTGTCCCCTGCTGGGAACTGGCCCACAACCCAGGCATGTGCCCTGACTGGGAATCATTGGTTCTCAGACCCGCACACAATCCACTGAGTCACACCAGCCCGGGCTCTCTTCAGTTTTTAACACAATAATTTACCTATTCAAGATTATTAACTAGAGGACAGCTTAAAGTGGGGAAAGGATAGTCTCCTCTCAATGTTTTTTGTTTGTATTAATCTTCATCTGAGGACATGCTTATTGTTTTTGTTTTATTTTGTTTTGTTTTGCTTTGTTTGAGAAAAAGAGGGGAAGAGGAGAGAGAGAGAGGGAGAGAAACACCAATGTGAGAAAGAAATATCAATCAGTTGCTTCTCATCCACACCCCCACCAGGGACTGAACTGCAGTCTAGTCATGTACCCTGACCAGGCACCAAACCCAAGCCCTTCCAGTTTACCTGGCTACTCTCCAACCAACTGAGCCGCACAGGCCAGGGGTCCTCTGAATGTTCTGAGTCAGTGAACTCTCAAGACTGAAATAACAAGGAGATACCATTAAAAAAAAAGCCAAAAATACCTCTAAGAAATCAAATTCTCTATAAGCTATTATCTCCCAAATTTAAGCCCTTCTGTATCATTGGAATTAGGCATGTTTCTACTTCTAATGCTTCCTCCCAGAGTCCCACAAATTTTGAACAAAGAATAACCCCCCTGAGAAGTACTATAAGCTAATGGCTACAGTTCAAATATCCCATCCTGTCTTTGGGGAAATACTGCATATTCAAATTGTTTCCTTTTTTTTTTTTTTGCACTGGTAACATCAATGGGAAAATATAGAGAGAACAAACTAGAATAGGAAGATAATTTTATTGTTCTATGAACAAATTCTTAGTAAGTGTGATTAGCATAAATATCTTTCACACTGAATAGAATGAGGCTTCACTAATGAGATTAGACTACTATAGGTCTGCTGTATACAAATTAGTTTTCTAAACTATGTAATGAAAGTTATGTAAGAAGGGAACATAATTAGCTCGCATGATTCAACCTAAATTTATTCTCATTTATTGGTTGTGTAATCTTGGACAAATTATTTAACTTCTCTGAGTCCTCTATTCCTCAACAATAAAACTGAAAGGACAATAGCTATGTTATATTTTGTCAGAATGAATTCCTGACACAGTCAATAATTACCAGTACGTGAGTATGAATCCACAACAAAACTTCCAGAAGAGCGTATATGCACCTGTCTAAAAAGTGTCCTTGGGGGAGTCTATCCTGGCCACTTTGTAGAGTATATTGTATTTTATAAATTGAATAAAGTAGAAGGCTTTCTTAAAACATTGTCACCTAAGACAGAAGAACAAATCTTCCCTACTAATAAATGTATCTTTACTGGAATAACCAATTCAATTAGATTAGCTTGGATGTTTGTGGATGGACCTGACTATAACAATGCACAAAAGTTTTTCTAATAACTAGCGATGGCATCTGTTTAATTACTGCAGCAGCCCCCAGATTGGCTGTGGTGCTGAGGTCATTAGAAAATTCAACCCTGTGGTACTTGGGATATGAGAACATCTTCTGCTGATTGAAGCCTGTACCCTGTGGAAATGTTTTAATGTGATCCTTGAAGCATGTCCTAAGAAAAGCTGTCAACACATATTCCTCTTTGTCAGGCCTTTATTCTGTCAGGAACACTCCAGAGCTCTCTTTCTGCCTGTGGTTCACCACATTGTCTCCCATGTACCTTCAGCTCTGCCTTAGCTGTGTTCAATGAAGCAGAGGCAGCTGAATTAGGGGGGCATCATCAACATTGCTCCTCCAGAGACAATTTCTGTCAGATAAATCACTAGACCAGCTACCATGTTCTGAAGCACAGAGGCCACTTCCTCGCCGCCTCATCATTCACTTGCAGGACTGCACGGTCTCCACATACTGAGTACAGGGCGTGCCCACAGACCACATGGAAAGCAGAGGTCGATTGCAAGTCCCCGGTATCAAGAATTTCGAAAGAAAAAGCAAAAAGCAACCAATAAAAGGACAACTTATACACAATTCACACTTTCGAGGTGATGTTTTAAAATAAAAAAAATAATAAAAATGGTTTTTGGAAAGTACTATTTAATGTAAGCAAAAGACATGGCATATCTTTAAAAATGCACAGATGCTACATAAAAATAAATGTTGTATGTTATGAATTGATAAATTAGGGTGAATGAGTACTAAAAAACATAAGAATTTGCCATTACCCGCAGGAGTGAAGAGGTTCCTGCAAGGTATATTGTTGTTTTTATTTGTTTCTAATGCATAGGAATTCACAGGGAATAAGAAATTGCCCTAACTGTCATCATCTGGACAATTAAAAATCTTAATGTCATGGGCTTTTACTACTTCTGAGAATGGAGCATATCCCAGTGTATAGAACTAACTTTGTATATGTTTTTGCTGTTCAAAACAGCTGGAATTTTGATTAAAAGTAAGCCTTAGTGTATGCTTCATTTCTGACTAGGTCTTTTTTATGCTGCTGAAGTTTAAGGAACCTATCTGTGTGCTATAGGGAATATAGCCCAGCCCCTACTCGGAAAGGCCAGTGGGGAGCAAGGTCAGCACATAGGACCCACGCCCATGGATAGGTTTTCCCATGGGGAATCAAGCCTGCATTGCACCTAGGCTGCTATGAGACTCACTTTTGCTAAAACTCCCTCACCCTGGATTGAGGCAGAAAATATGTACTGCGTATCTTTTCTAAAATCTATGTTAAACCTCCCAAGTATGGAGTGTAAACAGTTCAACCACTTTTCCCCTTGCTCTGCAACATCCTTTCCTCTGTTATCTGTAAAAGATAATCACCTAAAGCAAACCTGTGCATAGTAAATGAGGACCATCCTCCATGTAATGTACCCAGAAAAGCAATGAAAGCCTGTCCAGGAAGGGGTTGGGGTCCTCTCTCTTTCTTAGAGAGTGGCCATGCCATCCCTTTTTCTCCACAAGGCTTCTGTAGTCCATGTGAATTTGTTTGTCACAGCCACAACTCACTGACCCTGCAGGCCAGGGTCTGCATCACTGAGGTCCTCACTAAATTCCTTGAGCATCCTTATAAACAGTGTTTTGAACTATGCAACTAATAAATTGCTTATTTCTATTTCATTTACTTATTTTTCTGGAGTTTTGAGCTGTTCTTTCACTTGGGCTATGTTTCTCTGTCTCCCCCTTTTGGCAGCCTCCAAGTGTTTGTTTCTATGTATGAAGTAGAGCCGCTTTGATTCTGTATCTTGGTAGTATGGACTAAGGTAGTAGGTGCCCTACAGGGTCCAGTGGTACAGCCTCCCCTATTACCCAAGCTGGGCACCCAAGGTATGCCTTCTTGTGGGCTGAGTACACCCTCCTGTTGTAGTTGAGCCTTGGTTGCTGTTGGCAGATCAATGGGAGGGGTTTACCCAGGCCAGTCAGCTGCAAGGATTGGCTGTGACCACTTACCACCAACCTGTACCCTCCATGAAGGATCATCTGTGCAGGGACAGGACAGTGGTGCTCTGGTGTGGTCCGTAGCTGTCCACTGGCTGCACTGGCCCTGGGGCTTCCCAGGTGGTGCAGGCCAAGGTCAGCCCCCACCTCTGTTTTGCCCAGGACCACCCTGCCTGAGCTATAACACAATCTGAAATGGCTGCTACTTATGCTGAGACTGAAGATTTCCAGACAAAGCCAAGCTGTGAATCTAGGCTGACTGCTGGTAGCACCCAGCCTGTGGCTCACTGAGGCCAGATGTTGCCTGTTTGAGAGGATTTAGGAAGTTGTGACGCAAGAGCCAAGCCAGCCTTGCTTGGGAAAGCAAGGAAAAGTAGCTTGGGTGGACCTGTAAGCTGGGTAGGGCAGAGACTCTAGGGATCTCCAAAACAGGTCAAACCGCGTTAGCCAAGTTGATGGAGTCTCAGATATGGCACCAGCTTGTTGGCTCTGAGCAGGGAAGGTTTAGAAAAGGGACAATGGCTTCTGCTCTGCTTGATACTAGATACATCAGTTTCTCCCAGTTTGCCACTGGTGCCTTTCAAGCTGCTATCCCAGTGCTGGAGCTCAGAGGGAGCAAGTCTGTACAAGTGAGTCTATGTGTGGATCCTTTAAGAGGAACTGCTTGGGAATCCAGCAGTTTCTTCCACCAATTTAATCACCACTGGTTTTTGCATCCAGAAGTTGTGGAGACTTATCTTCCTGGCACTGGAACCCTGGGTTGGGGGGCCTGGTGTGGGGCAGGACTCCTTGCCTGGGACTACTCGCTCCCAAGATATCCCTCCCAAATTTTTATCCACCATACGTGAATGTGGGACCAGCCCATTCCACGTCTGCGCCCTTCCTACCAGTCTGGATGGATGTGGTTTCTTTAATTCTACAGTTGTCAGACTTCCATTCAACTCGATTTCTGCCAGTTCTGTGTGATAATTGTTCTATATTTTAGTTGTAATTTTGTGTGGTTGTGTGAAGAAGAGAGCCATGTCTGCCTACACTGCCATCTTGACTGGAAGTCTTTATTTATTTTTAGAAAGAGAGGAAGGGAGAGAGAAAGAGAAGGAGAGAAACATCAATGTGCAAGAAGGAGAGAAACATCAATGTGCAAGAAAAACAATGTGCAGCACACCTGCTGACAGGGGACCTGGTCGGCAACCAGGCATGTGCCCTAACTGGGATCAAACTGGTGACCTTTCAATTTGTGGGATGACACCCAACACATTGAGCTATACCAGTCAGGGTGAGTCCTTTCTTATTGAGGAATGACAATCCTCAAGTTGACAATTCTACAAGTTGACACTTGCAGAATTAGAAACTTTCCTTCTGAGTCACAGAATGTTACAAGAGAATGAAATTCCTCAGTTTGAATTTATTGCTAAGGAATAATAATAAATTTATCAGAAAAAGTTCATGAGAGAGTTTATCCATGCAAATATTTATGTACAAGGGGGAAAATACGAATATATATTCAAATGCATGAAACTATAGCAACGGTCACTTAGGCAAAGGAAAGCTTGTCTGCAGGAACACAAGGGGAGGCTGGATGTGGAAAGGGGAATTTTCACCCTATACCTGTCCATCACTTTGAAGTTTTGAACAATGTGAATGCATGTCCTATGAAAAAATTTAAATTAAATTTTAATTGGACATTTTTCCTCTCTGAATTATTTGAAAATTAATATTTTACATTATGAAATGACTTTGTAAGTGTGTATGTGACAATCCCTACTTTTTAGATAGAATCATAGTAAAAGCAGTTACTATTTCAATTAGAAATAGTAATCTCAAATTTCTTTCTGTTATTTAACTTTAACATAGAGTTTATCGCATTACTATAATTTAACAAAAAATTCTGAATATCTTGAATATAGCAATCTCTCTTGATATTGAGGCAGGTACAGGAAGATAAATGAGAAAGTAGACTTTACATTATATTTATTTAAATGTTTTTATATATTTACATTTATTTAAACACGTTTCTTTATAAGATTTATTTATTGTATTTATTTATATCACATCTATACATACACAACGCATATTTACAAAGGGACCGAGGGTAATCTTTAGGCAATATAGCACTATCTCAATTCTTTATCACTTGTTCAAACTTACCACACAACCAACATATCCCACAACAAATTGATCCTTGTTTACATCTATAGAAGTAGCATCCTCCTCAGCCAGTGTGGCCCAGTAGTTTGGGCATCATCTCGCAAACCAAAAGGTCACTGGTTGGATTCCTGGTCAGGGCACAGGCCTGGGTTGCAGGTTCGGTCCCCTGTGGTGCATGCGAAAGGCAATCAATTGATGTTTCTCACATCAATGTTTCTTGCCCTCTCTTACTCCTTTCCTTCTCCCCTCTCTAAAATAAAAATAAATAAATAAGATAAAATGTTTAAAAAGAAAGAAAAATGTAAGGGTGTGTTTAAACAATGTTATATTCACTGACTTGGAAAAAATAGTATCACATTGGAGTCAATGGACTTCTGCCCTTGAGGAAATGTAATGAATTATCTGTGGAGAATGTCCTGTTGGACGTAATGGGGAAGGGCACAGGGGTTTGGAGTAAGGCCCATCTAGATCGAATCCACTGCCTATGTGACCTTGGGTGAGTGACCTCATAGGGGATTGTTTCCTACCACATACTAGATTTCTCATACGTGGTTTATTAAATAAAACAATGAATATAAATAGTTTAGCACAGACATCTACCTGAACTCTGTCTCCATCCATTATGAAGCCTCTCTGTTCTTTAAATGTCTCCACATTCCTGAAGATATATAAGCTTGCAGAGAAAGAATAAACAAAAGAACACAAAACAGGAAGAAAGATAGGGAAATCATTGGTTTTTCTGACACAATTTGAGGGGTTTACAAAAGGCGTTCCTGGACAGATACATACCATCAAAGGGGCCCCCAGGATTCTGGAAACTTCATTTGAGAAGTCAGCCCCCGGGTAGTCCCCTCTAGAAGGAGATTAATTCATTAACTATTAATATTTAGCATAACACATTAAACAAATGTTACTATAATTTGTTTATCTTAAAGAAGCCATCTTAGAGAACAGTCTCTGGGGAGATACAGCGTCCTGGTGTGCCACTTCGGCCGTGCCCAGAGTCCTTGGGACATGGCTTGAAGGAGGCAGGAATAAGACAGAGGGAGAAAAACTGTTCTCACGCACATAAAAGAGGGATTTGTGGGAGCAGGGAGTGCACCTCCTCAGAGAGAAAGAGCAGACTTTGAAGTAGAGGGAGAGAGAGCTCTGGGTCCTCCCCCCAGTCCAGAGGAGTGCAGCTGCCCAGTGGCAGAATGGCCGAGGGCTTTTGAGAACAGAAATTTCTGAAATTTGATTGTAAGTGGTGTGCACAGCTTCGAAGCCCCCAAAATCAAGACTTCGGGCAGTGAAAGAACTGGAATGATGTCTAAGCAGAAGACACGTGCCAAAACGGGAAGCAAAGAGAGTAGGACGAATGCACAGTGGAGAAGACTCCCAAAAGTGGAAAGGCAGAATAAAAGAGCCTTAGTTTGTAGCATAGGTTCCCTCAAGAATCCTCAGACACAATGGGAATAAGGGCGGGGACAAGGATTGCCTTTGTTCCACCACATTTGAGATGAAGGGTTCAGTCCATTGAATTAAGTCTCAAAGGATGGAGTTACCTGGCTGCATGTTGGCTGCACTAGCTCTCTTTCATCCAGCTCTCTAATAGCAGGGGGAAAGCTAAAAATCAGGAGCCAGAGGGCCTAGGACCCAGGGCTGACAGAAGGATAACACAATTTAGAGGAGAAAGCTTAGGAGAAATGATACATAACAGGCATCAAATGGGGACCTCCTCGAAAGAGACCATTGCTCTGAACAGGGAGAGGCAACATGGGCTGTGCATGCCCTGCACAGATTACACGTTAACATTTTAAATATTATTTACCTGAAGTTAAATGTGGTGTATGCTACGTGGGTAAGTGATCAAATCCCAAATTACCTGTGGTAAATTACTGAAAGGAAAATATTTAATCTGTTACCTGACAAATACAGTAGAAAACCTGGAATTAAGGGGGAAAAAACATGAAAATGGTACATTTTCTTCCCAGCAGTCTGTTTAAGAGAGTCAAATTAAGACATGAAGCGATCATATCAGCCTTAATTCTTCTGTTATTAATTGAACACCTTCTTGGAAACATGCAGATAAAAGTCTCATCTTGGAGAATTTAAGATAAGAGTGAACAGAAAGGAGGAGAAATTAGCAGGCTTTACCAGTTCACACTCAAAACCATCACAGTCTTTGTGCAAAGCTGCCTACAGATGCATAATATGAAACTGAACCTTCAGTGTATTCTGAGGTGGGGGGACTTACGATCATCAGGCCTGTTCTTAGGTCCACACTTCTCTTTGCACTTGGTGTGAGCCGGAAAACTGGGTGAATGGCAAAAAGCTGTTGTGAAACAAGAAAAATTAGAGTTCCATTTGTTACAAAGAAACGTAAGCTGCTTTCTATGATGGAAATACATATACACTGTAAATATGCTTCAGCTAAGGACAGTGGACCCTCCAGTGTTATAGTTTACAGACACATTTATATGATAAGAGAAATGCTGAGATTTGGTTCTTTGCCTGAGGGGAGAAAACTGGCCAGATGTCCAGTGATCCTAAAAATAGGTAAGTTTCTACTGTAAAACCTATTACTTCACGGGGAATAATGAGAGAAACACAGCCATGCTCTATGGAAAAGATCAACCAAGAAATAGCCAAGATAATTTCCTTCATTTGACCATAAACCCATCAAAACTTCATGGAATGTGGTTACTTTATTTATGCGGTAACTGTGTTCAGTCAACCACACACACCGTAGGCTTCCTAAATAAGGAGAGAGATAGAGAGACCGCCACGGGGCCTTTGCGTTCACAGGAATTCCAGTATTGGTGCAAGTCTCCAGAATCCTGAGCAATTGTCTACTGAACTCAATAGTTGCCCACACAGACTGACCTAAAAATAGGTTGCATCTCATTCTTCCTTGGCATCACTAAACATTTATTTTTTTTAAATATAGCTACTTAACGTGAACTACTTAAAAAAGAGAGTCCAAGAAGAAAGAATATAATCAAATACATTGATTCTGAGAAGCTGATCATCAACTATAGAAATAAGGAAACTGATTTTTTTAATGAAAATACACAATATTAATACGGGCCATAAAAACACTTGAAATTTTGATCAGTATCATGTCGTGGAAGTTAGGCCTATTCGACACCACCATGTGTAATTCACTTTTTCTTTTTCTTCGTATTTTCTTTGTGTCTTGCTGCTTGGTGATGCAGTAGCAGACTCTTGCCCTGCTTCCCCGCAGTTCTGTCTGAAAACAGCTGTTTTTCCATCCAGTCCTCCAAAGAGCAAATTATCAGTGGAACTATTTTGCCAAAAAGATGACTTGTTTTAAAATACAAAACAGCTGTGGTCAGGATGTGGGTTCAATTCCCACACACACAGGGCACATACATAGGTGGAACGTTCAATCCCAAGTCAGGCCACAATGGGAGGCAACCAACTGTCTCTCACATCCCCCCACCCACCTCTCTCAAATCAATAAACATATCCCCAGGTGAGGACTTAAAAATAATAAAATAAAACACAAAACAGAAAGTTATAGCCAATAAGCAATCAACTTAGTACCAAACATTACATCTTCGGGGTATATTTTAATGGAGATGGCATTCGTGGAAGTCCCTAAGTAAAAGCTAGAGAATTACAGTCTGTCGATGTGTTTCCCTCATCATAGTGCGCAACTGGCGTTTTCAAAGGCACGGATGATGTTAGCTGTTAAGGGGGTTACCACTACATATTAACCCTTTTTGAAAAATCTTGTTGATTGGTTTATCCCCAAGGAAAGCGGGTGAGCCTGTGCAGCAGCTAGTTTGCAACACCATCAGCTGTGGTTTTTGAGATTTTTGAAGCCATGGAGCTATTTCTTCAAGCACACACTGGAAATCCTCTTTACAAGAAGTGTAACTGCTCTGGCGGAAGAGATCACAAGGACCCCGACTCTGAATCTAGACCCCATTCATTCCCTTCACTTCCCTGAGAAGCAAAGGGTAACCGTGAACCTTGGGTACAAAACCGGCCTTGTTTTATTTCTTTATTTCCTATTTTGTTTCTCAAAAATAAAAATGTGTGAAGTTTCAAATTTCTAAGCAAAACATACTTTGGAATTTAAGAAAATAAGCACAAAACCTCTCTGCATATGTAACAGGATCTGAGCATAAATTTTAACAGAACGAGCTAAAAATTGTTAGCTTAACCTGTCCCGTTCTCGTCTCAGACCGTCTACCTCTAGGTTCTCTTTGTTCACGGCAGCCCGCAGCCTCTCCAGAGCCGCCAGCCTCTCCTCCAGGGAGTGAAAGGAGGCACAGTTTTCTCCTCCTCGTGCATGTTTGGGCCCCTTCAACCAAAATTTTAAAAATAAGATTGTACTGACATGAAAACCGTTTCTGGCTTCAATTTAAAAATTTTAAATAGTATGATTTCACTCCACAGGGTGGGAGGGAGAAAAATGTAAGTCTAGAGTTATTAGTGACTGAGATTTTTGCTACAGATGAACGGATACTGCCATCTACTGTTGAGAAAAAAGAAAATGGTTGAGAAAAAAGAAAAAGCCAAAAGTTTTCCGCCTTTTATTAAGGTTTTGACAAATCGTAAATTCAAAACGGGAAAAAATGGCTTTACAAAAGCCGTCAGTGTCTCCTCGCTTAGACAGCTACTTAGTATCCATAAAATAGTTTGAAAACTAAATAGAATAAAAAAGTATAACAAACCAGGAAACTTTCTTCTCTAAAATCAGAAAAATTGCTGTGTGTAATTATTCTTACTTTTGATTAAAGGTTGAAAGAAAATCGTTGTTTTATCAGTTACCTTTTGGCCCACCATTTTAGATACTATAATGAAGATGAACTGTAAGTAATTTATCCCTTTTTAATTGTCTTAACTTTATTTCAAAATTAAAATTCATATGTAGATTAATTTATTTTTTGTTTTCCTGTAAAGCCACTAAAAATGCATAAGGCAAATTCAGTTTTAATTTTATTTTTAAAAGATTTTATTTATTTATCTACTTTGAAAGGGAGGGAGAGAGAGAGGGAGAGAAACATTGATTAGTCGCCTCTCGCACGCCCCCAACTGGGACTGCTACCCGGGCATGTGCCCTGACCCGGAATCCAACCAGCAACCTTTTGGTTTGCAGGACGACATTCAGCCCACTGAGCCACACCAGCCAGGGCTTAATTTTAGATTTAGTTATAAATATATTTTCTTTAGAAAAATAGGGTAATTAACACGTAGCCTTTCTTAGGACTCTACTAGGGCACACTTAAGTTCAAATGTAGAAAAAGCCCATGTAGGGTAAAATGCTACCACAAAGATCGCATCTGCATCGGAGAATCAGCCACATTAAACCCTCCCTGCCAATGTGGGGAGACAGAGTTCTGTGCCTCCAGATCCATCACCGTGAGGAATGAGTTGCCTTTATTCTGGTGGCTGGTGTTGAGCTGGAAGAAATAATCTGGTGGCCAAAATTCAGTTATTTTCACACATAAAAGAGCATTTCCCCTTTAAATAATATTTACTTAACTCTGTCAGCAGCCAAGCACCGTGCCGTGTCCTGTCTCAGCTATCCTGCAGTCCAGAGAAGTGGATGTGGGGTGTGACGCAGAGCAAGCCCCCAGCATGCACATCTAGGAAGAAAAAGGAAAAAGACGTAAAAACTGCAGGGTGTCAGTCTGTGTGTGAAAGCTGATTACTCTCTCTGCGCTGTGTAAGTGTGTACGTGCGTGTGTGTGTGTGTTTAGAGGTATTTAAAAAACTGAGGACTGATTTGTTGTACCAACAATTCTGGTTCCAACCATTGTGGATTATTTTGCTGACCTCATTAAGGAATTTTCTTTATAATTAACATTGGTCTAGAGCTGTTTATAAGGCACCCTTACACATGCCACAATTTATTTGCTCATTTAACAAATGCGTACTGAATACCAGCCACGTGTAAGGTTCTCACAAGCATCAGAAAAACAAAGCTAAAAAAAATTCTTCAAAGATCTTCACAGGCTAGATAAAGAGAGTAAGAAGCAACCTCACAGCTGAGTTTACAAAATAATGTAAACCTCAGAGAGGAATGAAGGGGAACTACGTCAGAACCAAAGATAGATAGCAGATCCGTTTCTGCTTGGGTGACAGGCAGGAATCAGGAAGGTGTAGGCGATAGAAAACTGCATAGCACATGAACCAGCAGAAGAAATGTGTCCTGAGAACCACAGGTCACTGTTGGATGTGACATGCACAGCAGCATCAGTGGGTGAGTCTGGTGAGGAAGTATCACTCAGAGGAGTCCAAGGCGTATATGCCTAGTGTCATATCAGCAGGAAAGATATGAAATGAAATGTTATAAGAAAACAGTTTATAAGCAGAAAAGTAGTGTTGTGTCCACAGTCACCCCGAACTCTCATTATCCCACAGCTTTGAACCAGAATAGATGGTCCACATGCCTCATAGCTAACATCCCAGCCGAAAGGGGCCCTGCCCCATAATACTCTAAGGACCATCTCTGTGCCAGGACCTTGATGGAAAGGGAAGACTTCTGAAGTCCACACACTGGTACCAGTTCGTTCTTCTGGTGCACTAACTCTGACTTGCCATGCCAGCTGTCTACTAAGATCTACCAAAAATGGGGAGGAGATGAGGCTCCAGGACATGCAGATTTCTTGCTCCTAAGAGGAGCATAGACTAGGAACTGAAGGCTGTGTTTACCACACTGAGTTGACTCGAAGCTGCAGGCATATGGGAGTCACTAGCTATTCTTGGGCAAAGAAGTTAGAGCATCTGATTTGTATCTTAAAGAAGTCATCAGCATTGTAAAAGACAGGAGGTCAGATTGGAGGCCAGAGGTGGGGAGCTGTTACAGGATGTCAGGCTAGAGGGTCCGCAGAGGCAGAGAGGATGGAAGGACAGCAAGACCAGAGAGATGCACACTGGCGGGTGGAACAAACAGGGCTTTGAGACCCACCCTGTTTACTTCAGGGTAAGGGAAAGAACGGAGTCTAAAACTACTCTAAAACTACTCGGTCTCCAGCTGAATGACAAACTGGATTAGGGAAGAGGAGGTAGGGAGGGAGATGAGAAACAAATACCTATTTTTTAACTTTTTTTTTGAAATAATTATAAATTCACAAGATATATATATATATTGGCAAATATAGTATAGATAGGTCCCATTTACCCCTCACCCTGTTTTTCCTGATGGAATCATCTTACATAGCTATAACCCAACATCAAAACCAGAAAAAAGACCTTGGTACAATGTATGTGAATAGTTTGTTGTCATTTGAGTAAGTGTGATTTGTGTAGCCACCAGTGTAACTGAGACATGAAACTTTCTTTACAAGTATCTCCCTCGTGCTCCCCCTTTATAGATACATCCACCCTCCCCAACCCTTCACTATCCCTATTCCTGGCAACCACTAATCTGTTCTTCAACTCTGCAGTTTCGTCGTTTAGAGAATGTTATGTAAATAGAATTACACAGTATATGACCTTTGAGACTTGCTTGTTTCACTAAGCATAATGCCCAAGATGCATCCAAGGAGTTACATGTATCGATAGTCTGTTCCTTTTTATTGCTGAGTAATATCCCATGATGAGTACAGCACATTTTGCTCAACCTTTCACCCACTGAGGGACATTGTGGCTGCAGGTTTGGTTATGAAAAATAAAGCTGCTGTGCACACTGGTGTATCAGCTTTATAAAAACATAAGAAGCTTCATTTCCCTGGGTTAAATGCCTGGAGGTGTGATTGCTGGGCCATATGGTAAGTGTGTGTTTAGTTTTGTGTATGTTTAGAAATTGAATAAGGCTTATCTTTCAAATTAAGTATGATTTTCTTCTTGTTTTGAAAGTAAGAAATGAGAAGCATGGTGATTAGTAGCTCAGACTTTGGAGGCAAACAGTCTTGGGCTTGAATCTGGCACTGCCATCATCGACTGTGAGACTTGGCAAATGAATTAACCCTGCTGTACTTACGTGTCGTTTTTTTCTCATGGGTAAGTTTCTGTAACCTGTCAATGGCACCAAATAGCACCAGAATGATAATTTGCTGCTTTTCTTGAATACAGGACAGGTGGGATTTCTAGGAATGAAATGTATAAGTGTGCCTGTTATCGAGTAAGGAAAAGAGAAGCTGGGCTGGATAGAGCTGAGAATGCAGCTGATGAGGCAGTTTACACTTCAGTTAAGATGGGTAGAGAGTGAACTGGAGACTGAGATGGGACAGGAGAATGAGGAATGGATGAAGGTTTATAACGGGACAGCTGAAGGAAAATCTAGACTAAGCCAGTTCCAACATTCACACAGGAAAAAACAAATGGGATGTGTGATTTGATTAAAAAATTAAAAAGACTCTCAGTCTAGCAGGGTTCTGGTTGCTGGTGGTTTTCTAAGCTACAGGTGTTGTGAGGGATTCAGGGGTGGAAGGAGAGGGAAAGTATGATCAAGTCAGCAAATATTATGACTCATGCTTCATATGTGGTTTTAAGCTCCAGAGTAAAGGTGTATCACATTGGGGTGGAGATGGCATTATAGGTGATTTAAGAAAGGCTGGCTCTAGGTAGAAGTCTGCAGGAAAGGTCAAATAAAAGTAGAGATTTAGACAAGCTAGGGCCAAGTTGAAGGAGGCCATCAGGGGCAATAAAAGGCAGAAACATTCTCAAGTCCAGGCAACCAGAGTCAGCTATCAGGAGACCAGCAAAATAGATGAAGGAAGAGGAATGAATACATTTCTGATTCTAGAACACGTATTTTTGCTTTTTATTTGTTTTCTGCTGTGTGCTGCTTCTGTGAAGGCCTGTGCCTTTAGGCATTAGTTCTAGCCAGAAAGAGATCAAAGACTGGGCTATCTTTGATGAGAATAAAGGATTGAAGCTATCTCATGCAAGATTAGTAGAGGAGCCCTGGCCATAGAGGGCCATAGAGTTGGTAGGTGGCTGATTGATCTTTCTCTCGCACATTGATGTTTCTCTCTCTCTCTCCCACCATTTCCTCTCTCTCAAAAATCAATAAACATAGTTTGAAAAAAAAGATTAGTAGAGGTGAATGTATCAGGATGCTTTTGAATGCAAATAATAGTTAAAGCCATTTGAAGGAGCCTCAAATAATAAAGAAAATTATAACCTCATATAACAAAGTCCAAGGAAGAAGATTCCAGAGCAAGTCAAAATAGCAGCACAAAACCATCAAGGACTCCTCCGTGAGTCCATCCTTCCTTCTGCCATCATCTTTACACTGACCTCTTGTGGCCACAGAATGTGGATGGGCAAACAAGGTAGTAATCCCAGGATACATCCAAGAAATTTCTTTTAGAGGTTTAGAATCAGAAAATTTAAAAACTAATCCTGATTAAAGGCTTCAGTTAGTTGAATTATAACCGACTGAAATTCATTAGATCGTTCTTTATGTTTTATACTTGCCCAGGATTTCTCTCTAACATCAGGATCAGGCCATCTTCATGGGTTTCAATGAACTTCCTTTAGTCTCGTTCTCAGGACTTGGAGAGATGTCTCAAACTATTTCTTTTCAGAAAGGAACTGTATACTTAAATTTGCATAGTAGAGTACTTTCATATGGCTTGTTTAATCTAATCTTTATGAATCCTTGTGAGTTAGAGCAGATATTAAAAACCTCATTTTGAGATGGGATAGGCTCAAGTTTAAGTGAATTTCCTCAAGTTCAAGTTTAAGTGAAGGTCACTGAGAAACTACATTGCAAAATTGAGACTTAAGACCAGATATTTTATTTCTCAGTTCAGTGCTCTTTCTAATCTTGAGGACAATAAGTCTGATTTCTCTGGGCCAGTCCAGGTTTCACATGCGAAGTCAGTCTCCCATCACTACAATAATAACTGTTGGAACACAAGAGTTGGTTTTCATATTAAAAATACACAAGCACTATAATCAAAACTGTGGGAGGGCCCAAAAGTGGAATCAAGTCAGACACTCAAATACTCTAAATTTCAGTGTGATGAATAGTTGGCTATCTTTCATCCCCTTCCATTCCACCCACTAAAGTGGAAATGAGGAAAATTAGATTAAGTACCATGGGGCATGGGTAGGTGGGAAGTACAGTGGAAGCATTACTTAAGAGAGGGGTATCATAGACCTTGCTCACCTCAGTTTTATTCTACATAAAATTCAGATAATAGTACCTACAATACACTTTTTTTTTACTAATAAAATAAGATGGTGATCATTTAAAAAATATTCAGCAAAGGATTATTTGAGTACTAGAAGAATAAAGGACCCCTTGCTAATATATGACCTAGACTCTAACTTCACATGGGGGAGGGTGAGATAAAAGTTCCAACCCCCTAAACACCTCGTTGATTCCCCTAGCAACCAGCCCCCATCCTTAGATGCTTTCCAAAGTCACCTTGTTAACAAACACCTGTGTGGCTCAAAGCGTTTGCTATGAATATCAAGACATCTTTCTCACTCTTATCACTTAGGAAATTCTATGAGTTTGAGGAGCTCTGTGCCAGAAATTAGAAGGAACACCAAATACATATTTCTTATTATAAATAACACTCCTCTCCCCAGTCCACCAAAACTACTCTGACCAATACACAGGACGACCATGCAACTTATTGTAAAACCAGAATTTTTGAGAATGAAAGAGAACATAATTAGCAATTACCCTGGAATGAGAGGTATAAACAGGACTCATCCTATATCATACTAGGACTTACAGCAACTCTGTAAGTATTTCCACTTGGACGTTTTGAATCTTACTCAACATTAAAACACTGAACCATTGTTTTTCCTACAAAAATATGTTCTTGTTCATGTTGTTAAATTCCATCTATATTCATTCCATTTGCTCAAGCCTGAAACCTGGGAACCATGTCCAATTTACCCTTCTCTTACATCCATTTCATAAAACCTCTATCATAGAACCATCTATAAAGTATAACCATCTACAAAGCATAAAATCTCTATCATAGAACCATATACAAATCTCGATCATAGAACCGTCTACAAATATGTATACTTCTGTCCTCCTCCATCTCCTAAATCCTTCTCCCCTACCCATTGTACCCTGTTCATTTCCTTCACAGGCTGTAATAAGGACCAAAACGGGTGCTGTAACACATCATAAATTCCTCACTGAGCAGGGTATGGTGGGTATTCACACCCCAGGCATATACTGTTTTAGTAAAACATTAATTTTTGCCTTAAGCAACCTCTAGCCATCGTTTCTGTGCATCTAGGTTAACATGCCATCAACACACTAACCCCAATTTCAGCCACCCTCAGGAGAGCACATAATCTTGTGATCTGTTCTGGAATCCAGTCCTCACTCTCTCCTCCCTCCGTGTAACCTTCCTTGTGTTCCCTCCTTAATTTCAAATGCTTAAAAGAAGCTGCAAAACTGTTACTCTGAGGAGCGTTTGAGATTTCTCTCCCTGACATATGTCATCAAATAAATTTCGTTTACCTCAAATAAACTCATAGTATTTTCTACAGGTTTGGATGTTTCTTACTTTGACAGTAATTATAGATTTGCTAGTGTACCTGTCACTGTCTTGTCTAGTGTACTTGCCAGGGACCCTAAGGGACCCAGTGCCTGGCATTCTTAGCACCCAGCATAATGCCAACACTGACTTCATACTCAATAAATATTTATTGGATGAATGAATACATGAATAAATGGATACAAAATAAGCAAACCTCCTGCAAAACACCTTTGGGAAATTTGGTGTAAATAGTGTGAAATTGAGAATAATATAGCTGAGTATTTGTTGGCCCTATTAAAAAATCGGTGTCTGAATCTTTGAGACAAAGACCTAACAACCAAGTAAGGTCAGAGTTAATGCTAGGAAATGGCAAGAATGAAGACAGGCTTGAAGAAAAGCAGGGAACTGGTGAGTTCAAAGTATTCCCGCTACACCTCTCATTTTCTCTCTGTATCATTCCATTTTCATTCCGTTCCAATCTTGCACTAGTAAAGAAGATTACATTGATAAACTGGTAAAACCAATCTTTCTGGTTAAGGAATGAAGGGGACCAAAGTTTTGTGACCATGAAACTGCCTTTTGGGATATTGATTTTAAGCGGTTTATTAAGCCTCAGAAAGAACATTTGATCCTCTCCCTTCCTGCCTAAGAGATCAGGAGGAAAAGACCTCCCAGGAAAGGAATTGCAGGATGTTGCCTTAGCCTAATTTCGCCTAACTGTGAAAAATAGGAAGGCCTCCGGCAGAGGCTTGTCAGTAGAGTCCCTGTGTCCCCTTACTTCCCAGTTGCCTACCAAGGATTTGCCTGTCATACTGGTGCGTGTTCCACTCTTCTTCAACCCATGTAAAGCCCCCATTCTCACTTCTGAAATCTAAGACCCTGTTATCCGCTTTTTCCCTTTGTCCAGAGTATCATATATGCCCAGCATTGCCTCACCTTCTTTGGGAATTTTCATGCATATGTGAATTCCCAAGTGAATGTATCAAAATCTGATTTTCCTTTATTAATCTGTCTCTATTCCTTCGATCATCAGCCCAACAAGAAGAAATTAGAAGGTAGAAGTAAAAATATTCATTATTTTTAGATCCCCACAAGAACACCCTTCTGTCTGATAGAATCTGGAAGTCAACCATTCAGAAGCATTATCATCAACAGTGTTTTATATATGTGTGTGTATATTTATAATATATTATATATAATATATTATATATATACACACACACATTTTCTCTAGAGTCAGGTTGTTGCAATAAATATCAAAGGAGGACTCATTTCCTAACAGGAATAACACACTGGACAATCATCCAACCGCCAAAAGTATTAACGCTTTTTAAGCATTAACTCTAAGACAAAAATTAAACCAGAGGTATAGTCTCAATTCAGTTATAACATCATTCATATGAATCTCTCTGTGATAAACAACCAACCAAACAGGGTGAGAGCTGCTGCCAGAAAGAGGAAGGAATAGGAGTGGGAGATGAAGAAAGGCCAGGAGCTGGCAGTTTTCATTAGTGTAGCTTGTTCTTGAAAAGCTGCACACCAACACAAAACACACAAGAGCGGAGTCTTCCACCTCTGAGGAGGACATTTCAAGCACACTCTGTGTTTACAACTTGCTAGCATTTGGCCTACATCCCTGAAAATCACAGCACTGTTGTCAAGTTCGGCTCTGCCTCAGAATTACTTACTGTTTCTGTACCTTTCTTATTTGATATTGGAATCAATCACAAAGTATATGCATGGTAAAATTTGCTGTTACAAAACATCTCTAATAGGAGAAAACTTACTTGCAAATATATCTGGAAGTTGAAAGTCCTGCTTTTAGAAATGGCAATACCACCTATCATTGTGTGCAGAGCCTAGAAATACAAAGTGGGAGAAGAGCAGACCCCAGAGTCTCTGAGGCGGGCCTCCTGGGTTGTAAGGAACTTTTCCTCCAGGACAGAAGCCGCCTTCACCCCTCCCCTAGGACCGTATCACTATACGATCATTTGGCAAGAAAGCGATCCTGTTATGGTCATGCCAATCCTCCTGCACTAGTTAAGGTACTTTGGAGTGGAGGGAAAAAAAAACCCTCCAACTCTGATTGGCTTAAACAATCAAGGTAATTTGTCAGCTCATGTATCTGCAAAGTCCAGAGTAGACAATGCTTTAAGTAAGGTCCACTGACGGCTCCACCTTTCCTCTGCTTCTGTGGATCCTTCCTTTATTTACATGTTGACTCTGTCAGACTGGCTTCCCTTTGAGCTACTTATAGCAGCAACACTGGTTTCTTGCTTCTTCATTCCTCTTCAAGGACAAAGACCCTTACTTCACTCAACCATTAGCCTGAAGTGCTTGACTTGTTCCAACTGGATGACCCCAGAAGAAGAGATCATGATGGCAAGAGAGATGGGATTAGAACCATCCTGGATATAGGCAAGGGTCAATCCATCCCACCTACAATGCGTGGCTGCAGCTGAATGTAGGAGGTGTGACATACCAAGGCATCATGTCCACATCCAGCCTCTGTGTGGATTTCCTTGATCCATCACTTAGATGGACAAGGAAAAGCTGAGAATAGACTCTCTCAGTGGTTTTAGTCATTCTTTCTGTCTCCCTCCTCACTTTCTCTTCTTTTCTCTTCTCCTCCACCTTCTTCTCCTACCTTCTCCCATCCCTCCCTCCTTCCCTCCCTCTCTCCCTCTCCCTGCGATCTTTCCCTCCTGCTTTGTTAGAACTAGCAGTGAAAGCAAGGTAGGAAAGAAAATGAGGAAAGGTAGTGCAGCAAAGATATAATGCCTTTCATTTTAGTAAAAGGACTCTGGGAAAGATTCAGTTACTCAATCTGCAGTTACACAAGGTTTGCAGCTGCGGCCAGATCTAGTGCTTTAGGTATGTAGATGTATGTGGTGATCAAGAAAAAAAATCTATTTGGGGAAATTTTAGAAGAGGAAGCAAAACAGGTTGATTACCCAGAGGTACTATACAAGTCTGGACAATTATTCAAACCAACTACAGTTGGCTCTCTGTATTTATGGGTTTTACATTCTCAGATTCAACTAACCACAGATCAAAATAGTCAAAACAAAAACCCCAGAAAGTTCCAAAAAGCAAACCACTTGAATTTGCCACTGGCCAAGAACTTTACTGAATCCAGAGGAAATAAGTGATGTATAGGCATAACCTGCTGTAGCTGATATGTATAAATACTTTACCATTTTATATAAGGGACTTGAGCATCTCAGGATTTTTGTATCTGAGGGATAACCAATCCCTAAGGAACCAGTGCCTCAAGCATACTGAAGGGTGACTGTAGTACCGCTTTTAATAGTCATGAACTCTTAGAAATTAAGTAAAGAAATAAAAATAACCCTGGCTGGTGTGGCTCAGTGGACTGAGTGCCAAAGGGTCAATGGTTTGATTCCTAGTCAGGCCAAATGCCTGAGTTGTGGGCCAGGCCCCCAGTAGGGGGCATACAAGGAACAACCCCACACTGATGTTTTTCTACCTTTTTCTCCCTCTCTTTCCCCCTGTCTAAAGATAAATAAATAAAATCGTTTAAAAATACTGTAAATATTGTGCATAATAATTATTCATAATTGCTAAGAAAAATAGAAAACAACGTAAGTATTCAACAGTAGGGAAAGTGTTATGTAGACGATGGCACATCCATTCAATGGAACAATAGGCAACAATATTAAATAATAGTTCTGAAGGCTCTGTAATATTACAAAATAATGCTTATGATTTACTACTATGTAAAAAAACAGAATTTGAAAAATAGTTATGTAAAATGTGCATATCAGATATAATTAGGTAAAATATATGTGTAAAAAGAGACTGAAACAAATATAGTAAATGATACTTGAGTTTTACTGACGTGATTATTTTCAACTTATTTTGTGATACTGTTACATTAAGTTTATAAGTGAAAGAAATTAGAAAGCACTATCACTCGGCAGATACCTTCTCAGCACTTTGCCTCTGTGCTGGTAAAAGAGCAGTTACAATTAGGTGGTCTGTTGTCTCTCCCGACAGTACTCACTCATTTATTCAACAAAAAATTAGTGAGCACCTATTATGTACTGGGTACCAGGGATAGATCAGGAAGATAAATGGCTGGGCCCCTGCCCCTGTCCTACAGCCCACTGAGGAAGATGGGCAATAAGCAGATAATGTACTACAAATCTGGAAACATGGTATAAAGGTAACCAATACAATATCATAATAGGAAGTGGAACCTATTTTTAATATATTTTATTGATTATGCTATTACAGTTGTCCCATTTCCCCCCTTTATTCCCTTCCACCCTGCATACCCCCCAACTCACATCCCCCCACCCCCTACCTTGGTTTGTGTCCATGGGTCATACATATAAGTTCTTTGGCTTCTGCATTTCCTATACTATTCTTAACCTCTCCCTGTCTATTTTGTACTTACCATTTATGCTTCTTATTTTCTATACCTTTTCCCCCATCCTCCCCACTCAACCTCCCCCGTGATAACCCTCCATGTGATCTGCATTTTTGTGATTCTGTTCCTGTTCTAGTTGTTTGCTTAGTTTCTTTTTGGTTTTGTTTTTTTTAGGTTCGGTTGTTTATAGTTGTAAGTTTGTTGTCATTTTACTGTTCATTTTCTGATCTTCTTTTTCTTAAATAAGTCTCTTTAATATTTCATAAAATCATCTTAGTGAAGGGCTTAGTGATGATGAACTCCTTTAACTTGACCTTATCTGGGAAGCACTTTATATGTCCTTCCATTCTAAAACATAGCTTTGCTGGGTAGAGTAATGTGTGATATAAGTCCTTGCTTTTCTTGACTTTGAATACTTTTTTCCAGCCCCTTCTTGCCTGCAAAATTTCTTTTGAGAAATCAGCTGATAGTCTAATGGGAACTCCTTTACATGTAACTGTCTCTCCTTTTCTCTTTTCTGCTGCTTCTAAGATTCTCTCCTTATCTTTAATCTTGGGTAACTTCATTACACTGTGTCTTGGTGTGGTTTCCTTGGGTCCGACTTCTTTGGGAATCTCTGAGCTTCCTGGACTTCCTAGAAGTCTATTTCCTTTGCCAGACTGGGGAAGTTCTCTTTCATTATTTTTTCAAGTAAGTTTTCAATTTCTTGCTCTTTCTCTTCTCCTTCTGGCACCCCTATGATTCAGATGTTGGAACATTCAAAATTGTCCCAGAGGTTCCTAAGCCTCTCCTCATATTTGTGAATTCTTGTTTCTTCATTCTGTTCTGGTTGATTATTTATTTCTTTTTCTAGTCCAAACTGTTGATTTGAGTTCCAGTTTCCTTCCTGTCCCTGTACATTTTTCTTTATTTCATTTTTCATAGCCTTCACTTTTTCCTCTATTCTGTGATCATACTCAACCATTTCTTTGAGCATCCTGATTACCAGTGTTTTGAACTGTGCATCTGATAGATTGGCTATCTCTTCATCACTTACTTGTGCCTTTTTTTTTTTTTTTGGTCTCAGCATGCCTGTTACATAGTAAAGGGTGGAGCTTTAGGTATTTGCCAGGGTGGGGCAACCCAGGTCACTGTGTTGTGGTGCTGCACATGGGGGAGGGGTCCAAGAAGGAACAATGCTGCTTGCTCAGCTCTCTACCAGTTTTTAGTCACTTCCCCCGGTACTCACAGGCAAATTGGGCCCTTCTGGTGGATTCCCCAGTGGGTGGACTTGTGTACATTCAACTCCCTGTGGGTCTCTCCAACAAGCTCTCTTGTGAAGCTGGAAGTTTCTCCCACCACTTCAACCCCCACAGATTTTTTTCAGTCAGAGGTTTTAAGGCTTTATTTCCCTGCACTCAAACCCTGGGTTGCATGGTCTGTCTTGCTCCCCAGTTGTTCCTCCTGGTTTATCTGTATGCAAATGTGGGACTGCCCACTGCACCAACTGCCACCTTGCCTCACACTTGTCCTCCAGCTACCACCTTGCCACGAGTCCTCTCCACCCAGCTACATGTCTCCACCCCTCCTACCGGTCTGAATGAACGTTTTTTCTTTAACTTCTTAGTTATCAGACTTCCATACAGCTTGGTTTTCTGTCAGTTCTGGTTGTTTTTGTTTTTAAATTTGTTGTTTTCCTTCTTTTGGTTGTGCGAGGAGGTACAGTGTATCTGCCTATGCCTCCATTTTGGTGGGGAGTCCCAAGGGGAACCTATTTTAAAACGGATGTCAGAGAAACTTTTGAGCAGGTGGTGTTTAACTTGAGGCAGAGATGAAAAGGTGCCGGGAACTGCAAGTGGCAGTACAGAGCAATTTAAGCAGAGGACCTTAGGTGAGAAAGAGCTCGGCAAGTCCTGGGAACTGAAAGGAGGCCACGTGGCTGGAGCATAATGCAAGAGAAGAGGGGTTCAATTGAGGCTGGAGAGGTAAGCAAGGACCAATTCATACAAAATCTTGGTTAACAATTTTGTATTTTATTCCAAATGCTATGTGAAACCATTGAAGGGTACACAGAGAGAAACATTGTTCAGTTTGCATTTTGTAGGGTAACGGGATCACTTGGGCTGCATTGTGAGGAATGAGGACAAGATAAGAAGCAGAGGGACTAGTCAGAAGGTCTTCACAGGAGATGGTGAACTGGAGTAGGGTGGTGGAAATGGTGACGGATTAGACTAAAAGGTTTCGGTGTGTATTTTCAAGATAGACCAGATGATATGCTGGGGAGAGGGGGAGTGAATCAAGGATGATGCCCAGATTAATGGTTTGAGCAATTGGGTATATGGCAGTGGCACTTGTGGAGATGGGGGAAATGGAGAATAGATTTGGGGAATAAAATGAAGAATTCAGTTAAATTTAAATAGCACTGAACTGCAACACATAATCTGCTATGTATATTCCTTCACTCCAGGAAGACCTTAAAGGACGGGGAGCGTGTTTTTCACCTTTAAAGTCTCAACATCTTGTACAATGCACATGCTGCAGATGATGCATTCAGTGTTTGTTACACGAACATTACAGCTTTGCAAATATTCCTTTCACTCCAGTGCAATAAGATTTTAGTTATTGTGAAAAGCCTGAGTTTAGACAGGGAAAACTTGATTGGCCATTAATTATTCTTTAACTTAAGAGGAAAAAAGTACGAGATTCTTTATTTTTTAATCGTTTGTTTATTTTTCTGTAAACTAAAATGGAAGTGAAAAGCTTTAATGTGTGTTTAAATTCTTGGGCCTGCTACCGACCTTGTTCAAGTGATTTTTGCCCCCCAGTGTCTCCGTGTCTCCGTTTGCAAAGCGGAGATAATGGCAGTCGCCTTATCTCACAAGGATGTCATGAAAATGAGTCAGATAAGTTGCTTTGCCTTCCTTGAAGAGGGACTCTAGAAAGTACGCATTATTAGATACGATGATGAATACCCACAACTTCAAAGATGTTCTTAAATTGCCCCCCCCCCCGCACGCCCCAGTCTTTGAACGTGTTAAGCCTCTGAATAGCACTGTGTTAGGTGTTTATACATTTCTGGCGAGCTTTCACCTCTTGTTAAAGCAGTAAATGGTCTTTGAACAAATGCATTTCTCATTCTTTGATAGCTATGCTTCCTTGTTTGTACACTTGAAAGATGATTATCATCTGGCACATGAGGTCAAGTTGAACTCCTTGGTGCTATTACAGTTCAATTGCTGCTTTAATTGAGTTTTTCTTCTAAGCTTGAAAATAAGTCATTTGTTTTATGTTGGTAAGCTGTGTGCATTCTAAAAAGCAATTGTGTGAGGTAAATACAACTATTTTCTACAAATGATATGTATAAATAACTCTTTTCATTTTAGCTATAATAACCTCATTCAAAAATTAATATAAAATTCACTATTTTTATTTCTTCATTGACATATTTTTCTGATGGTTTTTCCTAAAATTGCTTTTCAATAGCTATAATTATACATTTTAACATTTTCAATATAGACAGCCATGGCACACATATAAATATCACCAAAGTGAAAACCTTCAGCCCTCCAGACAAAAAACAAAATAGTAAACATCATCCAGACAACATTTCTTTTTGCGGGCGTGCATCTAGTTCATAATTAGTGTTACAGAACAAACTGACAAGCCAGTGCCCTTCCGCCCTCATCCACACATCCCTTACCTATAGACGCAACACAAAACAAAATTCTCCTGCTAGATCGGCCCCAGTACTCCCATCATCCCATCAGAGTGCTGTAAAAGCTCTCTTTGCCAAGGAGAAGAATATGACCTGCCTCTCTTCTTTAATAATAACACCCTTCCAGTGTGTTACTGCCCATCTGACAGAGGTGGACCCTGAAGCTGGATGACTTACAGTGTGTCCCCAGCTAGGTCAGAATACAGGCTAAAAGTGCTTGCCCACAAGGGCACCCTCATTACCATTTCTTCCTGTTTCCATTTTTCTCTCAAGGAAGAAATGAGAATTGAGACAACACAAATAAAAACACTGCACACTTTGATGAATTTCCAAGAGGGGAGATCTAAATCAGGTAGAAGGCTGAACGGGAAATAGTCTCAGTTCCACCATGCAATGGTAGAAGCTTCCTCACAGGCTCACCAGGATCTGTCTGACAGAATGGACACTGAAGGGCAGGCTTATCTTTCGGGCAGAACCACTGGGACAAGTTTCCTAGGTCCTATAGGTGGGGAAGGAGTAGTACTATTTCAGAATATCATTAAAGTTAGATTTTGAAATTCATCTTTAGTCATATTCCCAGGAACCGATAAAAGGTGCCAACAACCTAGCCTCTTCTCAAATACGGTTATCTTGTGTAGGCCTTGAACAGGTGGAATGGCCCAAACCCCATTTCTGGGGAAGGCATTCCTAACTTCCGGTATTACTGAATTTGGGTAGGCCAAACGTCATAAATTAGCCTATAATGGGCCAGATTTTATCTCAAAATGCTTAAAAAGAAACTTTATTTTCATTGTTGAAACTATTATGGAGGTCCCCAGTTCCCCCCTCCCTTGCCCGCTTCCACCCAACCCACACCAGTCACAAGGTCAGGGGTCCCCAGGCCACCTTTGTTTCTGACCAGCAGGATACAAATTCAGAGGTTCCCACTACCCTCTCAGGTTTGATGATTTGCTAGAATGACTCAAAGAACTTGGGGAAGTGTAGGACTGATGACCACAGTCTTATTATAGCAAAAGGATTCAAATCTGAACCAGCCAGAGCAAGAGACATATAGGGTGAGCTCTGGGAGGGTCTCCAATGTGAAGCTTCCATTATTCTCTCCTGTGTCCTCAGGGACACACGATCCTCTCAATGAACTGATATGTGACAATACAGAGAGTACTGCCAACCTGGGAAGCTCATCCAAGCTTCAGTTTGTCCAGAATTTTTATTGGGGCTTCATTACTTTGGCATGATTGGTTGAATCACTCAACTCCATCTTGGACCCCCTTCCTGTCCCAGGTCAGATCGACAATCCCACTTTTGGTCTTTCTGGTGTGACCAGCACCACTGTGAGTCATGTCATAAACTATTAGGTGTAGTCTCGACGGGTCCACCAGGATTATGAAAGGCACTCTTACCACTCAGGAAATTCCAAGGAAATAGAGGCTACTTCCCAGGAACAAAGGCAAGACAAATTCTTCATTATACACCCACACAATATTTAAATTTTATTTCAAAGTAGCTACCAACACTTAAAAATCAGTGCTTACACAAAGTCTAAAGTTTTTTGTCCTCCACTTAAGTACTGGCAATTTTGGGTCTCCATTTGCACAAGGCTATTACCCCCTTTTGAAGTGACATCCATTCTCCTCACCTTCTCCACAGGCTCTATTTTCCAGATTCTTGCCATGATTCACTCCTTTATATCTTTCATGTCCACTGCAGACATTTAGATTTACAAAATCTGGCCTAAGCCTTGGGTATTTCTGCTGTTTTTATTTTCATCACACTACTACCTTAAAAAAATAAATGGGGGAAGAATGATAATTACCTTTTCACATTTCACATTACCTTTAAACCACATCTCATTATGGTTTAAAACCCCTCTCTCTCCCTCTACACTCTGTGCAAGTGAAGGTGCACGTGAGCATATAGGTATGCTTGTGCCATCTATTTAAGTCTTGAACCAAGCTAACCTGAAATTTTTGGCTGCAGAACCAGGACAAGGTGAATTAAAGCTCATGTCATATCCAGGCTCAACAACTACAGCCGCTCCAGCAGTTTAAAAAAGAAGCCCTTCATTCTAGACAAAACCAAATCTACGTTTTTCATTTTTAAAGCTTTTTATAGCTTCCTTCAGGAGCATAAAACTCTCACATCCCCCTCCTGTATTATTTGAAATTCAAAATAAGTAACAAAAAGTAAATGGGACAAATAATTATCTTCAAACTTCACACCTTCTCAAAGCCACTTCTGCAGATGACTTGTTTAAATAATATGAAAGGCATGAAAGCCCTTGCTGGTGTAGCTCAGTGGATTGAGCGCAGGTCTGCAAACCAGAGGATTGCGGTTCAATTCCCAGTCAGGGCACATTCCTGGGTTGCAGGCCAGTTCCCTGCAGGGGATGCACTAGAGGCAACCATACATTGATGTTTCTCTCCCCCTCTCCTTCCCCTCTAAAGATAAATAAATAAATATTTTTTAAAAAGAAAGGCATGAAAGAAATACCAACTACTTCAGAGACCATGTGGACACCTCCAGACTTGGGTACAGGTGTGTCACATTGACCTTGATGTACAGCAGATTCCCCAAAATTGTGGATTCTACATTTGTGAATTCATCGACTCACTAAAATTTATTTGTAACCCTAAAATCAGTATCTCCAGTGTTTTCAGGCATTTATAGACATGCTGCAAGCAGGGAGAAATTTCAGTCACCTAATAAGAAGGTTCCCAGCTAAGATCAAACAAGGTGGCACTCTACCTTCTTGTTCCAAAAAAGAACACTGTAAACAAGTGCCTTTTTAAAACATGTGCCCTTTTTGTGGTGTGTTTAGTGACACTTTGTGTGTGTGTGTGTTTTGTGCTTTCCATTGGTGAGTTTGCTGTTTAAAATGGCCCCCCAAGCATAGCAGCACTGTCTGATGTTTCTAAGTGCAGGGAGGCTAACAGGCCTCCAGAGAAAACACGTGTGCTGTGTTAGATAAGCTTTGTAAAGGTATGACTTATAGTGTTGTTGGATATGAGTTCGTTGTAACCGAATCAATAACATACATTAAACAGAAACTCAAATAAAACAAGATTATGCATTGATCAGTTGATGAAAATGCTGTGACCAGAGGCCCACAGGACCCACATTTTATATTTTCCCTAGGAGAAATGGTTTACTATTCACTAATTCAGCATTTATGGTGACTTTATAGAACATAACTACCACAAATAACAGGGATCACCTGTCCTTCTATTACAGTGAAACATAACATTAGACTTTCCAGCACATAATCGCATCAAAGAAGATTGTGGAGGGAAGCAGAAGGGATGACGGATTGAAACTAAGCTCACAGCCAAGTAACCATTAAGGATGGTATTTTAAACCAGAAAGCGATTGGAGTTAATATTAGCCATCTTTCTTTCCCAGACAACATTAAGGTGCCACACAGTACCATTAAGAGGACACGGGACTTGAAATTTTAAAGCCTTTGTCACTTGTCCCAACTCTGCAAATAATTAACTGAAGCAAGTAATTTAAGCTCCTCTAACTATCAATGCTTGAGGGATTTAAATCTTGTAGCAATAAGAAGTCATAGCCCTTACCAGTCTGGCTCAGTTGGTTGGGCATTGTTCTGCAAATCAAAAAGTTGCTAGTTTGATTCCCAGACAGGGCACATACAAGTGGCAACTAATGAATTGGCATTTCTCTACCACACTTTCTCCCTCCCTACCTCTCCCCCAAAAATAAATAAAATGCTGGAAAAAAAAAAAGAAAAATAAAGAAGTCACATTTGCTATAATTATTTATTATCTGCAAAAGGTTTTCATTTAAATTATCTCACTGGATGAACTTGATGGCCCTTCTTACTCCAAAATTACATAACTTAAGAAAATCATTTTGCCAAAACAGAAAAAAAATATCAAATGTTCATAATACTAAGAATTTTCCCCTGTAGCTCTGGGCTCCTTTTTGAATTGTACTTGTTAAATCATTGCAGTATTTTCTTTTTTTCAAAGGAGAAAAAGGATTCCCAGTAGACGGCCATCCTTTGTCTCAGGCCAGACATCATCCCCACCCTTGTAAATGTGAGGAAGCAAAAGTACCACTAGAGGGAGCAGGAACAAAAGACATGTATTTACTTGTAGTTGCGAGAACCCTGGCAGTCCAAATCTTTAAAGGCACACCTTCTGAGTAAAAGGAACCTCAGTGAAGCAACCTCAGTTACTTCAAAGAATCTAGAAAATCAGGACTAGAGCTTCATTCAGTTGCCCTGAGAATCCTTTCCACAAAACCATACTGCCTGAGGGAAATTCTTTTTCCTTATAGAACATTACCGGCAACAAAGCATTCCGGTTTATCCACATTTCTTAACAGTATGAAACTAAGAATTGTATTAGACAAAACTTAGGGACCTATTTTAGTTACTAGGCTGAGATACTATGGAACTACACATTCATAAAATTGCCAGACATGGTCGTCCTCACTAGCTTTTTTGGACCATAAGGTCAGGATTCAGGCAGGGTGACTTGCCTTCGGAACAGGCCACTGGCTACTCTCTCAGCAACCGCCCCCCAGAATAGCTGCCTGAAGGACGTAAAGGCATTGACTTGGGAAGAATCCACACATAGGCCTAGAGTGAGGTTTTGGGGATAAGTGGGCAGAATAGCCTGTGGGTTGTTTCGTTTAACCTAGTGGGCCATCAGCTTATTGTCTTTTCCGAAAGGAAACCAGACCCAATTCTTTGGGGAATGAGGATGGGGGTATATATTTCCTTGTAAACTTGTTTTCTGTCTGACACCACTTAATAGTTTGCATCCAATGGCAGAGGCAAAGATGAAAAGCAACAACCATCAAGGAATGTTTTCATTGTTTTGAGAACATACTAGCTCTCCTAGTTAATAAATACTTATAAAATGTTTAATAAGCTCTCTGAGAGAAAAATCACTGCTCTTCCGCACTTGATTGAACTGGTCTAGATCTACTTTGGGAGCAGCAAAAACCTCAAGAAAATTCCCAAGCTGTAAATTCGTTGTGCTACAATGATGAAAACCAGAGGGGAGGGGTTTTGCTTCATACAGGACTGGCTGGCTGCCTACCTACCTACTCAGCTCAGTGCCCACTCACTTGAGCCAGCTTTGCAGGCGCCTTCACATGTCCTTCGGCCACCTACAAGTACCCAAGTCCAAGCTGCAGATCTGGAGGCCCACGAGCCCACCATGGACCGCAAACCGAGACAGACTGCTACAACTCAAGCCGCCCTGCACCGTTCTCACACCCCATTGCCCCGCGGCAGGCTGCACGTGTCCGAGCCCAGTCCCTGGTGCAAGTCCCACTGCTCAGGGAAGTGCACCGTGTGCGGGGACCCGCTCCGTTTCTCTCCCTGCGTCAAGTGCTTCACCCTCAGCCCCCAAAGAAACCCGCGGCTGACAGAGCCCAACTCTTCGCGGCGGCAACGGGCACCTCCGGAGAAGCCCCAGGCCGACCGCGGCCTCCAGGCGGGGCACGGAGGCCGGACGGGCGAGCACTGCAGGGTACCTGGACGGGTGAGATAGCCAGTCGCTGACTTTTTTTTTTTTTTAAGCGCTAAACTGGATGGTGGACGGCGGTAGGCCAAGGCTTTTCCACCCGCTGAAAGCCAGCGAGAAAAACAGCGGGCGGTGAGCAAAAGCACGGCGCCTACGCCCAACTCAGTTAGGGTTAGAGTAAAAGGCAGCCCTCACCCGACTCAGGATTAACCCTCCGCATCCAACGCGCAGCAGACTGCGCCTTCTTATAAAGAAGCTGCCGCCGCCCGCGCCCATTGGCCGAGGCTCAACCGCCTAAGCTCTCGCGAGATCCGGCCTCTCGCGGGGGTGGGGGTGGGGGTGTTCAAATTTCTATTTCCGGCCATGGGGCAGTTTGCTGCGCTTTCCCCAGGCCCCGGAGAAGATTTGGGTTTTTTGTTAAGATGTATTTTAAAACTAATTTGTACTTCAGAGTGCTGTTCCCCATCTGCTGCAGACCAGGCACTATGCACTCGACTACCTTCAAGAAATTAGTTTTCACAGAAAAATTGGAAGACGGGAGATACAAACAAGGGATTCTTAACTCCGATCGTGACATTTAGAGCACTTGGATTCTCAGGCAGCACTGAATAAATGACAGTCTTGGCTGGCCTCACTGGGTTGCCTCCAAGTTCCTGCCCTGGTCCCTTCTCCTTAGAATGAATTATCTTCAACATCTTGAGCAGAGGATGGGTTTTATTCAGTATAACTACTTACTGCATTAAGGACTAAAATTCTCTTCTGTTCGGAAGGGCTTTCAAATATTGGTTTTGCCTTAATGTTGTAAAAGGGAAGATATAAACAAAATGTTTACATTTTATTCCCTATTCCCAGGTTACCTGACAAGGATCACTTACAGCCTCACGTTAGAAGTGGAGCCTCACGTTATTGTGGAGTCTACACAATATTCCAGGCTGGTTGTTGAAATTAACTACTTAGAGACCAGGATTAAGGATTGTGTGTGTGCCTGCCTAATCTAGCAAACTACTTCAGGGTCACTTTAAATTTAAATCTCTTAATCTGTTTAAATCTCAATTTCTTAAATTGTAAAATAGGAATAATATTTGTCTATTTTTCTGGGATGTTGAAGTTTAAATTAGGTAAATGATCATTACCATTTTAGAAAAACAGACTTCAATAATTATAAAGCGAGCAAGAGATTGTGATCAGTCTCCAGTGCTTGTGAGTCTACTGAGTGTGGCAATAGTTGTTTAAGCTGCCCTCGGTTTCTACAATTTACCCCATCTACTCTTGCTTACGATCACTAAAATGGGAGAACACGCCAAACATTTAAATGCACCACCTGACAAATCCTTTACTCTAACCAAACTGAGCGAGTTACTGCTACTTGTACATGCCTATAATTTTTATACCTTGGAGCCTTTGCCCTAGTGTTCCCTCTGCCAGGAATGCACTCCTGGTCAATTTTCTTCATCTATATACCTACTTGTAGAGAAGGGGACATAGATGAAAAGGTAAAGTCCTCAATCCCTGTCTTCTAAGAACATCTCTAGTGAGGAAGAAAGACAAGCAACCGAAATTATAAGACTGCATGAATAAAATGGTCAGTAGACTTACATGTAATATAATGTGCTGGAGGACACAAATAATCAACTTAGACTCCATGGAGGAAGCAGCATCTGAACTGGACCTATAAATTCTCTAATACTGTGAGCAAAATAGTTTCTTTGGGGATAACTACTTATTTCAACCTCACACCAACCCTGTCATATTTTGGGATTAGCAACTCCACTTTATAGATGAGGAACTTGATTTTCAAGATGTTTAAACAATTTGCTTAAGTTGTGCAGTTGGCAGGTAAGTGGCAGGGCCTGGACCCAACCCCACATATGCTGCCCCTAAATTCAGAGGGAAGGACACTCCATTAAATTCCAGCTGTCCTTCAAGTCCTGCCTCAGAGCCAAATCTACCAGAAAGTCTTCCTTGAGCTCTCGAGGCATATTCGCTTCTATGAATCCCCAGAGAAGTTTTATACTTTTCTTAGGATACCAAATTACTCTATCTTGTATTATAATTAAGGTATGGATTCTCCTGTTATGCTAGACTGCTGGCTTCCTTGGAACAGGATCTGACTCCAGATTTACCATGTAGACAGATCTGCATAGGGCAGATACTAAATACTTTATGTCAATACTGCCGTCATTCTTTCCATCACACAAAGAAAGGTCATTTCAGACCTTTCTTTCCCCTTTAGACTTATATAATTAGGGCCCAAGGCTTGTCCACTTTTTATAATTTCTTTTTAATTTCTATTGCCCATAATCTTGAGTATAAGACTTAACTACTTTATCTCTACTTTTTAACTGATTATCAAATCCCCAGGGCCTTCCCGGTAAAATTTATCCTCCAAATTATTGCCATGTTCATCTAATTTCCTTAAGTTTTCTGATTTTAAATCTGTTACCCTTTGCTTTTAGGACATTTAACAAAGCCTTCTAGTCCCTGGTTTTAATTTACTTTCCTAGTATTTGCTCTTGGTCTGCTCCATATGTTTCTTCATTTTAACAAAACCATTCTATTCAACATGCCTTGATTATGCTTTGTTCGTTTTCATCCAGCCCTTGCTCATTTCAATTGTGCTTTTCTGGATATCTGCCCTCTTCTCCCCTCTCTCTACCCATCCCAATGCCACCCCATCCATGATGGCATGCCTCTGCTATGAAGTTTTTTCTCATAGCAACTTTCCTGAAGCTTCATTGAACTTAAATCTGTCATTCATTTAGCATATAGCATGTTACATCACAAATTGCACTTTCTCCAAGGGAAATGTAAGACCTCCAAAGTCAAGAATAATTATTTGCAAGCCCTGGCAGGGTAGTTCATTTGGTTAGAGCATCATCCCAATACACCAAGGTTATGGGGTTTGATCCCCCCGCAGGACACATACAAGACTCAACCAATGAATGCATCAATGCATTCGGGAACAACAAATCAATGCCCTCCTCAAATCAATAAATAAAAATGTTAAAAAATGTTTCCTCCAGCATTTAATTTGGTCCTACTCAATAAACATCTGTTGACTGCTTCACCATTATTTTTCCGCATTATAGAAATGCAACAGAAACATGGACATTCCGATAATTGAAATATTTTCTCTTTTCCCAGATACATAATATCCAAAGTTTTCTGTCCCACACACTCAAAACATTTTCTTCTAGCCATTTGTCTGTATTTAGAAGCATCTCTGGTGTACTATGTTGGGACCAACTTCTTTAAATTCTGCAGCAGTGATCCACATGTCCTGGAAGGCAGACAGGGATGCAAGAATAGAGCCTCCCATCCATACTGACATTTTTCTTTCTGGGGGAGCTATAACTTGAACAGGGGTATTGGCAGGTGCCACGTTTGCTATATCTTTAACTAGCCGCTTGTCTAAACCAGGGAACAAGGTTGATCCCCCAGCAAGGATAATATTGGAGAAAAAGGAATTCCTCAGATCTGAATCGCATTTCATTATGCTGCTGAAGCACATCTTATCAATGCCAGGAGTCTCAAGGTTCATGAGAGATGGAGAGAAGAGGGCCTCTGGACATTGAAAGAGCTGGTCATGGAGCTTGATCATCTTCCCATCAGGTAGTTGGTAAACTTTGTCTATAGTACTAGGTTTCTTGGCTATTTCCTCTTCATAGTTCATTGCCACATAACAGGAGGTTTCCTTAATGTCTGCAATAATCTTTCTGTCTGTAGCACTAAGCAGCATGATGCCATGGTCCTTCAACAGCATTGTGAGGTAGTTGGTGAGGTCAAGGCCAGCCAGATGTAGCTGCTGGACACCATGAGGAAGACAGTAACCTTCAAAAATGGGCACGCCCTGGGTAATCCCAGCACCTGAATTCATCACAAAACCAGTTGTGAAGCCAGCAGCAAAGAGAGCCAGCACCCCCTGGATGGACATATAGAAGGCAGGAACCCCCAGATGCTCGAAAAACACCTCAGTGATTTGTTGTCGATTGGCCAGTGGGTTCAGTGCTGGCTCAGTTATCAAGACTGGGACATCACAGGGCTTTAGCTTCAGGTTGTGGTCATAGATATGCTTCCATGTGATCTCCATGTCCCCCCAGGAAGTAATGAGACCACGCTCCACTGGGTAGCTGTAGGAAGAAAAATAGCATAAATAAATGGCAGTTTCTACTTTTCAAACCTGGGTCAATCCCCACATTTATCACCAATATCCCTATATGGTCAGTGACTGCCAGAGCCTCTCGGAGAAGTTAACTACCAGCATAAGTAGCACTACCTTCCTCTGCAGTTTCTGTTGCTTTCCATTCTCCCTAACCACTTTGGAAGACCTTTTGTGACTTAAAAAAAAAAAAAGTTGGCGGAGGCGGGGTTCATCTTCACACAATAGTAATTGAAGAAAATAACCCAAACGACAAAGGTAGCATGAACTAACATTCTTAAATGAATTTTAATGTTATGAATGATAACTTTATACGTTTGGGTACATTTGTACAGATACACAGTGCAAGTAATATTCACTCATTAGATGACCGGTATCCTCGGAGATTCCCGGCCTGGGTTTGCAATAACGCGGGCTAGCTGACACTCTCCTGGCTTCCTTACCTTTTCTCTCACTCACGCACCTCATCAGGGCTCTCGCTCCTTCCCCTCCCCGCGGGTCCTGCCAGTCAGAAAAATGCCTACCTGATGCACAGCGAGCTTCTCCTGTCCTGCACTTGGTCACCCACGCGCAGCTCCAGCGCGGCCTCCGCCGCCCCACTGTGGCCTTTGGCGCGGCCTATAATGTTTGGGTAGGTAACCTGGGGCTCCCGGGATCCAGCCAGGCCCGCCTTAATCACTCCCGAGCCGTTGTCGATCACCACCCGCAGCGGGTAGTTGCTCATGTTGCCCACGCCACCGCCGCCTCCGCTCGCCCCGCTGCTCCTGCTGCCCCGGTTGCGGGGCACAGCCAAGAGGACGGGAAGTGCGGGGCGCAGCGCAGCCCTTAGGCGGCGCTACAAAGTTTCAGTGATGCGCGGGAGCCCACGGCCCCGAATGCCGCGTCACAGAGGCCCCGCAAAGCCCTCCACGCCCAGGCCGGTGGAGTCCGCGGACACGTGGTGCGCTCCACAGTACCGCCCGCCGGGGGGTCTCACAGAGGTCGGGGAGTTGAGCTCTGGCATCCCGGAACATCTTTATCAGGAAAAGGCGATTTTCCTCCTCAAAGATACAATCCAACCCTTCACATGTGGCTTTCTCTAATTCCTCGATGAGCTATAAAAAGTTTTATTTCCCCAAACCATTGAATTCTGATTAACAAGCGTTGGTCTAGGAGCCTGGGAAAGCTCTGGAATACGCTGTTAGATGGGAAAAGATGGAGATATTAGACAAAGGAAAGTTGTCCCAGCAGGGTGGGTAGGTTACTGCTTCTGAAACCTTGTCAACTTCTGAAAAGAAAGGAAAAATGCTAGGATTTAAAGTGAGTTTAAAATTTTTTTATTGTTTCTATATACTGGGCAATAGTTGTGTTTCCTGTGGTTTGTAAGCATAATGTACTCAAAGTCAAAATGGTAGAATCTCGGTATTTATTTATTTGTTTGTTTATTTAAGCGATCTCATCAGGTTATCCCCCGGGGTAATATGGAAACTCATTCTCATAACGAAAAATTCTGGATTTTAAACCTAAGGATGTCTCTCTCTGTTTGCAGGAAAAGTAATATTGCTTAAGTCATATGAAGCTCAGGCTTAAAAACATTGTGTTCCAGAAAGGGCATCTTGGTGTCTGATTTTCCCCTCTCAATTTTGCACACTCTGAAGAGGATTTTAAAATAAGTACGCAACTTAGAAGCTCTGATCTACAGAAGCAGGGAAGGCAACTCAAAAGCTATTTGCACGTCCGTCCACTAGCGGCTGAGAGCTAATGGGAGCCTCGTTTTCTCCGCAGCTAAATCCCGGCTCGGGGGTTTGGGGATGCGCGCTGCGCGGAATCAGGGAGTGGAGTGCTCCGCGGGGGCGCATCCTTCCAGGCCCGGGAAGTCCCGACGCTCGCCTGGCACCCTCAGCAGCCCAACGCAGGAAAAGGATAGGTAATAACCACGTCTTTTCCATGGAAGAAAGTGTACCCACGAGAAGGGCAACTAGAGGGTGGGTAGGTGGGGCTTTAAAAAATAATTTGAAAGTTCACGCAAATTCTAACTTTTGAAGTAATAGCACTTTTCCACTGAACATTTAGTTCTTTTCTCTTCCCCCGTTTTATTAGTTTCTTTCTGGTAAAAGTTACACTAATCCTGTTCATTTTAAGAGCAATCAAACCGCACATTATAATACTTACATATAGTCCTTCCGGAAAGCCACCTACCAGTGAGGTTTCCGTAGTGTAGTGGTTATCACGTTCGCCTAACACGCGAAAGGTCCCCGGTTCGAAACCGGGCGGAAACAACCTTTTTCTGGATTCGTAAATGAGAGTGCCTATCAGACAAGGTATCCCATGTGCAGTAAGGGCTACAAACTTAAGTTTTTAAAAATTCAACTCACAACTTGATGCTGGGAAAATAATGTTCAGCTTAGAAAGGGAGATCAGTGTGAAACTGCCTTAGCCCTATCTCTCCCTGAGACTATTATATCATTTGGTTTTCCATTAGTTTGCCCCCTAAGACTGTAGATTTTTCTAAATGCCAGAGACCATGCTTCATTTGTATTCTTTATACGCAGTCATGCTTGACACCTAGGAGAGACTCATACATTTTTCTGAATTCATCAGAAAGGGTTCCGACAAAAATTAAAGTGGAATCATAAAGAACAGCATACTCAGAAAGGTAAGTTTGATAGGACTAGGGTATCAGTGTCTGGGTCATTCTCACTAAATGTTAGAATGTAGCATAATATTTTACATACCAGTTGTAAACAGGATCAGCTTGACAGGAACTCAACTAGGTAAGAGCAGCCCACTGCAAAGAATAAGTTGCCATGTTGTTGACCAAATAGTATATATAATCAGTGGAAAAGCCTCCCCTCTGGGACACTGAGCTTTGGATATGAATCCCCCGTGTTCATTTGTTACAAGTAAATAAAACTACCATGCAACAACCACTTCGTTTTTTAATATAGCACTCCAAGCGGCCAAACCCTTAAGTTCAGTAACAAAATCAAGAACCAGCCTCAAAATTTTTTTCTTTATAAACGTAACTGTTGTGGTTTTATGCACCAAAATGAGTAGAAATAAGATATAAAAACAGCAAACACAATCTGGTTGGAAAAGTCTTGGAGAGAAGAAACGAATAAATTCAAGTGAGATTGTCCTTTAAAGTTGCTAATACGTTTCCTGTGGTTCTGACCCAATTTTTTCAAAATTAATGTTGAAGTTTTGTTTTTCTGAGATTTTTTATACCCGCGGATACGTGAGAATAAGCCTTAATATAAATGACTTTATGGATCTTACTGTTGCTGCTTTTTGTATATTATGCAAACTGGCTTCCCTCTGCTTCATTATACAAAATATGAATTAGATGTAAATAATTGTATTAAAATGTTCCTAGCCCCGACTCAGAACTCTTTCCGGTATAACGCCCACCTTCCTACATTGTTGCGCATGCCCAGTGTACCCAACTGCTTTGCTCCGCTTTTGTGCTTCAGACTTCTGTCTCCAGGTAAGGGTATCCTGGAAACTGGGCTACAGTTGGCCGATGCAAACAAAACCCAGGAGGTACCAAGAGCTTTCGGGTATGTAAACTGACAAGGGGTGATCAGTGTCAGCTCAAATATTCCCCACAGCGGAGAGTCCAGTACACAAAGCAGTTGTTCTTGGGGAAGGGAAGGATGATGGGAGAAGACGAGCAACTACAAACCCCAGCATGCAGTGCGCAGTTTGGCATCTGGAATGAGGACTGTCAGGCAGCTCCGCCAGGCCTCGGGCCAAATTCGGGCAGAGCGCGAGACACCGACTGTCGTCCGACCAGAATGCTGAGAATCAGGAAGACAGGCGGGGCTCTGTGAGCGAGTCCTGAGGTCCCTGATCTTTGACGTTCGCAATTTGGGGGGTCCCCTGGCATGTAAGTGGTTGTGTAAGTATTTATGGGCCATCCAGTTCGGCCCAGGCCAGCATCGGCCCTCCAAGGTCCTAGAGCCTTCAGTGTTGCCAAGGGACGCCTGGGCCGGATGTGACGTTAGCGTAGAGGAAGAAGAGAGGCGGAGCGTGGCGTGGTGACGTTTTCCCAAGATGGCGGCAAGAGAGTGAAGAAACTGTTTCCGCTTGGTTTGCTATTAGGTGAGTTCTGTTTTCACCCCCAGCCCCCTATCCCCGTGCTCTTCAGACCCTGGGTCACTGGGAGGCAGGCGCCTTGGTGTTCGAGCTCAAGTCGGAACAAAACTGTTAGTGTGGAAAGCTTGGGCGAGGCAGCCCCGTGTTGGCCTTGGCTACAACCTTTGCTGTGGGAATTTGGGGGAGTGGGAGCTGGGCGAAAGACAGGGCTCCAGAAGCCGCGAGAAACCGGCTTTCGTTGTCACTGTACTGTGCCACCTCGAGTGGAGAGTGGGGGAGGTGAAGGGGTGTGGCCTCTTCCCAGAGAGGGACGGAACCTTTGACAAGTCTTGGCCTTGCTCGTTCTCCTCCCGCTGGACACTCGCCTAGCGTTTTTAAGCAACTCTGTCCCGCTAAAGGTTAACAGGTTTCGATGGCTTGCAGGCAGTTTTAAAGATCTCATACCATGTCTTTTCCTCATCTTTCCCATGGAGTCACTCCTTAATGGATATTTTTTTCCTTAACGTGTATGTATGCGTGCTGAGCTTGAAAATCTGAAGTTTCAGCTGGTGCAAAATCGAGAAATTTTGTGGTGCTTTTCCCCCAGCTTTTGGAAGTTTTTTTTCACTCCGCCATTTATTGATGTGTCCAAAGGTTTGTGTTAGTTGGCCAACATGAAACGAAGATGGGATTTATCCCTTTAGCATTTTTCATCATTGTGTATTTGATAAGAATTTTCTGATGGGGGGATAAAATGAGAACTGACTTTTTTCTTCTTCTTGTTATGCCCTTAACCAACTGTTGGGGTGAAATGTTTGATGGAAACTTAGGATTGCTGGTTTGATATTTCTTTTTATCTTTTAGAGCAGAGGTAAAATTCCATTGAGATATCAAGATGCAGTATTCACACCACTGTGAGCACCTTTTAGAGAGACTGAACAAACAACGGGAAGCAGGTTTTCTTTGTGACTGCACCATAGTGATCGGGGAATTCCAGTTCAAAGCTCATAGGAATGTGCTTGCCTCGTTTAGCGAGTATTTTGGTGCAATCTACAGAAGCACTTCTGAGAACAATGTCTTTCTTGATCAGAGTCAGGTGAAGGCAGATGGATTTAAGAAACTGTTGGAGTTTATATACACAGGAACTTTAAACCTTGACAGGTAAAGTACACAGTTTATTTCATTTGTAAAAGCTAATCAAGAGTCTTAAGAGCTGAAGTAGATGTGTATACTTTTTATATTCAGTCTCTGAACTCTGAGGGTTCAAATATTGATGTGTACAGTGTTTTCTGGTTTTTTAAAGAAATTAGTATCACTGATTTTGATAAGCAGGCTGTATTCTTAAATACAAAATCTCGGATGTTAATATGATTAAAGCGTTTCTGACACTGAAACAAAGCCTGTGATTTCAGTTATGTAAATTTGAAGATCAAACACAATGAATTCTAAGTGAATTCTAGTTTTCCCTTGTTTTTTGGTCTTTGTGTTCCTCTGGTCTTCTCTCCCCCTCACTTTCTGTCCCCTATTTCTTAAGGTGTTTGGGGTGAAGGACTGTAGATAGAGAAAGAAGAACTTCTGTGTTCATTTAATAGTGCTCCCATTTCCAACTCTAAATAGCAATGTGCAGGACCTCTTCCTGATCTTGATTCACAGAAATAACTGCATTGGAGTATAAATGGCAGTGAGTCCAATATTAATGCTGAAGTCAGGTCCAAGATGCTAGAATGGTTCTCCAGTATGCTGAATGCTGTCCCTGCACCAACAAGAAGTAGGTACTGAGGACTTGGATAACACAGGCACTGTGTGTCTCCCATACATAATGATCAATATAATTAGTTTAATAGCAATGCATTTATTTGTGGGGGGAGATTAAAGGAAAGAAGTCATATTGCTCTTCTTCCCTCTATCTCTTAATGAAAGTGTGTACATGAATAGATCATAATCTTCTGACATAGAAAGACTGTGCGCTTTAGAATTAGATCTTGCCTATCAGTCACTGTCTTTGAGCAAGATGCAAGCTCTCTGGGCCTCAGTTTTCCCATCTGTAAAAGTGAGGTGGTAGTAACTACCTTGGTGTTACTGTGAAGATTAAGGATTTATTTGAAGGCCCATCTCCCAATGAAAATTGGTTTCCTTGATTTTCCCTTCTCACCCTTCTCCCCCTTTAATTCCACATTTCTTAGAGAAAAATTGGGAGAAAAGTATGAAACTGCCACTCACTGATAACCACTATTAACATTTTGAAAAATGGTCTTTCGTTTTTTTCCAGATGATTTCTATAGATATGTACACATACACATTAAGCAAAATCCTCTTCTCTCTTTTACATTGCAGCTTATCATGGAATGTAAAAATACCTCTTTAAAAATTAGAATCATGGTGTTCCTTAATGCTTTTGAAAAAGGAACATTCATGCTGTTTTCGAATTGTACTTTCAATGTTGGTATAATGAAATCTTGGAGCCAGTTCTGTATAAGCTCCATAGAGGAACGGAACAGAACAGTGTTACAGATTAATCTCATGATAAATTATTTAAATTGCTGAATAGTTTATTTTAGAGGTGCCTGTGATTAAAAATTCTAAATATTTCATATAAAATAACCACAAAACCAATTAATTTTAGTTGCTTTTTAATTTCGTGTTTTCCCTTTCTCCATTAACTTTGTTGGGAAAATCTTGATTTGAAGAGCGTCTGACTCTGTACTTTAAAGCAAAAAATTAGTCTGGAGAAAAGCCAGATGTTTTGCTCAGTCTTTTGGTATATATCTTTCCTGGCAAGCTAATTGTTTGAGCCCAGCTGCAAATGTAGGAGAGGAGTTTACCAAAAATAGACAGTCTGTGTAATTTAGTGAATAATAAAAAATTAAGTAGACTCAGAAGCCAGATTACCTCAAATTTGAGTTCTAACACTTATCTTGAAAAAGTTACTCAATTTTTTCAGAACTTTGATCTTTCATTTGTATGTAAAATGGGGATTATAATAGATTTCATAGGCAGATCTTGGGGTTAAACTACTAATATAAAGCATTTAGCTAGATATCTGCAATATTTCATTGAGTAACTTTCAATTACAGTTCAAAAAGTAAAGGCAAATTTTTAAGCGACCAACTTCATGCTTGTAAACATAAGCACATCAATTATTCGCATAAACAAATGCTGATTGGTTCTCTTATCTGTAACTGAGATTATAGGCTGTTTATGAAATAGATAAATAATTCATATGAATTTATATGAATTGTTTTAATGTGTGACTCAGTGTTAGTTCATAGTGGTCTTAGAGACTGCTTGACCTTGTCATCTGTTTGGTGGTTCATTTTATGGAGCCCTGAACACAACATAGTATGAGACCAAAGTATAAAAAGTAATAGAGTAAATTTGGCTTTCATTCTAGTGGTGTCTCTGATTTATAACTTGATTCTAAAGATAATTTACTATATATATATATATATTTCCAAAATTATAGCGAAGGGCTGTAACAAAAGATGATCCTAAGTAATGTTTTCTTGTCTATGGGAAAGACTCAGTTTGTAAACAGATGTTCCCAAACTGTATTTGTAGTATGTTTAGGAACTTGGAGTGGAATTTCTCAGAGAATTAAATGTTCTTTAAACTAGTGATTAGGTTTACAAACTGGCCTATAAATCTAGTCGATAATCAGCTGAAAAAAATGGTTATATGTATAATAAAACATTTTTAACAGCTGTTATAAGGCTAAGTTTAAAAAGGTGAAACATACAGGTGACACTTGAGGCAAAGCAGATTTCATTAGATTATGAGAAAATGGATAGAGAATTGTAGGTACTGTATTACATATATTCTCAATAATCCGAGATGTTCATGACACTATTTTTATTTCAAGTTTTACTTCTTTTTTTTAAAGATATATTAATAGAGTCTATGTTTATATTATTCGCTACGGCCAAAACCCTTTTCTTGCTTATACACAAAATGAATAGGAAAGTGAGTTATTTTTTCTTGGAGAATTAAATAATATTTGGGGAAAATGGCAAGTAGAAAAGTTACTTGAGAAAGGACAGTGTGTGGGTGTGCGTGTGCCCCCCTCAATTAAAAGGGTCACATTTTTGGTGTTAATGAAAACTCATCTGATTTTACAGTTAAGAAAACTGAAGCCAAGAAAACTGAAGCCATTATTAGAGTAGTCAAACAACCTTTCACTACATTGTAAACTTCTAGAGGGCAGGGACTATTTGATCATTTTAATATCCCTCTTAGTACGACAAGTGGTGGGTGCTCAGGAAATGTGGCCTGGAATGTTGGACAAGGTGACTTAAGTGTTTCTTTATAATTCTAATATGACAAACTCTCTAGCTAACTTAGCTTGGTATCTCACACACAGACAAAGTGGAAGGGTTACAAGAGAGGGAACACATGCTAAAACCCCTTTCTCCAAGTATGATCAATGGACCAGCAGCATTGGCATCACCAGAGTATGTGTTAGAAATGCAAACACTCAGGCCCACCGCAGACCTGGATCCGAGTTTACATTTAACAAGATTTCTTGGTGAATCACATGCACAGGAAAATTAGAAAAGCACTGTTAAAGTCTCTCACAGAGGGAAGCAGGTAAAGATAATAGGTACAGTTTTTTATACTTTTCCTGTTGTCTAGTCAGAAATGTTGGTTGCAATCTGAAGAGGGCTCAGGGTGAATGGGAAGAGGCAATAAGTTATGTTCCAAGTGTTATTTAAAACAGGTAGAAATTTTAACATTTATTTTTCTGTAGTGGTACCTTGATAGCTCTGAATAACCATTATTTTTCAACTTTTCAAGTTCTGTAAAGCTGGAGGTTTTTGCTTAAACATTACTCTGAGCAAATGAATGAGTTTGTTCTCTGAGCAAATGCATAGTTTTGTTCTCTTAGTTATGCCTTTCTCATCTTTCTGCTTGATTAGAACTTTAAAGACGTTGAAATATATGTGCAGGTCTGTTACAAAAACAGTTTCTCTTTGATCAGAATAATGTCATTTAGCCTTGTTTCTTTACAGTTGGAATGTTAAAGAAATTCATCAGGCTGCTGACTATCTCAAGGTGGAAGAGGTGGTCACTAAATGTAAAATAAAGATGGAAGATTTTGCTTTTATTGCTAATCCCTCTTCTACAGAGATATCTAGTATTACTGGAAACATTGAATTGAATCAACAGACCTGTCTTCTTACTCTACGAGATTATAACAGTCGGGAGAAATCAGAAGTGTCAACAGATTTAGTTCAGGCAAATCCTAAACAAGGGGTGTTAGCAAAGAAGTCATCTCAAACTAAAAAGAAGAAGAAGGCCTTCAATTCCCAGAAGACAGGGCAGAATAAAAGAGTGCAATATCCCAGTGACATTTTAGAAAATGCATCTGTTGAATTATTTCTAGATGCAAATAAATTGCCCACACCTATAATAGAACAGGTTGCACAAAGAAGTGATAATTCAGAACTTGAGTTGACATCAGTTGTGGAAAATACTTTTCCAGCACAAGATATTGTACAGACTGTTACAGTGAAACGGAAACGTGGAAAATCACAGCCAAATTGTGCTCTGAAAGAACATTCTATGTCTAATATAGACAGTGTCAAGAACTCTTACGAACTGGAGAGCTCTGGGGAAGAGCTGGATCAGAGGTATTCCAAGGCCAAGCCAATGTGTAATACCTGTGGGAAAATGTTCTCAGAAGCCAGCAGCTTGAGAAGGCACATGAGAATACATAAAGGAGTCAAACCTTATGTTTGCCACTTGTGTGGAAAGGCATTTACCCAGTGTAACCAGCTGAAAACACATGTAAGAACTCACACAGGTAAGACTGGTTTGTAGGAGATATAATTGTTTTTATATTGTGACTGAAATAATACTTTTTATAGTGAATGTATTAATATACAGTGACCAAAATTTGATACATACTTGTATGCATAAAAGTACTTAGCGTGTTAAACTGTTGAACATTTCTTTACAATTGTGAGCCAGTATTTAATGGCTATTTTATCGTAACTGATACTCTGTAGTCCTAATACATGAGTTCTTTCCCCCATAGTTAAAGTAAACGTTAAGCTTATTAAGTATTTAACACAAAGATACTAAAACTAATAACAAGAAAAAGTCATTATAACTCAGGCCAATACTCAGATTTTGCTAACACATCTCACCACCTGCTTCCTGGACTTTGTCAACTTCCGAACATTTATTGGCATTATTACACAAGAGTCCTTCCTCAACTACATTTACCTGTTGGTACTCTTAGGTTTGTACTTTTTAAATTGCCGTATGTATTTCTCTAATTGATCACTTTTTACTATTGTGAGTTAAAAAGCACTAATTTTTAATTCTACTCCTGTTTTTAATAGTTAATCTGGAAGAAGAGATTCTATTTGCTTTTTTACTCCTTGCAATTAACATTTTCAGAATATTGAAACTAGTATTGATGGACTCTTGAAAGTTTATATGACTTATGCAACTAAAACAATATTTCTTTCTAAATATAGATTTTATTTCTTTTTTTTTAGGTGAAAAGCCATACAAATGTGAATTGTGTGATAAAGGATTTGCTCAAAAATGCCAGCTAGTCTTCCATAGTCGCATGCATCATGGTGAGGAAAAACCCTATAAATGTGATGTATGCAATTTACAATTTGCAACTTCTAGCAATCTCAAGATTCATGCAAGGTAAAAAAATAAGTTGTTTGATCTTCGAGTCTGTCATTCACAGTAATCTTATGAATAGTACTGCTTTAGAATTCAGGATAGTAGAGTTCTAATATTCTTAGTATATACAATATTCTTAGTACAGTCAAGGAACCACAAGCTCTGGTGGGTGGAGGAAAATAAGTGAGAAAGTGATGTAAAATCAGCATGGTAATAAGGCATCCAGATGGTGTAAGGTTTTATAGGCCATTTTGAAGCTTTCATTGAGATTGAAAAATAAGTGATACGATATTGCTGGTCTTTTAAGATCGTTGTGGCTGCTATATTTGGAAAAGATTGTAGGATTGCAAGAGTGGAAGCAAATTTTCCAGTTACGAAGATCTAGGTAAAACGTGAGTGAGCCTGATGTTGGTTCAGTTAGAGTGGTAGCAGTGAAAGATAAGTAATAGTTAGGTTCTGGACATATTTGTAAATATAGGACAAACAGAATTTGTTGCAGATTGGATGTGGGGTATAAAAGAAAGGAAGGGAAGGGGATCAGTCAAAGATGATTTTGACATTTTGAGCCTGACCACTTGAAGAGATGGAATTACTATTAACTGAAATAGAGAAAATTTGTGAAAAGAGCAGTTTAATCAGGAGTACAGAAGTTGTTTGAGTAGAGTTCTGAACATGATAAATTTTAGATGACTATTAGACATCTGGAGATATACAATAGACAGTTGGTTATTTAAGTCGGAAATTCAGGGCACTTGATTGATCTGAAAAGATACGCATTTGGAAGTCATTAACATGTATTGGGTTGGCCAAAAAAAAATTTTTTCCCCATATGATAGCTCTGTTAGCTCTTAGTTGTCTTTAACTTCATTCAAATGAGTTTTATTAGATTGTATTGTGACACCTTTCCTATTGGGTGCATTTAAAAAAAAAGTTGGTGAATTTTTATGCAGCCATTTTAATATTGAGAAATGGAAGAAAATAAACATTTTCATTATATTATGCTTTACTATTTCAAGAAAGAGAAAAATACAACTGAAACACAAAAGATTTGTTCAGTGTATGGAGAAGATGCTATGACTGATCTCACTTGCCAAATGTCGTTTGTGAAGTTTCATGCTGGAGATTTCTTGCTGGACAATTTTCCACAGTCACATAGGCCACTTAAAGTTGATAGTGATCAAATTGAAGCATTAATTGAGAACAGTCAGTGTTCTACCACACAGGAGATAACCAACATACTCAATATCCAAATCATCAAAGTTATTGGTAAAAGTGAAAAATGTGTCTTTTATTTACTGAAAAAACCATATGGACTTTTTGGCCAATCCAATAGATAGTATTGAAAGCCATACATTGGCTGAGGTCACAAGGAGAGAATGAGTGTAGATAGAAAAGAGATCAAAGGATTGAAGTCATACAACACTCAAGAGCTCTGGAAGATGGGCAAGTACCAGCAAAGGTGACTAGGAAAGAGCAGCCAATATAAGAGAAAAACCAGAAGAGTGGAGTGCCTCAGAATCCAAGTGAAGAAAATGATTTCAGAAGGGAGTAATCAGCTTTCTCAAATCTTATGTTTGGGACAAGACAGAATTGACTTGGATTTTGCAAAGTGAGAGGTCAACAGTGCTCTTGATGAAAGTAGTGGTAGCAGAGGCTAGTAGAGAATAGATTAGTAGAGAAGAAATACAGTAGAACAGTATTTCTTCTGTTGAAGAAATACAGAAGTACAGTTGGAGACTCAAGGTTTTGTCAAGCAGTAGCAAAGAAATGGAAGAGCAAGTAAGGTCAAGTGTCTTGTAAGATGGGAGAAATCACTATATTTGTACACTGCAATCCAGTGGGATGGGGAAAATGGATGAGGTAGGATGGAGGAAAGTGCAGGAGTGATACTAGTAGGAAAGGGGGATAGTATCTAAAGTACACAAATGGGAGTAGACAGATTCAGATGAAGTATCATCATCCTCAGAGTTAACAAGTAGGAAAACCAAACTATAGGTACAGATGTCTATAGGTAGAGAGTTGTGATGGGAATTTTCTGATTGCTTAAATTTTTCTGTGAAATAGGAAGCAAAGGAATCAGCTAAGAGTGAGGATGGATAAGGAGGTGCTAAGAGTTTTGAGGAAAGAAAACTTTTGAGGAGTGAGTGAATGGACAAGCAAAAATAATTGCAGAATTCGGGGCACATTTGAGAACCATATAAAGATGATGGCAGTACTTTTTGAACTGGTCTCAGAACTTATGTTTTATTAAAAAAAAACATTGAAACTGTTGGTTTTATTTAAATATATATATACTTGGTCTGTTAAGATGAAATAAAATACTGTATGAAAGTTGTGTGAAAAATACTTGCTCTATAAATTGACCTCCAAATTGTTTTACTATCACATAACTCTGTATGTATTTACTAATAGGAAGCATAGTGGAGAGAAGCCATATGTCTGTGATAGGTGTGGACAGAGATTTGCCCAAGCCAGCACACTGACCTATCATGTCCGTAGGCATACTGGAGAGAAGCCTTACGTGTGTGATACTTGTGGGAAGGCATTTGCTGTCTCTAGTTCTCTTATCACTCATTCTCGAAAGCATACGGGTAAGAATTTGATGCGGAGAAGACTGCCTTACGTAAGGGAAGCTGTAAATAAAATAAAAGGGGAAGTTGAGCCTTTACGGAAAGTAAATTACAGACTGTAGTTACATACCTGTTGTGTTTGTGCTTTTTGAAGCTTTTTATGTTTATGACTTTCTGATATATATAAAAACACTTATTTTTTAAATAATATACAGTGGGTAAAATTTTTATCACGTAACATACATTAAAATCATAATTCTGACAATGTACAAATTTGAGTTGAAATGCTTTATGACCTTAGAAAAACTCTGTAGCCTCTTGAAGTTTCATTTCCCTTGGATAAAACTGTAGAGTGAAATTAAGGGGTAGGGGTGGATTTGGGTAGAACATTGATTTTGTGACTTCCTACACAGACATTCTAAGATTTGCATATTAAACAGGTTTAAGACAAATTCTGTTCAAAGATTTTCATTATTCATAGGGTGCATTTTTAATACATTTTTTCTAAATAATTTTATTTTTAATAATATACTAGATAGCAAGAATTGAACTATGGATTGATGAATTTACATGTTATTAATCATATAAAATCTAATTTCTTGCCCAACTCTAGTCTACTAGAAGGACATTTGCAGAAATAAAGTTTTGTTACGTGAAAAGCGTTAGGTTACATGAACAGTGTAAAATAATTAATACTCATTTCAGTTGGATCACACTGAAAAATACCTCTATAATACAATATAAAGAGGTTTTAATTTAAATATTTTAGAACAGGTTACTTTAAATTATTATAATTGATAAATATTATATTGGTATAGTACACCACTTCGCTTTTATTTTCCATCTAGGTGAAAAACCATACATATGTGGTATTTGTGGGAAAAGTTTTATTTCCTCAGGAGAGCTCAACAAACACTTTCGATCCCATACAGGTCTGTGTTTAGGGGGAACGTATTATTTTTTGTTCTCTCTAATTTCTTTTTATGTAAACCTTGACTTTTAAACCATTATGGACTCTATGGTATCTATATAGTAATATTTTAATGCATAAATACCAACTTTTCATTTGCTTATTTTGGTTTTTTAGTTGTTAGGAGTATGAATTGAATATGGTTGAGAGTTGTATAATTTTCTAAGAAATATGCCAAATCAAGTTTTTTAAAATGATTTTGATTTAATGGCAGATATACCAAGAAATGAAAAGGAATCAGTAATATAATATTAGATTTTCATTCTAAACAGTGTTCAGTATGCAAGTTTTAGGAATAAATTTTAATATTGACATGTTTATTTTAAAAGGCAGTGTGTAAATAGTATGAAGAAAATACTGAGTATAAAAAAAATGTAAAAGGAAAAAGCCACCTTGACAATGTGCTGTTTTGACTTTTTCTTTTTAAGAGAAAAAGAATATTTATTATGCTGTTTGGTTTGCATAATAAAGCATCAAATAGTTTTTACTTCAAAAGAATTACAGTTTTGTAGCACTTCATTTTGTTAGTTTTTTAAAGGATTTTTCTAGTAATTTGTAAGCTACTTGAGAACAGAAAAACATAATTATGCTTCTTCCCCCTGCTACATGTCTTAGGCAGGCTCTGGCATATAATTGCACTCACTAAATGTCTGATAAAAATTAAAAAATGTTTTTTTTTCCTTACCGATTTGAGAGAAAGAAACATTAATTAATTGTTCCACTTATTTCTGTATTCACTGGTTGACTCTTGTATCTGTTCTGAGTGGGGATCAAACCCGAAACCTTTGTGTATTGGGACAACGCTCTAACTCACTGAGCTACCACCAGGGCTTTAAGAGAGAGGTGTTCTTTTAAGTTTAAAATTTCTGTTAATGAAAATGCTCCGTTTTCCCTAAAATGGGGATGCTTTACATAAAGGAGTGCCTATATAGAGAGTTTTTATTTCACTATATTATAACCATGTGATTAAAATGATAATTTGAAACTAAATTTAAAGTGTAGTAATGTTCACCTTGTGCTCCTAAACATGGATATTTTTGTCTTAGTTTCTAAAATACTGATGTTTTAAACTTTTAACTTGTTTTTCAGGAGAAAGACCGTTTATCTGCGAATTATGTGGAAATTCTTACACAGATATTAAAAATTTAAAGAAGCACAAAACAAAAGTTCATTCTGGTAAATGTTTATGTTTCTTTAAAATGTGGTGCTCATATTGGTGCTCTTATTAATGCTGAGATGCACATAACAGTTTAGAGTTTTTTAAACTTAGATACCTGCAAGTAAGGCAGCTTTATAATTTACACTGTGAATGTCTTTTTATGTTGACCTAATAAGTAATATTGAAATATTTTCTCCTTTAAAAATCTGATTTATGAATAGTTTTAAAAATGAATATATAAGCAAACTACATATCACCATTCCTCATACTAGAATCTGGGTTGCCTAGAGTTTACTGTAGTTTTGGGGGGGTCCATCATGAATGTTAATAACCCAAATATGTATGTGTGTGTTTTGTGTGTGTATGGAAATAAGAAGCTACAAACCGTTACATAAAAATAGAACTAAATACGATTATGAGACCAAATGTGGGCTATAATAGAGACACAGAAGTGCTGAAGAAGAGTAACTATTTTGAGGTGTTGGAAAGGCTTGAGTTTTAGGGAACTTGCAGGACAAGAAGAGCCCGGAGGGTGGATGTGGGAAAAGGAAGGGCTCGTTCCAGGCAGCATTGGGAAGGGAGTCACTGGGACAGGAAAGTGCAGGCTGTGCCCTTGGCTGGTGGAACTGAAGAGTGCACTGCAAGAACTGAGTTACAATTTCATAAAAGCAAACAGGCAGTTTTGCCTAAAGAGGATAATGAGACTGAAATCTTGTCAATACTTTGGACTGTCAGGAGCACAGTAAAGCTAGTAGAAAATCTGAAGGCAAAATATGTCTTTAATCGGTGTGATAATTACTCCCTTGACTAGAGCAGGATTCCTCACCTCTGAAAATACACGAATGTGCCATTCTGAACTTGAATTTACAGAATAGTATGAACGATTCATTAATACAGTCAGTGAACAAACAGAGTACTTATTATAGGTATCACTGTTAGGTATTTCAGTCTACTTGAGGATTAAAGCATTCCTAAGTTAAGCGTTAAGTAGCACTGAGGATAGGATGTCACAACAAGGCAGTATATGAAACATTGAAAAATGACTGATAAAATAGATGAGAAACAGCTAACCCTGGGCTAGAACAATTAAGTCCATTTTTACCTCGGAGCTGGTGTTCAAACCTAGTCTTGAAGTCCATATTGATTTGTATGGATAATAAGGGCACCTCAGCAGAAAAGTAGCTTGAGTAAGTGTGGTAGTTGAAATGCAAGTTCTGGGAATGGTAAGAGTTTTCCCTTTGTTTGTAAAAATAGTATAATTTTTTTCCCTTTCATTTCAGGGGAAGATAAAATTCTAGATTCTAGTATAGAGGATCATCCCCTGTGTGAACAAGATTCCATACAGAAAAGCCCTTTATCAGAAACTTTGGATGTGAAGCCTTCTGATATGACTTTACCACTGGCCCTTCCACTTGGGACTGAGGACCACCACATGCTTCTGCCTGTCACAGATAATCAGTCTCCTACATCAGATACATTGTTGAGGTCATCTGTGAATGGGTATTCAGAACCACAGTTGATTTTTTTACAACAGTTATACTGACTTCGTAGGGAATGTAGATTTGCTAAGACATCTCTGGTAGTAAACATAAACATCTCTGGTAAGGTGCAGATACTCATCTTAAAATACTATGTATTTGAGTTGTGGCCATTATGATTCATTCAAGTAAAGGCGCCTGATGCTGCATCATAACTGCTATGCCTATTTTGAGTTCTGGCTTTTATGTCTATAATACACCTGCAGTTTTTTAAGAAATGAATTATATAATACAGTAGCACTATTTTGGGTGGTTAGGTTTCATTTTCTTTTAGAGCTGCCTTAGTTCAATTTTTATTTTGCATCTTAGAATTAATTGCCTTCCATGTATTGAAATGGAATCTATCAGTTTATATGATTCAGTTTGACCTGTGTAATTTAAAACTTTTCTTTCCCTCAAAATTTAAGCAAAATCTACGATGGCATCAGCCTAAGAGTTGCTGTTACTAAGCCCCACAGACCAATGCATAAACTGAGGAGAAAAATAAAATTTCATATTTCTGCCTAAGAAATGTAGGCACTAATAAGAATTATGCCATTTCTCTATTAATATAATCCATTGGAGATAACTTTTCTAATTAAACAAAAATAAGTCTCTTAAAAGCTAGAAAACTGTATAAATTTTTGTTCATTTTAGAACTCCGTAGTCCGGAGAAAACTAGTAATACTTTTGATTTGAGTTACCTGAGACTGTGTTTTCAAAATAAGTTTATAATAGATATTTGGTGTTTTTACCTTGTTACAAGCTATTTTCAAAATTTGACTCTGGTTATGATTTAATAGGTTTCTAGGTTACTGAAGATGAGGAAAATTTTGATAAGCCTCTTGTTAACGCACTTTTTAAAATATTAAATTCCAAAAAGAATTTTCAAAATATAAACGTAAAGCATACTATAAATCACTTGGCTCCTGAATATGATTCATTATATTACATAGATTTAGGAAATTAACTTCAATTATAAGTAAACATTTGAGTTATCAGAAAGCCAGTTTATTAAACATTTTATATTTGAGTGTTTGATAAGTTTTGAAACTTCAAATTTTATAGACCACTTTTGGTGATGGTTGTAGCCTCACAGTAGCCCTTCTCCTTCCTGAAGAACATTCAGTATTATTCTCTTTGCTACCACTCTTCCTTATCCTACTTTGCCCACATAGTGACTTACTTCACTGCGTGACCTTGGACATTAAATTATCAGTTTCATAAAATCAGTTCTTTTACTGCTGATTGAACACCATGGTGACATTATGTTTTATTTCTGCCATGCATTAGTTGTGGTTTGTTTTTGTTTTTAAAGTATACCTGTAATAAAGTTAATGTATTTTCCATTGGTATTGATTTCATTAATTGTATTTTTTCTGGGGTCCGGGTCATAGGAACCAACTAGAGGGTATAATAAAACTACGTAATTCTTGTAAACTGTAGAAACTGTCACCATTTCACAGCATACTCAGGATTTTCACAATAAATTGCTACCAGTGGGATTGACTTAATTGAATAGAGTTTGAAATATTGCCTTGTATTTCCATGAAACATAGCACTTAATTATTTATCTAAGAAATCTAATTATGCATGTATATTAATATACTGAGTTTACAACCTATAGAATTATAAAATGTTCAACTAATCTGTTTTGGCTTAAATACAATAGGAATTTATTGGAATGCAAATATTTTAAAGAAAATTTAAAGACTCAGTTTTTTAAAGAAGTCTCCTGAAATGGAGAGGTTATATTTAATTGACATCTTCATTAACCTAAGCATCTAATGAACAAAAGTTCTTTTAAAAACACCATAGTGATGTCGTAATTCTGTGAAGGCAGAAAGTACCAAATTTTCTCTAATATGGTATTAGCATTCTGCCTTTGCATAGATTAAAAAAAATACCTTCACATTTATTATTTTCAGTCTTACTGGACTAAAGAGTGGGGGTGTGATTGATTTGCTGTGCTTTTTTTCATGACATTATCTGCTTCTTAAATAATTTTTATTTTAAATTGGGATGGCTTGATGCTCTTCCAGAATGACAAGTAAACGAAGATTGAAAACTGAAGTTACTGTCTTGTCATTCTCATAATACCATTGTTTTTTTACCCTGATGTGCATATATTTTAGTTATATCCAGTATCATTCTAACATGATTATCATTTTAGTTCAGTTCATCTTTAAATATATTATCATACAGTGTGCTAAGAAGGGTCTGTAAATTATTTAAGTATTTTGAAAGTCTTTGGGATGGTGAAGATCATATTGAGAAACAAATTATTTTCTAAATTTTGTTTTATATTTGTATTAGATTTTTCTTACTGTATTGATAGAGATTAGACTTTTCAAAAAGAAACAATAGCTTATATAAAAATGATTTTTGCTGTTTTTAAATGGTACTTGTTTTGTGTTTAAATTCATAGAAGGATTTAAGAGACAAATTTTAGAAAATTGTTTTTCTTTCCAAAAGAAAAGCTTCTATTCTGTTGCAACAATAGTTTGTCACTTTTCTGTATGTTTTAATTCTACAGAAATTGTGCAAATGCATAGTTGAAACATACTCATGTAAAGACATGTATTTGTATTTCTAAATATCCAAGAATAATGGTTCTAACACTTGATTCGTATCGAAAACATCTTTATAGAATAATGATATCCAAACCCCCCACCCCAGCTTAGGCGTATGGAATCTTCGGGACATACCTGCTGGCAAAGCCCCACTGAGAACTATTATCCTACATATTTCTTTATGTTCTTCCTTTGGGAAGCATTTATAAATGAAACTGTTGATATAACTTTCCATCTTTTTCAGAGATTTTGTAGAACTTAGCTAGAAATACCACTGAGTAAAAAGAAATTGTATTTTAATACAATACTGTGAATTCTACATTTTTACTCATTTATGAACAGTATTGAGATTTACTTATTAAGAGTATTAAGTTCTTGAAACAATATATGATTTATTCATCTTCTGCAAACCCTATTCCTATTCATTCAGGTGAGATTTGGTATGTTTGTTTAAGGAATTAAGTAATCATGAGAAATAGGTTATCCCATTTCTAGAAGAATAGACTAAAATAAACACTGTGGATGTGAACAGATATTTGAATTAAAATATCTGGCTACTATTTCAAATGCTTGAAAGTTAGATAATACATAATAGCAATAGAATAAATTAGAATGTTGAGTACTACAGGGGAGGAAGGCAAGAAAGGAAATGCTGAGCAGTCAATGAGAATTGAATGAACAGAGAAAGGACCATTGCACCCCTGGATCTGCAAACGAGATGGCTGATGGGAGCAAGTTTCGCACAGCTGACAGAGGCAGAATGGGGAGCAAGTATGAAATGAGACAGACGTCTAAGACATGTCCTGTAGACACGGTCTGTACTTACACCATCTTACCTGCCATAGTCCTCAACCCTTAGCCTGTGCTGAAGGAATGGGATTCAACAGCCAGGTTTATAACCCACGTTCTCACACACTGAACTGCAAGGTGAGTGCTGAAGGGTGGGGTTTGGATAGCCACATTTGTACCACATGATTCCATACTTACCACCACAGCTGACCCGACACCTTACTGGGGAGAAACAATTCTTAGGCCAGACTGAACTGGTTCTTTCTATGAAATGCTGAGGCTATTATGCAGACACGTAAATGAAAAGATCATTTACAAGTAGCCCACAGTTGGTGAAGCAAGCCAAAGTCTAAAGGAAACAGTAGAGAAAGTTGATCTGTAGAGCAGAGCCAGGGGGAAAAATAGGTTTTTAGAACCAAACTTAGTGGCCTGGGTTTCTAGCTTTTCAGTCCCATTCTGCAGGTGGCACAGCTATGCTTCATTTCCCTGTCCCTGGGTGCCAGTGATACTTTTGCCTGTTACATCCTTACAGTAAATCCCCGTTTTCTTAGGCTTGGGTCAGCTTCTGTTCCTTGCAGTTATACAGCCCAACTTACAGACTCCTAAGTTTTGATCCTTAGATTGAAATGGTGATACTAAGGACATTTATGTGTGATAAGACTATTTTGGGTGTACTGAATTTGATGGGTGGTGAGGTATCCATGTGAAACCATCTAGCAGTAGTTGGAAATGGGGCCTGAGACCCAGAAGTTAAAACTAGAGATACAGATCTTGCAGAATAAGGCCAATAATTATTGTGATAGAAATGACTAAGGCAGCCCTGGGAGATGGTACAGAAGAACAAAGGATGAGGACAAAATCTTGGGGAAATGCTTTTAAAGAATGAGCAAAAGACAGAGAAGGAGATGGAAAGTGATTAACAGAAAAACGGTGGTGCAAGTTTCACAAAGACGAGTGGCTTTGTGTTGGTCACATGGTACACGGAAGTTAAAATGGTTGCCAGTCACAGACAACATGGGGTTGGGTGACTGGGAGCAGAAGCCAGGTGGATATGGTTTGAGTAGTAGATAAGACATAAATAGTAGTTTGAAAAGCAGATCGTGTGCCACAAACAAGATCATTATTTTATCAAATATCTAAAAAGTATAAATCACTGTTTCTTGCTTTTTTGCTTAAATTTGAGGCATTGTAAAATAAGCATTAAGTAATTTGCAGCACTGTGATACAAGGCTGTGTATCAGCCAGATGTTAAAGGACTGCTAAGAGGAACATGGAAGGAAACTTCCATTAAAACACATACACGGGTGCAGATTTGCACATCACGCTTCACATGTGCAGAAGTAGAGTTTCCTACAGGACTCACCTGTCCTTCCTCTTGACCCCCCACCAGTGGGAGATCTGGGAAAATAACTTAGTCCTAACCACTTTAAAACCTAGCCTTATAATATCTTTAAATAATGCTTAAACTCTTAGAACATTGTTATCTTATTTTCTGCCCTTGTCTTCTCTCCAAAATGGTGTCCAGTATATGGAGGAGGGGGCTCACATGACACAGTGGCATTGAGGCAGTCAGTGTCTTCAGCTCTTCCATTCTTGGGCATCTTCCTGGCCTCTGACACACTAAGCAACAGCTTATGAAATAGGTGCTCAGGTTTTTCCTGTCCTGGATAAAACAGTAGTTCTTGGCTAGACTGGCCTCATCTTGGTCCTCTTAGGTGAAGAGAACTTTGGAGACTTCTGCAGTTCTGTCTCCTGAGTCCCCTCTTGGGAGGGAGAATATGGGGACTTGTGGGACCCCTACAATAGCACACAGGAACAGAGAGGCCTGGAAAAGCAAGCTGTGTTACTAAGGTTTACTTGGATGTGACTGTCACAGCTGAGAGGCAATCTTTCCAGAATGCTGTAGATTCCTCTAAAGCCCAGCATATTATAGAGTATTTCAAAGCAGTAAAAGATGGACTACTGTTATGTAATATAAGTGAATCACTAATGCTGAGCAACCAAAGTCAGATACAAAAACATATGTACTGTTTGATTCCATTTATATACTATCAAAACAGCCAAAACTGTTCTGCTGTGAGGAGTCAGGATAGTGGAATCTATGGGAAGGGGGTTGGAGGAGCATCGGGGAGGCTTGTGGCATTTGCTGTCCATCTGTCATGGTTAGCATAGGTGGCGAGCTTTGTGATGATTCATCTTGCTGTTCACTTACGATTTTTGTACTTTTCTGTATGATTGTTATGCTTCCATTTAAAAGAAGTATGTCTGTATTTTTTAAAAAACAAAAATTTGAAGAATGAGAAAACCAGATCATTGGTTCTTAAACTATAGTGAGATTAAAGGTAACCTGGATTGTAAAAATATAGATTTCACAGACTGCCTAGAAATTCTGATTCAGTAGGTCTCTTTTAATAATCTAAATGTATTTTAAACATTTGCCCCAGGGATTCTGATGGGCCACACTTTACACAATGCTGATTAGTATCTGTAGTTTGACAAACTATGCTAATTAACTCTGGACAGATTATTTACCATTATTTACCATTAAATCATTTAAAATTTTACTGGCACCCTCCGAAACTATCTTAAAAAGCTCATTGGCAGCAGTGACTTGTTTGGAAAGATACATGTATTTGTAAATGTTTATATTTATATTTATATATACTTGCCTTTATTTGTGAGATTCTATCAACACCCATCTGTAGTACCTAAATAAGACATATAAAATACTTCAACCCCTAACCCTTTGCAATTCCACTCCCTAAGTATCTGCCACCTGAAACTGTTCTGCCCCTTCATGTCAACTTGCAATTAGCACACCTCTAATGACTTGGCTTCATTGCTATTTTACGCTTGGTTATATTTTTCTTTATAAAAATAGTTTAGTTCCTTGATTCTCTAGGGTTAAAATTTTAGTCCCTGTTTCATCAAATTTCTTTTAAAAATTACACTAGTCAGCTTTTTCATAATGCATAGTCATACAAAGTTTAATATATCTTTTATGTATTTGACAAAAGTAACTTGTTCTAATTTATGAAAGTTAATAGGCAGATTAATAAAATACTAATCTGTGAATGTAATAGGACAAATGTATGAACATTTAAGAGCCTTCTTTCACAGCTGTTTACCTACTGGCACAATACTAAAACCTGCATTAGATGAGAGGCTGCAAGCATCTCCATAAGTTGGTGTCCAGTAATAGTACTTTTTAAGGCCATTGGAGACTTCTGCAAGGTACGCATGTCCATCCACCACATACGGCTCCACATCTGTATTGTCTGGTTTTAGACGGCCCGTTTGAATTAAGTCGGAATATGCCTAAGATTTTTAAGAAAAGAGAAACTATATCATTAAGATAATAGTTTGTTCACTGTATAGTGCTTAAGCAAATTAGTTGTGCTAATTTTCAGTGTATCAATAAATATTCTGAGTAACACTGCTGAGTCTTAATATTTTCCAGGTACTGTGGTTAGGTTTTTATTCATTTAATTTCACACAATGAAATTATAATTATGTAAAATTTGTAATATATTAGGCACTTTTTAAAAATGACTACCAGAGTTAACAATTCTCTGTATTACCAATTGTATGGACCAAAGATGCCACGGTCAAGATTTTCAAATCCCACAGAGGTGGTTCAGTGAGGCGGGTGGGGTAGCTACTGTATAGGTCCTTGCAGATCTGATGCCAGTGAGGAATCCACTTCTCAGGAAAGTGAGCAAGTGCAGATTTTGTCATACAACTATGTGGAGTTCGTGAAGCCGCTGAAGCGAATCTACAGATTTAGGCTAAGAGAGTAATCCCCACAGTATTAGATGCTGACCTGGCTGGCTGCCTAAGTATTTCTTCATTGTAGAAATTACCTCGTATATCTCATGGATCATTGGTGTCTGTGTAAGGGTGTCATACAAATACGGTCAAATGGTTTGTCAGTAAGTTTGCAATTGTAGAGAAAGGCAAAAATTATTACAGTAAAAGATTTAAAAGTCTAGTTGCCTTCTGCTTTAGCTTTTCATTAGTTCTAAACTCAGGTTGTAGTATATGACCTTACATTTATATGTAGTTTGATATCTTTTGCTATTTCAACCCTAAAATTTCCAGTAGCCAATTTTTAGGACTTAATGTTAAATGTATCAAAACAAATGTCTCACTCTACTTTGTAATCATTCCTAATGCACTTGTAATGGTGTAAATAATTATAATGTCTGATGTTACAGAGAAGTCCCCAAGAAATACACCTTCAGTCAAGAAACAAACTTACCACACATGTAGCCTCATCAAATTTGTTTCCCCAAATGTAGATATTAGAGAGTGTGGTGTTTGTTTTCATCGATTGTGAAAGTGCAACAAGTCCTTCTCCCTCTATGCTATTGCTGACTACTGACAACCTTGGGGAAAACAAAAAGTAATAACATAGAAACCAGTATTTCCATTAAAAGAATGAGTAAGTTAGCAACAACATTTATTACAAACATGTTATTGTGTAAAGTCGTAGCATTATCCTTAAAATATGTTTAGTGTAATAGTCAAAATATTGACCATGTAATTCCTAATATCCGGGAGACATAGTTTTCTAATTGTATGCTGCATGTACCTAGTAGGGCTACCTACATTTTGGAAATGGTTTTACTATTCAGTAAACGTTTGGGGATGGATTACAGATTATTTTTCAAGATAAAGTCACCAAATTTTTTTATTCCTTCTTTATTTTTAGTTGACCAATATGAATAATTATGGTTTTTGTTAGAATTCAGACTAAATATAAGCAGTAAGAATTTTCTCATTAATTTTAAGCAATCATAACTAAAATCAATCTTATTTTACGAGTACTTTTCAAAAATAGAAAAAACTGAAATGTTTAAGCTTAATATTAGGTCACTTTAGAAAATGAGTTTACATATTTCATCATGAATCTTAAGTGCTTTGAGGTTACATTTAAATTTTTCTGTTATTCTGGTTAAATATAAAACCATACTAACGCTTTAAGACTTCTGTTGTGTGAAGCAAGAGTTTCACTGAGTTTCTGTGCTCCTACATTTTCTATTCTGTTAAAAGAAAGATCTATTACTTCCAAGGTAGTGTTGCTTTTCAGGACATCGGCCAAAGAAATGATTCCATCACGAGTTATTTTATTGCTGTAAAAGGAAAACATACGTAGTTATATTTGAACATATGAAGTATTTTATTCATAAAGATAACATGCTTAAAAACTGTTATAAAGTGCCCTGACCAGTGTGGCTCAGTTCGTTGGGTGTCATCCTGCAAACTGCAAACTGCAAGGCCACCATTTCAATTCCAGATCAGGGCACAAGCCTGGGTTGTGGGTTAGTCCCTGGTCAGGGCATGTATGAGAGGCAACCAATCAGTGTTTCTCTCACACATGGATGTTTTTCTCCCTCTCTTTCTCCTTCCCTTCCTCTTTCTCTAAAAATAAAATCTTTTAAAAAACATAATGATAAACAATACTAGTTAGTAAACATTTATTTTTAATCACTCAATTTCCAAAAATAAACTAATGAAAGTTTACCATACAGTATAAACTAAATTCTAAAGCTTAGGATAAAAGGTTGATAACAATGGTTGTGTTTTCTAATCTTTGGAATAAAATATCCTACATACCATGAATATTTACGTAGATTATTCCCATGTCTTAACTTCTGAATCGCAGTCATCACCTACCAGCTGATATCAAGGTAGCGCAGGCTTTTGTTCAGATACAGTGCATCACTCAGCTGCTTGAGGCCAGAGTTTCTTACGTCATGCTTACTCATGTACAGTTCCACAAGGCAGTGGTTTTCTTTTAACATGTGGCCTAGGTGAACTGTGGACTCTTCCTAAAAACAGGTACAATCATTTTTCTAAAGTAGAATTTTGAAATAGTACGTGTTTGCTCTGAACATATGCTAAATTTTTTTTAGATGTATTGGTTTTTTTAATTTTATTTTTCAAGTACAGTTTTCTGTCTATTTCTCCTATTTTTAAAAGCTTTTTAAAAAGATTACATCAGTTAAGACAGTCTACAACTTGCATTTTGTTTGGCCTGGCTTTTTCTTAAAAAGCCATTTTTGCCATGATAATCTTTACCGTTTTTGCCACATATGGTATGTTCACGGTCTTAGAGACAGGCAGCAGGCACTTGTAAAATGCAATGACTAAGTAATGTAAGAGGCTAGTTAAAAAATCATAACTGTTACCAGAAATAATCATTTCAGAAGGAAAAAAAAAACAATCGGCCCCAGGATGTATTGAGCGTATAAGCTCCCTTACTGCTGTCCCCTCTAAAGGGTCTCTAAACTGTTCTTGATCTTCCACGTTTCTAAACTCTAAACTCATGCTTCACAGTAGGCAAGATACAAAGGCATTTCCCAGTCTTGAATCTATTTTAAAATACTCATTTTAACCAACTGATATATCTGATTCCTCCCATTTATAATCATCCCAATGTCTAAATATGTTTTACTCTTGTTTTCTGGTCACTGGAAGACATTTTTTTTTTAATCCTCAAATCTAGTTGCTCCCAGGCAAAAGGTATATAACCTCAAATGAGGATTTGAATACCAAGCACTTCAAATTTTTAACAAAATAAAAAATGTGCTTTTAAATGAATGGGCCAAAGTATCTCATGGTCCTCTTGCATGATTCTTGTATTTGCAGTAAGTTTTAGAGTCACTGGAAATGCTGATCACAAAGATAGATAACCATATGAGTTCTGTCCAGAAAAAGTCCAGCCATTGTTAACATAATGAGAACAGTTTGTGCCGACATCAATGTAACCCAGCAGCTAAAGAGAGTGGACTGAAATGCACATGTGTGAACAATGATGACTTCACTGTACTAGTCAGTGGGGGCAGTAGACAACATTGAGTGAGCGTGTGCACTGTGTGGCTGTCACATTCAAAAGGACTGAGCAAGAAGAGAAACAAATTTTGCGTTAAGCTTGAACATTCCTCCATGGAAATTTTTTGAATAATTCAGAGGGCCACAGCTATGGGCAACTGGTGATTAACAGCTTCATCACAACAACACATCCACTCATGCATCACATCTCCTACAGAGCTTTTTTATGAAACTTTTTCCGGCTTTTTCTGGCTTTTTCCAAAACTAAAATCACCTTTAAAAGGGGAAGAGCTTTCAGACTATTGATGAGATTCAGGAAAGTACGATGGGGCAGCTAACAGCAATTGGTAGAACTGTGTGAGGTCTCAAGGTGCCTACTTTGAAGGGAACTGAGGCATCATTGTTCTGTGTACAATGTTGTATCTTCTTCAATAAATGTCTCCATGTACATGGATGGATACTGTCTGGACAGGCTTCCAGAAAGCACTTTTAAGACAAACTTCAAAATAATTTTTTAAATTTATTTTTAGAGGGAAAGAGAGTGAGAGAAACATCAATGTGTGGTCGCTTTGGCCAGCAACCCAGGAATGTGCCCCAACTGGGAATCAAACCAGCAAGTCTTTGGTTCACAGGCCAGCACTCAATCCACTGAGCCACACCAGCCAGGGCTATGACAAACTTTAAAAGTTAAAAACTGCACAGCAATAGTAGATTGTACATGTGCTTTATAATAAAACTGTCCAGATGCTAGATTTGCCTTTTGCTAGCTATATGACCGAGCAAATTATTTCATGTTTCCTTTTCTGTAAACTAAGTGAAATTATACTTCCCACACGGAATGAAAGTACCTACATGAAATGAGTTCTATAGAAAAGTACAAAGCATTTATCACTGTTCAATACTCTATAATCCTGCATCTGGTTTGTTTAAATTATTGCTTTGACAATGATAACATATACCCAAGGGGAAGCTGCACTCTCTGATCTTAACAAATGCAAACTAATCACTCAGGAAATGCAGTACTGCTCAGGATGGTGTCTGCAATGGAGGACATACTCAAAAATATTTGTGTTTTGAGAACAGGCTGACAGGGAACAGAGGGGAGAGGGGAGGGAATTTCAGGGGAAGGGGGGAAGTGCAGGAACTAGTATAAAGGACACATGGACAATAACAGGGAGGAGGGGTGGAGACAGGAGGGAGGAGGGGAGGGCTGGGCGGGGGTGGGCTGGGATGGGGGTAAAGGGTAGAAAACTGTACTTGAACCATCAAAATAAAAAACTTTCAAAAAATTGTGTTTTACACCTTAATCACATTTTTAGGTCGAGAAGTTTGACAGAGAAAACTAGTGTCAGAAATAGTAAAGCGTGGTTTTTTTTTAGCCCCATTCACTGAGTTTGTTGATTTAATTTGTCTAGGGTGATGCCTGGCATCGATATTTTTCCAAGCTCCCCAAATAACGAAAAATAAAACTTTAAAACAGTAATTTTGCAGGCTTACAATTCAGAACTGCAAAGCAGGAGGAGGCAGAAGAGGATTCTGCTCCACAAGCGTGTAAGAGGGTAGCCGGTAACAGTGGGCTGTCCGGCAGAGGCAGAGAAGGCAGCCTAGAGTTTATTTAGCTGAAGCTCTAGCCTGAGAGCAAGGGCCTGGGCCAGAGAAAGAGCCCTGGGCTTGTAATAACTCTTCTCGGGCGGATTTGGGAGCAATGAATAACATCTGTCAACATATTTGAATGAGAATTTGTGCTTCTAATGTGATTTCATACAGTTTAACATTTATTTCCTTGGGACTTTAATCCAGAAAATGTTTAGCCTTCATATTTGTCATGTCCTCAATCTGAGAGCCTCCCCAGCTCCCTCTTGTCCCCCTTCCTCATGCTCCCAAGGCACCCTGAGCATGTCACCCTCGAAACTTGATCTCACTCCATGGACAGGGAAAGCTCTTTGAAGACAAACAGCTATGTGCTTTGTTTGACTTCTTATCCCTAACACTCAGCACTGTCTCTGATGTAGGGCTGCATTCAAATATTAACTAAATAAATCACGAATGAAGCAATTTACTGAATCCTTACTTTGAGGCAGGTACCTTGCTGGCCTTTAAAGAAGGGTGCTTGTATTTGAGGACTCTGAATGTCTTGTTAAACAGATTAGATTTATGTATATGAAGCAATTAACATGTAAAATTCCCAAAATTTTGATACAGAAGAGTGCAGAGGTAATTCAAAGGAGAGATCCATGTAGGCAAAGAATGCATATGAAAAAAATTGACCAAAAATATGGTTAATTCTCAATGACTCATACTAATGGAGAACAGGGAGAGATTAATTTAAAGGCTATATAAAGTGCTTTGAACATTATTTTGGTAGATAATGTTTTTGTTTACATCAATAATGCAATGAATTCTTATTCTCTAGCTTTTTACAACTGATAAGAGAGGAAAGCCACCTACGAAGATGTTAAGGAGCAAGGAGAAGCTTTGAGAGTAGGAACCACGTTTTTACTCATCTTTCTGTCTCCAAGATGCAGCTTGCCTACAGGGTCAAGTCCAGACTTCCTGGCCTGCCATTCACACAACATTTGCCGTTATTACTCATGATTTAAACATGACAAAACGAAACAGTTCACGCTTGGCTTATGACATAGCCTTTAACATTTTTAATCTTTTATTCTTTCATTGTAACTACTCTGCCTCTCACAGAGGCGGAGTAAGAATTTGAGTTTATGAAGGAAAAAATGGCATGTTATAGGCTTAAATAAGCAAGCTTAAAACATATTTAGTTTTAAATTGTTATCCAGAATTAATAATTTTCCTTTAAAGTTTCTTTTTTGTAAACAGTTTACAATTCTAAAAATACCATGCATTTGTGAACCTTGCCATATCATTTATTAAGTAGTACCTTGGTTTCATTCACATGTGGTAATAACTGCCACCATTTGGAATACATACCTGTTCACCATACAGTATAGGTCGGTTTAGGTTTATTCCTTTAATTGTTTGGTTTTGAGTCAGAGCTGTAGAAAATGCTATCACACTTTGCATTCCCTAAAAACAGGTGAATTCATTAAGGAAACTGGCAAAGTATATAATTTCCCTATAAATAAATATTTCAAGATTAGTAATCAAATCTGATAAATCAAATTGTGCTTTTAAAAAGTTTAAGCCTTTCCTGCTCCTCGAATTCTAGGTTGACCAGATTCAGAAGTGGACTGTCACGCTCTCTGCACCCTGCCCTGACACCTGCGGTCGACACGCATGGGGCGTCGCAGTACCCACTTCTAGGGCGTCTGCCTCGGTCTGCGCCAGAGCACTCAAGGTTCTACCTGGCGCAGACCTCAGACACACACACACACACACACACACACACACACACACACACACACACACACACACACGGGCCCCAGTTGGGGCTCTGTCCTACTGAGGACAGACATCCTTGTGCGAGCATTCTTTTGTATTCACACTCATACTTTTAGTGTGTGCGTGGCGGGGTAGGGGTCCTAATGGCATCTTCACCCTCCACAGGCCTCCATTTCTACTGGGTGGGCCTCGTCCTCCCCATCTCAGTGACGGAACCACCCCACACACCTGGCAGTTATGCCATAAAACCTGGGCCTCCTCTCACTCCACAGTCCTGCTACCCTCCCATCCAGTGAACCAGTAAGCCTTCCAAATTCTGTCTCTAAAAGAGTCTCAGATTAGTTCACCTCAGTGGCTACCCCCCACCCCCAGTCCTCAGCGCCCAGGGGGACTCCTGCAGTAACTTCCTACGTGGGCAGTGGGTTTCTCCTCTCGCCAGCCTCCAATTCCCCACAGAGAAACCAGAATGATCTTTGGAAAGCACCAGTTAGACCACATCAACTTAAGGGCTTCACATGATTTGTGTTTGTAATAAAATCCCCTCTTCTTCCCATGACCCACACCCATAGCCCACACAACCGTCACTGAACGTGGCTGCTGCGAACCGTTCCACCTTCACTGTGAGGCGCTGTTCTGACTCCCGCTGTCCAGCCACTGGCTTTGCAGTTCTCAAAACCTGCCAGACTTGTTATCTCATCACTCATGTGCCACCCAAGTGATTTTTTTGCCATATCTAAACATCATTTTACTATTTACCTAATTCTAGGTTTTGCATAAGTCAACTCAATTTTTCACTTTATTTTAAAACACTATATCACTGCTATGAATGGAAAACCATAATCCCTTGAAGTAAATAGAAAACACCTACAAAATATGTACCTGTGTACTAAAATTACCTCAATCTGTATCAGTAATACTACCTATACCACACTTGGAGAAGCACTGTCAGGGTCTGTGTATCGGACTCCCTGCCTGGAATGTTCTAGATGGACCCTCTCCAATGCAGGTTTTTCTCATCCTTCCTGACTCCTAAATGTTGCTTCCTTAGGTCTTAGGCCACGATCCTATTATGCAAATTACCTCCTCCCCACCGTCAAGAGTACTGACTTCATAGCATTTTTTTCTGTTTATTGATATTTTCCCAACTAAACAGAAGCTTTATAAGGGCAGAGGGCATATCCAACACACTCCTATATCCTCACAGGAATCGAGGGTCGTGGCTGGTGTGTGCAGAAGGTACACGGTGAGTTAATGCTTTCTAGCTGGCTGCACACACTACTTTTTAAGCCCCAGAACCTACTACCCCAAAGAGCCTCCTGGACCATCTTCCTGTTTCCATGTCCTTGCACAACAGGTTCCCAACATTAGGCCTCAAGGTCTGGTTTAAAAGCACATTGAGAAAATGAAGCCTGGAATTTCAAGACACGCAAAAAACACAGGCTTCTCGTTGCCAGGGCATGTGGAGGCCCAGAGCAGCTTTGGCGTCATCGCTTCAGGTGTTTGCGCTACAATGTAACCACACTCACTCCCAGTTTTTTTCAAAAGTAAAATATGTAAATTACACTAATAAAGTAGTTATTTGTTTAATTAAACTGAACACAGTCTTTTTCTTTTAAAAATCCCATACAGGTTAAGAAGGGTTATGGATGGAAGTGTAGTAAAATCTTTATGATGCTGGGAATTCTCCTGTGATGTTATTTACTACAATCTTTTTACTAAGTGAGCACTATCATGTCAAGAAGAAGCAACTTTCTCTCTGATATTCTCTATTAGACATTAGGGGCAAGGCAAGCCGTTTTTTTCTTTTCAAAAATATCATTATAATATCATTACATCTATAGTTTCATAGATAGAATAATCATAATTTCCGGTAGTTTTTTAGGAAAGTTTACTTTTTCCACACATACTTAAGAAACTGAATGCTCAACCAATTCTACCTTCAAAACCATACTGATTTTTCTTTTTCTAACCACTTTTAACTGTTATTCTATTACAGTTGTGCCAATTTTCCCCCTTTGCCCATCCCACCCCCAACCCCGCTTCCCCAGTCAGTTCCCACACTGTTGTCCAAGTCTGCGGGCCATTCATACATGTTCTTTGACCAGTCTCTCCCCCTTCTTTCCCTCCCCTGCCCTGCTCCCCCCCCCACCCCGGCTAATCATTTATAATGGTGTTGTGTAGCTGGTCTCTGTTCCAGTTCCCAGGGAAAATGATCATTGCCTGGGTGACCTCCTCATGACCAATGTACTCACCAGATCGCAATCGCCCAGATCTAACTTCTCTAAGGACAAATTAATTTGTAGCATAGCAGCAAAAAACATCCCACCTTCATTTTCGACCTTGTTTCCAGTCATTCTTAGGTATTTCAGAGTTGTATTTTTCTGAAAAGGAAAACAATCAAGCCTTGGTTAGGTTTTTTGTTGTAATTTTCCATTACCATTTAGTCCCCTTATGCCCCTCCCTGCTGCACTCACCACACGTCTGAGTCCTTCTTCCTTTTTGACTCATCGGTTTTTCGTGGAGACAGAAGAGGATGTGTTTCTTAAAGGTAATATTTTTTTATTCAATTTTCCACAATAGATAAAAATCTAGTTTAATAGTTTAGCAGAGAAAATGCCAAGGAAGTAGCTGCCAAACAATGACCCATTAAGTGAAGGAGACTTTTAATATACTCTCCTTTCATTGGAAAATTATAAATTTATCTTCTAAGAAAACTATACCACTTTGTTACTGGGGTGAACTTCACATAACACAAAATTAACCATGCAGAAGTGACCAACTCACTGGCTTCTAGCATTGTGCAACCTTGATCTCCGCCGGTTCCAAGCACCGCTGTCACTCCCAAAGAGACCCTGTGCCCATCACGTACCACTTAACTGCGTTACTTTTAAAGATACAGTTCTCAGGCATTTGCAAAGTTTAATGCCTTCTCTCATTTCACTCTTTGGCTAGATCTTCCACAAAGAAAATTACAGATATTTCATTGTCCCAGTGAATAAATACAAATATCGGGACACGTAAGTGCAAACAATTATCTTTAAAAGTAATTCAAACTCCCCTAGAGCAGGGAGCAGGGAGAAGGCAAAGATGTCCACTCAGCAACTCTTAACATCGTACTGAAGATTCTAGTCAGGGCCACGAGGCAAGAAAAAAGAAACAACAACAACAAAAAGGCATCCAAATTGGAAAAGAAGTAAGTAATGTTATCCGTCTGCACACGGTATCATCTTACAAGTAGAAAACCCTAAGGAACCCACATTCACACGAAAGTCTGATAGAATAAACCAGCGCAGCCGGGCTGCAGGCCACCACATCAATATGTAAAACGCAGCTGTACTTCTACCCACTAGCAGTGAACAATCCAAAAGTGAAATTAAGACAACTCCATCTACAATAGCATCAAAAAGAACAAATTTAACAAAAGAAGGCCAAGACTTTCATATTGGAAACTACACAGCATCACTGAAAGAAACTAAAGACCTAAATAAATGGAAGCATCCCCAAGTCACGGATCAGAAGACTTAATATCGTAAAGATGGCAATACTCCCCAAATTAATCTGAAGTTTTAAAGCAATTTTTCTCAAAATCCCAGCTGCTTCTCTTGCAGAAATTCAAAAACTGATCTTGAAATTCATTTGAAAATGCAAGGGACCCAGAAGAGCCAACATGGTCTTGAAAAAGGAACAAAGAGGTCACAGCTGTGGAGTTCAAAGCTTACTACAATACTACAGTAGTCAGGACAATGTGGACGTGGCCCAAGGACAGGCAGATGGATTAAAATAACAGAATAGAGAGTACAGAAATAAACCCTCACGTTTATAATCAACTGATTTCCCACAAGGGTGGCAGGAAAATTCAGGGGCAGAAGGACAGTCTAACAAACTGCACTGGAACAACTGGGTTTGTCCACAGGCAGTTGAATGAAGTCAGACTCCAGCTCCGATCACACAGCAAAACTCAACTCAAAATGGATCAAAGAACCAAAAGAAAAAGCTGGAACATAATACTGTTAGAAGAAAATAAGTATAAATATTTGTTACTGAGTTAGGCAAAGCCTTCTTAGATGTAACACCAAAAGTACAAACAACATGAAGAAAAATGGATAAACTTAATCAAAATTTAAAAAGATTGTCCTTCAAGGACGCCATTAAGGAAGTGAAAAGGCAAACTACAGAATGAAAAAATACTTGCAAAATATTTATTTGATAAATATTTGATATTTATTTGATTTTGTATCCAGAATATATAAAGAACTTGTGCAACTCAAAAGGACAAACAATCCAATTTTAAAATGGGCAAAGAATTCAAATAAATATTCCTCCAAAGAAGACGCACAAATAGCTAAAAAGCACACATAGTACCAGGTGAAGGGGCTCGGCGCCACTATTTATTAGAGAAATGTAACTCAGAACAACCACGGAACCTCCTCATACTCCCCGGGGTGGCTGAAATCAGGAAGGTGGTAACAAATGCTGGTGAGGATGGGGAGAAATCGGAACATTCATACACTGGCGGTGAAACTGTAAAAAGGGACAGCCACTTTGGAAGAGTCTGACAGTTCCTCAAAATATTAAATGGTCCAGCAATTCCAATCGTAGGTAAATATCCACAAAAAATAAAAATGAGTGCACACAAAATGTGCACAAACATCCATAGTAACATTATTCATTAGAGACAAAAATGGAAACCCGGATGTCCATCAGCAGGCAGATGAACAAAATGTGATATAACCATACGATGGAATATCACTTGGCAATAAAAATAATAAACCTTGAAAACACCATGCCAATCACAAAAGGCCACGTATTGTGTGATTCCATTTATATAAACCGTCCAGAACAGGCAATCTGCAGAGGGCAAGCAGGTCGGGGGCTGGTGGGTAGGGAGAGAGGGATGGACACGGGCGGCTACTGGGAACAGGGCTTCTTGGGACGACCGTGTTCTGAAAGTGGCCACAGTGGTGACCGTGGCAGCACTCTGTGACCGTGGCACCACTCTGTGACTGAAAAAAACTGAACACTTTAAAAGGGTAAATTTTATGTGTGTGAATTATATTTTAAGCTACTTATTTTTAAATGAGTTCAAAAGTGCTCATATAATGTTCACACTTTAGTAAATTGAAGTGTAATAAAAAATATACATTCCCGCAATATTAAAATAATGTAAATCACATTAATATTTGATTCTGTTGGTTCCAAGACATGAGAAGTTAAAAATCCCACACCCAGTGTTAGACTGAGGCACCTAAGTACTTACATGTAGTGCTTTAGCAATCAGTTCTCCACCTTTGGGCCCAATATCGTTAAACATGAGGTTTAAGTAAATGAGACTGTGTTGTTTCTATAATAAGGAGAGAAAAGATGCCATTACACATGTGTTATTAGAAGTCAATAATATACAAGCTGCTTTACTTAAGTAAAAGTGTTTACCTCCAAAGAAAAGATTTAGAAATCAGAAAATCTGAAAGTCCAGCAAAAGAAACTACAATTAAGGGAAGGATCAGTATTCTCATTTAAACACAATTATAATTGCAACATAAGTAAAAGAAAAAGACTATCCTCAGCTCGGACCAATGATTCAAACTGTGGATGTGCGCCATGTGTTTAACTGTAACGCACAAGTCTGTGGATGACTCAGGAGCTCCAGTTACCAGCTCTGCTGAGGCCAAATGCACAATGTGTTTTCCAATAGATTCCAAGCATTGTAAATATACCGCAGTCAGGAACTGACATTTTGCAAAACTAGTGTTTTGTGTGTGCTATTACACTTGGCAGTTTCACAGTAAACAGAACTAAGATTTTGATGATTCTGTAGCACTTTGATTTGAAAGTGATTGCTGAGAATAACATCTCTTCACCTTTTTTCACTCTGCCCTTACATTGTGTGCCATTTTAAATTCATTAAAAGCACTTTTAGAAGATGAGGTTGGGATAAGCAGTCATAAAATTAAAAAGCCCATGTAAAAGAAGAATAAAAAATTATATATGCTGCTTTAAGTCTTTTATTTTAACTAAGAATAGAGGCACACACATATGTGCTGATGTGAGGCTGAAACAGGCCTTTTTTTCCAAGTGCACCTTCTCTAACTAGGGGATCCCACTGTCTTTTTTAGGTAAAATGCAACCATATGCAGCATTTCGGTTTGAGTGTCTCCAAAGTGACTCTGCAATAAAGGGCTAATTTAGCATGCTTAGCGTGCTCGAACCCTGCACATTCCAAAGAAAGGACTGGTTCTTAATTGGCCTCCGGAAGAAAGAAAAAGACATAAAATGTTTTGTAGTAAAACAATACCTGAAGCAGTCTTGCAGCATAGTATGCACCAACATCACTTATGAGGTTATATCTAACATCCAAACCTGAAGAACACAGATGAACAGAAGCTGATATTCCTAATAATGAATACTTAAAGTCAGGAAAATAAATGCATGAGTAATGATCTTTAAGGAGACATACCATTAATAGAAAGATTCTTCTCTAAAATTTTGGAAAGAATCCAAAAATGTTCACCTGTGACTCTTTCCACTGGAACTGAGTGACTGTTACCAGCAATGTTTAATGTGATTCCTGTCAATCTGTTAAAATACAAATCAGAAACTCAGTAAAGAAATAAAAGTATTTTTTCTTCACATGTACATAGTAACATCATGAACAGTATTTATCAGAACCACACATGTACCACGATATAAATTTACACCAAGTAACCTAAGACTACTAAATTTTCCACAACACTCTAATATATACTATATAACCTACTGGGTTGGCCAAAAAGTCCATTTAGTTTTTTCCCCATACGATGGCTCTAGCAGTGCTTAGTTGTCTTTAACTTCATTCAAATCAATGTTGTTAGGTTGTGACAGCTGTCATATCAGTGTGCATTTTAAAAATAACTTATCAAAACTGGTGAATTCTTGTGCAGCATTTTAATATTGAGGATGGAAGAAAATATGCAACATTTCTGGCTATTATGCTTTATTATTTCAAGAAAGGTAAAAACACAACTGAAATGCAAAAAAAAAATTGTGCAGTGTGTGGAGAAGGTGCTGTGACTGATTGAATGTGTCAAAGTGGTTTTTGAAGTTTCTTGGCACTACTGACATTCTGGCCAAATAATTCTTTGCTGTGGGGCTGTTTCAAGCATTGGAAGATTTAGCAACGCCACTGGTCTCTACCCACTAGAAGCCAATAGCGGGAGACAGCCAACATACTGAAAATATCCAAATCAATACAGTTTTTGGTAGAAATGAAAAATGTATCTCTTATTTTACAGAAAAAACTAAATAGACCTTTTGGCCAACCCAATAATTTCTCTCTCACACACACAAAAGTCTCCCCACTTGATCTATGACAACACTGAAGAACTTCAATGATTTGTATAAACAAACCAAGCTCGCAGGAGTCAGGGGTATATCTGGAACCCAGATTCGGAGCCTGCTGGTCTGGTGCTGTTCCCAGCAGACTACACACACTACCTCTGAGGCCCATGGACAGTGTCAGTCAACTACCCCTCTGAATCAAGAGGCCTGCCCATTTTACCAGGCATGTGCAAATGGCTTTGAGTCCACTCAGCATTCCAGGGTTTTCACACAGATGAGTATCAGGGAATATTATTGATATAATCAGGTATTTGCTTTCCTTACCCCTTTTTGATTTCTTCATCCACTCCTTGGAGTGTATGCAATAGAAAAGGGTTAATTTTCTGGAACTTTTCCATACACAGATTATGATAATGGTTCTGGAGACTGCCAACAGGTTCTGGAGCTTTTGAAAAATAAATGCATTATTATTACCCTTCATCATCTATAAATTATCCCAGGAGCCCCCCTCCAAAAAATTACACTTCTTTCAAAGATATGAATGTATGTGTGTAGACTTGGGTGGGGAAGAAAAGGAGAAAGAATTAAGAACACAGAAAAAGGAAAGAAATAGATGTTAGGGATAGGAGAGAATACAAATGCTGTCTGGAAAACCGGGGCCATAGAAACGCCCCCGGAGGGGGGCAAACGCTGACTTGACAGCGACATGAAAGGAGAGAACTAACCTCCACAGGTACCAGGGCCGATAGCTGAGGAAAATGCTATCAGAGGAACGGAATATTTTGTCCCAAGTCATGCAGTTAATAAGGGCAGAGTAGAGAATCAAACGGACTCCAAAGCTGCTTTCCACTCTGCCATACTGGGTTAAGGTAACTCCAGGTTTCTTATGATGGCTTCAAATAGACAGTTTTATCAGAGGATCCAAATTCGAAAGGGATCTGAAAAATCACCAAGTCCCTTAGGCTTCCTGGATACCCTCACAACATGCAAGTTGATGGCGTCTTTGAACAAAGCTCTATCAGTTCTGAATGCTACATGGAGGTCAGACTCATAGAAAGAAGCTCTTCACCTACCCCGTCTTTCAGTTCTTCTTTCTATAGGTGATTCCCCCCACCCCCACCCTGCTCAGTCCTTAATAAAGACAGAAACAAAGCAGTAGTTGAGATATTCCTCTGTTATGCCTACACCTTCCCATATGGTCTTAGTGTTTTGGATATTACTTTAAAAGCATCTAGAGAGAGGGGAAGGAAAGGAGAAAGAGAGGGAGAGAAACACCAGTGTGTGGTTGCCTCTCATGCACCCCCCAAACTGGGGACCTGGCCTGCCACCCAGGCATGTGCCCTGACTGGGAATCGAACCAGCAACCCTTTGGGTCACAGGCCCATGCTCAATCCGCTAAGATACACCAGCCAGAGCTTTTTTACTTGTATTTTTAAACAAAATTGGAACATTTAAGTATAGTTCTATATCCTTTTGTTTTCAATTAACATATTGTGAATGGCTTTCCTTCGTTATTAGACATTCTCCAAAAATGTTTAATGTCAGCATAATCTCTGTCTTGTGGATGGATGTACATAAGAAATCCTTCACCTATTTTAAGAAATTTTCCTTTATTTAAATTGTATTTGAGAACAGTATTTCCTAAACTATGTTCTGCAGAATGATTATTCAAGACATTGATGATTAATCAAGACATTCTAATTACAATGGGTTTTATGGTCAAATAAGTTTGAAAAGTGCTGAATTAGAGAAAGCCAAACAGAACCTAACCTACACTTCTCAGGACATTTAAAACACTCCGGTACACGAAGATTCTCCAAGTTGTTGAGCCTGGAGGGAAGGATAAAAATGTTCCATTGCCTGGACACACGTGACCACTGTTCACATGCAACTAGAAAATGTTATTCATATCCTGGACAGGAAACAAAGCAAGGAGATCTCAAACAGATTTGCATGTTGGCGCTGAGCTCCCACTGGGCTTCTTTCCTCCCTTGTGGCTACTGCTTTCTTAGTAGTTGGAGAGGATTGCCCTGAGGGTCATGCCTGCCCTCAGCTAGCTGTACCACACCCAGGTCATGAAGAAATGTGTCAGACTTAAACTCATTTGGTTTGTGTGTGTGTGTGTGTGTGTGTGTGTGAATAAAGGAATCTAAAATAACAAATACATTTATTTAATTAACTGGCCATGGATTTAAAGCATTTAAACATCTGTTATATATTTTTGCTACTATCTTTCATTTAAAATTCCCCTTTGTGGTGTTTTATGGCACTAATAATTTATTTCCTATACTGTACAAGAAAAATAATAAATCAGGATTTTATGGCACTAATAATTTATTTCCTATACTGTACAAGAAAAATAATAAATCAGTCCTCAAACTGTAAAGCAAAAACTAGGAATAACCAGCTACGCAGGAAAATGTCAGGAATCTAACCTAAATTTCACTTTTCATCCTCGCCTAAGCATTGAATTCCAAACAATTTTCACTTAGCAGCACATTTTAGAATTTCTAGAGAAAGACCTCGTTTGGAGGTGGTTCCGGCCCTCCTATTCTGAACAGCCAAGCACTGGGAAACTCAAGGGCCAAGGGCAGTCAGACTTAGATGCCGACCTAGTTTTAACAAGTTACTTAAATTCTAGACCTTAAATTTCCATTTTATGCTCAAGTCAGAGCATAACAATGCCTGTCTCATGTTAAGACTTCCAGCACAGTTCCAAACGAACAAGCACAGGTTTTAAAACAAGCATCCAAAATGTAAACTTTGAGAGGGAGGGAGCGTGCTTACTCTGCTAAAAATGATTCATGGACGCATAAATATTCAAAACGTAGGTGGCATACAGGTGCAACATCAGAACGGTCTCAAGAGTCTCTCATCCACCTGGGCCTTGCTCTCTGGCGCTTCCACAAACAAGGGGCCCGAGAAGAGCACCTAGTCATCACCCCCGCCACCTCCCGCCCAGAGATTAAGAGCAAAGCGACAGACTGACAATACACCTTCCTTTAGGACAATCTATGGCGCGAAGGGCAGACCCGCCGTGGGGGCCTGAGGCCCCCCCCATCCGCGTTTGGAGGATCCCCCAAGTTCCCGCCGCAGTCGGGGTTTCCGAAGCCCCCTCCCACCAAGCAGCCCCGGGCCGCGGCGGGCTCAGTACTGGGCAGGTGCAACCCCGCAGTTCAAGCTGCCCCGCCCCTTGCGCGTTCCCCGTGATGAAGGATACCTATTTCTTACCGCTGCCGACCGCCTCGGCTCTAGCCGGAGTAGGAGTACGGCTCGTCATGGGGGCCTGAGGGGGTAATGGGGTCCTGGCCTCGGTGGTCTTCTCCTTGTTGTGCCACATTCTCCTCCCACCCGGCAGGTGGCGGCGGCAGCGTTGTCTTGACGACCGCGCGCGCCTGCGCCCGGCCCCGGCGTGCTTTGCGGCGCAGCGGGGTGCGTGGGGCGGTGCTCGGACAAGCCGCGCGACCCCGAGCAGCGCGCCGGGTCGAGCTGGCTGGGTTCCCCTGCCAGTAGGCACTAGAACCATGCGGCCTGACTAGGCAGGCAGTGACTGCCCATGCTGAGGAGGCTCCTTGGTCACCTCGCTCTGTCCAGATCACCGTCTCTACCCCCAGGGGTTAAAGACACACCGATGATGGGCTTCCGGCAACTTTGCGGGGAGAGGTTTTCCAGGTTTAGGGGGCACTGCCGTTGGGCTGGGCGGGGATTACAAAGATGATTATGACACAGTCCCCTCCTCAAAGTGTACACACACTTGCGGAGGCCAGGACGGGCAGGGCAGGACGCGGAGCTAAGGGAGCATAAAAGGGACATGTAGATCAGTCTTGTAGAGGGTTTGGGAGCATCAGGAAGGGCTTCTTGGAGAGGGTAACATCCTGACTGGTGGAGCGAATCTGCCAGAAGCGGAACTGCTTGGTGCGTGCTTGAGATGTGCTGGGGACGTGCAGCTGCTTGGGGCCGCCCAGATGAGTACAGAGAGTGGGGGGAACAGGCAGGGCCAGATCCGCAGGCAGCCCTGTGCCTAACTCTTAACAGAGCAGGGCGCTGGGAGCCCCCAGATCTGGAACAACTGTTGGAAAATGAATTTGACAGGTCTTTAGAGTGATGAGGTCTAAAGCAGCTGCAGTAGCCCAGAAGAAATAAGGCCTCAGCTATGACCGAACTTGGGGGGATGAGGAGAAAGGGACAAAACCCAGAGATAGTTGCAGGGTAACAAGATCAGGATTTTGGTAGTTGGACATGCAAAGGAGAAGAGGAAGGAGGGAGGGAGAGGCCTTCTGTTTGGGGTTGCTATGGACCCAAGAGAAGGAAGTTCAGGGCCCTGCAGAGGACTGTGGAGCCAGACAGAGGCCCTCCAAGTGAAAACTGGCTGTGTATGAACACAGTTCAAAAGTGAAAAAAATGAGTCTGAATTCTCTTTCCCTGGTGCTAGCCCACTAGGCAAGCCCAGACCAGCACTCCACTGCTAAGAAATTGTCATGCTGAGCAAGGCAGGTATCTCTTAAAACCCTGTGTCATCCACAGATTTTAAACATCACTTGAAATATTTCTTCAGGTTAAACATGATGATGATAGAAAACACAATTATGTGCTCATTTACCCTATGTGCTTCCAGCAAAACTGAGAGGTGGTTTGAAATACTAAAGCGTGAGTGCAGGTTCAGTTCAGCATCTCCCTTCCCTATGCCTCCCTTAAAGTGTTTTGAGCTAAGAAGATAGGGAAAAGTAAATAGAAGTTGAGGATTAATTAATTGCTGCTCCGGAGGGAGAGAGGGATAGTCTTCCAAAGGAGCAAGAAGTACAGAATCAGACTTTTGTTTCATAGAGAGACTAATAAATAGAATTAGAACAGAATAAACAGAAAAGCACTGCTTTAACCAGACAAACGGCACTACTCTCTCTAGCTGCCGTAGCCAAACAGAAACAGTATTTACACAAAAACACAGCCTGCAATGTCGAAATGCATATTAAACAGATGGTCAAAAAGATACTGATCACATGCACAACTCATTTCCATCAGTACATTTTATGTTACCCCCAATGATTTCCAGGTGGAGGATGGATGTAGTTGGGGGGAAACCCTCCCCCGCAGAATCACGGAAGGGGAGGGAAGGTCAGGGAGAGAGATGCTGCTGAGCTGAGTTTAAGGAAACAAGTGGATCTACTGGGTGCTTTTTTGTGTCAAGAACCCAGAGTAAAGGTCTAACTTGAATCTGCTTTCTAGAGGTCAGAACCAAAGAGAGCGTGAAGGTATATAGTCCCCTTCCTTCAATGAATGGCAGCATTTATGTTTCTCTGGCACCATATAGTAGGAAAATTTACTAGGTATATCTTTATATAAGCAACTTAATAGACATATCATTGACTATAGTTTTGTCAAAGATCCAGAAATATTTCTCAAATTATTCTTTCTTTTACTATAACTCTATTTAGAAAGCCAATGGCATGGTGTTTAATTATGATAATAGTTTCTAGGTAAGTTGTTTCCTGAAAATATGGAGGTAGAACTCAAAATATCTACAGAAATATTTAACATCCATTAGCTACTTTTCACAACTACCGTGTGGCTGAACTGAGGTGCCAGCAAGTGCTGGCACAGAATAAAGTCCTGACTGACATTCTGACAAGTATCTGAAGTGCTGACTTCTAGTGTTGCTCATACATGAAGGTTTAGGTATGGAACACACAGCTGGGAAAATGAGTGCTTTGTTAATTTTTAAAGTAACATTTGTGCTTTGTTAATGAGTGCTTTGTTAATTTTTAAAGTAAAATTTTTGGCCCATGGATAAAAACGTGAGTTTCACTAAAAGTTTACATTCTAATTTTCTGCTGATATGAGAAAAGTATGTCAGTGTTTAATAGTGAAATAGTGCCCAAAACTCTCCCGCCCATTATACAAGTAACATTTTGAAAAACCAAATTCTAAAAACAGGAGAAAAAGCGGGGGAAAGTCTCTGTCAGTGAGTCACTAGATCTACAGTTTCATGGTAGGGTGAGGAATTGAGGGTGCAACATTTTTAAAAACAGACAAGATGCAACTATTGAGTCTATTTAAAGGAAATAAGCCCTAGGAAGCTATTTCAGATCAATAATTTGGCCACAGTGCAGGTAGAAGCACGCCTTCAAGTTGCTTGTTTATACAGTGTTTCCCACTGATGTCTGAAGTTTACTTCAGCTCGGTATTAACTGAAAGGAGACAACATTTCTGATATATATATCTGAAATATATATGTGTGTGTGTGTTTTTATGTGTATGTATCTGTCAGAGGGCCACCAAATTGGTTCCAGACACAAAGGAGATATATATGATTAAGGTGAGATAATATAAATACACAGACATTTTGACAGTCTAGTCAGGTTTCATCATGGAGCAAGATGAATGTTAGGAGAAATAAGTTCTTTTATGTGTCCGGAAGCCCAGCCGTATTGTGTTAACCAGAATCAGGAATGGCTAGTCCCCGCAAATTCCCCCTAGATAACCGTTGGAAGGCTGAGAAAGAAAAAAAATCAAGCCTGAAATTTCGCACCCAAGAAGAATTATTCTCATAAAAACCAGGCTTCTTGTGAACAAATGATGCTAAAAACCTGTGTGAAGTTAAGCAAAATTCTCTGCTTCTGCTCCCGCTTCCTACTAGGTTCTGAGAAGGGTCCTTTTATTCACTTTATCTCTAAAAGAGGACTCATAGTGGTGCCTTCTTCTTAGGTTCTGGTGAGGATTAAATAAGTTAATTTAAGTGAAGCCCGGAGCATATGAGTGTCCTGGCGTTACTGCACTAAAGGGGTCCATTTGCGTGCTCGCATCAAAGCCCAATAAAACACAAACAGAAGTCTGCAGCCAGGAAAGTATGGGTTTGTTATTTGAGGAAGTGGTGCCAAGCCTGAAGATGCATGTAAGCTAATGTTCAAAGACCTAACTGCCTGATGGCTTTCAGGAGATGAATAATATAGGAGGAAAATCATTAACCACGGTGGTAACAGAGCGGGGGTCACAGCTCTACGGACCGGCTGGGGCAGCGTAAGGAGTAGATGGTCAGTGCCTGCGGAGCTGATGTCAGCCTCGGCAGCTCTCTGTCTGACTTCCTGAGGCTGTGGTCCCTAGACTCATCCTGCCTTCATGGGCTGCGTCTAAACAGCTGAAATCAAGATGTTACCTTTAGCTTGACTGAAACTGTGTTTCTGTGGCCAACAGACCTGACTGAGGCTTGTTCTTAAGACACTTCGATGCTGCCCAGAATCCAATGTCCTAAGGGAAGGGCTTCACACTAGGGAAGGGAGTGGACAGACAGAAAAGAAAAAGGGTCATGTTAATGAAATAGAGTTTCTATGTGTTATACTGGGTGTTCATTATTTTTTATGTTTTCACTTAAGTGTGAATACTGTGGACTATCCAGGAGCCTTCAGCATTTCAATAGTTTCTATTGAGGAACCTGGAGATGTTATTTTACAGGAGTGAACAGTATTAATCTGCCCAAAGACCAAGTGATAAAAAGGCTGCAGACAGCTATTTTTAGTATATTTAATCAATAGTAAATCTTTTTCTTTATTTAAACAACAGAGAGAATCACCACCCCAGAGCTCCTTTTGAGGGTGGGTATACAGTAACAAGGATCTGAACTGCAAACTCTTATATTGCATGCTGCAGTGGTAAGTGTGGGGCTAGAAACACACCCCCTCCATCCAGGGCCTGGGCCTCTGCGCTAGAGGAGAGGCCCTGTACTCCACAGGAAAGCCCCCCACTCCACGCTACCCCCCACCTGTGAAGCGAGTCAAAGTCGCTACTAAAATTAACCGGGCCACCAACTGTGTCTTCTCTGCTTTCTCCCTTAGGCTGTGTGTGTGTGTGTGTGTGTGTGTGTGAATGATCAAGGACCTAGTCTTCCATAATACAGTATTAACATCTTGGGTTTATAGGACTTATAAATCTAGTAGTTTAAGTCTGCTAATTTAGTTATTATTTAAGGTTGTCTTTTGCAGTCTTACATCTTTTGCATTTTAGAGTCAGCTTATTAACTTCTACCAAAAAAGAAAAAAAAGCTCACAGAGATTTCAAGTGGCATCGCATTGAAACAGCAGAGCAATTTGGAGAGTATCGGCCTCTCAACATTATTGAGGGTTCTGATCCATGCACGTGATTTATCTGTCCATTTAATTTCTTTCTAGGTTGCAGATTTAGTTCATTCCGATTCACTGCAATTTCAAATGTATTGCTTAAGGATGTAAGCCCCTCCACCCAGCAAGGCTTAGGAATGTAAGACCATGAGAGGACAGGATCTCTCTCTGCTCCTTAGCCCAGCCTGCAACCTACCCTAGGGCCACGGAGTTGCTCCAGCCTGACGGGGGAGGACTGGCTGGTGGGAAGAACTGACGCTGCACTTGAGGCTCCTCCAGATTCTAAGCCACCATGGCTGTTAAAGGTCTGGCTGGCTTCTCCCGGTCCCTCAAGGTCCTTTGCCTATGTCAGTGGAAGGCTTGCTTCTCTACCTGCCAGTCACCAAACCTGAAAATGCCTCCAGGCATGAAAGTGCCTACTGGTCTCTACTTATTTAGGAAGGACTAGTCCATCTTGCAGATTTAATTCTTTTGACCTTCTTCGCATCTACAACTCTCTGGTGGTTTTAAGAAAAAAGTATTGTATATTAAAATATTGATTTTTCCTAGTGTTTTGCAGTGTCTTTTGCAAATTTGTACTTCCTACCTGAAAAGAGAACCAAGACAGACATTCAAAAAAATTGAAATTAGATACTCTTTTTTTTCCACGTTAGTCAACCTGTTAGGAGAAAAAGGAGTCTACACTTTGATTCTTCTCCTAACACAGAGCACAAAACCTACGTTTTATGTTGTGCATAATGTCAAGCACTGAATTTAATCAACTAAATTTTAATTTTGTCTCTCTTAAGGACACCAAATCTGGTGGCAGGGAAACTCTGATTTTTTCTTTTCATGCTGTTTCAGATTTTGAATATTTGAATTTTTCATCCAGATAATGTCAAATAACATTATGAAATCAGTAGAACAGTCCTCTATGATACATCAGAAATATGACCCTCAGCAAACCTCTGATAGAACGTTTTTCATGGATGCTTCTAATCAGAACCTCACTACCATTCCATCGGAGATCTTAGAATTAAAAGAATTAGAAGAAGTGCATCTGGAAAATAACCAGATTGAAGAAATCCCTGAGGATATCCAGTATTTAAAGAATGTCAGAATCCTCTACCTGAACAAGAACAAGCTGAGCAAGCTGTGTCCCCAGTTGACAAGTCTGGGGAGCCTGGAGGGCCTGGACCTGAGCGACAACCCCCTCCTCCCCTCCTCCCTTCTGGTCCTCAGCGGCCTCCGCAGGCTGCGCGAGCTCCGCCTCTACCGCACCCAGCTGCGGAAGATGCCGGTGGAACTCTGCAAACACCTTCACCACCTCGAGCTGCTCGGACTGTCCGGAAACCAGCTGGCAGCGCTGCCCGTGGAAATCGTGAACCAGACCAAACTGAAGGAGATCTACCTGGAGCGAAACCAGCTGGAAGCTTTCCCGCCGGAGCTCTGCGTCCTCTACAACCTGGAGGTCATTGACCTGGATGAGAACAAACTAACGGTCATTCCAGAAGAGATCGGGAACCTGACCAGGCTGCGGAAGCTCTACGTGGCCCGCAACGACCTACACTGTCTGCCCGAGTCTCTGTGCCAGTGCAGCCAGCTGTCGGTGCTGGACCTGTCCCACAACCGCCTGCACTCCATCCCGCCCACCCTGGAGGGGCTCTCCGAGATGACGGAGCTGGGGCTGAGCGGGAACCCTCTGGAGAAGGTGCCGCGCCTCGTCTGCAGGTGGACCTCGCTGCACCTGCTCTACCTGAGCAACACCGGCCTGCGGGCGCTGCGCCGCTCCTTCTGGCGGCTGGTCAACCTGCGCTTCCTGGACCTCAGTCAGAACCATCTGGAAAGCTGCCCGTTGCACATCTGTGTCCTGAAGAACCTGGAGGTCCTGGCGCTGGATGATAATAAAATACAGCAGGTACTGATTCCCTTCCTGGTGTCACCATACTCTCCTTAAGGGCCCTTCCTGCCCGCAGTTGGAGTGATTCTGTGGCTACACAAATTCCAACTGACTTTATGCCCCAAAACTCGGGTTAACAAATATGCCCAACAAGGTGGTCATTTACACTACTCTCCCCAATAACAATATTAATTATAAATAGTAGCTAATGTTTATAATATGTATGGCCATCACTGGGCAAAGTGTTTTATGCGGATCATCTCATTTAATCTTCAAAAGGATTTTTGACATGGATAATATTATCTTCAATGGTATGGGAGGAAAATGAGGCAGAGGGAGCTTAAGTAACTTGTCAAGGCCACACACCTATAATGATAAAGGCAGGATTCCATCCAAAGCTTCTGGGCTCCAGGGTCTAAATTCTTAACAAAGACCACCTCCTAACAGGAATTCCTTTGAAATCCTCAGACCTGAAGGGTCCATTAATGGGAAACTGCAAGCACATCTTTAGCCCCAGGGACATTTGCTCCCGTAAGTGCAGGCTGTCATGTTCAGAAATGTTCATCAGCACTGTTGATAATCATGAAGTAAGGGGAGACCATCTAAATGTCACTAGAGAAATGAACAAGGACATTGTGGTATACGTATTCATAAAATGCAACACTGTACAGTAATTTAAGTAAGCTGGAGCTATAGTTGCCAGTGTGGATAAATCTCAAAATTCTAATGTTGATTAAAAAGTAAAACATCCAATTTGCAGAATCCTATGATGCTGCTTATTAATCTCTACTCACACAAAAATACACACACACGCGCGCGACCAAACACAGGTCCAGCTGCCTGCCACAACGAAAGCCAAACTCGTGAGACATGCTGGTGAGAAGGAAAGTGGTTTGTTCAGATGCCCGCAATCTGAGAGGATGGGGAACTCTCGACTCAAAGCCCATCTTAACATCTCAGCGCAGGTGGAGGTTTTTATAAGGAGAGAGAGAAAGCAGGACAGAGAGATCAAGGGAGGGGGTTGAAAAGTTCTGTGCGTGCAGAACAGTGCAGTCCATTCTAATCAGGACCTAGACACAGGTCAAGCAATGGTCTGGTGTGCGCCATCCTGGTTTTACACATGGAGGTCAGCAAATCTGGAGCTGGGATGCCTGAAGGTAGGAGTCTTTATCTTTTGAAGTTAGTTCCTAGGATTCTTATACAAACACGCTGTTCATCTACAAGCTACATATTAGTCAGAGTCAGCATTTACAGAAACAATGTTAGAAGAATGGTGGGGTAAGTTACAATTCCCCACTGTTACACTGAGATATATGAAGTCTATCCAGAAAGTATCCAGCCATGTAATATGAAAAATAGAGACATTTATTGGAGAGGATGCAAGATACAAGAAACATTGTACATAGAACAATGACACCTCAGTCCCCTTCAAAGTAAGCACCTTGGGACCACAGTTCTCCTAATCGCCATCAGCTGCCCCATCGTATTTTCCTGAATCTCGTAGATGGTCTGAAATCTCTTCCCTTTCAAAGGTGACATTAATTTTGGGAAAAGTCAGAAGTCACAGGGCACCAAATCTGGGCTATAGGAAGGCTGAGTCACCTGGATGATTTGGTGTTTCACCAAAAAACTCTGCAGGAGACATGATGCATGATGTTGTCATGATGAAGCTGTCAATCACCAGTTGCCCATAGCTGCGGCCTTCTAAATCACCTGAATAGTTTCCACAGAGGAATAGTCAAACTTAATGCAAAATTTGATGCTCTACTCCCTCAGTCATTTTGAATGTGATGGCCACACAGTCCACATGTTCACTCAATGGCTTCTACAGCTCCCTGTGACTAGTACAGTGAAGTCCTTGTTCACACATGTGCATTCCAGTCCACTTTCCTTGGCTGCCAGGTTACATCGATGTGACTCAAACCATTTCCATTATATTAACAATGGCTGGACTTGTACTAGACAGACCTTGTATACCTAGGCTTTTGTTTTTCCCACAAGAAAATCAGCATTTCTAACATAACCAAAGGGTGAGTGTGTCACACATTTTAAAAACGATACTTTTCCATGTGGTTCCAGAGGGCCAGAAACACCTATAGTTGGACATAATAGTGACACTGATTTTGGCTTGAAAAAAAGAAGAAAATCTGATGATTAGAGCGTTTTCATCCAAGGTAATGAGCTTTTCATTCCAGGAGATGGTGTTTAACTGTGGGCTGTATGGTTAGCTATGAAATTTATTCAACCACCATATTAGAAGGTGAGAATAGAGGGCCTTCTGACCCTGAAGGTCTGGGAGTCTGGGAGATGCTTACCCAAAACCCACACAGAGCACACAAGCCTCGGTATTCCCTGGAGGGAAGACAAAGGACAAGATATAATAATAGTCTTTATTGTTTGCATCTGAGACTTCAACTGAAGTTTCAAAGTTGCTAAGTTACAGCCATAAAAAAAAGAGTGAAATCTTGCTACATGTGACAGCATGGATGGACCTACAAGGTATGATGCTCAGTGAAATAAGTCCTACAGAGAAAGACAAATACCATCTTACTTCATTTATATGTGGAATCTAAAGGGCAAAATTTACGAACAAGCAAAATTAAAATAGGCTCATAGATATAGAGATCAAACTGGTGATTGCCAGAGGGGAGTAGGGTTAGGGGACTGTATTAAAGGGTAAAGGGATTAAGAAGTACAAAGTGGTAGCTATAGAATGGTCATGAGGATGTAAACTATAGACTATCAAATATATTCAATAATATCATAATATATTCAATAATATCATAATAACTATATGCAATGACAGGTGTTTACTTGAAATATCGGTGGGACTACTCTGTAAAGTATATGACTGTATAATCACTAGGCTGTAAACCTGAAACTAATACATAGTAATGTTGAATGTAGAAAACACATAAGTGCAGTTGCAGCTACAAGGCTGCTGAATGCCACCGTGCCATTCTGCACCTGGACTTGTGCAGTGCACAATCTATACATGGCAGCAGTGTTCAGACACTCCATTTCCTGATAAAAGATCATAGAACTTGTAAAAAATGCTGAGTTAAAGGCTTTTAGTGTGAGAGATCATGTCACTAAACTTGTCAGTTCTAATAACTTAATCGTGACTACTATAATTGCAATATTACACTGATAACTTTAGTCCTTTTCTTCAATAATGTCAAGCATTTGCTACACTACAGTTCAAAAATTTGCAACAAAAGCTAAAATTTGCCCCAATTTAAAGCAGTGCATATAAGTGAAGAGCAGAGATGCTCAGGGGGAAAGTAGAACTCCAGACTTCCAATCTACAAGTATAAATACTATCTATGCAGACATGTGCAAACTTGTTATATGTAGGAATTGCTAAATTGCTCTATTTTTTTTTGTTTAAAAAATTTGCCTCAAAACTAAAAGCCCAATTTATTTTCTTACTGTTAAAAATAGTCTTGACCTGAAACTTATCTTCTCTTAATACTTCTAGCTGCCTTCAGGCTTTGGCTCACTCTCAAAACTGAAGACGCTTGGGTTAACTGGGAATCAGTTCCTTACATTTCCAGAAGAACTCTTTTCTTTAGAGTCTTTAGAGAAATTACACATTGGGCAAGATCAGGGAGCCAAGCTCACCTATGTGCCAGATAAAATCAGGGCACTACAGGTAAGCATCCCCAAAGTAGCAGTTAAAGAACTACATGCCTACTGATCCCTTAAGTTGGCTGATACTGAGAAAATATGGTGGTATCCCCACAGGCTGTGTCTGGAATCAACCGTAGTGGATTTCCAGCTTCAAACAGGCAGTTGTTACCATACTTTGAAGCTTCCATTGTCTTCCTGAACAACCCCCAGATTTATACCCTAAGAACATTTTGTTGTGATTGCTCTTGGGTATATTATGCCGTATTTCTTTCCACTGTGTGGTTTGTCATGTTTTATTTGCATAAATTGAATGATTCTGCTTTTCACTCAGTTTCCACTTTTTTATAAGTTGCCCCCGAAAGTTGTATTATTTTGAAATTAAAGTATCATACAGGTCACATGACTGGGAGCCTGCATTTTGGATGGGGCAATAAGACCTGCCACTCTACATGGTAGAAGGCCAGTCATAGTCTATTTCACTGTTGCAACAGATTCCCTGAAGATGGGTCCACCGCACAGTGCCAGATCCTAGCAAAGCAACAAGATAACTTCATTCAAAGTAGCCATACCAGTTTGTCTTTATCTATATGCATACTTTAAAGACTTGTTATTTTTTTTCATGCTCCTGGTACCACACTCTTAATACTGATACAGTAAGTGTGAGCTGCACATTATCCCCGGTCATTAAACTGAGCAACGGTATGTATGACTCAGATATTTCCCACCTGCGACACAGGGTTCCTATTTCTAATTCTCCATTCCTCTGCTCTGTGTTCATAGAACTCTGTTAATCAACTTGCTCCTTGTATATGTCATGCCACACTGTGCAAAATCTTAGGGTGAAATATAAACAAATTTTTGCCCAGTAAATTTGAAAGCAGTTAATTTATTATCTGTATATTTGGCTGCTTCCACTTGGGCAATGTTGGATTGATAGTTGAGCAAATGACACTTCTCAGGCTAATTATCATCTGAGATAATTAGCTATTGAAAGGGATCAAATGATGTATGTAGTTAAATAATCCAAATTATTTTTCCATTAAGTTCTCATGAAACAAATAAACAATAGATTCCCATGTTCTCTTTTCCCTACATAAATGGGAACCACACCTAATGGCTTAACTCAAAAATAACTTTATTTTTTGATGATGGTTCTTTACATGTTTTTTTTTCCTTTATTATAACGCATAATAACCCTCATCGAAAGACCTTAGGAACTCACAGGTGATTCTAGTTATGATGTCATTTTTCAGTGTAAGGATTATTACAGTATATACTGTCATATTATTTCAGAATCTCAAAGAGCTGTATATTGAGAACAACCATCTGGAGTACTTGCCAGTAGCCCTGGGGTCAATGCCTACCCTAGAAATTCTTGATTGCCGCCACAATCTGCTTAAGCAACTTCCAGATTCCATCTGCCAAGCACAAGGTGAAGAATCTTAGTAGGTCCACAGCCTAGCAGAGTTTGAGGCCAGCATTTTCCATGATGAAGGCTTCTTTGTTTTAGTGGTTAGAGAGGTTGGACGTTCTTGCAGGGCTCACTTGTGATGTGGGCAAGGTCAGGGGCCTGACTAGTACAGCGAAGAACCTCACAAAGGCAGATTATTCACTGGGAATTGAAAATTACATAGCAACTACTAAGAAAGTTAGCATTCACCCATGTGGTCATTATACCACCGAGAATAATTTACTGAGCATCTACCCCATGCCAGAATTGGGAGTTTCGGCGCTATACTAACTTCACATCAGGCCGTTCAGTCGCTTGAAGAAAAGGAAAACTATTGAATAAGAGTTGTGATATCAGCAAGGGGTGGAGCTTTTGGAGCTACATGATTGATACAAAAAGTCATATACGACTCACATTTAAACACTCAAACATTTTCCACTGGGCTAACCCATGATGTGTATATCCATTAATCCGTTCATTTATTTAATAAGCTTTTGCTGAGCTCCTACTGGGGCCAGATTTTTAAAAAATTTTCTCCTCAGTGTGCTGAATCTTCAGGTTTATAGATGTGTTTCCGAACTATGACTATTCTTTTTTAAAAAAGATTTTATTTATTTATCTTTAGAGAGGAAGGGAAGGAGAGAAGGAGAGAAACATCAATGTATGGTTGCCTCTCGTGAGTCCCCTGCTGGGAACTGGCCCACAACCCAGGCATGTGCCCTGACTGGGAATTGAACCACAATCGTGTGGTTCACAGGCCCCAGCCAGGGTGACTGTTCTTCTTTAATGAAAGGAGGGTGAAGAAATATGAGTGTAAGCTGCTACCACAAGATATTGAAAGATTAGGGGCCAGGAGTGGGTATGCAGTACTCCTTAGTAATGCTCCTGACCATACACTTTTATCCGGTCCTTCGTCCCTGGAGGAATGAAGTGTTCTCAAAATATTTTGGTGTTTCCTATGTTCCAATATCTCTCTCTTGATTACACTAGCTCCAACAACTTGGACTTGTTTTGAAGAAGAGAACTTGGGTTTGCCTCATGAAATCTGATGTCTCTTGTGATGTGGCACAATAGGGAACAACCATTTCTAAGTGACTGGACTAAAGAATTCGTGCTTTAATCTTGCCTCTTTTTTTTTTTTTAACACAAATCCATCATTTAAACAAATTGTTTCAGCTTTGAAAGAATTACTGCTGGAGGACAACTTGCTCACCCAACTTCCGGATGATTTAGACTGTCTTGTGAATCTCAAGGCTTTGACACTGATGGGCAATCCCATGGAAGAACCCCCAGTAGGAGTATGCACTGAAGGCAGAGAGGCTATATTCACATACCTTAAGGAGAAAAGAAATATGAAAATACTAGCAACAAAGGTAAAATCAGCAAAACTTCCAGATAATATATTCATAGTTGCTTTGGAGAGGGGTTCCTGTTACACGCATTACAGATCATCCAATGAGGCTGCTCTTGGCACATCTATACCTTGTCCGCAAGGGTAGAGACTCATTTCCTTACCCAGGGCTGAGCAAGGGAATTTTGAACATCATCCTAGCATTTTTTTCTTTCATGTTCCTTGTGTCCTTATCAGATAAGAAGCCAACAGTCAGGCCAAAGAACGGAAATTCCAAATCCTAAAATGACCTAAAATCCTTAGGCTATTCACTGGAGTGAACAGCTAGTATTACCAAAGTCAGTCAGATACATCTGAAAAATCAGAAATGAAAGCATCCTGGAACTCAGGTCTTGAGACCAGAGTCCAGCTCTGCCACTAACTAGGATCAAAGAGCTAAGAGCCCTGTCTCCCTCCTTCTTGCCCACCAAACCCTGGAGACACAGGGCACCTCAGACAGACCAGGACTGTGTCCACTTCTGTCAACAGTCAGGATTCTCTGTTCAGCTGATCCAAGCCCTCTTCTTCTCACGTCCCCATGTCCACACCTGCTCCCTTGAAACACGCCTTCCACTCAGCAGCAGACCGATGCTGCCATGACACAGGTGGATCCGCCTCCTTCTACTAAAGTTGACCATGTTCCATTTTTCCTGAAACTAAACTCAGGTGATATAACCTACCAAAAACACATGATTTTAATAAATCAAAGTAATGCCTAAGCTACAACATAAAGGAAAAAGAAAAGTAATTTATATTAAAAATTTTATGAAAATATTTATTTTAAATATATATACACACACACTCAGGAATGACTACACTGGAAAAATAAAAATAACACCCTTTTCTCTAAAAGCATTTCTGAAAAGCCATATACCATCTTGTACATTTTAAATTTGGTATTTAAATTTTTTTGCCACTGGGTTTAAAATATTGCAAAAGATATACTTTCCAGTGAGTTTTAAATATTGGTGTTTTCAAACAGAGCTCTTAAATCAATATTTTGAGTGTATCCAATGGAATATAAATGTTGTTTTGATTTGATATGTCAGTCAACATCAATTTACAAAATACTTGAACAAGCTCAGAAATTTTATCATATTCTTTTCTTCTTGAACATGTATTTTCATTCCATTTTCCCCTGAGAATTGATTATAATGTTGCACGTGTGTGTGTGTTTGTCTTACAGTTTACCTTAAAATAAAATATACATTTTATTAGTCATATTATTTTAAGTCACTTATATATCACCTTTCAAACTTCTAGGCAAAAAAAAATATTTTATGTAAATTAAATTTTAAGATTAAATTTTTTGTGTGACAATAGTATTTTTAGCGTTCTGGATTATTCCATTTTATTACTCATATTATAATTATTAGTAGTATAAAATTGACCAAAACAATATAACATCTCTTACATATTTTGATGTTTAATTATTTGACTTACAGGATTTTTGTGAAGTGCAGATACAAATGAGAGAAACTTTCTCACATAGTTTACACATCCTCACATAAGGATGCATAAGGATCACTTTTGCTAGAATGAGACAGGGCTTGGCATCACTTCTATACCTGTTTTTCATTTTATAGATGAAGTGCTGAGAAACCTTGTTCACATAAATAAGTTGACAAGAATGGAAGAAGGTTTTTTTGCCTACATTTTGTTTTAAATGACAATGCATTACACATATCCTGGACTTTTCCCAGATTTGTGCTCCCCCAAATCAGATAACAGGCTCTTAGCAGACAAATCAGTGGGTCTACCTTCAATTTTCTTGAAGGCAAAGAGTTGGAAGGCAAAGGGATTGGTTATCCTGCTCTTAGGACCAACATCAATAACACTATTTTTAATTGTCCCTCTTTTGGGAGTGCAGGGCAACACCCCCTAGTCAGATGCAGGTGGGTGAGAGGTGTGCCAGAGGGACAGCTGTGAACAGGGAGGTGGGGATGGAGAGTTAACGGTTGTCTTCCTAGGCAGGTACCTTTTAGGAAAGGGCGCATATGGAAGCTGATGTTTGGGAACGGATTGCCTCCAGAAGATGCGAGCCCACATGTACACCCTTGAAAGTCTTGGTGGACCAGGGTACAAGCCACACAATTGAAGACCACTAAACCTTCCAACCAAAAGCCCTGTACATTTTCAGAATGCCTCTAGAGGGCAGTACTGTTCCCTTGAACAATCACCACCCTGATTGATCTGCAGCTTTCACTCCCCATCTCATCTGTCCCATTTTCGCTTTACTTGAGTCACAGACAGGGTCCTTGGCGGTTTCCAACACCCAAGCATGCTCCTGCCTCAGGGTCTCATCTCAGGATCCTCCTGCCTGCAGACACTTCCCACTGATTCGGACAATACTATGCCCACATTTAGTTGAGTCTCTGCTCACATATCTTCATACCTGCCCTTAATCCACCTTATATAAAATAGCATACCCCACTGTATTCATTCATTCATTCATTCAACAAATATTTGTTGAGTTTCCTCTATGTGCCAGGCACTGTTCTAGGCACTGAAAATACATCATGGAACAAACACAAATATTGCTGTCCTCATATTGCTCGAAGCCTAGTGTGATGAGAATAAAAACATGAAATATAAAACATTAAATTATATACTATGTTAGAAAGTGTGAAGTTGTATTGAAAAAAAGTTCAAGCTGAGGGGAGCTGAGATTGCCAGATGTTGTGTGGGTATGTGTTGTGGGATTTTAATTGATTGTTTTAAAGATTTTATTTATTTATTTTTAGAGAGAGAAAAAGGTGGGGAGAAAGAGAGGCAGAGAAACATGGATGTGTGAGAGAAACATTGATCAGTTGCCTCTCACAGGCCCCCAACTGGGGACCTGGCCCACAACCCAAGCATGTGCCCTGACTGAAAATTGAAATAGCAACATCTTGGTTCACACAGGCAGGCACCCAGCCCACTGAGCCACAGCAGCCAGGGCGTAGAATTTTAATTGAAATGAATAGTCAAGGTAGGCCTCATTGGAAAAATAACTGCCTTAGTTAGTGCAGGCTATCATAACAACAGACCATAGACTGAGTGGCTTAAACAACAGAAATTAATTTTCTTGTAGTTCTGGGTGCTAAAGGCTCAAAGAGATTTACTACTAGATGAGGGATGTTCCTGAGTAGGGGGGAGGAAATAGGATCAAGTGAGGGGGTTGGGGGGGGCTGGCTGTAATGGGTAGGGCCACAGGAAGTCTAGTCAGAAGATGAAGGCAGGGTAGAGGCACCCCTGATTCCCCTTCCTTGCACTGTCTTCTCCAGGGCACTGAACACATTCATGTGTTTATAGTTTATTGTCTCTTCCCCTCCCTGGAATGTGAGCTCCACAGAGTTGACGACATTGGTATTTAACTGCTGTTTGCCCAAGGTTTAGAACAGTGCTTAGTGCCTAAAAGCACTAAGAACCTTTTTTTAAATTCATGGATGACTGGTCAATTGAGAAAGAAAGAAAATAAGGTTTAGAGTTCTAGTCACATTCCATTTCCACATCTTTAAGACTACATGTCAGAACGAAGAGATGTAACCTTCCTCAGTTTGTAGTGATACCGGCTGATGCTGTTTGGGTTTATCTTGTTTTCAGATTCAGGCATGGTGGCGTGGAATGATGGTACGGAAAGGATTGGGGAAATTTGAAGAACTGTCAAAATTACGAAAGAAAGGAAAGAATTCTCCAAAAGATAAGAAAGGAAAGAAGGTCGAAAAAGGAAAACCTGTAAAGGAAAAGAAGAAATAACTTTGTGTATTAATGTCGAGGTAATGAACCCTCATGGGTTAAGGAGGCAAAATATATAGGAGGTGGATGCCTACCACGCTAAAATTATTCATAGACTTATGGCCATGTATAAAAGAAAAGAACCTTATTTTTACTGAAATATTTGTGATAAAATGGTGTGAACCCTGGGAATTGCTTCCTGATAATATCAGGGAGAAGTAAAAGGGGGAGATCCCAATAAAACAAGATTGGCCATAAACAGATCATTGTAGATGCACCTGTACGTGGAGGTTTGTTAAGTGCTCTACTTTTAAAAAACTTTTAACTTTGAAATAATTATATATTCATGGGAAATTCCGAAGAGACACACAGAGAGGCTCATGTGCCCTTTACCCCGCCTCAGTGCTGACACCTCGCATAACCATAACACAGGAGTAAGATCAGAAAGGCTGCATGGTGCCCACAGGAGAACTTACTCAGACTTCTCCAGTTATACACACATGCACTTACCTGTGCACGTAGGTCAGGGCAGTGGTGTCGCACGCAGCTTCATGTAGACACCACCGCAGTCAGGATGCAGAATGGTGCTATCACCACAGGTCTTCACTGTGGTTTGGGTGGGTTTGTTTTTTTCAGGTACATCTACCACCTACTCCTCTCTTAATCCTTAAGCCATTCTCTATCTCTGTAATTTTGTGATTTCTTTTTAAAAAATATTTTATTTATTTATCTTTAGAGGGGAAGGGAAGGAGAGAGGGAGAGAAATATCAATGTGTGGTTGCCTCCCAGGTGTCCCCTGCTGGAACTGGCCTGCAACCCAGGCATGTGCCCTGACTGGGAATCGAACCATGGTTGTTTTGTTCACAGGCCCGCGCTCAATCCACTGAGCTACACCAGCCAGGGCTCTGTAATTTTGTTATTTCAAAAATATTGCATAAACAATCATATACATGACCTTGGGAAACCAGCTTACTGACATCCACCGTGGTCAAAGCGAATGCTGCTCCTGTGATCTTGGTCAAAGCGTCCCAGTTCTTCCTCCAGGGAAGGTGGGAGGACCCACCTTTTCATTCCTATTTCAGTGATCTCCGGAAGTCTGGTCACGGCGCATAACAAGTGCCTAAACCATTTTCCGCAATCTCGAAAAGTTGATGGCCGAAGGCTGATGTCCAGCTCGGTTAATCCTTTGAGGAGCCACACGTTTTGGCAGAAGACAGCCCATCCTGCATCACACACGCTGTCGTTGTAGCTCAGGTCGAGCTTCTGCAGCCTGGCCAGATGACCTGCCTGCATTACCGATGCTGAAAGACAAAACCACTATAAATGCTAAAATACAGGAACACTTTCTGTCCTGGTTGCTTCCCACTTTCGGTAACAGCCCAGTAGCTCCAAGATTCATAATGACAAGATCGGTAATTAATGATTTGTTATTGGCTAGCAGATTTATTTAGGGCATCTGCAATTACTTTTGTAACAGAATGCCTCTCTGGGCAGCCCATGTACAACTTGAAAATGGACTTTTTTTCTCTTACTAAATCCCAACCCAAAGAATTTTTCTTTTGTCAAGTTCTTGCTCTTTACTCCACCGGGGGCCCAGCTCTTCTTGCAGACTTTCTCTGATTAAATGTGAGAAACAATGGTTCATCCATTTCAACTGAGGACCATTAGTAAACAGACTTCTTGTTGTTTAATACTGTTTACTTGTTCATTGATCATTCATTCAGTCGTTCTTTATTCACCAATCATTTAATTGAGCACATTCCATATGTAAAATTTACCTGGATAATTTCTAATCCAACTAAGAGACCTCTAATACACAATTTCCCCTTTGAATAGCACATATTACAGTACTACCTACAATGACACTTAATAAATGACCATTAATGATGAAGCTAAGAGAACAGCTCTAGCCAAGGGAAACAGTACATGCTTTCCCTTTGAGTCAAAAGTCAAAATAGATTATTGAGATGAGAGGGGAAGTGTAAAGTCTTGGAGTTGCAGGGCACCTTGGAGGTCTCCTCACTCAAGCTCCAGATCCATGGTCAGAGAAGAAGCCCTTTCACAGCTTCTCTAGGGTGTGACCAGCTGGATTCTGCCTGAAGCACCCGGTTAGGTTGCCCCACAGAGGGAAGCAGCTCTCAGCAGGAGGACGCCCTTCCTCTGGGCCCCGACCTGCCTTGCTTCAGCCTGCCTGGGCCGTCAGCTCCTCCCTGTGCTAGCCCTGCAGCGTTGGACAACAGTCAGGTGCCCTCAAATCTCCCCCCCCTTAGAACATGCCTTGTTTTTCCAATCATTTCCTACACATCATGGCCGCCTGACCAAGCGGGATCCTCCATTCCCATCGCTTTCACTTGTGACAGGTCTGATTCCACAGTGCACTTCACAGTTTAGCAGTGTGTACACTCCATGGTTGCGCTCGGTCCCTAGATGCCCGTGTCCGTGTGTTACTTCCTTTCTGTCATTAAGCCACGTCACTCCCCACATTCTCAAGACCTAAGTAAGTGTGAAAGACAATGTGCATGCTTTCTTTCTTTAGAAAATTTTCTATCATGGAAATGTTTGAAACATACTAACAGTTGTCAGATTAGGAGAGTGAGCCCCCAAGGCCCAATCGCTCAGCCTCAGCAGTTACCTGCATTACACCAGTCTAGGCTCAGCTGGTCCCTCCTCTCTGCTTGCTTTCTTTGCGGTTTTTTTTTTTAGCATTTTCAAGCAAATCCTAGGGATCATTTTACCTTTCCTATATTGTTTAAATGTTCCAATCATGTGAGTGCTCTATTTATTGTATTTTTGTATTTTATATTATTTATATATTTTTAAATCTGAGTAATTAGATTATAGACAATAGAAATACTTTTTTTCATAGTTTACTATATGAAAAAATAATGCTGTTATTTGTAAAAGAAAAAACATAAGCTACTAGTGATTTAAAAATCTTAAAGAATATTTCTGCTAGAAATAATAAAAGCAACATAAAGCGACAATGGTGAAAACCACATGTAGTAGTATGTATTACTGGGTAAAAATGGAAAGGGAAAAATTCTCTTGACAAAATGTAAAAGCATAAATTTGATCTGAGAAAAAATAGTGGTAGTAACATTTTAAAAACATATAATGGCTGAGCTATGATTAATAAAATTTGATGCAGACAAAAATGTTGAAGAAGCAAACTTTACTTACAGGCTTTAAATGAAATAGCTTCTATATGTGAAATGGTGTCCAATTCAAGCACAAAAATAAAGAATGACACCAAAAGCTGATTCTTTGAGAAGATGTTATTATTGACTAACTTTCGTACTCACGAGAATTCTATGGTGGCCCCAAGACTTACACTCCAATCCCCAGGGCAGTGAATATAATGGATTTCACTCCCATGATTAGGTTATGCTATATGGCACAGTTGATTTTAAGAAATGCAGATTATCCAGGTGGGTTTAATTTAATGACACGAGCCCTTTAAAAACAAAGACATTTCTCCAGCTGGTAGCAGAGGAGAAAGGAAGTCACAGAAAAGGTCAGAAAGATTTGAAGTGTGAGAAGCACTGACACCCTGTCACTTCTCAAAGATCAGGGGCCATGTGTTGAGGAACGGCCTCCCGTAGCCGAGAGCAAGAAAACAGACACCTTAGTCCTGCAGCTTCCAGGAACTGAATTCTGCCAACAATAAGAATGATCTGGAGAGTGGATTCATCCCCAGCCTTCAGATGGGAACTCAGCCTGCCTGACACCTTGATTTCAGCCTTGCGACACCCTAAGTGGAGAACTCAGATAAGTTGTGTCCACCTTCTAACCTACAGAATTGTGAGCAAATAAATGGGTATTGTTTTAAGCCACAAATTCGTTTGTTACACTGCAACACAAAACTAATACACAAAGGAAAAAAGAAAACACAAATGACCAATATCAGGAATGTGAAAGGGGGGATCACTACAGACATTAAAAGTGTAATAAGAGAATCATTTCCATAAATTCAACAAGCTTGATGAAATGGGCCAATTCCTTGAAAGGCATGAATCACCAAAATTCAACCAAGAAGAGATAAATAGTGCTGTATCTATTTTTAAAAGTGTTTTTGTCCTCACCTGAGGACATTTTTTTCGTTGCTTTTAGAGAGAGGAAGGGAGAGAGACAGAGAGTGAGAGAGAAACAACGATCGGTTGCCCTCTCATCCATGTCCTGACAGGGAACTGAACCTAAAACCTTTTGGTTGACAGGATAATATCTAACCAACTGAGCCACACTGGCCTGAGCTCTATTTTTTAAATTACATTTTTAATTTAAAACTTCTTACAAGGAAAACTACAATTTTAAACAGGTTCAATGGAAAGTTCTGTGAAATAGTTGAGGAAAAAAATAATTCCAATTCTATATAATGTTTCAGGGAGATAAAAGAGGCAGGAACACTTGCCGACTCATTTTATGAGGCATCATTACCCCGATACCAAAGACACACAGAGACATTACAAGGCCATTACTTCTCATGAACACAGCCACATCCTCAACAAATATATAAAAAAGATAATACGTCACAACCAAATGGGGCTTATACTAAAACATAAGGCTGATTTAACTTTTGAAAATTATTTGTATTCACCCTAACAAACTAAAGAAAAAATGTTCATCTTAATAGATGCAGAAAAGGCATTTAAGAAGATTCCTCTTTTTAAAAACGTTTTAGATTTTATTTATTTATTTTTAGAGAAGGGGAAGGGAGTAAGAAGAAAGAGAAACAGTGATGTGAGTGAGAAACATCAATTGGTTGCCTCTTGCATGTGCCCCGACTGGGGACCAGACCTGCAACCCAGGCTTGTGCCCTGACCAGAAAGTGAACCGAGGACCTTTTACTTTGCAGGACAATGTCCAACGACTGAGCCACTCTGGTCAGGGCAAGATTTATCTTTAATTCATTGTAAGAACTCTTGCTAGATTAGTATTCTTTTAACTGATAAGGGCACACCTATTTAAAAACCTACAGCTAACGACACACTTAGTGGTGAAAGACTAAATCCTATCCCCTAATATTGGGAACAAGGCAAAATGTCTGCTCTCATTACAGTCAACATCTACTGGAAATCCTAGCTCATTAAACAACCAGGAAAAAGGATCAAATGATATACAACCTGGAGAAGAAGAGGTAAAACTGTTTCTAATTATAGAAGACATGTAGAAAATCCTAGTGTCTATAAAAAAATCTAGAACTAATAGATGAGTTTAGCAAGGCTGCAGTAGAAAATGTCAATATTCAAAAATCAACTGCATACCTACATATATACTACATCAATGACCAACCGGGTCATTGGGAATCAAAATTCTAAAATAGTACCTTATCTAATAGTACCTTTATTAAAAAATAAAATACTCAGATGTAAACTTAACAATATATGTACAGGATCTATATGGTAGAAACTGCAAAACACCAATGAAAGAAATAAAAAAACTAAATAAAAGAGCATCACACTGCATTCACAGGCTGGAGCACTCATTATAGTGAAGATGCCATTTCTCCCAAATTTGTCTGTAGATGCAGTACACTCCCAGTCAAAATGGCAGCAGGATTTTTTTTGTAGATATGGACAAGCTGATTCTAAAGTTTATATGAAAATGTCAAAGAACTAAAGTAACCAAAACAGTTTTGCAAAAGAACAAAGTCAGAATACTCCTACCACCTAATTTCAAGTCTCACTATAAAGCTTCAGTAACCAAGATGCCGTGGTATCAGCAGAACAGTAGTTACATGGATCAGCGGAAGAGACTGGACAGACCAGAAATAGACCCTCACAAATATGGCCAATTGATTTTTAACAAAAAATGAAAGGCAATTCGATGAATATAAGAGAGTCTTTTCAACTAGTGTTGCTTGAATAATTGAGCAGTCATACACAAAAACAACTTTGGTCCATATTTTACACCTTGTACAAAAATTAAATGAATAACAAGTCAAATGAATAACAAATGTAAATAAAAACTTGTAGAATATAGAAAAATTCATTGAGAACTTGTGTTTTGCAAAAAGCTCTAAGATGCAACACAGAAAGCTCTATTCATCAAATTAACAATTTGATAAAGAGTCTTCAACAAAACTGAACATTTTGCTCTGTGAGATACTGTTAAGAGAATGAGAAGACATGCTACAGAATCGGAGAAAACATTTGCAGAGTACAGATCTGATCAAGGACATGTAAATCTAAAGAACTCATCAATCCAATTTCTAAACTTAGACAAAAGATCAGAATAGATACTTGACCAAGGAATACGTACAACTGACAAATAACTACATTTAAAAAATGCTCGCCATCATTAGTCATTAGGGAAATGCAAATTAAAGTTACAATGCTTTGTCCTCTCATCTTCTAATTACAATGTTTTACCATAGAATTTGTTTTGAAAACAAATTTGCCCCAACTAGGTTGAAATATCAGAAAACAACATGAGCAGAACACAAATTTTTTGTTTGCTTATGCATAATTTGTCCACAGGAAACACTAAGTGAACACACACAACTGTATGCAGCTGTGCCAAGTCAGGCATAGAGTAAAAATCCCCACACCCACACCCACACCCACACACACACACACCCACACACACACACACACACAAGGACAGTGAGCCTCACCCACCCACATCTGGGTTCAAACTTTCCATCTGACGGGCAGGTAATCCTTCTGCCCCTTAAAATAACTCACAAGCTGCAACCCAACGCTGCACAGTCCTGAGCCTTTGCCTCTTCAGTTTCCCCCTTCCTCTCAGCCAGTTTTGTATTGTTCTTCTCTGTCCTCTTTCTCCCTCTTTCCTTGTCTCTCTTGTTCTTTTCCTCTAGTGTACAGGCAGTTGGGTGTGGGACAGAGAGGAAAGCCAGTGAGAGTGCCCCCTCCCACAAACCTTAATCCTTTTCCAGATAAAATGCCCCATTTGCTGTTGCAGTTATGCATTTCTTAGCCACTTTACACAGGTAAGCCTTACTACCATCTGTATTAGTTGCCTATTTTTAAAAATGTGTCACTGAGGAAGTTTCTGAGTCTTGTGCTTCCGATGATAAGCCCTGGGGTTACTATTGCGTGATTTTTGCACAATGCATGACTTTGTAGGCACACATGTCATGTTAGAGCAGAACGGACTGTATGTGCACCGAGGACACAGGTGCAACTAGCTGAAGTGCTTGTTCTGGACCCTTTGTTTGGAGTGGTGCTCACTGCTTCAGAGACTGGCCGCTGGTGGCTGAACAGTGGCCGGTAGACACTGTGTGGAATGAGGGTAGATGGGAGACAGATATACTCTCTAATTCACTGTTTCCCAATGGAAGGTGGATGTAGAGGGGCTTCCAGAGGGTATTTGTTTAAGTATTGTAGAGCCTGGAATCCCACAGTGCAAAAGGTGCTCCTTATTCAATTCTCTTTCCATCTTTCTAAACGCACCAGGGAAAAGTGTCAGACTGGTGCTACAGAGTGCCTTTAATCCCTTCTCTTTTTCTAACAGAGTGAAGGAACTTCTACTCAAAACCTTCAGCTGGCAACCATCTAATAATGTCTACCTATGAATTATGATGATCGGTTTTCTGTTTAAATAAAAGCATTTAAGTTAAAGAGTCAATATAAAGAAAAAAATAAGTAATGGCACAGGCCCCACAGGGATAGGGCAGCATTTGTAGAGGTGGAACGCAGAAGACTGAAGCTGGGTTAACACTGGGTTGGTAATGCACCAAGGGCTCTCACGTGTGGGGAGGTGTGGCTCCACCTCTGGGCAGGAACCTCCCGCCACCACATCTTTGTCCATCTCCTTTTATGGAACATCCTCCACCGTCTTTCTTGGTTTAGATTGCCCTCCTTCATTTTAATGAGCTCTCTCCTCAGCAGGTGTCGGGGGAAGGGAAGCTGCAAAGAGGGCCCCAGACTCTCTGCCTTCTCTGCCTGCCCCTGGGCTTGCTGGGCAGGCACAGCGGGCTCTGCAGGCCAGGACTGCTTTGGAACCTACAGATACAAACCCAGGAGAGCCATGTCCTCCGTCGCCAGGGAACAGCTGCTCAGCCTCAGCACTTGAAGGGATGTTGAAAGCTTCAGTGTTTCCAGAAGCAGCTTCAGGTTGCCACCAACACACTTATTCCAGGAAAGGTTGAATACTTCCAGAGCAGGGAGGTGAATGGAGGCTTCAGCTAAAATGAGAGCAATAAGATTAGCAATCATTTAGGCTTCTTTAGAGGCCGTGAGCCTTAAATCTGAGGAACAAAAGCTAAGACAACATACTAACATAACTGACGTTCCAAAAGTTGTAGAGATAGTTCTCTCCTGCCTGATATTCATGGCCTCAGTGTATGTTATCTATTTTTGTTTGGGACACGTGTTGGAAACTGTAGAAAAGTAAAACTTGATTAAATGGAATTCACTATCACCTGAGATTTCTTTCCTTTCCTTCACATTTAAGAAGAAGAAAGAGGCAAAGAGTTTGGCCAGCGAAGCAAGATTTCCAGCATGAGCTCTGGTTGGACAGAGTCCATTGTGCAATCACCACTGAAAGCCGGAGCCAGGGCCAGACCTCCCTTGGATTCTGAACCACAGAGTGAGTTTGTGCTTGCTTAGCTGTGGCTACAGAGACAAGGAAGGGAAGTACTATACTTTGAAAGATTTTAAAAGGAAATAAAGAGAATTTTCTGTTTAATTCTTAGTTTCCCCTAACATTAAAATTGACCAGAACAACTGATTCGCAAGGTAAGGAATTAATTACATTTTAAAGTTCTTTCTTTCTGCCTTCTTTCTAAAAAATAAAATATGTTCAAGGAGAAATATATATATTCTTTTATAATATCTAGTAAGAAGAGTCCTCTGATTCATATGGTACAGAGACCTCTCAGTAAAAAATGGAATTTTTCTTCTAAAGTGATGTAGAGAAATACATATTACTTGATCTTAATTTATATTGAAGGTTGCAAAACAGATTTATGTTAGATGAGATAGTTTAGTATAATATCTACTTGGTTATGATCCACTGGTTCTGCAGCTATAATTGGAAAGAGCTGTGTCTTCTCCAGAAAACACAAAATTAACACCAAAATTCAACATTTTCCAACTAGGAAGAATATTTATAAAACACCATGTTGTCCCCAAATTTATTATTTGTGGAACTTTTCTAACTGAACATTACTCTGAGCAGTGGAATGTGGTGTGTCGGGGTGGATACATGCTTACCTAACCATTCGACCCCTTTGAGAAGTTAATCTGTCTATTTATCTTCTTACTTAATATGTAAAAATATCTACAATATGCTGTGGGTATTCAGTGAAGAATAAACTCAATCCTTGCCCTCAAGGTTATAATCTGGGAGAACTGCAGACATAAAAAAAAAGAAACAAATGAATACATAATGATTAATTCTGATAAAGCCTATAAAGAAGATACAGGGGCTTCTAATGTAGATAGGGAGGGGCTGTGTTAAAAGGAGATGTTTATGAAATGTGAAGCCCAAGCTCCCCAGGGAAGAGTGGGGGGCAGGGAATTCCAGGGAACAGGAAGGCCTAGAGGCAGGAGAGAGCTCAGTGATGAGAAGGAACCGAAAGAAGCCAACTGAGGACGGGTTTGGGGAATAAGAGGAGAACGGCAGAGAGGTACTGGGGCCAGGTCTCTTAGACCTGGAATTTGGAATTTACTAGAGGTGTTATAGACAGTATTGGGCAATGATAAGATCCATTTTTTAACTGATAGTGATAAGATTCGATTTATTTTTTAAATAGAATTTATAGACTCTCTCTCCATAATAATATTAACAATTAACATTTATTGAGCATTCACTACGTACCCGGCACCTTTCTATGAACTTTACATGTATTAACTCCTGTAATTCTTACAATCCTACAAGGTAGGATTCTTACAATCCTACAAGATAGGATACTATTATTTCATTTTGCATTTTACAGACAAAGAAACCAAAGCACAGAGATGTTTAGTACTTGGGTCACAAGAGCCAGAGCCGGGATTTGATTTTAGGCAGTATGATTCCAGGGGCCAGAAAATACATCCTACACCTCCCACAAAATAATTGCAATCAATTTTAGGGAATTCACACAGACTCCTACCCCAAGCATAATGATAGACTGACCATCTGACCTGGGTGGGAGCTCCAGATCTGAAAGGCACATATATGCTACTTTTCCTCATCCAGACAAAGGGGTAATGATGTGAGCAATGCTTGGAGCAGTACACGGCCAGGACCAAGTCTATGGGAGCTGAACGAAATATTTGGGCTGAAAGTGGGGGCGAGAGTATCCTAAATACAGAGTTGTTAGAATTTGGAGTAAATTATAAATATGCATTTATTTCTAGTAACAGATATTAATAAATAGCTACTTATTAATAGAACACATTTATTTCATTAATAATAGCCTTTGTCTGGTCCATAGTACAATTTATATTTAAGGAAGTGCCAACTGACCTAACAGTTGCAAGTTCACAGAGAAGGACTTCATTTTTTCTCCCATTCCAGGAAGCGCCAAAATCGCACCTCTGGTCTTGTATGTGTGTGCAGGAAAGAGTAAACGGACCAGGCCCAAGACTTCTCTCCCTAGGAAGAACTGCTTGCCAGCCTGGCCCGTGGCTGGCATCTGGCAACTTAATTTGGAAGTGTTCCCACCATCCCCTGGCTGATAAGGGTGGTTTGCGGTGTCTAAAGTGTTTGTGTACAAATAATATGATGTACCCAGGACGCCAGCTCTCCTCCTGTGAGTCTGGAGTTTCCGTATGTGTCGGGTAGAGGGTGCCTGGCTGACCAGCCCCCACTAAAACCCTGGACTTGGGGCAGGAGAGCCTCCCTGCGGAAACAGTTCACATGTGTCCTCACAACATGCGGGAGGAAAGGAGTGTCCTGTGTGATTCCGCTGGTATCAGGCTTTTGGAAGCTTCTGCTTGGTTTCCGCAGACCACCTTTCCCTTTGCTGATTTTGCTTTATATCCTTTCACTGCAATAAATCTCAACATGCATATGATGCTGAGGCCTGCGAGTTCTGGAAAATCTCTGAGCCAGCTACTGGGGACTCCCACCAGGCACCATGTGCCCAAATTGCTGGCTGACTGAGTGATGTACTTGGGAGAATACTGCAAAATCCCTTTGTCTCAAAAATGTCCTCTACTTGCCAGCCACACTCTTGACCTCAAAAAGGCAGAAACGTCAGATTCATTAGACCCTTGATGGTTGCTAGGCTGTGTCCATGACCTTAAGGCCTGCCCAGGGTCCTGAGAGAACACAGTAAATCCTGTTGGGAAGTGGGTGCTACACAGTCAGCTAGGCCCACAGGCTGGTAACTGCCTCCCTTTTCCCATCAGACAACAATCCCGGTTTATATTGGTGCCTCACTGAAATTACAAGGTACTGCGGACATGGACCTCTGGACTTGGTTATATACACTTTGAATTTTAAATAGTAAATATACGAATGCCAAAGTTATTCATGTGCTCTTTAGAATGGCACTTTTAAGAAAGCATATTTTCTGAAAAGAAGACAAAATAGTACTTCATACCTTTGCCTATGGCTGAGTCTTGAAATAATGAAGTTCACCTGTAGGGAAGACAACCCCCCGCCCAGGTGCTACTACACCACGATTTCTGGGGATTTGCTTACCTAGAGCGGTGAAAGTCTCCCTTTCCAAAGCACAGTTGTTGATTAGTAGTGACTTCAGTGCTGGTAAAAATCGGATCCTGCTGAGCAAGTTTTCAGAAGAGCTGCCCATCTTCTTGTTGGCAGATAAGTCCAGTTCTTGAAGATGCGAGAGTAAAGGGACAACCTGGGCTGTTCAAATGGCAGCAGGGACATGTTTTAGGCACCGTCTCACCGAGAGTCCCTGGGTGTTTGGCTCCCACAGGCTCCCTGACAGGCAAGCCCTGCCCTCCCCTACACACCACCCTTACACTGCTCTTCCCAGCCCGCAGCCTGGGCTCTTCCCCTTCTAGAGCTCTCTCCGAAGACTCCGGAGACTGAGAACCAGCTCCAGTCCTGGCTCTGCTACCAAAGAAAGCTGTGAGTTTGGACAATTCACTTAACATGTCTGAACTTCAGTTTTCTCAATAATATAGCAATTCTACTTCACAGGGTCATTGGGAAGATTAAACAACTTGGTACATCTAAAGTGCTCGGTAGAGTGCCCGGCACACATCAACTGCTTGATTAATGGTCACCATTATCATTCCTCAGAGTATAAGTACTAGGAAGGCAACGTCATGAAGCAGACTGAACAGATGTCTGTTGGTAGGAGCACGGAATTGGTCCCTGAGGGCCCCGGAGACGTGAAAATGTGGCATCCTGGGACTCTGCGGAGCTGGCTGGCCTAGGAGCCTTCCAGACTACCTAAACCCTGGTCACATTTCCCTCTTAGTCACCGTCACAGCGCCCTAATTTACTTCCCTCACAGCGCCCCCATTATGTGACGTTGTGTATGTGTGTGTGTGTGTGTGTGTGTGTGTGTGTGTGTGTTCTGTCTTCCCTCACTGAAGGTGAGTTCTGTGTGTAGAAACTGCTCCATCCCCAGAGCGTGCATCAGAACCTGGGGCACCAGAGGCACAGACCAAACAAATAAATACAGAATTCTCAATTACATAAGGAGGAAGGAGGGCATAGAAAGATGAAGGAAAGGCAAGCACCTGTGATCCCAGCAGATGTAATAACTATTCCCCCTTTGAACCTCCACAGCACTTTGCGGCTCACTGTGTAATTTGAATATTCATTGCTTTATTACTGCCTGTACCAGATGGAATTTCCCTGACTGTGAATTTTCCTAAGGCCACAGCACAGTTGTTGGCTAATTGATCTACAAGTCTATTTCTTTGGAGCTGTCTAGAATGATCAGATAAATGAATGATTAATTTAAAAAAAAAGAACACAGCCCTGTCCAGGTAGCTCAGTTGGTTAGAGCATTGTCCCCACACACCAAGGTTGTAGGTTTGATTCCCGGTCAGAGCACACACGAGAATCAACCAATGAATGAATGCGTAAATAAGTGGAACAACAAATTGATGTTTCTCTCTCTTTCAATTATTTAATATCATAAAGATTTATGTATTTAGTACATAATACATCAACAAATGAATTTTATTTCCATTTTCTCAAAATTAAGCAGAAGGAGAACAATGCAATTCGCTACAGCTTTTAAATAACCAGCTTTCCAGGGCCATTCACCCGTGTTGGGGGCTGTGAATCTAGATGAGAGAGGCTAACCCCTCTGTGACGTTAGTGGTAACATTGGGACCCTCCAGCAGTTTAATCTTCCCCTGAGCAACAACCTGAGATGTGACATCCATGCTGTGCAGGTGTACCCCGGGAATGTGTTACTGGGAGTCTGACGGACTGATAACTTGGGAGTGTCTGTCCCCAGTACGACGCTGATAAGTACAGGGGGTGGTTATACCTCATAAAGCTCTACCTGGAGCTCAAACAGGGGTTGTTTTATTACTTTAAAATCTTTAAGGCTAGAACTCTCATTTTCCAAACTCGAGGGACAAGAGCCTAAGAAATAACTAAGATCTAAAAGATAGATGTTAGATCTAAAAACCTATTTTACTGTTTTCCTCCCCAAATTGTACTAAAAACAATGGAAAAATTCTTTTTATTCTTGTTCATTGAGTCACTCATTTATTCAATCACATATTCAACTAACATTTGCTGGTTGCCAACTATGTGCCAGCTGCTGTGTTTGGGCAAAGGGGAGATGCTGAAGGTGACGCACCCCTACCCAGGAGGAGCCCAGGGTCTGAAGAGAGCCCAAGGGCAAAGGCCCTGGGGACAGAGCCTGGCCGGTGTGCATGACCATCAGCACAGAGGTGTGGCTGGAGTAGCGCCACTGAGGGGAAAGGGTAGAGACTGAAGTCAGTGATGGAGAAGCGGACGACCATTTGGACCCTTGCAATAATGTAGGCAGGAGATGACCGTGGCCTAAACCAGTGTAGTAGAGGGCTAGGTGGTGAGCTGCGATCAGATCCAGGATGTATTTTGAAGGTTTATTGTGGTTACAGATGGAATAAAACCCTTAATGGCAAGGCTATGCTTGCTGTGTGCTATGGAAACTACATTTCTATATTACATGTTCAAATGTAGTAATAATAGGTAATAAGTACATGTAGTAATTACATGTACTAATGGCATATAGTAATTACATGTAGTAATAATAGGGTTATGTCTGGAGTAGAAAGTAAGTATATTACCTAAAGTTGTGATGGACACCTGTTAGGCACCCGCCAGCTGACTTTTTCTGTAAGTTCATTTGTATCTAAGTGACTTAACTTACCTGTTAGTCTGCAAGCCTCAACACCCTTCATTTTGGCTCTCTCTCTACACCCCTCTCTGTAATAACCTTGGTGACACTAACAGATTTGTTTCTAAACAGCAACATAAATCCAAAATGTTCCCCTTCAAGTGCTGTGTCTATCACCTACAGATACACATAGGAGGACTTTAGATTCATTAACGTTTACTGGGCATTTAATACATGCCAAATACTACATTGGGGCATTCATAGCACTTTTATGATTTGAGCCCCCCGGTAACTTCATAAATAATAAGTTTAAGGGTATATCTCAACTTTGCGAAGTTTCCACACATATGTCAAAGCTCCAAAGTCCTTCCTTGGCTCTGTGGCACATACTTACTCAGCGACACCACATCGCCAGCTGTTAGTGAGCACTGGTGAAGATCCAGGACTTCCAGATGCTCCAGCGTGGCCAGCTGAGCTGGCGAGTCTTCAAAACCTCCACCCAGCTCCTTGTTGCAGGAAAGGTCAAGTTTCCTCAGCTCACCCAAGTATCTAAAAGTGGCATCTACAAATAAAGTCAAAATCCCATTCCGACACGTTACAAGGTGGTAAGCAGGCATGGAGCAGGGAGGGGACATGCCTGCAAAAGGGAGACTGAGGAAATAGACCAGAAAAACGCCAAGACAGAGGAATGACTGTAGACTGCAGACTGCAGACTCCCTACCATCCTGCCCTCTTTAGATTTGACAATGACTTCAAACATACAGTGGTCCTCCTACTCCACTTGAGCTTTGGCGTTTTCATGGAATTCTATGCTTACTCACACTGTTGGTAAGAAGGATATTATAGGTTCTGCAATCACAGGGAAAACTCACTTTCACTTCATATTTTCCCTTAACATAGATGCTCTAAGCTGAGAAATAAGTTTTAACTCTGGATACCAGAGAAGCCATTCTTTTTATCAGTATCAATTCCTACTTACTACTGAACATAAAATAATGCTGACATGTTTAAAAGTAAGAGAAAAAGACAGTGCTTTAACAGCACAGAAGCTTTTGCCCAGTATCTATCTTAAACCTAAAATATCCCGGCTTTTTCCGTTTCAGCCATTTTAAAAGTTTGTTTTTGTAGCTCTGAAAGTGTATGCTCACTGTAAAATAAAAATGCACAAAGAAGGTTTAAATTACCCATACTCTTATTCCTCAACATAACCACCATGTATATTTTATATAAAAGTTATAAAAATATAGAAAATAAAATGATATATACTCATAAACACGTAAAATAAAATTATGTAGTATATAAACTGCAGCCATTGCTAATTTACCCAGTAGTGTGACACTCTTTTGTGATAGTCCACAGGACTGTAACTTCAATACTTTCAGACTTGAGGTACTTTCTAACCCCCGAGCAATACTGTTTAGACTGCCACCGATGTTTCTGTTCATGGAAAGATCAAGTACTTCAAGACTTTGCAGCAAAGGTAGCAACTGACCTGGAAGGAAGAAAATTTGACCAAAAGAGCAACTCAGTCAAAATGCAGGCGTGGGAGGTGGGCAGGCAGGAGGGGATAAAGCCCCGTGGGCTTCGTGAGCCTCAGGGATGGAGCAAACCACTCTTTCAATTCAGGGTGAGAGAGAACACAGCCAACTTTGTCTCCCAGGTTACCCAATCCTGGACATCTTCACTTTTCCCCCCCGGAAAAGCCTCTTCCGAGTTCCATTTACCCATAAATGTTCCATCTTCTGAGGTGAGGGCACAATCCATAAGCTCCAGCTTTCGTATCTTGCTCCCTGCTTGGAACTCCTGGAGGATCAGAGGCAGGTTTCCTCCCACTTTACTGTTCCAGGACAGTTTCAGCTCTTCGAGGTCAGGTACTGCTTTAAGTGCTTCTCCTGTTACAAAGTGGCCCAGAGACTGATCACTAGTGCGCAAAGTGGGTAATGCATTTCAGAGTCAACCCAAACGTTATCTATGGAGTATCAAAGCAGGCAAGGTATTGGTTAGGTGCCAAGGACCAAAGAGAAGAAAAGACTCCAGTCCCTGCACACTCCCAGTGAGGGGAGTGTCTCCATTTACAGGCAGAGCACACTGCTCCTTCCAAAGTTCCAAAGCCATGCCCACGAGCAAAAATTATTTTAAAAAATCCTCCTGTCATTGGGGTGTTTCTTCCTGAGTTGGTTTCACAGTAGTAAACATTTGCACTAGTCCATTACTTTCTCTCCAACACCCTTCCTGGGAGCAGCATTGCTGAGATGCTTGGCCGGAGGTAGACATGAGACAAAGCCAGGCACTGGCCCACATAGGAGTAAAACTCACTTGACATCAAGAATGTCACATACAAATGAACCAACTGCTACTGAGGAGAACTAATAGCAGAGCATCAGGCACTAACAGCTCATAGCAACCACACAGCCTTTGGGGGTAAAGAAGGGGGCAGCAGGGAATGGGTGAGATGACATTTCTGAAACCATTTCACACAAGAAAGCGCCCACGGGCCACACAGAGGAGGCTGTGAAAGATCAGGAGAAGAGACTGGATGGATCATTAGGAATGACTTTCGCCATCATGGGGAGGACAGGCTGGAGAACCACACATGGAAAATGTACTTGTCAATGTGCAGAGTCAACCTTAATCCTAAACAATTGAGAGTGCTGGAAAGCGCCATGTCAAGAAGCCTTTCTTCCACAACCCGCTGCTGGGCTTGGACTTCTACTTCTGGTTATTCATCCTATGGATTAAGGCTTTAGGAGTCCAGGAACCCCATGTTAAAATGCACGTTCTTCCCACATAGATGTCACTTTCTGTGACATCGGCAGTCAACTGGAGTGGCTTTCTATAGCCTTGAAGCATCAGGATTGGGGAGTAACAGTGATGAGCTTGTCTGCAGTGCTCATGGCACCGGACCATTATGCATTGGGCACCCTGCACTAAGCAGTTGTAACAGGTGCAATGATGGGGAAATGCTTCCTGATTTACATTACCTGGCCAGTAGCACATTTGCTCTCCCCATACCCCACCTGCCATTAAGGCGAAGGAAAGCCCCTTCTGTCGGAGGAGGATGCAGAAATCCTTCCAGAGAGGAGAGAGACTGAGTCAGGAGAAAGGGCACCAGACAGCAGAGCAACAAAGATGCACGCTCTCTCCTGGACAAATAAGTTTGGAGCCAGTCCCCAGGCAGAAATTCCATTTCCTTGTTTCTCAAGGAAATGGAAGGAAGATTATGAAAAGATTAATCAAAGAAAATAAGGAAACTACATTTTATTTCCATACCCAAGTAACAGTGTATTAAATTCACGATTCTGCTACACCATAACCAGCCGCTAACCAGCAGAACTAAATTCCTCATGTGAAGCCATGGAAAGGGAATTTTGGACGACGGACTAGGGAAAGGAGGATCTATCACCTATTATGTGCCCAGTATGTAGTAGGCATTTTACAGAAATTGTTTACTTAATTTAATCCTCACAATAATTTTTGAAGTGGGTACCACACCTTTTCAGAGGTAAGAAAACCGAGGCTCAGAAATGTTAAACAGTTTGACCACGGTGGCAAAGCAAGTTAGAAGTGAGATCGGGATCTGAACCCGGCCCTGGCCACTCCGAGATGGGGGACGTTTCTCCCCCAGCTGTAGGAAGGGTGGCCCAGGGGCATCAGCTGGCTCCCATCTTGTAGGGAGGGATCGGAGAGAAGACATTGGCATGAATTGTGCCGTTTTTACAGAAATCTTTGCAGAGATGTAAATGATCAAAATACATCACTGCAACAAGAAACTTCAGACCAAAAAAAGCTTAAAAATATTAATGTCATCTAAAACCAGCAAGCTTTTAGCATGTCGTTGGGTTAGTAGCAGGACGAATTTCATCTGATGTTCTGTTACTCTATGTTTAGCATAAGAACTAACTTAATTGAGATTCTACTGCTATTGAAACCATTTCTTTTAGTTGAAAAATCTTGTTTTGATCGTTTTTTTAAATCAAAGTGGAAAAACAGAAGAGAGTATTTTGGAATCGGAGGAAAATTTGTTATCGACTCCACCTCCTCTAGTTTGCACCGGAGGAAACAGACCAGAGAGCGAGTTTGACAGGAGTCTCCAGTCACACTCCGCCAGGGCAGGTGCCCCGTCAGCCTTGCTCCCTTCTCTCTCCTGGAAACGAGGCCAATGCTAGGAACAGATTACATAGCTCTTTAGAAGTTACGCTAACACTGCACACCACGTCTCAAGCACAGCACAGTCCTCCAGCACTGAGGGACTGGCGGCCCAGATAGTTTGCCCTCGAGGGGGACGCTGCAAAGGTGCTTTGAGTGAAGTCCTTTACAAGGAGCACTCATCATACCCAGTGCTCGAACATCGTCAGTGGTGAGTCTGCAACTGCCCAGGCTCAGGCTTTTTAACTTGTTGACAAGATGCATTTGTTCAGTGATTAAAGGGAGGGTTCCACCGATGAAATCATTCCAGGAAATGTCCAGTTTTTCCAAGTCTGGGAGAGAAGGCAGCAAAGCAACTAGATGTGAATGAAAGAAAATGCAGATTAGCACCTGAAAGGTGTGATGTGTAGTGAATAAGGATCCATTGCCCTTAAGCACAGTACGTACGGAGTTCTGTGCTGTAAGAGAATAAAGGGGACGAGAGCACGCGGATCTCTCACTCGTGCAATCGGAGAGAATGTAATATCTGTATTTCTTACTTCTTGGGACACTTTCTACTTTTGCCAAATAACATCACCCCGATAATGCAGGGGTGTCTCTGTAAGATTTCACAGAATCTTCACTACAGTTGAGGCAATGGTGATTCTACTGTGGCCACCACTGTCGCTCTCAGGCGCATACTAGTCCTCTTATTCTGTGGACCCCTCTCACATCCACCCCCCCGTCATCCTGTTGGATCCTCTGGCGGGTGGCCTAGACTGCTCTCTGGGCCAAGACTGCTGAGGTTGCAGCAGCCCGTCACCTTTTCTTTTTTGTCTTGATTACCTGGACATCGTCACCTTCCAAAGCTGCTGTTACACTGAAACGGACTAACATGGGGATTTAGAGTGGCACAGAGCCAGACTGGAACCTTCTCTACCACTGCTCATTAAAAGTGAAGCCACTCTCTGTGAAAAAGGTGCTCCAAGGCTGTCCTTATCTCCAAAGTAACAAGAGTGCTGAGTGGCAGTGCTGACGCAGAGGCGGTAAAGCCTGTTTGCCTTTAAACACGGGTCTCGCACATCACGAAGGAGGCGGCAATCAGAAGCAGCCCGCGGAGCTCCTGCGCTCACAGGCACAGCTGCTCCAGACCCTGAGGCCATGCTTAGGAGCGAAAAATCATTTTCTTTTCATTTGTGTTCACAGCATAGTAGCAACTTCATCTTATTCACAGTGATCCTAGCTTTATAAAGCATTAAGTCTATTGTACATATTAAGGAAGGAAAAAAAAACAGGGCTTCTGGGGCCCACTCTCAGAGATTCCAATTCAATGGGTTTGGGTTGGATGCGAGTCCCTGCATTTCTATCTACACGCTGCACAAATGATTCTGACATACGTGCGCTTGAGAACCCCAGGCGCACTTAGAGTTCCTTCTTGGAGAATTGTCCAAATTATAATGGCATGTATTTTCATTAAAATAGTCAAGGACTGCTCATTCAAAATGCAGTTCTTTTGCTACATCTTTGTGGGTAGACACACGTAATTTGATTAAAAGATTGGTTTCAAGATTCTGACAACAAGAGGGTGAAAGTGGCGACGGTTGTGTGGGCCTGGGGTTCCTCAGTTAAAACTCCCCCTTCGGTGTAACAAAGGGTAGTGATGCTTCTGTGTACACAAGTACAAGCAGTAATTTCCGGTAGTTTTATTTTTCATTCCACAGATAACTAAACAACACAACACCACTTTAAATTCCCAGGAAGTTTCTGTTTTACGGCTGAGTGTCATGAGTTTATCTCAAACGCAGGAACAGATGTTTCTCAGGCAGCCAGAGGCAACCAGTAGGGAACCAAAAATGCTTAGAAGAAACAAACAAATGAACTTCCTCAGCTCAAATCTTTGAAGCTTAAAGAAGGATAAATTAACTTGTGTTTAAAAAAAAATTAGTGGCACAGCTGCCGTTTCTGAGTAGTCTGGGGCCACCCTGCCGACCTTCGGTAACAAATGAGTGATGACTGGGTTCTGCCTTCTTGTTTCTATCTATGGGCCCTGAGTCCCTCTCTGTGCAAAGTCAACTGCGTACAGACCCATCTCCCTCACGTCCGCTGTCGTTAATCTACAGTTGTTCAGATCTAGGTCCTTGTCAACAGCCTGCTTGCCCAGCTTCTGCAGGAACTGCCCGTTTTTCTCCATCCTGCATCCCAGTTCCAGTTCCAGTTCTGAAGACAGAGCCTTGGCTGCATTATAAGTATAAAGAAGAATTTGCTGTTAATGACAAATAGCAGTGAGGATGCATAATAATCACATACAAAAAATGAAGAGACAGACAACCCTGAGTGGGTCCCTTGCTTCAAGCATTTACCAGGACCAAACCTCTGTTCCGGCCTCCAGGTGCTTGACACTGACCATTTCCCTGACCCTTCACTCAGGAAGGAGCCCAAGGAAACTCGGTGGCTTTTATTAAGTTATTTTCCAGCTTAAATCCGTATTGGCCTCTGTTGTTGATAATAAAAAATCCCAATGTTTTCACAAAACATTACCCGTTTGTAACAAGATCACGCATTCCTGTTTTCAAGGAGCTACCTGTCTAGTGGAGGGACAGAGAGAAAGCCACAGTCACAATACAGAGAAGTGCAATGGTGGAGGCATGCGTAGGATGCAGGGTACACAGCAGTGACCATATGTACCTCTGGTCTGGTGGGTGGGTCTTGGCATATTTCCAAGAGGAAGTGGTGCATGATTTGCACCTTAGAGGACCAATGGGCGTCAGCCAGGTGGGTGGATGAGAGGGAGGGGTGAGCAAGGGAAGGTCTTTCTAGACATCCCACTTGGGGGAAACATGGCTAGTTTAGGAAACTGCAAGTGAATCCGAATGTCAGGACTAGCAGGTGAGTGTGAGGCTGGAGCAAGGCAGAGGTCATGGAGAGATAGGTAACTGATCCCAAACACCTTGAAGGCCATACTTGGGAGTGTAGACTTTCTCTTCAAGGCAAGAGGGTAAGCAGGTGAGAGACACCAGCATGTCTGTGTTTAGAAAAGCACTCGGTGGCAGTGTGGGGGACAAGTTGATGAAAGAGCGAGATTAGAAACAGAAGAACCAGTTAGGAAGCTGTCACCTTGGTCCAGGCAAGAGAAGAGAACCAGAATAGCAAGGGAGAGGATGATCCAGAGTCCATGAGCCATTTGGCAGGCAGACTTAACATGACTCCAGGAACCACAGAATTTTGAGAGACATGAAAATCCAGAAGCTGTGCCTGGCTGGAGCGGCCAGTGTTCACCAGCAGGGACAACCAGCTGCCAGACAACAGTGCTGCACTGTTGATTTAATGAACATCTGGTTTCAGGTATTCATTAACCACGTTCCTGAAGCTCAAAACCACAAATACCAACAATTTTCTGACATTGTCTTCCTCTAGAAGTAGACTTTAACTTCCTATTGACAAAAATATATTTAAAATATATCTAACCTACCTACAGGTAATATGATGTTATTTTAGGTATGTCATACAAATAGTCTGGTGGAAGTGAGGGTAGGAATAAATGGAGCAACACTGGCCACAGGCTGATCATTGTTAGGGAGGGATGATCATGGGGACTAATACTGTTCTCTACGCCTTTGTGTATGTTTGCATAAAAAGTTTTAAATGCTTTTAATATATTTAATCTAATTAATAATGAATTGATGGCATTGTACATGCCATTATATTGCCAAATAATATGGTGGTATGTTTGGAGAAAGATTTGACAATATTTCTTTTCACAACCCTCAGATTTGTAATTTTTGTTCTGGGAATTTATACTTTAAAAGAAAGCTGAAATCCATGAAGCAGGGAATAAGGGAGAGAGAAGCCAAAGATAATCACTGAAGGGCAAAAACAAGAATTTATTTTGTAATTATGGAGATGCATATAATTCGATATTATGCAGCTGTTAAAATTATACACAGGAACATCATGAAGCAAATAAGAATTGAGCAGTATATGCTCCAGAAGTAGGGTCACTGTTTCATTCAACTCAAGGGGGATTTGTGAGCTTTTATAACTGCCAAACATGCCCGTTCTGGCCCCCTGCTGGCCCACCTCACCGACTTGTTACTATCATTGCTCCTCTCCCATCTCTCATCCAGCTTCCCCGGACTTCCTGACTGCCTCTCATACACCCAGGGCGCAGTCCCACCTTTGGCCTTTGCATTTACAGTTCCCTTTTCCTGGAAAGCTATTCCCACAAATACCTTGGTGGCTGGCTCTACTCATTCCTTCTACATAGCTGGCTTTATTCAGATCTCTGAACCAATGCTACGACGTGAGAAAACCCTTTCCTCCAACTCTGTCTAAAATAGCACCTCCATCCATCCCATCATTCTCCACTTAGCCTGCTTACTTTTCTTCATATCACTTATCAACACTGAAATTGTACCTGCATTTGGTTCTTTGTTTACACAAGGTCCTGTTTCTCATGGCTGTATTTTGAACACTTATAAAATACAGTAGCAGACACATAGTAGGAACTCAATACATGGTTGTTGACTGGCTAACTGACCACAAATGCATGCACATGAACAAAAGATCAAAAAGAATCTTGAAGAAATGACCATTTGTGTTATGACAAAAGGCAATTAGTTATTTTCTCTACACCTTTCTGTATTATTATAGTACTGTTGACAATTTAAAAGTAAAATTAACAAACTAAATATTTAAGTAACATAATAAGTGTTTAGACAGAGACCCATACCAGGTTTAGTTTAACCCAATACTATCTTTAGGGGAAAACATTATTCTAAAAAATAAGGAAGTAACAGCAGTCAGAAGTTTACCAGCATCTAAGGGGGCAGGCTTCTGGGTCTCATCACTGGGCTGGAAGTCAGTTGTTTGAAGGTCACTGCTTTCTTTTCTGCTTTCGGCTTCGGAGGACCTGAGTTTTGAGCCCCTGAGGAATCTGTTGACAAATGAAATTCGGGGTTTAGTTTCTCCCTCTGAGGAACTTTTCTTCCTTGTTTGATTCACGGTCAAGTTGAAGGACATCTTTCTTCTGTTTTCTAGAATTTCTGAAAAGAAAACAATACTGTCAAGCCTGAGTGGCATCAGAACTTTCCTACCTGAGTTTTCATTTCCACCTTTTCCTTCCGTTTTTATTGCTGGTAATGTTTAACATAAAGATAAGAATGATGTAACCCAGGATCCGGGAACTAGCAGATGGTAGCAGATGTGACTCCAAAGCAAATTTGAATTTTTAACTTCGCCCTATTTTATTGTGTGAAATACAGGTCATTACATACCGCTTTGGTAAGTATATCAAATGTGTCGATGGATTTTACATTTCAGCAGTCAATTAATTACCTTCTAAGAGAGTTACTAAAAGATGATATAATAAGGAGACTTAGTGGCAATGGAAAAAATACCAAAAAAAAAAAGACAATTTAGCATAAAAGTAAGCTGCCTGGACTCTCACAAAACTGTCTCCCAGAGGAGTTTGCCTTCAGTGACCCCACCCTCCTCTCTTGGCACGCTGCTTCTTTGTCTCTTGGCATTTTTATTTTCTTTACTCCAACCCTTTAAAACACATTGACAGTACAGAATTCATTCATCCCCTCAACAGAACCTACCCTGGGCCAGATATTACTCAAGATGCGAGAGATTCAGTGAAGAATGAGACACAGCTCGCATCCTCACCGGGTGGGAAGACAGATCTGAGTGTCAGCAATTACACTGAGGAAAGAGAGGATTCTGGTTTGCGGGTAGCAAGATGTATGACGAGGGTGGAGGTAAGCAGACAATCCAATGTGATTGAAAGCTAAAGGTTACTGAGGGTCACTCTGTTTTCCCTCCTGGGATTTGCTTACATTTAAGGGACGTTAAAGACATAAACTAAAGGGATAAGACTGTAAATGAAATTTCAGATCCTGTTCATAGAATTTAGATGCTGTTCTTGGGCCAGGGCCCAATATTATTATATTCTTCAAATTACAATTTTCATGACTTCTTTCCTAAAAAATAGGCCTTTCTGTAATATTACGTTCCAGAATGGTCCAAGAAACATTTCACACGGGAGCTCCTGAAAATGACCTTGCAGAACCCAAGGGTGAATTTCTTCACCCCTGGGGGATGGAGTGTTCCATATGCCTGGAGTACTATCTTACAAGTCACAAATGGGCATCTCCTTTTTAAAAAAATTTTCTTTCCAAATTAGATCAGGGTCCACTCAGCCCAGGCTGACCCAGGAGACACAGCACTAGAGCTGGACATTTCCTCAGGCCTCAGCCCCGCAGCCGGCCACAGCCTCAGGGGGTTGGTTGAGAAAGATCTTTAGCTTATGAATCCAACCACAACCTGCCGCCCTGGCTGCCCCACTGCAATTCCACCATCACCCTGCCGATACGAGACCTACCTCCGTGGTCATACTCATTCAACCCCACCTTTCGGAGATCTATGCAGAGCCATTCTCTGGAGAGCCATCCAGTAAATGTTTCACTTTCCCCCTCTTGACGTGCTGACTCCAATGGCCACGTCTTAAGAAAACACTACTGGATGGTGCTCCAGGATGTGGTAGTTTACCTAAGTTAAACCTCACCCGGCTGGGAGGCCCCGCCAGGTTCTCCGTGCAGATGAGTCTACTTCAGGGCAGAATGGGAAGGGCCGGGCAGCCAAGGAAAGCAAGAAACTGCACTGGACTCAAGGGGACAGAGGAGGGCACAAAAGCATGGCGGGCAAACCAGAAAGGCAGGAAGGAGAGAAACTCAAGAGAGGCTGCAGGGAATCAGAATAGGAGCAAGTGTGAGGAAGGCAGGCATCTGAGCCAAGGGGGAGAGTACCAGCGAATTTCCTGCTATTCAGTAGAAGAGGTTACCACAGTCACAGTTAGTTAAAAAAAAAGTTTTTTTCCAAATGTGTTTGGGAGATTCCTCTTTATATACAAGCTTCAACAAGTACTCAGGCTTCCCATCCTAATTCAAGCTTCAAGACTGCCTTTTCTTTTCCCCTCGTCTCCACACTGGGTTTAACTTTGTGAAGGAAAACCCTGAAAACTGAATTTGGGGAAATTTGCAGATCACAACATAACCACTAGATCATGGCAGCTAAAAACTGGGGTTTTGTCTCTTCTCCCAGGATCAGAAGAATTCACTCAGGAGCCCTCTGGAAAAACCGAGGGCTGGCACTTCAGTTTGACTTTGACTACTTTGATCGAGCAGCTACTTCGGATGTTTACTGTATTATCACTAGACAAGGCTCTTTGTCATGAAACACCAAGGATAATAAACATAGAGACATGCTATTTCTCTTGTACTTAGGTGGTTTTTATTTATTTGTTTTTGCAAAAGTGAGGAATACCTTTTCTGTCTTTTCCATCCTCAGGTTTGGGCTTAATATATACTTGATATTTTTAAGGAATGCTTTCAAAGGCCCTAAAATTTTTCATCCAGTTTCAGAGTGAATCATATTTTCAGTGCTTGTGAAAGGGAAATGGATTTTACTTTCTCCATAAAACTTCATTAAAAAGGAAGGAAGTCACGACACATGCTTACATGCATGACCCTTGAGGACACTACACGAAGTGAAATAAGCCAGTCACAAAACCACAAATACTGCATGATTCCATTTACATGGGGTATCTAGAGTAGTCAAATTCATAAACACAGAAAGTGGAATGGTGGTCGCCAGCGTTGGGGGAGGGATAAATGAAATGGGGAGATGTTTAATGGGTGCACAGTTTCAGTTTTGCTAGATGAAAGTGTTCTGGAGATCTGATCCAAAACAATGTAACTGTGTACTTGTAAGTGGTTAGGAATTGTACATTTAAAAATAATTAAGATGGGCCCTGGTTGGTGTGGCTCAGTAGATTGAGTGCCAGACTTTGAACTGAAGGCTCACTAGTTGGATTCCCAGTCAGGGTACATGCCTGGGTTGGAGGCCAGGTCCCCAGTAGGGGGTGCACAAGAGCCAACCACACATTGGTGTTTCCCTCTCTTGCTTTCTCCCTTCGCCTCTGTCTAGAAATGGATAAATAAGATCTTTAAAAAAACATTTAAAAATAGTTAAGACGGTGAATTCTATGTTTTTTTAAAATCACAATTGGAAATTTATATTAAGTATATAAAGTGACTCAGAGGACTAGGGCTCTCTAAATAAGAAGAGGTTTTAGGAATACCTTAATCCATTTCAGCTTTTATTTTCCTTTTAATTTAATCACACTTTAAAAGTGTGATTTTAAAAATCCATGCTTAAATATGTCTACGTAGGTTTTAATAAGTAAAAATAAAAATCCTAGGTAATAGAAAGAATTTAATTCAGTCACTCAGTTCTAAAGCATTCTGGTGGCATTCGGCACCTTGAGTTACATGTCTGATGGATTTAGTTCAGCCTTATCAGAACTCTTGTCCCAAAAATGCATTACTGTAGATCTTTTTCTAGCATTTCAGTTAATACTACTATTCTCAAATAATTTAAGCAGAAAAGGAATTTATTAAAAGGATGACAGAACTTCTATTAAAGGGACAGAAGAGGTGAATACGTCCACTCTTTTTGAAACTATTTAAACAGTGATTAAGGGATTAAAAAATACTTCACAAATCTGTAAGAACAAAGAGAACTAGATAGATGCCAACATAATTTTGGAATGTAGAACATAAGGATGAGTTAAACTGATTTTACTGTAAAGGGCCTGCAAAGATTGGGGAACACATTTTTCGAACTTCAGAATACCAAAAGGCTCAGCAATTGAGTCAATGATTATGCCGGGCAACTTTGAAAGAGAAGGTAACTGAGGGTAGAGCTGAAAATAGAATGATTAAAAATGTGTCAGTTGTGCCATTAAATTCCATCTCTCATGCAAGGCTAACCAGGAGACTGCCTTTTCCCCACCCTAGCGAAAGGCAGAAAGTTTCTTTTCAGGACAGGTTGAAACATAGAGGACCCAGACTCAGGCACTGGTCATGTTCTGAGTACCTTACTGGAAAGGGAGGTTAAGCGAAGCCTACACGTTGAACCACGAGGCCCCTCCCCATTCTCTCTTCAGTTCCTCTGAGAACACAGTGGCGACCTAGCCTGACCACCCTCTTCTACCACCCAACAGAGGTTTATGGGAGGACAACTATCTGGGGACACTGGTCAGCCCAAGAGAAAAGACCTGCAGACATTAACTATTGAGAGTCCCTCAACTAAATGACTTTGGCTCTGTAGGACTGGTTGATGAGCCCTACCTATGTACACAGAACTCCCAATATAATGGGAATTCTAAATATATTGGGAGTTCTAACATATTAGAACTTCTAATATGTTAGAACTCCCAATATAACTCCCAATATAATGCCGAATTCCAAAAATGCTTGGAGGGCCAAAGATTCCAAGATAGTTGGGAAAAGACATTGACATGAAGATGAGATGCAGAACAATTAGAAAAGGTGACTCAGAGAAATTAAGGACAATGCAGACAGAAGAAAGGACTTCCTAAAGTCACTATTATACTTAGAGAGTTAAGGGTCCATAAATTATGAAGCAGAAGATGCAAGAAAGGGAAAATCCAGAGAACAAAGAAATGTCTAGAAATTTAAGATGTGATAGGTGCTGTGCAAGATTAAAGTGGCAATTGAGCAGTTGTGAATCTACCAAATCCTCCACGACAAGTGTATGGTTGTCCACTATAAAAATAATAAGGTCCTCTGTGAGTTCCAAAATACAAAGACGGGATTGCTTTCCTGGCAGCCACAAGACTCACGCGGCATCGGCAAGAGGACAGGAGGAAGTCCAAAGCCAGCAAAGGGTTTTCTAGCGCACTGAACGCCAGCAAACTCAGTCAACCTGCCAAAGGCACTCACCCTGAAATCCAAACGCCCCCACTCAGCATAGAAAGCTAATTGAGTTTTGGGGGGAACAATGCCAGAGCTGGAAAGGCATTCTAAGGGGGACGGCAAAAGAAAGATTAGGTGGTGTGGAACAGTCTGGGCCCTGCTGAATCTCAGAACTCAGCAGCTGAACCTCCTTTCCAAGATGAAGTTCCTCCCAGAGGAGACTGTGCTGGGGATAGAGGCTGGATTGAGCTGCACAGAGATGCTAGGGGAAAAGGCAAGAGAAGATCCATGTAAAAAAAGTGAAGAGGCAGAAAAGGTAGTTTCAAAAAACAGAAGGCAATAATGTTAAACTCTTTATGATAACAATAGAAAAGCCACGGAGTGAGAAAGCAGTCCTCACCTTCCCCTCCTAAGGCACACGCACAGTGTGGGCCTCTTTCTAGGGCTGCCCGAGGTATTCTCATGAAAGGACCGCTGACTTCCCAGAGCACGTGATTTTGAATGAGAGCAAGGAGAAGCCTGGGGCCTGGTCACACCGTGGTGCAGGCCTTAGAAGTGAGTCAGTGAGTCTAGCCCACACGCATGGAGAGGGGAGTTAGGTCCCACCCTTTGAAGAAAGGACTTTCAGAGAATCTGCGGACATTTAAGAACTGCTAGCAATGTACAAAGAATTGGAAAGAAAGAGATGCGAATAGGCAAAGACAAAACAACGGCTGTATAAGGGAACCCCTGAAGGAGAAACTCAAAGCAAGTGCTAAAACTTTTAATTTATGAAAGTATTTCTGAAATAAAATAAGGTTTACACATGCATGTTTAAATGGCCTTCCTAGGAAAATCTGTCTGGGATGGATAGCACCAAAACATATTCAAGTAAAACTAACGAGCTTTAAAGGGGAAGACAGGAAAGGCAAATAGATCAAGTCATTTGTAAGGAAAAGACTTTTCTTTTTTCCTAAATATTTATTTATTTACTTATTTATTTATTTATTTTAAAGAGAGGGGAAGGGAGAGAGAAACATCAATGTGTGGTTGCCTCTCATGTGTCCCCTACTAGGGACCTGGCCTGCAACCCAGGCATGTGCCCTGACTGGGAATCAAACCAGTGACCCTTTGCTTCGCTGGCCCGTGCTCGATCCACTGAGCTACACCAGCCAGGTCAGGGAAAGACTTTTCAACACGAGGGTTTTTTTCCCATAGATGGGTGAGGATTAAAAAAATAAAAGAAGAAAAGAAAGAAATATATAGACAGAAAGGTACATGCTTTAACCAAAGCAGAAGAAGTGGAGAAATATACACTTGCACAGTGATTTTACTTTTTTTAATTTTATTTTATTTTCGATTTTTAGAGAGAGGGGAAGGGAGAGATAAAGAGAGGGAGAGAAACATCCATTGGTTACCTTCCACACATGCCCCAACCAGGAATCAAACCCGGGACAGAACCTACAACCCAGGCATGTGCCCTGACCTGGGTGGGGAATCAAACCAGCCACCCCGCAGTTCAGGACAATGCCCAACCAACTGAGCCACACAGGCGGGGGCCAGTGAATTTCCTCTTGATGGAGGAAAAGACAATAGAAATACAGACAGTGGCACCAGGCAAGTACAGGGTTTTAAAGAGCTGAAGTGAGAACTGAAAGATTCAAAAGCGGGGATCTCACTTCTTACCATACGTGGTGTGCCAAATACCATGAATCATACACCCAAACTCTCTTTTAACCCTCTTCCAGCGGATTTTTCCTACTGCAGAAACTACATACTCAAAACTTTCCCCAGCCTACCCTGAAGCTGGATGCTGGATGTGAACTAGCTTCCGCAGATCCCTTGCATTTGTACAAGCCTGGACTTTGCAACTGAGGTCCATGGGGGAGGGGCAGGTCACGTGACATCCAGTTTCCTGATGTGTGTGGTTTCTAGCCAGCAGCCGGGGCAGCTGCTTCCAGGTCCAACAGGCAGCATTGCGATAGTGATAGAGCACGCTTTCTTGGTGGCCTAACGATGCACGGTGGCTTTGAGTTATTCCTTGAAATACAACTTAGACTCCATTTCTCCATGATTCTGTGGATGAAAATGGGACCACGTACTGAACCTAACAAGCTCGGGGATGGCCTGCAGAGCAGGTTTTACAAGTGCAGAGACTTTTAGTAACTACATAGGATGGGCTCAGATGAACACTTCTTAACTAAATTGAGTCATGATGGGCAGTCATGTCCTAGGCCTGTATCTTCCTTGACAAAGGTCAATCTTTACCTTAACTGAGTCTGTCTATTGTGTCTTTGCATCTTTGATAACTAACATTGGAATGTCAGAGAAATCCTATTTTTCCAGACCCTTCAGGGCACAATCTCCCAACAAAGCAGGAGACCAGGGAACCCCTATTGCTATCTTGTTCCTCATTGGCCTGTCTGTATCCTGTAAATGTTAATTGTTAACTATCCTATACCCACCAGTGTAAAAGACGTATGTGTCCATCTGTTTTACTTTTTATCCAAACTCAGAGATTTTCCTGCTTTGTTTTAGTTCACCTTCTTAATCTACCACCAATGGATTTCATGTAACTCTCTTTCTGCCTCCTCCTTTGATTCTAATGTACGAAATAAACTGCAAAACTGCCATTCTCTGTAGTGTTATCATCAGTCCGTTGAGACTTTGATTCCCAGCAATTGTTGTCAGTTTGGCTCAAATAATCTCATACAAATTCTCTACAGGATTGGACATTTCTTACACCAGCAATTCCACAAGTGATTCAATACCTGTAACAAATCCCCTCCTGCCAACTGAGCCAGAGCAGACCCTGGTCTCTGCTGAAGGGCCCTGCCTGATATCCTGGGATGGCAGGAGGTGGTGGTGGCACTGGAGGAGCCACCCCACTCGGCGAGCTCATGACAGGGTTATGTGCTCATCTCCCAACTTGGTAGAGCCTCTCCCAACCAGGAGGAACATGGTGATACCCACAAGGGCTGCTGGGGCCAAGAAAACTATGACAGGAGGGTGGTACTTGACTGTTGATTGTTAATAGTAAGTTTTAGAATGAGGATTGAAATCTTCAACAAGGCTCACAAGGCCCATACATTGTGGTTTCTATGTGTTTCCTGAGCCTGATGGACTGACTGTTCCCCCACATTCTCTCGTCCAGCCACAGTGGCCTTTTCTTCTTTAGACGCACTCTGTCCTTCTCTGCCTCAGGGCTGCACCCTGGAGCATTCTTTAACTAGCCCCTCCTACTTGTTCTTAAATCAATCCTCCCATCAAGTCTCAGACTTCAGGATGTCTATGTTGTAGGCTTTCTTTGAAACTGGAAAAGCCAGTGTGTGTGCTGCCTGTCACTTACCAGACCCAATAAGCAGAGACAGGGATTGAATCTTTATGGGCGCTTTATTCAGATGGCTGATGATCTGAAAAGACAGTGAGTTTGTACCCTAACAGACCATCCTAAATTCCATTTTAAACTGACCCTTTTTATGAGGAGAAGAAAAGTGTAGGTAAGGGGTTTGGAATTCAGGGAAAAAAGTTAATTAGGTAAAAGCTGCCGCATACTTTCATCTGTGCCCTGCGCAGTGGTCTTTATCTGTGTCCTGGGTGGTGGGCATCTCACCCTGGAGCACAATGGCTCAGATGCCATCTTGATGGCCTGCAGTCCTCCTGAGGCACAAAGGTGGAACTGCTTGTGGTCTCCTGGAGTCAGGGTGGGTCATACGTTCAGTTCCTGAAATAATAGCTTTTTACATACATTGATTACTAAGCTTATTAGCTATCACCTGAAACAAAAATTTTTCCAACATTTGAGTCCCCCATCATTTTGACATCTTCTACTTCCCTTTATAATACAAGGCAAAGCCTGAATGAAATACTAATTTATATAAGTCAGAAATAGATGCCTGCCCATGACAGCAGACTTTGCCTTGTGCACTAGCATATTCCCAGTGTCTAACAGTGCTTTGCACATGGTTGGTGTCCAATAAGTATAGTTTGAGTGAATACACTCCATCTCCCTGCTCCAAATGTGTTGCATGTCTATCTGAACATGTGTTCCTATGATTGATGCTACAAGGGAAGACGGCTTGGAGAACTTGCCACCAATATTTTTAACCCTCATCGAGGACATTTTTTCATTGCTTTCAGAGAGAGAGGTCAGGAGAGAGAAAGAAAGAGAGAAGAGAAACATTGATGTGAGAGAGAAACCTCGGCTGGTTGCATCCCGACCAGGGATTTAATCCGAGCCATAGCAGCCAGGGCTGCCTACTGATTCTTAAATACTTCTGCTTGGGAGTGACATGCATCTTTTCCACTAACATTTTGTTGACTAACGTGAGTCATGAGGCCCCCCACCTTCAAAGGGTGAGCCAGGAAGGGGAAGAGAACTGCAAATGTTGGTTGGCTGCAGCCCTCTCACCCAAGAAGCTGACCCTAACATTGGTGCTGGTTTAGAGGGAAGTATTGACTATCCATAACTAGCGATTTAAATTTTACTTCCTAAAGCAAGAGCACTGCATTCTTTGCTCTGAGGCATATTTTTCCCATCTCACTTTTATTGTGATGTTCTCTACTGGCTAATGTGCTTTCTGATCTTGGCAGTCCTAAGCTCAGAGCTTTACCGCAAATGTCCCCGTGAAAAGGAACTTTAGGTGAATAGCAGAATGTGCTTACTCAAGCTGGCCCATCATCTATTCACTGCCTTAATGAGAACAAGCAGACTGAGACCCTTTATTACACGAACTATGGATGTGCTGTTGCTCTCATTCATTTGCTCTTGGAGCTCTGCAGAATAGGGCCTGCATCAATCGTGAACCATGCATTTACTCAACACCTGTTACCTACGATCCCTTTACCAGGTATTGATAGATGCAAAGAAACACGATTTATGGCTCTTGTCCTCAAAGAACTAAACTTCCAGCTGAGGAAACAAAGTATATACCTACCCAACATTACCAAAATTCATGAATGCGTATGTTTGAGTACAGAGTTGGTGGTCAGGCAATAAAAGAACTTCAGAGGCAAGAAAGCTCCACATAAGAGCTTGTATAGTCAGGGGCTTTGATGGATGTGAAGGGTGAGCCGGGCTTGGGGGTGGTGCATCAGGGAGCAGAGTGTGGATCTCCTCCTAGGCCTGGGCATTTTGAAGGAGAGCCTGAGCGAGGAGGAAACAGAGGTATAAGAGCAGCAACCGCAGTGGAGGAGAGAGAGCATTGATGGATGTGGGGAGGACACTGCTGAGGTAGCAGGAGGAGAAATATTGAAAGCAGAGCATTCCCCTGGGTCCAGTCGTATCAGTTCCTACCTCCAGGTTTTCCTCAGGTCGTAACTGTACCTGGCATTCCAGAAATTTTACATCCTCTAGGAAGTCTAGCATTGGGATTAATATCTGAATTTCGCTCCACACTAGACATTTTTGTGTCCTATCTGACATCCTCAAAATTTAACAAACTATTTTAAAGATCTTTTTATATTAGCACAGAAGCACTTGTCTGAGTTTTAAAATGATATCCACTATATGGAATATCATAATTTATATAATCAGTCCTCTATTCACTCATATTGTAAGTACCTCAATGAACATCTTTCTGAATGTCCTATATCCTCTTTCCCCGTCCTGCCCTTAATCTTCATTTTGATATGATTTCTCCTCACCAAAATGTTGGGAGAAATGTCTTAGCCTGCACTTTATTCAGAAAGGTCAGAATTGATAGATTTCAGGTAGTAAAACTGAGTTGGTAGGGATTTTGGCCGGACGTACAGATAGATGCGCATTTGTACCTATGGGAGTTTAACCAGCTAAGAAGTTAGAAGAAACAGTCGACGTAAAGACTGCCCTCGGTGCTCACTTCAGCAGCACATACCCTACAATCAGAACAGTACCGAGAACACTAGCATGGCCCCTGAGCGAGGGTGATGTGCAAATTTGTGAAGCACTCCTAATTTTATTTTCCTTTCAAAATACATTTTGGCAGGTAAGTAGGCATACCATTCTGAGAATGAAGAGATTTGCACCATATTAAAACAATTTCAGAGAATCAATTCTATTACTCATTCTGATAATAAATCTTCAGATTTGCAAAAGAGGGGGAGGTTGAGGGGACAATGAGAGAGAGGCTACCCTAACTTCTGACATCAGTTACAAGTTTAGGGTTCCTAAGACAACTTTTAGGATTGATAATTTCCTGGAATAACTCACAGAACAGCTATTACACTGTGGTTATGCTTTCATAGAGGTGAAGGACACAGATTACAGTCGGGCAAGGAAAAAGAAGTACATAGGGCAAAGGCTAAGCAAGTATGAAATGCTGCACTTCGATTTTCCTACCCCTGCGAAGTCATCACACTGTCACTTTCCTGGATTGATGTGTGACTGACTATACATATTGAGTATAACCAACCAAGGAAGTTTAGCCAAGCCTTGGTATCCAAAGTCTTTCCTGGGTCTCATCCAGGAAGTGATCTCAGGTTCCAGCCCCTCAAGAGATCAACTATATATGACTGGAAACCTAGAACCATTTCACAGTGCAACTCTCTGGCTGGCCCAGTGCCCCAGACAAACAAAAACACTCATTTCAGGAAGCTGAGGACAAAAGCCAGACCTCTTTTTCTAGTACAGGTTAGTTTACTAGACAATACCAAACACTTAATCAATTCCATTATATTTTTCTAGGGAAACATCTAATTATTAATGTCTAATATCTTTCTTGAGAAAGTTATTTAATCAAACAAAATGGAAACAACCACCCATTTGCTTGACAGCAAAAAGTGTCCTTGACTGCAACTGGCTGAATTCTTTTTTAAAAAATGTATCTGGGTGACACTGTTTCATACAGGTTTCAGGTACACAGTTGTACAACACATCAATCGCTTGTGGTTCACACAAGTCAAGTCTCCTTTACGACCAGGCTGAATACTTCAGATCCAAATCTGACCCCTAGTTGCACACAGCCCTCGGGAACAGCATTTCTTACTTACGGATCACCTGTCTCCTGCTCTGCAGTGGCAGGATGCAGTTACACAAGGACGGATGGAAACAGAAACAATGTTAAGAACCACACCTAAAACAAAAGCAAACTAAGAGGACAGCTAGATCAGGAGCAGAACCATAGAAATGTAGATCACATGGAGGGTTAGCAACAGGGGAGTGGGAGGAGGAGAACTGGGGAGAAGGTACAGAAAATAAGTAGCATAGACGGTAGGTAGAAAATAGATAGGGGGGAGGGCTGGAATAGTATGGGAAATATGGAATCTAAAGAACTTTAGACACATGGTGATAAACTAAAGGGGGGGAACAGGGGGGAGGAGTGTGCAGGGTGGAGGGGAATGAAGGGGGGAAATAGAACAACTGTAATGGCATAATTAATAAAATATATTTAAAAAATAAATAATAAATAAAAAATAAACAGAAACCATCTGAAAGAACTCTGGAGTGTGCGAAAGGAGGGATTTTTGCCATTGGAATTTTGCTCTTTTTTTTTTCCTTTATAAAAAAGTATGCAGTTAACCTGAAGAACCCAAGCTCACTCCAAACATACCGACTTTTTTGTTCCATATATAGGCTTTATGTAATTTATACATTAAATGAAGTTAGGCCCTTTCTGGAAGTACAGTCACTACCAATTACCAAATTCTGCAGCTAGGAACAGTATCATTTACACACAATAGTGGTTTTCTGCTGCATAATTACATTAAATTAACTGATTTGGGCATGACAGGAAGACTATGTTCTGCCCAAAAAGAACTTTTGATGACTAACTTGTTGTCTAGGAAAGCACTGGAAACTGTTGTCATTCAAGAAAAATGTGGCCAGGCGACTGCTCCCTTGATGGCTAAAGCAACTCCAGGTGTTCTATTTAGTCGGCCCATTTTCAGAGTAGTCTGGCCATAGAAAGGATTTTTAAAAATCCAATAATAGATGTACTTGGATCCTTTATGGCTTTAGGGACAAATGTTAATTAGATACATAAATATTCCTTGTAATCTTTGGCCTCATATCCATTTTTTCCAGGCTAGAATTTCTGAGAATCCAGCTATTTGACATGGCAAATATTTTGTAAAACTTGAAAAGCTGTCGACGCTCTTTCAATGGTACTCTTATAAAACAGAGTAGCTGTTCAGTTGCATGCTGGAACATAAATGTGGTCCAGCAAGACATGAGCTCAAAGTCTCCCCAAGAGAAGAGATTTTGGGCCAATAAAAACCCTTTCACTGAAGTGCTTGAATTGAAAACCATTTCATAACAATACTAAGACGCTATTTGTTTTTCACTTGTATAGTCTCATGATTGTACAGTGGAGTTTTCCGGAGGCTATGTGATATCTGGTGTCACAACAGATTAAATGATGAAGTGAAACCGGAAGAGTCAGTGTTTTCTGGTTTCTGCCTGTCATGACCAGAACCAGTAAGTGGAGACAAGGATTGAATCTGCATGGGTGCTTCATTCAGATGGATGGCAGTCTGAGGAGATGTCAGGTTTGTATCCCAAAAGAACACTTTACATCTCATCTCAACCTGACCTTTTTTTATAAGGAGAAGAAAAGTATAGGTAAGGGTTTGGAATTCAGGAAAAATTAAAGCTGAAGTCTGGCAATTTTTTTAGCACCCTTTCATCTGTTGACCTATGATTCTTTATCTGCACCCTGGGCCGCAGAATTCTCTCCCTGGATCACAATGGCTCAGATAGCATCTCGATTGCTTGCAGTCCTCCTGGGGCACAAAGACTGAATTGCCTGTGGTCTCCTGGAGTCAGGGTGTCTCATACCTTCAGTTCCTGAAAAAAAAATAGCTTTTTACACGCATTAATTACTGAACTTATTAACTATAACTTAACACTAAAAAATTTTCAACACTTGAGAAGCAGATAGGAGAATCCAGCTGTCTTCTTTTAAGCCAGCCATTAGAGAGATTGGCAAAAATAGAAAACAATGCCTTTCGTCTCACTAAATTTTTTTAAAATATATTTTTCTAAAAGTATGTTATCTATATTAACGTGCAATAAATTTATTACTTAAAAATTAATTGATAAATGTTTTTTAATTCTAGGTTTTAATTTCTAATACATTAAGTGCTATTGATATACAAATGTTTTTTGAGACATTTCATACATTTTAAGAGCAAAATGGATCCTCAGACCAGAATAGTATGAGAATCACTGGTGTAAGGGAAAGAGCAATGACTCTGAATAAAAACATCCCTACTAGTCTCTCTCCACAAGTCCCCCTTTGAAAAGCATACAACATGTACACACATACATCGATCAAGCTCTTTCTCATCTCTACATAAGGAAAAAATTGTCTTATCCAGTGAGTATATATTAAATGACTCAACAAAGCAATTAAAAGGAAAAAATTCCCCAACCGAATAATGAAGATGGAGGAAACCAGAATGTCACCCTAAAATATGCCTCTTTGAGATACAATCATTTTGAGCTGAAACAGCAAATGCAGGCAAAGCTTTTTCTACACTTCATCTCTTCTGCATAAAAGCAGAACATAAATTCCCCTTTACTGGAGATGATCCTAGACTCTGACCAGCCCAGAGTTGGCACCAGAGGAACCTGCAAACAAACTTTACTTCGTTAGTTCCCTCGCATATATTTACCTTCCCACAGTTCATTGCATTGGAAACCAAAAGCCACCTGCCTTCACTTTGTCATTTCCCTGCAGGTGGATTGTTTTTTTGTTGTTGTTGAAAATGCTGTATAAGCAGAAGTTCCAAGCCACTTTTTGGTTACTCTTTCTCTTTCCCCAAGTCTCTCCCATGCTTGTATGAGATACATGTTAACAAACTTCTGTATGGTTTTCTTTTATTGATCTCTCTGTGTTACAGGGACACCAGAGAACATAAAAGACTAGGAAGAAAGATTTTTTCCTTTCCTGTAAACATACTTAGTTTAGGAAGGAAAACCACAAAACAGAAACTATATGCAAATGATTTTTAGATTATTTTAGCATTATGCTGTATTTGCATGCATACTCAACTGTATTAGAACATTCAAAAGTTTTAGTTTTTCTATTAGTTTATTATGAGTGCTTTAATCTTTTTGTTTTGAATACATACAATTATTTTATTTTTCTTCTCCGGTTTTATTAAGGTATATTTTACTATAATAAACTGCAGATATTTAAAATGTATTGTTTGATTAGTTTCGACATATGTATATGCCCGTGAAACTATCACAAAATAATAAACATACTCATCATCCCCCAAAATTTCCTCATGCTCTTTTGTAATTCACCCCATACCCTTACTTCCATCCTCATGTATTTATCTGCTTTTTGTTCATGATAATGTGCATTGTCTAGAGTTTTACATAAGTCAAATCATACAGTATGTACTCTTTGCAACATTATTTTGAAATTTATTCAGTTAGAATTTATTGGTAGTTTATTGGTGAATAGTATTCTATTGTATAAATTTACCAAAACTTGCTTATTCGTTCACTTGTTGATGGACACTAGGTTGTTTCCAGGTTTTGGCTATTGTAAATAAGGCTATGTACATTTGTGGACAAGTCAGTGTGCAAATATGTTGTTATTAATTCAATGATATGGCAGGTGTGTGTTTAATTTCATAAGAAATCGTCAAATCACTAAACTGTTTTCCAACATGATCACACCATTTTACACTCCCGTCAGCAGTGTGTGAGAGCATTCCAATAGTTCCGCATCCTTGCTAATACTCAGAGGGGTCAGCCTTTTAAACTTTAGCTAGTGAAAGGTATGTAGTCATAACCTGTTACTTTTGCTTTACCTCCTGACTGTCCTATAACACCCCTGTTTCCAAATTTTCTAAATATTGTTCATCATTCAAGGCCAAGCACAATGTGGTATGTTCTTCAATGAAATATTAAGCATCTGTAAATAAGTAAATAAGACCTTTATTTGTGCTCATAAAGAAAATCTCTCTAAGATACATTAAGTGAAATAGTAATGTCTGACATATATTACAGTGCTTTCTACAGGCCAGGCACTATTCTAAGCATTTAATATAGGTAGATTAGCTCATTTGATCCTTACCATGACCTTAACAAGCAGGTACTCATATTTTTCTTTACTTTAGAGGTCAGGAAACAGCCCGAGGTTGCATTGGTAATAAATGACAGAGTCAAGACTGGAACACAGGCTTCCAGAGCCTCAGCTTCTAATAGTTCTACAGTAGTGAAGCGTGGGGAGGTACAGCACAGCTACCATTTGTAATTCTCAAGAGGGAGGAAATATCTATTCACACTTATTTATGTATCCATCAAATATCTCATTAAAAATACCTCAAAAGAGCCCTTGCTGGTGTGGCTCGGTGGATTGAGCAGTGGACTTGGAAGCAAAGGGTCACCAGTTTGATTCCCAGTCAGGGCACATGTCTGAGTTGTAGGCCAGGTCCCCAGTGGGGGGCATGCGAGAGCCCCACACACTGATGTTTCTCACCCTCTCTTTCTCCCTCCCTTCCCGTCTCTCAAAATAAATAAGTAAAGTTTAAAAAAATTTTTTAAAGTACTCCAAAAGACAGTAACATTGATTGCCATTGTGGAGGAAAGTTGAAGCTGAAGGACAGGGACAAAAAGATATGTAGAATTTTAAACTTTGGGGGTATATTATTTACTCAAAATATAAAATAACATTTAAGTAATAAAATACAACCCACAAGTCCAACTTCTTGTCCAACTTCTCTCCAAAGTGCCTTCCAAATACTCAATTCCTGATTCATGTCACCCAACAAATGACATTTGGTCATTGCCTCATCTTTTATGTGACTCATCTTTCTGGACCAGATTGCAAACTTTCTGAATGAAATACCCCCTTCATTCTTATAGGTCTTGGAGTTCCCTGCAGTACTTAGCACTGTACTGGGAGTTAGCAAATGCTGAATAACAACCTGCTTGTTCATTGGTGAGCCTGGTCCCAGGAGGCTGAACTCCTGGCTCCGAGCCCACTCTGTGCAGCCGCAGGTTGTATTTTGTGATGAAATCACATGGGATGGGCCAGCCAAGGGAGGAGGCCTGGCACAAGCTGATCCGCTTACAGAGAAGAACCAAAAACCTTTTTAAAAAAATTAATATTGGAAAAAAATTAAAGTAGTCATCAAGGGAAATATAAATCCTTGGTGAATTCTCTACAAGAATTTTATAATTTGGAATTGCCTTTCTTGTTTACATAATAGCAAGAGCCCTATCATCTTTTTAAGGCCCTGGGTTTCTAAGAACTTAATCCAGCTGGAAAATCAAAGGGATGGGACAATTTTCCATGATGATGTAATAATCTATTTGTGTCCTTTTTCTGGATAGTCTGGTGATGCTGAGCATTAGTAGAAAAGTCATGTAGCATCTCATGCTACATAAATGAGGTACTTCATCAATGGGGCAGGAAGGGTGGTGGGACAGTGTCACGTTCCTGGAGAGCAAGGCAGCCTCCCTTCAGGTGCAGGTCCTTGTGGTGAAATAAAGGCTCTTCCGGTTTCAGCTCAGCCTTTTATTTTCAGTTTTGAGAACTGAACTTCGGGGATACATCTCTAGAATAGATCCTAAAATTGGTGACATTTTATTTTTCAGTAATTATGGGTGGCATTACTAAAACAGGGCTTAAATGCTCACATAGAAAAAAATCAGTAAGTGAAAAAATTTTCCGTCATTTGAAGAGGACTTCACCCATGAGTTGCCAAGTGTCTGTGCCTGGGTCCCCTCCAATCAATAGGGAAACACAACTCATTCACTTACATGAGATGCTGGCAGCATGATGATGTCGTTTCCCAGGCAATCCTGCATCCTGCTCCGGTCCGCAGTCCTTAGGCTCACCAGAATGACTGCCTCCGGGCAGAATTTCAGATGAGAAACTATTTAGTAGAAGTTCCCATTTCCCTTTAAAGATTATCTCTCTTACTCTCAGGTCCTTGTAGCTCTTAGCTTTCTTTGCTACAATTGCAAACAATGAGCAAAGTTTCATGTTTATATTTAGAAATTATCAGGAAATAAATTTTTATTTCATTCAAATTTGCAAGGAATTTTGGCCACCATTTCAAAAGCCAAATGCTGTTCTGACTTTTTTACTGTTTGGAAAACAAAAGACTGGCTTTTTGTTGGAAACATCAGAGTCGATTTTATGTTCAGATACACTGGAGACTAATAACAAGTTTCTCAAATCTATCACCATTACTTCCAACACCAGCCTTTCTCTCCATGGTCTTTGATCTTCAAAACACCTTTCAGCCTTATTGAGAAACACAAAGGTTTGCAATTTAGGGGGATATCAGGATAATTTGGCAGGAAGAGTCCTTGCACTTTAAACTGATTATCATAAAAAGCCAATGGGGAAAATTTGCTGCTGGTAAGGAGCAAAGTCTTGAGTTAGTTTGTCTCAACCGGTCTTTGGCTTCATAACAGTATAGAAAGACAACGTTTTTGTACTCTCACAGTAATTTGTTTTAACAATTCTTTCTAATTAAAGTCAATTGCCTTTTTAAAGGAAGTTGAATTTTCTGACTTCGGACTGCTTCTTCTCCAGAGAGGATGGATATGGTTCCGATTCCACATCCATGAAGCCGGCCTGCGTGTCTCCTCTCTTGAATGTTTGTTTACCCGAACAGGCCTGCTGACCAGATTGTTGGACGCTGAGAAAGACTGGTGGGGAGCCAGGACACTTGAGGAATCTCGGCCGTGCTCACGGACAAACTTGGCAGGAAATGGGGTTGAGCTCTCCAGGCCCCAGCGCTGGAGGCCAGCAGCCTGGTCTCCTTTCAGATGCCTGGCTGGCCTCTCACTAGCCAGCAAACGTGGAGCTTTCTCCCAGGGCTGTGATTCTCCCCCGCTGCCTTTTGTACTGGCTAAGAGAACTCTATCCAGGGACTTCCTAGGTGACTATCATTTTAAACACATTCAACTTTGCCCTGACCAGTGTGGCTCATTGTTGGGTGTCCTCCCACACAGCAAGAGGTCGCTGGTTAGATTGTGGTCAGGGCACCTGCCTGGGTTTATAGGCTTGGTCTCCAGCTGGGGCATGTATGAGAGGCAACTGGTCAATGTTTCCCTCTCTCCCTTTCTGCCTCCCTTCCCCCACTCTAAAAAGAAGTAAATAAAATCTTTAAAAAGTAAAAACATTCAACTTTATCTCATCATTTAAAAATTCTATTTGGAGATGTTTTACTATGTACATAGTATATGAAATAATAGTACATATGTATAATTCACAAATAAATGTAGAGGGAAAGTCATGCTTGGTAATATTTTCTAATGAGAGTTCGCAACCCAAAAAGTTTGGACACCACTGCTCCATGAGTAAAAGTGCTGGAGAGGGTCTCTCCCACCTTTTCCCAAGAGCAGTTACAGCTTATGTCCCAGACCCAAGAACAAACTGGAAACAGCTCCAAATGGCCAATGATGGGACAATTGGAGCATTAACACGAGCAATGGATTAAAACCTAAGAAACAAAGTTAAACATCATGAGTTCATAATGGTATTTTTAAAAGAAACTCATCAGTTACCTTTGGAGAATGTCATGAGCCAATTATTCTAAAATGAATGAAGCATCGAACTGGTCTTCTCTGTGTGAACTGAACCCTCACACTCAGGCGATAATAGAATGTGACTGCCATTGTTTGACAAATCTCAAATGAGATAAGATCTAGGCCGGGACCATCAGTAACCACTAACATCGGAAGGAGAGAACTGAACATGGTATGTCTCCTGACGGAAATCCAAACCCATCTTTATCTAAAGAGGTCCTGTCAAAATACTAAACCTCAATCAGACAGAGCGACTAAATCTAATATTTAGGAAATGTGCAGACCTGTGGAACATGTCAACGATACCGGCAGAAAGCAATAAGCAAAACCAGACCGTGGGAGACGTGACAGGAAAGATAACATGTTTTCTTAAACAAATGTATTCCAAGGAAACAGAAAGAGAAGAGGAGGCTATTGCTTTATAGAAACTTAAGGCACACAAACCAAATGCAACATGTGGATGTTTTTTGGATTCTCATTTAAAGAAACTTAAAAAAAAATTCTGAGACAGGCAGCTAGGATATTGACTGGACAATAGATGCTATTTAGAATTGTTCATGTTTGGGTGTGCTCATAGCTTCATGGTAATTTTTGAAGGGCTTTTTCTTTTAAAGGTACATACTGAAGTATTTGTGGGTGAGATGATATCATGGCTGGCATTCGCTGTAATGCACGCCAGGGTGGGGAAGGAGACGCGGAAGGCAAAAACGAAACAAGAGTAGGCAGGAGTCTGCAATTACTAAAGCTGCATAATTGGTACATCCAGGTTTCCTGTTCTAGTGTGTCTCCTTTAGCGTACCTTTGACATTATCCATAATAACGAGATTTTTTAAAGGCCTATGTTCAACTACCATCCTTCTTCGTATTCCTAAACCACACACCAGAGAAAATGTTCTTTAAAAACAAGAATTTCAAATGGTCTAAATGTTCAATGGAAGCCGACAAAATGGGTTTGAATGAACCAATGAATTTCTGCTTCAATTTCACCTCTAAGCAAATGCCACCCCCCCCCCCCCCCCCAAAAAAAAGAGGCCATGGCTATCTTGGTCATTGTTCCATTTAGGATTTCCACTCTAGACAGGGAAATCTTGTAGCGGATAGTGCTCTCAATCAAATATTCCATACAGGAACTATGAAGTGTCATTGAACCAAATGAAGCCTTATTTTATGCTGGGATGTGCTAGTCAGTCTCCTCCCTGCCTCCCTTGCTTCTGGAGCACTGGTCTGGGCAGCAATGCTGGAGATGGGCTTCAGTGGGTCTGTTTGTTAAAACATTTTTGAAAGCAGATGACTGCTTACTCCAAATTTTATTTGTCATATGTTTTAAATCTTAAAGGTTGCTGAGCATACAGTAGTTGCCCGTGAGTGTTCATTTAACAAATACATGTGTATTTAGTGTTTTATAGGGCTCACACTTGTGCTTCAGGGGAAAGGACCCCTAGTCACGCCCCAGCACACGGCCTGGAGAGAATGCCATTCCAGGGGTGCACCTCATTATGGCTAGCTCATAGATTATGGCTAGCTCATCACCCTCCCAAAATAAAACAAATATCCAGTGGCAGTGGGAGCTGCCCTCCCTTCAGTTCCAGACGCTACAACCAAAATGTTCCAACACCTGGTGCTCTGAGGGCTTTGCTCCATAACAAAGTATCACAAGCTGAGTGTCTTAAAGAACACAAATCAATCATCTCTCGGTTCTGGAGGCTGGCAGTTGGAGATCCAGGCCTCGGCAGGGTAAATTCCTTCTGAGGGCTGCGAGGAAGAATCGGTTCCATGCCCTCCCCTAGCCCGTGGGCATTTGCCGACAACCGGTGCTGTACCTTGATTTGTTGGCGTATTACTCTAATTTTCACCTTCACCTGTGTGTATATGCTGTTCTCTCTGTATTCACATCTGTGTCCAAAATTCCCTTTTTATTTGGGCTCCATCATTGGATTTGGGCCTACCCTAATGACCTCATTTTAACTTGATTATTTCCATGAAGGCCCCATCTCCAAATAAGGTCACCTTCTGAGGTACTGGGGGTAGGACATCTGCATATAAATTCTGGGGGAATGCAATTCAACCCGTAACACTCCCAGTCCTTGGAGAGGATTGCTCTAGCTGAAACTCTGAGTTTACTGAGGAAGTCACTGGGCTGGGATGCTCTGAACTCCCCTCAGTCTCCTGCTGGCTCCAAGGCAGCCCTCCCAGTCTTGCTCCTAGAGCTTTCTCAACACAGCATGTCGCCTGCTCCGTCTCTTGGTGGCCTGGTTTAATGCTGCCACTTCTCATCACTCGAATATTGTTCTCAGCTGTTTCTTCTTTCACGGCAATAATCCTTAAAGCTGAAGAACAGTTTCTGTCCTGCCAGAAACGGCTTTTTTTTTTTTTGCTAAACTTCCAGTGGCTTGACTTTATACTGCCCTTAGATTCTTTGTGTCCCTTTAAAAGGTAGCCTGCTCCTTTCAGAGGAACTTAGGATGTATGTCCCAGATCTAGACAAAAGTGGGCAGATAATGGATTGTTTCTCCCCTATTGCCCTTGAACCTCGATTTTCCTTCCCTTGTGCAAGACATGGAACATTCTTTGCTTCCCAGGGTACCCCAGGCCTCCTAAATTAAGGGCAGCCCTCATCTGGATGCTCTAGGCATTTAAAACTTCCCAAAATTCAGTACCTTATTCTTCCAATACCTTGAGGGCTCTCACACTACTAGCAACAGAAGTCCTGACGGCCTGCTGTGATTTACTCAAGGTTTACTACGGCCAAGGTGCAAACAGGGCATCCAGCAAGCTCTCCATACAGCATATGAGAAACATCTTCACCTGCTCTTTGGAGTCTGTGCCCAGCACAAGCAAAGGAAAGCCTTACCCTTTCAAATATGTAAAACAGACTTCCAGCAAGACTAGCTGCATTCTCAATCATGGTGCTTCCAAAATTAGAGCTAGAAAGATGAAGCTATGAACCCATGTTCCCTTAGCTAAACAGTGCCAAACATGGTTAGCACAGAACTTTCAAACTTATGCTCACCTGTGTTTGTGGACAGGCATATCCCAGGTCACCAGACAAGAGTAATAATTGCAAGAAAAAGCAAGTAACCTCGGGAGACAGGACCAGGAACAGGGGAACAAGAAAAGGCCCAGAAATTCCAATGGCACACACCTGGAGTGTCGTGTGAAAGGAAGTAAGTTCTGCTTTAGTTCACTCAACTCCAACCTAAAACAGTGTGGGAAGGCAAGAAGCTTATAAAGCCAGCAGACTTGGGTTCAAATCCCAAATTCCATCTCTTATGAGCAATGCAAGCCTAACTGTATCTTTAGCTCCGCATCCCAATCTGTAAAATGAAAGCAATAATAATACTTGCCTCTCAGGTCTGTAGTAATGAATGCAGGAAAGGGTGTGAGAGAAGCACACAGCATAGGGCTTAATGCAAGTCCTCCAAAAATCTCAGCTGTCACCATTATTGTATTAAGTCAGAGATGCCCTTGTGCCCTGAAGCTCTCTTTTCTGCTGCAGAGGCAACGATAACTCCTTTGGCCTCAGCTGCTTGCAGGTATGGACAAAGAATTCCCTCTCTCTAAATTCAGATTAGCACCTTCAGGTCTGTGTTATCCTATGAAACACAGGCTGGTGGCAGCTCCCTTTCAAAGGCCAGGCCAGAGCTGCTACATTTCTGTAGCATTTTGTTAGATGGAGGCTCATTTTCCAATATTCCGTTTCATAATCAGCCCCACTTCCCGTCTTCAGCAAGTCAGTAGATTATGGCTAGCTCATCACCTTCCCCAAATAAAACAAATATCCACAAAGGCCGAACTGTGTCCCAGAAGGCACGGATGGAAGGACCCAAATCCAAGGCTTTCTCCAATTGGAGGTGTTGACAAGGTGGCCTTTTCCTCAGTGAGCAGCAAGGGTGAAACTCTAGCTGCAGCTGCCCAGGTCAAAAGGCTGTCGCCATGGTTTCCGAGGCAGGAGCAGAGGCAGAAATACCATTTTTGCACTCATAGACGGAAACGATTAAGCTATCACCCTCTTTACTTGGTGAGTTTTTAGAAGGGCAACAGCAAGTGAAGAGAAAATAAGAAATACTAGTAAGAAGGAAAACAAATGCATTTGCCCTAGGGACAAAAGAGAAAAATTACTTATTTTTCTGTTATACCTAGATAATTTATCATTCCTACCAGAAAAATCACTCGACGTATGGGCAGTTGCCTGTATTTGCAATTAACTTCTCTCCTTGACTGACTGGTTTGGGCTCACGCTGCTGGCCCCACTCTCCTCTGGGCCCTCCCACGTGGCTGAACTGGAGGAAATCATGTGCCTTGGTAATCTGCAAGGCGACAGGATACAACTTTTTTTTCTTGGGAAGTATGTTTGCTCTTCCAATCCATAGAGCCTGGGTTTATGGCCCCAGGGTGTGGCATGAAATATGTGTCTTTGATCGGGTTTGTCCCTGTCACATCAAGGGGATTTCATTTAGTTAGATTAGCCAGTAGTGGGGGTAATTGGTTATTAATTTGTTTTGTGACTTTCTGCAGTTTGACCAAAGAGGGGCACACTATGAAGAAATTAAAACAGAACAGTACTTGTGCAAAGTGGTAACTACTGTGTTTGTGTCTGTGCATGTTGGGGTAGGAGAGGTAAGGGGTTGGGGAGGCTGGGCTGGGGCGTGTTTGCTGAATAATGAGTGCCAGGCTATTTTCCTCTGAAAGTCTTCAAGATACATTTTTGCCCTGGCTGGTGTAGCTCAGTGGATTGAGCGTGGGCCTGTGAACTAAAGGATTGAGGTTCGATTCCCAGTCAGGACATGTGCCTGGGTTGCAGGCCAGTTCCCAGCAGGGGACCCATGAGAAGCAACCATACATCGATATTTCTCTCCCTCTCTCCTTCCCTTCCCCTCTAAAGATAAATAAATAAAAACTTTTAAAAAAGATACATTTTCAAGCATTTTGTCTCTCCTCCTTTTCTAAAGCTTGAGTCAAAACTACAGGGCATTTAGAACCTATGTTTAGTTGATGAGCTTTAAAACTTCTATTCTGTTGTAGGAAACATAACTCTGACATGAGGAGAAAAAGGCAGGAGACACTGTAATTCAGCTTCACGCTCCTGGGGTCTGAACTCCAGTTCTCAGGACTGTGCCTAACACCAAGGGCACTATTTCCTTCCCAGGTACCATCCTTACTAGCTGTACGGGACACATGGGGCAAGCCCTCCCTTTATTTGCCCAATATTTTCACTTTGCAGTCACCATGATTTCAGTATCCGTGAGATTCAAAAGAACACAGACCCTGTGCCAGGAGGGCAGGAGGGTAAGCAAACCCCCACTGCAGTGACAGCAGAGGAAGAGACCCTCCTAGTGACTTCAAGTCCCCTTTTCCCGCAGGGCGGTGGACATTCTCGTAACAAACGTTTTGGAATGCCCCCCACTATCCGGAAGTGAAATTCATAGATCATATAATTTGCCTACACACTTCCCAAAAAATCAATATAATGCCCTAACTGTAATATAAAAGAGAAAAACAAGGAAAGTAATCTAAAAAAAGGCATATGTATTTTAATATACAAATACCCCAGTACAAGTATACTGAGACATATGAAAAGTCAGCAGATTGTACCTACTAGAATGAAAATATTTTTCTTAATTTTTACATGTGTTTATATTACTTTTTTAAATATTTAACTTATTATATACAAAACATTTAAATGGGATTTAATATAATAACATGTTGTTACTTATATCCACTAGGTATTTGTGACTAAAAATATTTGACATCTGAAATCAGAACTAAATTAGTATATCATGCGTATTGTGAAATTTTATATAGATAGATAAAATAAATAGAGGTAGATAATGACTAAGAATGCAGAAAAATACGATATGTTGATTTGGTGACTGAAATAATATGAATGGTGTTGCTGTCCATGATGTGATTTTTTTTGTAATGAAGAACAGCCTTTAATAAAGTTGGAATGGAAGAAAGACATTTCCCTTCAACTTATATCAGGAATAACTGGAAAATTCAGGGTATGCTGACAATCAAGCGAGAGAATGCTTTATGTTTCATGTGAAGTTTAATTTTAAGTTCTTCCAATTATAATTTATCTTCACGAATTCCCAGAAAAACACTTCAGAACTGTATGTGAGGCAGTGCACTTCTTGTTAAGCAGGCCTGTAGGTAATAGGAGGCAGGGCAAGAGTCCCCTGAAAATAGCAGAGCGTATCCCCCACAATCCTTGGTTGGGAGGCAGGGGAAGTGGCTGAGACAACATTTAAAATATACTGCATAAAAATGGAGAGTTAGTAGCTATGCCTTCCTGCAGGGAAGAGGGCTGTTGCCCAGGGCCAACTGTGTACATGACTGAGAACATTCAGGGATTGGTGACATACACAGGATACAGTGCTTGCACAAGAGGCAAGGCATGGATGCCCATCCCAGATGTCCCTAAGTCCCTAGGAACTTTCGCCATGACTAAAGATGGCAGCCAAAAGAAGGTAAAAGATACGGGAGGTCTGGCAAAAATGGTGGACACACCATAGGATGGGCTGCATATAAGATCATACAGGAAGTTCCAGACCAAGAATATGAATGAAGGCAGGCTAAAAAAGGAGGTTCACCACAAGGTCTGGTGTGTAAGAGAGGGCGAAGCCACACAGTCTGGAGTAAGAGAAAAAAGAGCCACGTGGTCTGGAGTAAAAGAGCCATGAGGTATGCACTGAGAGAGTTTACTGCACAAAGGACAGCCTGGAAGCCTGCGTGGAGCTGATGGAGCTGTGCAGGACCTGCCTGGCCACCTGGATTTGTGAGGGATGCTTGGAGCTGAGCTCTGACCAGGAATGCTGATCTGTAAACTTCTGCTGCTCTGAAAGATGGTACCTCTCACTGGCCTGTTCTGGAACTGACCTGGTTTGGCAAAGGGAGACAGGATTGTGTTTTGGATGTTTTGAAAGGGAGTGGCACTTAAAGGCAGAAATCTGCCATTATCACAAATCTGCAAAACCTTCATGTGAACAACCCCCTCCCTTCTTCACTAAACTCTGGCATTGGGAGTCATGAGTCATGGAGGTGGGCAATCGAGCCCCACAGCTGTTCCAGAACAGCATTGGTGGAGTTCTGTAACAGAAACACTGTGATTAGGTGTACAAGGGCCAGATTTAGAAGGATTTTGAATACCAATTAGTTGAGACTTATCTGAAAGATTTTAAAGAAAGACCAAAGTTGTATACTAGTTTAGAAACCCAAGCCAAATGCTGACATTGTTGGGGGTGGAAGGAGTGTGGATGACCGAGGGCAGAAGTGGTCTGAGCAATCAGGTGCTGAGGCCAGCTCATTCCAACCAACAAGAGCTGAATTCTGCAAGTTGGCTGGTAAACACAGCCATTATTAAAAATCAACTTATATAGACACAATTGAATGGATTCTATTAAGATAAAGGTAATACATACTCAAAACTCACTGATTTCTAATTATTTTGAAACATTTTACTATTTCTATGCTTTTGAGGTTTTTTATATCTACTTAATTGGAATGGTGGAAATGATGTAGAATGCTGGGCTGCTGTGTGTCTCTTCAGGGATGATTGTGGCTTGAAGTCAGCCTTGGGGGAATATGAACACCACAGAAACTGAAAAATGCCTCGACTCAGGGCTTGCTGTATTGTTTTGTAGATTGTAGACTTAAGAAGGGGATGAAGACAATGTTAATAATCTAGATGAAAACTTTAAAAGTGTGTCATGTCTCTATGAGTGTTGCTTAGAGTATACCACAAAAATTGAGAAAATATTTTTTATTTAGAAATTTTTTTAGTTTCACTGAAGTATAATTTACAAAATAATAAAGTATGCAAAGTGTGCAGTGTGATTATTTGATATATGTATGCATTGTGAAAGTATTTCCCCATCAACTTAATTAACATATCCCTCATCTCACATATTTGCCTTTTGGGGGTATTTTTTTTAATTTTATTGAATTTAGTGGGGTGACATTGGTTAATGAGATTATATAGGTTTCAGGATTATGATTCTATAATATATCTCTGTATATTGTATTTTGCATTTGCCACCCAAGGTCAAATCTCTTTCTGTCACCATTTATTCCCCATTTACCCTCTTCTACCTGCCCCCAACCCGTCCCTTTGGGAGTCATCACACTGTTGTCTGTGTCTATGAGTTCGGGGTTTGTTTTTCCTTTGCTTAATCCCTTCACCCTTTTGACCCAGCCCTCCAACCTCCCTCCCCTCTAACAGCTGTCATTCTGTTCTCTGTTTCTATGGGTCTGTTTCTGTTTTGTTTGTTTGTTTGTTTGTTTCCCTCATTAGATTCCACATATAAGTGAAATTGTATGGTATTTGTCTTTCTCTGACTGGCTTATTTCACATAGCATAACACTATTTAGGTCCATGCATGCTGTCGTGATATTTGCCCTTTTTTGTTGTTGTTGTTGTTTGGTGAACATATCTAAGTTCTACTCTCATAGATCATTTCAGTTATACAACACAGTGTAATCAACTATAATCACTGTACTTGACATTAGATCCTTGGACCTTACTCATCTTGTAGCTGAAAGTTTGTACCTTGTATCAACTTCTCTTTATTTCCCCCACCCCCAGCCCCTGGCAACCACTTTTCTACTCTGTTTCTATGAGCTTGACCTTTTAAAGATTCCACTTACAACTGATGCCATTCTGCATGGGAGGAAAATACTTGCAAATTATATATCTGAAATGGGTTATGGATAAAGAGCTCCTACAACTTAACAACAGAAAAACGAGCAATCTGGAATAGACATTTCTCCCAAGGAGGTAAACAAGTAGGCAATGGATAAAGAGCTCCTACAACTTAACAACAGAAAAACGAGCAATCTGGAATAGACAGTTCTCCCAAGGAGGTAAACAAGTAGGCAACAAATACATGAAAAGATGCTCCACCTCACCAGTCAATAGGGAAACAGCAACCAAAACCACAGTAAGATACCACCTTACACCCAGTAGGTTTGCTATTATCAAAACAACAGCAAACCTAGAGAATAACAAGTGTCGGTGAGGACACGGAGAAACTGGAACCCTTGTGCACTGCCGATGAGAATCTGAAATAGTGCAGCTGCTGTGGAAAACAGAATGGCAGGTCCGCAAAAAATTAAAAATAGAATTACTATATGACCCAGAAATTTTACTTCTGGTTATGTACCTAAGAGAATTGAAAACAGGGTCTGGAAGAGATGTTTGCACACTCATTTTCACAGCTGCATTTTTCACAATAGCCAAGAGATAGAAGCAACCCAAATGTCTGTTAATGAGTGAATGAATAAACAAAAGGTAGTATAAACATACAACAGAATTTTATTCAGTCTTAAAAAGGAAAGAAATTCTGACAAATGCCACCACAGGGATGAACCTTGAGGACATGATAGTAGCTGAAATAAGTCAGTCACAAAAAGAATAACTACTCTCTGATTCCACTTCCATGAGTTACCCACGACAGTCAAAATCATGGAATCGGAAAGCAGGATGGTGGTTGCCAAGAGCTGGGGTGAATGGAGAACGGAGAACTGGCCAATGGGGATAGAGTTTCAGTTTTGCAAGATGAAAAAAGTTCTGCAGATGGGTTGTACAGCGGTGTGAATGAACTTGCTGTTGAAATGTACACTTTAAAATAGATAAGATCGTAAATTTTATATGTATTTTATCACAATTACAACAATATTTCAAGCTATGTGTCTCTCATAAAGTTGATTCATTATCTGGGTAAAAAATACTGACATTTGAGGTTGCTTTGAAACACGGTACTGCACACCAGGAGTCGGAACACTACACCGCAGGGGTGGGGGAACCCGAGGCCACTCCGGACCCCACCCATGATCCGCGATGTGTGCAATGCAGTTATTTAACCTTCTGAGGACTTGATCAAATGCTATTACTGCCTTTTTAAAAAAGTAGATGTTTTAGGTATGGGTGAGTAATATTTGTAAAACTACAGAGGTTCTTTCCCAAAAAGAGAAAAATATTATCGTTAGAATGACTATACCACTTCTGTAAACACTGTGGCTGTGTTCAAAGGAATTCTGTTCACTTAACTGGTCAGGCTAGATATCTATTAATGATAAACCCTTTGTCACAGCAAGAAATATTTAGTTTCCTGAAACCAATCTTTAAAAGTCTGCTTTGTACAACTGTTGAAATCTATCATTACGAGGACTTACTTTTGGCACTGGGTCCTGGAACTTTGGCTAATAGCAGTCAACTGAGGTAATTCTAGCTTAATTTTGCAAGTGCTCCAATGACAGGAAAAAAAATGTTACCCATGAATCATAATGACACTCATCAAAGCAGCTCAACATTTTATACAGCATAAAAGCATGGTAACTTTGGTTCCCACTTTCCATGACCATCCTTTTTTGGGAATATTCCTATTATTTGGAAAAGTGCAAATAATTTGGAGGAATCAAATTTCATTACAATGAATACCCACATAACAAAACAGTGCTCAATTTCAGAAGTTTTTGTGGTATGGCCAAGTAGTCTAGATTCAAATTCCCTGGAGGAGTTTTTGTTCTGTAATCTTGGTACCAACACACACACACACACACACACACACACACACACACACACACACTACCCACCATCAATAAGCAATTTATAAGTGTAATTGTTGAATGATCCTTTAAAGTTAATTTTCTTTTTCATTTTTTTCTTTTTTCTTTTATTGATTATGCCATTACAGTTGTTCTATTTCCCCCTCCATTCCCCTCCACCCTGCACACCCCTCCCCCACCATCCCCCCTTTAGTTCATGAACACGTGTCTCAAGTTCTTTAGATTCTGTATTTCCCCTACTATTCTTACCCTCCCCCCTATCTATTTTCTATCTACTGTCTATGCTATTTATTTTCTGTACCTTCTCCCCCCTTCTCCTTCTCCCACTCCCCTGTTGCTAATCCTCCACGTGATCTTCATTTCTATGGTTCACTCCTGATCTAGCTGTCCTCTTAATTTGCTTTTGTTTTAGGTGTGGTTGTTGATAACTGTGAGTTTGCTGTCCTTTCACTGTTCATCTTTTTTATCTTCTTTTTCTTAAGTAAGTCCCTTTAACATTTCATATAATAAGGGCTTGGTGATGATGAACTCCTTGAATTTGATCTTATCTGAGAAGCACCTTATCTGTCCTTCCATTCTAAATGAAAACTTTGTTGGATAGAGCAATCTTGGTTGTAGGTCTTTGGTTTTCATAACTTGGAATACTTCTTTCCAGCCCCTTCTTGCCTGTAAGGTCTCTTTTGAGAAATCCGCTGACAGTCTGATGGGAATTCCTTTGTAGGTGACTGTCCCCTTATCTCTTGCTGCTTCCAGGATTCTCTCCTTCATTTTAATCTTGGCTAATGTAATGATGATGATGAAGTTAATTTTCCTGTTTGAAGATAGAATGTCATTTCTTCCTGTTTCCTAGTCTACTTTCTTGTCTAGTTACTATTTTTCCTGTTTAGTTCATATGCTGAGTCAGTAGTGAAGAGGGAGGAACAGGGAAATCATGTAGAAGAAACAAAAGTCATTTACCCCCCAAAATGGCAAAAATTATAAGCAAAAAGCAAGAACCATGTTTTCAGCATATAGTTCTCAGTGGTGCTCAGCATTTTATGGCCATTAAAATCAAAGTGTTTTAAAAGCACTATGCCATGCAGGAAATAATTTTTGAGTATTACTTTTTTTCAGCATTCATGGATTTCTAAGTCTTAGTAAGATTTTAAGTGATAAAACAAGTAAATAAGTGATCTTATATTTTAATGGGGAATATTAACTGAGACTTTTTTAAATTTATGAAATTAAGGAAAATGACAATTAAAATTAGTATCTAATGAAACAAAACCCTCTGTTGATTGTTTTTCTTATCTTACTATTTTCAAATTGTTGCCCACTTGTGCAATATATACTGGGTGGGGCAAAAGTAGGTTTACAGTTTGTATGGAAAATAATATAGTAATTAATAAATAGGAATACAAGAATAAACTGTTTCCCATACTCACAACTGCAAACCTACTTTTGCCCTCACCCTTTGTGAGCAAGAGGTGAACCAAAGTTCACTGATTCAATGGCATTGTCTTTATAACAATACGGTAACATGCTTCACAGATATGAATGTATGCAAAGTAAATATTTTAATTTGTGCAAGGCTAGCTAATTGTTAGAAGTATTATAAAATGGTATATAACAATTTTAGAAGAATGTATTTAATGCTATCACCATATTTTTAACAAATGAATCACAATGTCATTAAGCTAGAGACCCCAATGTTTTACAGTTTCCTTAGATCATGAAATTATCACCATCTATATTCTGGGCAAAAAAAAAAGGGAAGACAGATAAAGAATGAGTGTTTCCCATTCTTTCTTTGGAGTCTTGTTACATGGAAATGTGTTCTTACAATATATCCTATTACACCCCATTTATGTACTTACACAATTAATTTCCAGAAATAGAGCTCTCCACACTATAGAAAAAATAATTTCAAGTGCTTGGTCGATCAGAAGTGTGTCTGTATCAAAACAATGATACAAACGGGTTCAAAAACAGTTTTTATTTTTCAGTGTATCCTCACCACACTCAGAAAAGTCACTGATGTTAAGTCAGTAAGAACTTTAGAAGTAAACAAAATTTGAACACTAACTCCATATTATTGTATTTTGCTGTGTATAACACATGCCCATGTTTTTGGCCCCAGCATTCAGGAAAAGAATCTTTCATTTTAATTATTTAATTCAACTTTTATTTATGTATATTTAGACACTTGGTTTTTTTGTATTATAAAGAAATTTTAGCATTTATTTTTTAACATATTATGGTATAAGAAATTTCATGTGACAAATAATTACAAAACACAAGAACAGATACAAGGTGTTTCAGGCACTACCCATGCATAATGCACGTCCTTATTTTTCCTTCAAAAAGTTAGGCAACAAAGTGCCATTATACACAGCAAAATATGTTATTTAAATAGCTAGAGATGATACAAAGATGTGAAGCCACAAAGACGGCAGCCACTTCCTGAGATGGTTGGCGGGGCGGGGCGTGAGGTTTAGTGCCACAGGGAAGGGAGGGGGTTGAGAACTCTCAACAGTGAAGAGGCTGGGGCAGACTGGCTTTGGGTTCCACACTTTCTTTTTTCATATAATTAGTTGAGACATCTGTCCTTAAAACTAGGCTGTGCAGAGAGAATGGATAACTTAATTCCAGGTCATCCCTGTTAGTTAGCATACCCGGGGCTGGGACTAGAGGCCTGCTCCCAGTTGTAATCGGGAAAGTCCTGGAAAGCCGGGAAGAAGGTGGCTTACCTTTTGATTCCAGGAGCACCATGGTATTCTAGAGTCCAGGAGGAGGGTGCGGTATTAGATGAACAGAAGGAAAGCTAAGTACTGAAGAACTTTCTACACGTCCCATGTGGTTTCCTAGAAGAGCACTTCCCAGCTAGGTGTCCTGGAGCAACCCAGGATGGCCAAGAGGCCAGGTGGGAGAGAGCCTGAGTTAGCTTCTCTGAGTGACCTGAGTGGCATAAAAGGAAGGACCTAGAAGTGCTTGCATCCCCTAGGGTGATAAAAGAGTAGTAGAGACTCTGTCTGGGGAGCTTGCTAGAGGGGGTCATCAATGCCATGGCTAAAAATCCTCTGTGGTCAAAGGCTACAGAGGAGGAACAGCCAATCCACAGGGACTCGGCAGTGTCAGATGCTGAGGCAGTGGGCAGGGCCTCCTGCAAACAGACCATGTGAGGATGTTGGAATGGGAAGCAAACAGAGTCCCGAACCCAAGGCAGCACCAGGAGAGCAGAACAGCAGAACATGGTCCCTTAACACTCTCTGATGTTCCCTCCCCCACTCCTCCACCACGAGGTCCCCGCAAGCTGTCCACAACTCATGTGCCTTGTCAAGGAAGAAAAGGAGATGGTGGGGGGGGGGGGGATTCCAGAGGAGATCATTTATGAGAAGGGGCCCAAAAAACCCAGAATTTATTTATTAAAAATTGTGTATTTTTCTTACGTGTTTAAACTTCATTCTCCTACAAAGTACTCTCCATTTGATGTAATACACCTATTGAGACTTTTTTCACTGCTCAAAACAGTCTTTTAACTCATCAATTTTGATGCCTTTTAGTGCTTCTGCCATTTTTTGTTTCACCTCTTCCACATTGGCAAAGTGTTTCCCTTTGGGGGCTTTTTTCATCTAGGGGACACACAAAAAAAATGGTCGCTTGGGGCATGATTGGGTAAATAGAGAGGGTGGGGTTCTGAGATCATGCTGTTTTAGTCAAAAAATGCTGAACACTCAGCGTGGTGGGGGCAAGTGCACTCATAAGTCGCCCATCATGAAATGAGCAAAAAGAGCCTTCGAAAAAGTTTTCACTGAAGCCAAACGCATCCTCCCACAACAACACCAGCTGGCACACTGATACAGAAGGGTTCCTAAACACTCTCTTAGTGAGGAAAGCCTGTACAGCAAGGGGTCCAAGCTCCAGAAGATAATTCTGTTTTTGCGGAGGTGTCTCCCTATGTAATGTTGGAATAGACCAAGTTACTTGAGAAACACTGATTCTTTATATTATTGGATAGGTTTTTAATTTACCAGGTTGAACTAAACACAGTTTCTCACCTCTCATCCAGAGAATGGGACCTTTGAAGGAGACCAGATGGGCTGTAGGAAAATAAAGAGGCTTTTCTTTGTATCGAGTGTAAGGTACAAATTTACAACACTCCTGAATTCTCTCTCATTCAGCAGCAGTCATCCCCAGGACAGACTAATCCAATTCAATCTCGGCCGAGGTGTTGGGGCTGGAATCTGCAGGCCCTGTGTGGTGTTGGGAACCATCCCTTCAGATGCTGTACTGAGCAGGGGCGGGAACGGTGCCTCAGGGGAGACGCTGGAGCAGCTGGCTTGGGGGAGCACTTGGAGGCTCAGGGCAGTGGTACTTTCCAACCACTATGGGAGAATTTCAACATTTTAGCGATCTGCACAGCCAGACTGGTGGGTGCTGACTGGACACCAGAAGGTTCTATGTCTGCTGCTCTCCCTCTTCCCATCAGAGCCCAGACTCTCCAGAAGCCACTGTTTCTTGTACTCACTCCCCCCACATCAGGGCTCCCAGCCTCCCTTCCTTTCTTTCCTCCGTCCTCCCCACAGCCCAAGCCCCACCCCCACCCTCACAGCAAGAGCTGGTCGGTGTAGAGGAGTAAGAGAAGCACCAACTGAAAGTGGATCGGGAGAAACCGTGGCATTCACGAACCCCACTGGCACTTGGTCATGTTTCCAGAACAGAATCACAAATGGTAGGTCCACGGTGAAGTGAGGACTGCTGTTACACCATTAGATGGAGTCATGTGGGTGGGCCAGGAACCTAATGAACTCATTAGGATGCTGCTTGTACAAAAGCAATACATTTGTAAGTTACCTTTGAATGATATAAATAAGCCTTTCAGACACAAGCTCTTCTAATTTGATAATTGTCAGAGTGATGAAATTTCTATGCACTTATTATTTATTTGCAGAAACTTCAAAATATATGTATAATACAATGAGAGAGACAGTTTAGTAAAGAAATTAAAGCAAAGGGAAACAACTGCTAGAAAAAAGCAAGATGAAGCCATAGATGGTTTACAGTTTCAAAATGCATGCCTAAAAGCAGGTCCAGCTTACTACTGGCCAATGCAAAGAAAAAATTCACTAGTTACACATTTCCTTAGATTTTGTTTTGGTCTGATTTTCATGGAAAAATGGCCAAATGTGCCTAGTACTGCAGGCTGAGAAAAATTTCTCCCATGGATCCTCGACAGAGGGCTGCACGTAGTGTCGTTGTCTAACAGAATAGCTAACGTTTAGTGGGGACTCTACAAGTATTTGTCTGCATTGTTGCCTTCAGATCTTAGAATGACTCGCAGAGGCTCTTCTGAGATGAGGGAAAGGTGGCTCAGAAGTTCAGTGATTTGGCCAGGTTATATATATCACAAACGGTGGGCCTGGGACTTGATGGGGTCTCTTAGTCTTCGAAGTCCCTGCTACTGGCCATTGCTTTCTGGAATAAGTTCTTTCTGGAATTTCTTATAATCACCTCACTAGCCGATGACAAAAATATGTGTCAACAAAGGAGCGAATTATCTCCAAACTAGAAGCTGAAAGCATTATTTGTAACACTCTAAGTTTTCCTATTAAACTTTGTACTTTCCATTAGTAAATTAGTAGGAATAAGAAAAATTACTGTTAATTTTTCAAAGCCACACATTCTTTATTTCTCTAGTAAATAAACAGGTCACATTTTCAATGTTCTATGTTTCTTTTTTTTTGTAGATTGTATTTCTCACATAGACTCTGAAGGGTTTTCTCACTGTCTGTGAGAAGTGCAGATGTCAATGCTAGAAGATCCTTTTTTAAATCGTCTGCCATCGTTTATTTAACTTTGCAGCTCTATGGAAAACCACTTAGTTTTTTTCCTACTCGCAAGAGAAACTTTTCCACTAAAACCCATTGGAAATGTGAAATGTTATTTTTCATCAAAGAAAAGCTAATTACTTATTTATATAGTATTTTCCCTTTGTGTCGCTGAGTGGCATTATGTGAATGCCTACAAAGCATCTTAGAGACTAAAGAAGGATTAAGGCTGAAGCTAAACCCCCAGGCAGGTTTCTGTGCACCGTCTGCACTTTCCTGGGGCTTAACGTCTTTCTGCCTCTCTGTAGAGGGTATCAGAGGGCGGCATTTCTGTCGGGAAACCGGACTAATCAACTTAGTTGGGTTAGTATTTAAGGCAAGGTGAATTAATTAAGAGTGTCTGCAACATTTGTCAGATGCGTTTTCAACCCGTAGTCAGAGAAGCTTCTGCAATTTAAAGACAGAAAGTCTTTGGATGGTTTTTCCAAGAGCAATGTCAAAACCAAGAGGTCTTCACGGAGGATGTAAGTATACAAATCTACACATTGACTAGTGCAGACTGAGGCTAGTCACTTTTACTAAAATGTTTGCACGTGTAAAGTAAAAGGACAATTTTGCCTTGAAAGGAATATACTTCTACAGGAGTCTAAAGAAAAAAATGAAGAATTAAGGAAATAATCTTGTATAAATATCATTAATTGCATTCCTTCCATAATCACTGGGTGGGTACAATATAAAAATAAAACACAGTGCACTTTGGAGAAATACATTTGTATAAAGATTTATCTGTAAATGTTATTAGCTCCATTACTAGCAGTAAGTTAGCTAATAAGTTCTTATTTGGGTGAAGTTACTAAAGAATAAAGATAATATACTGCTTCTACCAAATAAAGAAATAAATACTGCCTTGGCTGTTATTCTTTAAGTAAAAGTAAAAGGAAGTTTTTAAAAGATAGAGTCAGCCTGAAGTTGTATATAAATTTAGGTATTTTGTCATCTTTGAATATATTAAGTACTTGCCTCTCTCTCACTGCTATACTTTTACTATACATGATTATTTTAATGGCCTCCCATTGCTGAAGATAACTATTCCAAAAGTTGTCATGATGCATGGACCACAAAGTGTCAGAGTCGAAAATTTCAGGAAAAACCATTGAGGAACAAACAATCATAATCACGAACATAGACTCATGTTATTATTTGCTAACTCATTTTCTAAAACTACCTAAAACACCTAAAGTTCAGTTCAAATATGTGAGTACTGCTAGAATTTCACCTTAGTCTATGTACAAATTTCTATTCAAGAGGTTTCACTTTGCAATGTTTTGAAGAAAGTGAACAGAATTTATGCAAGCTCTAGAAGTACATAAATTATTTTGCATTCAAGTAGAAAAGAAATTGTATCGTTTCTACTCGCTTAATGATGTGAAAAGTTTATGTCTTTGTGTCACAATACATGCAAATGTGCCTAGAACTTGACATTGCAAGAAGGTGTGGGTAGATCCAATGACAGTGAGCTTCTGGAAAGACAAGAAAAAGAGGTAAGGGAACCAAGCACACACCACTTGTCTTCAGCATCACTTTCCAAGATATTCACAGTGATGTCATGTGTTTTTAAAAAGTACTAAAGCACGTGCCTTTAGTAAAAGTGAAATATATTTTATGACCACTGTCAAATGCTTCCATATTCACTGTCTTTGTTGGCACTACTACAGTGATAACTTACTTTTGTTTATACTGTTTTAGAATTACAAAAAAGTGCTTATTATTATTAAAGCCAAAATTAAGTTTAGCCACCTTGTAAAAGTAGGATGCTAGTGGTGTCATTCGAACCGGTAGGAAAGAACTCTCTACACTTCCTATCCTTCACAATGATGGGGTAGTGAGGGAGTGCACAGTGACCCAGAGTGGAAGGCCTATTGAGGAGAGACTCAGAGCAGAGTCTGGCAGATGGATTAGAGATATTTCTGCAAAACAAAGTGTGAGGAATTAGTTTGGAGTTGTTCGGGTACCAGCTGAAAAAAGGTCAAGAAAATGAGCAAAAAAAAAAACAGAGCCTGATTTGTCAAAATTGCCTGAAGGAATGTTTCACAATGGAGAAGTCACCTTCAATTTTAAGTTGTTTTTGACCTGCATCCCCCTCCAATCGGCCAAGACCTCAGTAAAGTCAGCTACACACTACACACTGTGAATAGCTTCATGTGGGTATTGACAGAAATGCACTACATTCTGAGTCAGCAGTCATGGGATAGACTGGGAGCCCCGCAAGAGCAAAAACTCATAGACAATGTGCCCACGAGGACGAAATCCCCAGGACTGGGCAGAAGCCTCATGGAAGATATGGGGTGGGGACTGAAGGTGACATTAGTCACTCAGATCTTAAGGAACGATGTCATTTGTCCTGTTATAAATTACCAAGATGCACATTTTAGTTGGAGATATTTCGCAATATTTCTTCCACTTGAAATGAGTACTTGGATAATTTTAGAATTCCTTGTAAACTTCTCAAGAAATATGGGATTCTACAATTAGAACAATCAAGTATTTTATGCCAATTTATTTGTCTAGTCTTATCTTAAACTTTATTTCAATTCACAAATGTATTCTGAATATAATAACTTGTATTTTATACAATATTTTATGCAATTATTTTTTAAATGTTTTGTATTGGAGGTAAAAATAGATTTTATCACACTTCTAAGTATAGGTATGAGAAATTAGCATGATTTCTCATCTCGCAGCAAATTTTTCTGTTAGAAGTATTTGGCAATGAAATGCTTTGAAGCAGCTCTTTTTGCCTTCCTAATTTTAAAAATGATTTTCCATTTATAACTTTTAAAAACTAAAATATACGTCAAGAAGTGTGAACTATGCTTTAGCATTAATATGGTTTTCAGGACTCACATGAATATGGGACACTTAGAATAGTGACTATGTGAAGATCCTAAGGATTGTTTTATACCTTAAACAAAAGACCTCTAAAGATATCTCCTTCTCATTTTAATTTAAGAATTTATATTTATTTTTCTCAGAATTTTAGAAACACTTAATCCTACTGATCTTCCTTTTAAATGTAAACACTTGACAAATACAGCAGTTATTTAAAAATTAATTTGTTGAAAATCAATATACCCTTGAATTCATGTATCATGCATGCAACAAATATTGTCTAAATAATTGCTCAAAATCAGGGTTAGCCAAACTCAAATTGCACCAGCGTTATTGAATGGTCATAGTATAGTCAATGAGAAACTGAAATAGTATCAAATTTGCTTCTAGCTGCTGTGGACCAGTTTTTGCTTCCTGCTACTGTGTATCAGGCAAGCATTCAGTAAAAATCTGCTGATTTGGCAAGGGCTTTAGTTCATGAAGTTCATGTCTTACTATTACTGCCCTAATCAGTTGAGACAGAATTAGCACTAGTTAAGTCTCCTGTGTGCTGTCTGAAGGGGTTTGTTGAGGGTAAGAGTCTGAAGACAAAGATTAAGGAGTCCTCATCCTCCTAAAGTGCTGAGCATCCAGGATTAGAGCTCTGGGTCAGAGAAATCCAGCTGAATGCAAACCTAAGCACCAGCGCTGTCCTGCCGCTCAGGTTCCCTCCCGGGTAAGATGGATATTCCAGTCTGCACTTCGGCTCAAAAGCACTTCATCTGCCATGACAAAGTGACCTTGCTTCATAATGTGTCTGCATGTGTTTTTTAATGAAGAGGATACCCAGAAAATGTAAAAGTATTTGAAGACTCATAGGTTGATCCTATGACTCAGTATCTCCAAAATAGCATGTATACAGAAACAGAGATTTGGAGCCCCAAGTATCTATCTGGCTGATGAAGGGAAAGATTGGGTCAATTTCAGAATATTTCTTGGCAGTGTCCTGATAATTTTTGCTTCAAGGTATAATTTGGTTCAGGGCAGTCAAACTGGTCTGTATGGATACTTACCATTATACATTTGTCAAAACCTGTAGAATGTATGACACTTATAACAAATCCTTGAGTGACAGTGATGTGTCAATGTAGGTTCATCACTTGTAACAAATGTACCGCTCTTGAGAAAACTATAAATTGGTGGGAGAGACGGATATGACAATTCTCTGTGCTGTCTATTCAATTTTGCTGTGAACCTGAAAATACAAATATAAAGTTATTTTTTGAAGATTTTATTTATGTTTTTTAGAGAGAGGGGAAGGTAAGAGAGAAAGAAACACGGACATGAGAAACATCCATCAGTTGCCATCCGCGAATGTGTGCAAGAGGCATGTGCCCTGACGGGGTGTCGAACTGGCAACACTTTGCTTTGTGGGATGATGCCCAACCAACACACTGGTCAGGGAAGTTACTTTGTATGTAATTTTGGCAAACAAAAGATTATAACATTAAAAAAAAGTGTCTCAGTTCGTTCAGGCTGCTATAACAGAAAACTATAGTTTGAGTGGCTTATAATCACGGAAATTCCCAGGAGGCAGGAAGTCCAAGATGCAAATGCCTGTAGATTCAGCGTCTGTGAGGACCTTCTTCCTGGTTCACAGACGGGCATGTTTTTGCTGAGTCCTCATGTGGCAGAAGGGTGAGGGAGATTGCTGTTGTCTCATTTCTAAAGGCGGTAACCCATTCATGAGGGCTCACTCCATCACCTCCAAAATACTCCACCTCCAAACACTGTCAAACTGGGGATTAGGTTACAACATAGAAATATGGGAGAGAGGGAAACATAGACATTCAGTCTACAACACAAGACAATGATTTTTAAAGAGAATTTGGGCAGCAATAGATATGGTAGTGATAAGTAAAGAAGCACTTGCTCACCAAAGAAAGTTGGGTGAAGGCCAGAATCATAACACATAGGTGTGGTAGGTGTCAATGACTCATTGCTCTCCCCAGAGACTTCCAAGACATCAGGATATTTCCTTAGAGATTGGGAATAATTTACACTTTAAGTAAAACCTTGGTGGATTGATTAGAAAATAATAAACTACTATACCAAAAGTATAACAGAATTTTATAGATTACGTTGAACTCCCTTGGAATTGCAAAAAGAAAGCCAGACCCAAGAACCATAGAATCCAGAACAGATATGGTACTAAGTGGGGTTTTAAAGTAGATGAGACCTGTCTCTGATGACTCATTTCTTCACCTTCATTAGCCTGATAATCTGTGTCCCCCATTTAATTCACTGAACACGTGACTGACAGTGGGAAAAACCCTCTGTGTGGTTGCAGACAATGGACCCTAAAGAGCCTCGTAGGGACACACCCGTGGCTGGTGAACCTGGCAGCCCAGAAGAAAGGCATCTGTACCGATTATCCAGTGGAATGACATTAGAAGGTAACTGATTTGCCTCAACTGCGCTAGACACATTGCTGCCTGATCCCGTATGCTCTTGGCCCACTTCTGAGTTCATCTGCAACTGTGGAGGTCATTTTCCATCTCAAGCACCTGCATTGCTCAACTTCAGTTTGTTGGACTAGGCCCAGGCATGACCCAGATGTGAGGGAGAAGTATGCCAACAAAAACTGATGGGCAAAAAGCCAACTCTTTGTCTTTCACTAGAACATTTCTCTGGTGTGTACCACAAGGTTTCTTAGACAGTCCCCAGCAGGGCTGAGTAGCAGTTGCCCACAGTGGTGACTCACACATACCTCAACCCTTATTGGCTCTTCCTTTCCTGATTTCACTTCCCCACTCTCTCATTATGCGGGCTTCTTAGGGTCACCTCCCAATAAACCTCCTGCACTCAAGCTTCTGTCTCAAGGCCTGCTTAAGGGGAATCCCAGATAAGACAGTCTCCCCTACTTTTGGTGACCGATTTCCACGGCATTTCCTGAGTTGGTATGTGAGAGGAAGATAGGTGTCAACATCTAGGCAATTCTTGCACTATAGGAATTCTCCACCGCTCCCTTTCTTCCTTCTCCCTCCTCCTGGTTCATCTCAGGCATCACATAAAATGCAAGAGGAGCACTATATGTTATACTTTCAAAGATTCTATCTCATTCATTGATAAATTCAAATTCTGCAAAAGATAGTCAATCTGTGATAGAAATCAATGTTCATAATATTTCAAAATGAAACACCAGTTTTGTCCCATGTCGTACTGTTGTGGTGGCTGTGCTCCAAATCTCACGCGGAGGACCTGCAATGTCAAGCCACAGGGCAGTGTCCTGGCCAGAACCGCAAGCCTGGCGAGGCTGCCGTAGCCCCAGCCTGCACTCTGTGTTGGCGTTCCCCCCATGACTGGCAGGCACCTAGCAGATACTTTTATTCTAATCCCAACAGAGATTACAGTGAAAATAAATCAGCACTTTTACGATGTGACAGATACATATATACAGCAAAAGCAAATGTTAAATGACCCATGGACTTGAATTTCCAATTTGATCAGTAGGTCAAACTTAACTCCAATAAAAAGGTAAAGAGGTGATTGCTTACTTAAATATTACTATATTTTTAGTTATTAAAGCATATGAATGTATTGACCATTTACTATTTAAATCACAAAGAAAGGAAGAAAGACTGAAAGATCATGACTTTGAAAAGCAGAATTTTTCTTCATAATTTCCTTTTTTTCAAATATAGTTGCAGGAATATTGTTTTTTGTTTGCTTGTTTGTTTTGATTGAAAACTAAGGATGAAGAAGAAGGTAAAATGATCTGCTTGACTAGTACTTATTTAATATTTAAAATTATTCAAAGGACATTAATAATGAACACAAATGTAAGGCAAAATATTATCCCCTTGACAAGTGTCTCTTTTTCTGACCTGAAGATAAAGTTATGAATCCTTGTGTTTATGCATGCTTGAATTTAAGTTGGTCATTTGTTCTCATTAAATACAGTCTCATGCTTTCAGCCGATATCCCTTCTAATTAGATATATTTGTAGCTATTAAGAAGATTTCCCCTTCTTTTTTGTTTTAATCTTATCAACTACATAGGAATATTTTCCAATGATTAAACATAAAGGAGAATACATGCATTTTTACCTCTGGAAACATACAAATCAAAGTAAGTTGTAAGAAAGGGAATTGGTATTTCTGGAATCTTGCAGGGCTGGTTTAATTCTATTATTGCTTATAGCGTGATTGCTTATAGTATTGCTTATACCTATGGACTCCACAACAAATTTCAAGGGCACATGGATAAAACACTGAGTTCTACTGTTGTGTCTGGGTGCTTACCACTGAGGGCTTTTTGTTTAACTGCAAGTGTGGTGCAGCCAGTCTTTCCAAGTGTCGGGGAAAATACAAATGGTGTTCACTGTGTTTAAGGAAAACTCAAGTAGTTCTCAAAAAGGAGAGTTGTTTGTTAATATACTTTTCTGGTTCTTTGTAGAATTCCACCAGTGGCGAGAGGTTCTGATGATAAATTCAACGATGGCCACGAACCCTTTACTGACAGCATCAGGGCAGCAAAGGATCCCACTGGCTCCCTCACCATTTGAACCTCCGACTGTGGACAGGTATCTCTTTCCCACATAATATTACACTCAAAGGAGAACATAAACAGTCATTAAGGTTTTGAATGATTTTAACCCCAGAGTTGTTTTATGGTCTAATGTAATTTCATTAACATAAGTGAACTCTGGTGCAGTAATTCATGTCGAGACACTCTGCTGGCTGTACCTTCAATGCACTTCCCACCATTTCCCTCTGAAGCTGGCTTGACATACTCTGCGAAGAGCTAAGGAGCACTTTCACTATGTGACGGGCATTGTGCAGATGTAAACACTGGTGGAGTCTGTGAGAGCTTCCATAGCAAAATGCCATACACTGGGTGACTTAACAGCAGAAATTTACTTCTCACAGTTCTAGAGGCTCAAAGTTCTAGATCAAAGTGCCAGCAGAGCTGGTTTGTGGTGAGACCTTCTCCTTGGCTTGCAGACAGCTCTTCTTGCTGTGTCCTCACAAGGCCTTTTGCTCTCTACTTGTGCACACCTGGTATCTCTTTCTCTTCTTATAAGGATACCAGTCCTGTTTGATTAAAGCTCCAACCTTTTGTCTTCGTTGAACTTTAATTGCCCCTTAAAGGTCTTATCTCTAAGAACAATCACATTGTGGGTTAGGACTTCCGCATATAGAATTGAGGGAACTCAATTTAGTTCATAATAATTGGGTACCCTGCACTTCCTATAATAGAATAATTCTTTCTTTTTAGTAAAAGTGACATCAGCAGTATTTACATTTTGCACTCTGGCAGTTTCCTAGCTTATCTTCTTTAGAATATTTTGGCATTCTGAGAAGAAAGTAAAAATCTATTATTTATTTTTGTTCAAGGAGTGTGAACAATAAATTTGACTTCTAGAGAACCACTGAAGTTTGGCAAAATAAATAAACCATCTACCCTGGAGGTCAATGAGATGACAAAACCAAAGCCAAATACCTCCATTAAATTGGACTATAATGTTGGGCTCAGCCCAGTATGTTGGCGTGGCTCAAACCTGAGACTTGGCTTCACCAACTACTGGACCCCTGAGCTCCGTGCAGTCGCCCATCCACCAGCCCAACCAGCCAGCGGCATGGCCAGTGTCTGTGTAGCTGCTGGGACTCGGGTTCCTAGAGCTCTGTGTTCCACTCCATGGATGTGTGAGGTAGCAGGGGGTGTGGGGACCTGGTGGGCATATGGGGCATCCAGAAAGAGAAGGAGACTATGAATGCCTGAATGACCACCTAGCCTCCTGCCTGGAGAAGATAAGAAGCCTGGAGGCTGATAGTTGGAGACCAAAAAGTAAAATCTGGGAACATCTGGAGAAGAAGAAACCCCATGTCAGAGACTGGAAGCATTACTTCAAGATCATTGAGGACAAGAGAACCCAGATTTTTGCAACTTCTGTGGACAATGTCTGCATCATTCTGCAGGTTGACAATGCCGGCCTTTCTGCTGAAGACTTCAGAGTCAAGAATAGGATGGAGCTGGCCATGCACCAGTCAGTCTGTGGAGAGTGACATCAATGGGCTCTGAAAGGTCACTGATGACATCAATATCACTCAGCTGCAGCTGGAAACAGAGATGGAGACTCTGAGGGAGGAGCTGCTCCTTAGGAAGAAGAACCACTAACAGGAAGTAAATGGTCTACAAGTCTAGGTTGCCTGTGGAGTCAGGTGTCCCCCCATCTCAGAACCTAATCAAGATAATGGCAGATATTGGGATACAATCTGACAAGCTGGCTCAGAAGAACTGAGAGGAGCTAGACAAGTACTGGTCTCAGCAAATTGAGGAGAGCACCACAAGAGTCACCTTACAGATCACTGAGATAGAAACTGCTGAAACAGCACTCATGGAGCTAAGACGTGTCATCCAGCCCTTGGAAATCAACCTGCACTCCATGAGAAATCTGAAGGCCAGCTTAGAGAACAGCCTTGAGGAGGTGGAGACACGCTATGCCATGCAGATGGAACAGCTCAACAGGATTCTGCTGCACCTGGACTCAGAGCTGGCTCAGCCGCAGGCAGAGGGGCAGCAGCAGCCCCAGGAGTATGAGGCCCTGTTGAACATAAAGGTAAAGCTGGAGGCTCATTGTCCATTGCCACCTGCTGGAAGAAGGGGAGGACTTTGACCTTAGTGACACCTTGGACAACAGCAACTCCCTGCAATCCATCCAAAAGATGACCAACCACAGGATTGTGGATGGCAAAGTGGTGTTCCAGGTCAATGACACCAAAGTTCTGAGGCATTAATGCAGCAGAAATGGGGCACCCTTGTGGGGCAGGGGCAGGAGGCCAATAAAGCATTCAGAGATCAGTGAACCTTTTTTTTAAAGGAATATTATGTTGGTCATGGAAAATCAGATTTTTCTTTCAGACATCCCTAAAACTTTCCTTTCCTGATTTCTTTGTTGTTGTCAGTTGGGTCAATTCTTCCTTACTAGAGTTCTTCCTGCCACTCTTTCTCCCCATATTTCTACTTAAACCAATAGAGAGTGCAGGACTTTCACATTTAATTTTGGGAAGAGATGATAGAATCCTGTATGGCAATTAAAGAAACTCACTTCCTATGCAATGGAAATTTTCTACAATTCCATCTTCATTTTATCTATTTGATATCTTTCTCCCTAGAGACTTATTGCCTTCCACTGTAGCTCCAACTGACCCACGACAGTTTTGTGTTCCATCCCAATTTGGATCCTCTGTTCTACCAAATGCAAACATGCCGAACATGATGTCCAATCGTGTCTATTCAGGTATGAGCAGTCAATGGCCCTCCTCTGCAGAGCTACTGTGAACTGGATGGCTGCAGCATGTAGCTTTTGCGCTTGTAGTTTCTGCAGATAGTACTTAGGTTTAAATTACCACTGTGTGACCAACTGTAAGTTGCTTCACTTCCCCAACCATCAATTTACTGATGAATAACATGAAAATATGCAGCATTACTATCTGTCTTATCTTCTATGTAAGGAACTGATGAAGTCATGAGATGAGATCTGAAAGTTAAAGGGGTTTAGGGAAGTTTGCATGTGGCCTGTTAGGTCTTACTGGGGACTTGCCTTTTATTCTGAGTAAGAATGGAAAGCTTTTGATGAGTCTGAACAAGTGATGACATGGTCGGACTTACTTTTTACCAGGACCACTCTGGCTTCTGTTCTGGGAACAGTCTTGATACAACCAAGTTCTGGGGATAAACTGATGGTAGTAAATGGGTTGTTAGAATAATCAAAAAAATTATGATGGCTTGGCCGTGGGTGGTGACAGTAGAAATAGTAAGAAATTATTGCATTCTGTAATTATTTTGAAGGTAGAAACAACAGGGTTGTCTCATAGTTTAGATAAGAGATGTGAGAAAAAGAGTGTTAAGGATGACATAAAACTTTTGGCCTGAGCAATCAAAAAAGTGAAATGGGTATTTACAGAGCTGAAGAATATTGGGATAGGAACAGAGTTCTTGAGGAAGGAGAGATACTATAGGCTCGGTTTTGCTTGTATTACAATTGAGATACATAACAGACGATCAGTGAGAGACATCAGGAAAGTAGCTGATGTCCAGGAAGGACTTCTGGAGATACTGGCAATATAATTTTGGAAGTTATCAGCATAAATGACAGTAGATGAGGTCATCTACATAGTGAGTGTGGATAAAAGTCAAAAGAGTGAGCTCTGGGACATATCAACAGCATTGAGAGATGCAGAGGAACAAACAAGGGAGAGAGAAAAGGAGCAATTGGGGAACCCAGAAAAAATCCAGGAGAATGTGGAGGCCTAGAAGGCAAGGGAAGAAACTATTTAAGGAGAGATTGAGCAACTGTGTCAAATATGCCACCCATAGATCGAGCAGATAAGAACTAAAGATACGTGATTAGATTTAGCTATGTGGGCGTCATGGGCAATCTTGATAAGAGCCATTTCAGTAGAGTGATGACAGTGAAAACATGACTGGTGGGGCCTCCAGAGAGACTAGGAGGCAAGAATTTTCTTGCTACATTGAAGATCAAACTGATGTAACTTATCTCCCCAAAACTATATTCATGAGTTTCTGTTTGTCCCTGCTTCCCAGCTCCAACAAGTCTTAATAGGTAGGAACAGTGTGAGTGAAAAGCCTGACCCAAAAAGAAATATGGTTGGTACCAGGGCCAGTGAAGACAATGGCCTGCCTGGATTTCAGCTACCACGGTGCATGGATCCTCTGCAATGAGATCGGGCAGCTATGAAACTAAAAACCCACCCTGGAGTGGCCCAAGAACAAAATAAGCCAGCTGCTTCTGGATGGAGGTCCCATCCGGCAGCAGGAACCCAGTAAATCTATTGTCATGATAACAGACAACAGATGAATAGACCACTGACTCAGAGTGTCCCTCAAAGAGATGGAGAATTCAGAAACTGCCAATTATTTGGATACAAACAGGCAGGTTCACCATCGGTCCCAGGAACATAGGTCAGGTCTCTCACCTCAAGGCTGATACGCAAGTAAGTAAGCAATGGCAAGGCAAGACCTCAGTCCTATAGAAACTGAGTTTCTAAGTAAGTAAGCAAAATAGAAATTAAGACAATGGTCTATTTCAAAAAATGAGATGTTAGGTAGGAAGTGACTTGTTACAGTTAAACTAATACCAAGTTTGAGGTCACTTATTTGGGAAAGAGAAAAATACCTGGAACGGGTTTGGTGAGTCTGGATTTCGAAAGGTCCTAAAATCTCAGTGATTAGAATTGTGTTCTCCACTCTGGAATTCTCACATGGACTTTGTCTGCATCTGTGGGTAGTACACCATGAGCTGGCACTTTCATGCATGTCAGCCAGTTAAAGGTGAATCTTGAAGCCACTGAACTATAAAAATATACAGCTTTAGAGTTAAAAGGATTTTTAGAGGTCACCTCATCTAACTCCTGCTTTTAAAAATAACAAATCTCAAAAAACATATAGTGTGGTTTATTTCAAGATAGATTATTATTATTAATAGTTTAATGAGCTCAGCAAGTACAAGAAAAAGCTCTAGTTTTCATGATACTTACCTTCCTCTTGGGGAGAACAGACTAAACAAGTAAAAATATAGTTGAACAAAACTATATTTTTAATAAGCACAATTTGCATGTCTATTACTATTAGCGTGTACTCTGTGGGCCTGTACTGCTCTGTGAACAGTTTGTACAAATAAATGTATAAATGGAGAGAGTAAGGGCTTAGAAACTTTCATAAGTTTGATAGGGTAATTTTATGTCTATTAATGTCACACTTTAAAAAATTTCGCTTGCATTTGTTCTCGTTTTCATTTTATTTTTCTAAAAAATCACTTTATTGTATTTTTTTAAGTGATGGTCCATGATGAGTTGAAAATTCAAAAAGAAAAAAAATGTTCTCACCACAGATGGTTTGATAAACACCAGTATAGACTTTAGGCACATTGACAGTACACATGAAGAAAAAAGTCAGCATAGCATGAAGTTACTAGGCAAGAGCAGGCCTTGAATTCTGGTTATGCTCCCATTATTTCAAGGCATTTTAGAAGGTTGACACAAGTAAAGAACATGATTGCTACCCAACTCTGTTGAAGTTGTTTCTGAAAACATGATTTCCTTGGATACACCAAAATGTTCACAGAGAACTACATCTTTTATCCACTTAAATCATGCATTTATTTCTAGGGATTTCAGTGCATTAGGAAGCACTTACATTTTTTTTTGAAGGTCAACTAAATCCTCTTGTACCAAAGAGGAAAAAAAAGCTATCAGTTTTTACTTCAAAAGCAAGAGATGAGGAGAGCCACAGTTTATTTCATCATTTTCTTTATGAGAGATGGCAGGAAATATCACCAGTCATGAGACCCATCCTTAGAGAAAAAAAATGACCAGTGTCATCCTGCCCTCAGCAACACGACTCTAAGATGCGGAATAGCAATGAACCAACACTGCTCCCAACACTGTGCTCAACTGTTATTTGCAAGTACTGTTTTAATCTTCAACTTTTTCATGATTTTCAAATGGATGTTGTTCATTTGTTTGTGGGATGGATGGTGATTTTCTTTCTTAAGGTTGGGGCATTTTACCACCTGAATCCTTAAAGGCAGTGGCCAGAAGGAATGAAATGATTCAAAGGCAGCATACTGCCAGGTAATGTAGCAGTGTTGCTTTATTTATTTTCTATTCATTCACGTGTTTGTTTATGCATCTGTTTGAGATAGATGAGTAAATAGATGCAGCTATATATACATTCATTTTTTATTATAGTTGTATATTGTATTTGTGTATGTTGTTAGATTTGTATACACATATACACTCTGAATGAATGTATATGTATATGTCTATGTATACATCTCTTTATATAGATATATACACACATGAACTGACTAGTTATGATTACTTACAAAAAAACTTCAAGAATATTACAAAATATGTGTATATATATATATATATATATATAAAAGCAAGATTAGAAAATTACATAGTGAAGCTAAGTTTATAGACCCTAATAGTTTTTCAAAGTCTCATGATTCCAATGCCCTGCTGCAGTTCCTCTGAAATTCATACTGGCATTTTTGTCTTCAATGGCTTCAATTCTACCCAGAGGTAGGGGCCGAGCTGTAGCTACCAAGAGAAAGAGAAGGGTATGACTAGAGTATGACCCGCGGGGATAAGAAGGTAACCTAAGAAGTCCAGGTGTTGACCAATAAGCAAACTAAAGTGAGCAAAAACACCAAGCCCTCTTCCCCTCCCCGCAGCCCTTGCCCCTTGAAGTAACTTGTAACAGTTGAGATTTGCATTGACTTTCTGCATTTCTTGAGTCCCACTAAAATTGTATGACAAGGTTGAAAAACCTCTTCGAGAACTCCAGTTTCTTTGAGGATTCATCTCTGGCAAGAAACTACCCTGTGCTGCCTTATTGATTTATATTCAAAATTTATATAAATTTAACAGGCAAATCTGTTGAATGTGTCATATCTATTAGAGGTAAATCTCTACAGACTGACCTTGGGCTTCTATTGTGACAGTTAGCCAAGCCCTTTACCCTCAGATCTTAGCCCAAACTTTCCTTTCCAGTGGCTTAACAGGAGATTTGTGTTTTCAACCAACAAACTTCAGATAAGCAGTGTGAAGACTCACAGGAAAAACAGAGATGCTGTCTGAAGGAAGGCAGAAGCCTATCAAAATTATATTTCATTTTTTAAATTTTTATTGAACTTACTTGGGTGACACATGTTAATAAAATTATATAGATTTCAAGTGTGCAATTCTATAATACATCATATGTATGTTGTATCTGTTCACCACGCAAAGTCAAGTCTCCTTCCATCACCAAAGAATTATATGTGTAATGGTTTTCTTGGATTGTGTAAAATACACTGTTTTGTTTTTAGGATGGAAATGGAAATGCATGCCATCTACCAGCAAAGAAGAATAGAAAAAGTGAATCCCAAGGGATTAGCAGGTCTAGCAATTCCATTCCTCTATGGCTCCAGTATCTCAGCTGGCCCAGCCACCTGCCACCGCCGGGCCATGCTCCCTGCCAGTGACCTGCATTTACACAGACGCTCCCTGAGAAACCTTCATGGGAACCCCATGCTTGTGGCCACTGGTCCACACTTTCTAGAGGGCTGGGGGCAGAAATGTCCTCATCTCAGGAGAGGTGCAGGGAATCAGAAAGTTCTAGAAAGTGATACTGAAAGTTCCAAAAGTCAAACAGAAGAAAAATCCCTAGGCGAGATTCATGTAATTCCCTATATAGAGGATGAGTATGCAAAAGGCCCAGAAATTGAAGCTCGAAACAATCAGAAGTCAAGAGAAATCAACAAAAAGCCACCTGCAGTTCTTGCCAATGATTGTGGAGAGATGGAGCCCACGCATAGAAAACCCTGGGGAACCCATGATACTCGGATGGAAGCTAAGGCCTGGGACCGTGGGAGACAGAAGGTCTCAGAGCAGTGTTCTGCAGCCCGTGATGAAAAGAATGGGGTTTACCCTCCACTTCCTCAACCATCTCTGTCAGGCAGGTATCCAGGCACCGACGACCAATGCAGATTCTCATGAACCACCAGTTGTTAACTCCTTAAGTAATTACACAACAAACCGAAACCATCTTGCTTCTTTTTATCCTTCCTCTTCTTTATTCTATTTAGAATGACCTCCTCTTGAAGTCATTTTATTACTTTAGTTCCAAGAAACCATGTCAGTGATATTCATCTCTGTATAGTGCTGTAGGAGAATTTATAGCAAAGGTCAGGAAAGCAAGTATGAGGAAGGATGGGGAAACCTACTAGAATTTTTAATTAAAATTTTAATTTAATGTCCTGTTAATTTCTTCAACACAAAGTAGAGGGGTTCTTGCTTAAAAGTATGAATTCTATCTGTATTTAAGTGCAGAAAAAATAGACTAACAGAGCATTAACTTTCAGTGCCTGTTACCGTTAATGATAACTTCTGATCTAAAAGTATAAACTCACCACTCCCCCCAAAACACTGAATAGTTTTCTAGAACTTCTTTAGATAAAAATATTGTAAAACACAAGGATTTGGGGAAGGGGTCGTAATCTAGCCGCCAGGCCAACTGCTTCCCTTGCAAAGTGTTAATCTGCCATTTTGATGTAGATACGCAGCTAAATCCTCAGGTCACCCAGGGAGCATGATAAATCAGTAACAACTAAGAACATGGTGGTGTTAATTTGCAGAATGAAATCCATGGGGCACTTCTATTAAAATCTGGGAGAAGCAATTCTGGAACTTCTTTGGTTACTTAATGTGGTCATTAAAGACGTTTTAAAGAAAGAAGGCAGCTAAGCTTTTTAGAAAACATCTCTCAATAACTCTTAATATTTTTAAGGAGTCTCCATGCAGATCTATATAAAGGGATTGCTCTGTGGTAATAAAATATGAGGAAATTAATGTAGCTATACACAAAACTCTGCTTTTAGCACCCCCCTTTCCCCTGGAAATTTTATACCACAAAATAATTTTCTTTCCACTTTAAAGGAACACATGTGCTGGTTACAAGTGGGGAAAACCCGTCTCTGGATGAAGATATTCAGAAATGGACCGTGAGTGATGTGCACGACTTCATCAGTGGTCTTCCGGGGTGTTCAGACTATGCGCAGGTGACCTAAGTTTAAGTATTGTCATAAAACTAAGACACTTTGAAATATATTTCCTTTATAATGAGTTGTATCAAACTTCCATTGTGCCCCCAGAGAGGATTCCTAATCATCTCCCCCTTTTTTATGTCAAGGGCTGCTCTAGGACAGGACTGTTCGGTGGAGTTGGGTCCCTCATCTGGCTTTAGTTTTTATTCCATCGAGACTCCTGAGAGGGGGGAATTCGCCCCAGATTAGGAGATGCAGAGACCAAAGATGCAAAAAGGATGGGAAATGTCTCCTACCTCCCCTATTCATCCATAAACAAACATTTAGGAGGCACATACTTTTCTGTACTAGAAGTTTTTGGCTACTCACAGTAGGTAACAGAAATACATGCTACATTTTAAAAAGAACAAGAAGACAACAGGTCCGAAAAGCTGGAAATCAACTGTTTCTAAATTCTTTATTATGCTAGGACAATATACAAAACTACATACACATATATAATTCAATCTAGTAGATAAACATTATGTTCTTTAAAATTACAGTAATGTCAGGAGAGTTGAAATGAAGACTAATTTCATCCACATGGGCTAATTGGTAACAAAAGCATGGGCCGGCAAGTTTGTGGTTTATGTCAATGCTACATTTTCAAGCACATCGTTTACTTTTTCAAGTGATTTAATAACACAGTTTCAAGCAACAGTGTGCCTAAACAGTGCGTCAGGTGTCATTGTCCTTATTTGTTATAATATATGTTTATATATTGAAGGAAAAAAAACAAGACAAGGACATTATGATTTAACAACATCATAATTAACTGACATCAGAGATGATGCTTTTCCAGATCTTGGTGAGAGAATATTTTTCTGTACGTGATGCTGTTAATTCTTTTTATTTTGTCTTCCATTTTTGAGACTTGTGGAAAAGTTGTATAGTGGTAATTAAGAGTATGACTTATGAAACCAGAAAGTAGAAATTCAAATCCTAGCTTTTCCATTTTCTAGACATGTAATCTAAGACAAGTTGTCTCCTTCTTTATGGCTCAGTTTTTTCATCTGTAAAATGGGGATAGCATAATATACTCTCAAAGCATTGTGGCAAGCAATAAAGGGTGCCTGGCACTTTGTCAGTACTCTCAGTAATTGCTAATTTCACCATTATATCAGCCATTAACCTCATGTATAATGTCCATTTGATCACAGACTTCTGATGGATCTGTTTGAACTCTCATTATTATTAATCAGTCAGTGATTCAGTCATAAAAGTGAAGTTTATAATAACCACTCTTGTAATAAATAATGTTACATGCATTTTGAGCTTTCTCGCCCCAAATGTCCTCTTGGAGATACACAGAGTCACATAAACAGAAACACCCAAGTGTGGCTGACTCATTATCTCTCACCAACAGGATGGCAACGCTCCCTATCGCACCCAAAAGCAGAAGTAATTAATTCTAGGTGTTTCTCAAACACATTTAGGATCAAGTCCTGCTCTTATTTCCTCATTAAAGCCTCTTCCTTCTCAGCGACCACTGGTGAGATAAATTCCAAGAACACTCCTGCTCTCCTGGGCGCGGACCCCACCACAATGGGTGACGATGGTCTATCTGTACAGAAACAGGAAAATCCCCCTGATGTAACTGGGTGCAGACTGGGTGCAACAAACTCTGAAGCAGCTCTGCATATGTACAACCTTCCTAAGTACCACTGTCTAAGACGTGCCTTTGGCTTTGACTGACAGCCCCGGGGACCAGTCGAGGTTATACCCACTGTCGCACAGCCTCTTCTTCCTCACTTCTGCCTTAGGTGCACACTCAGCAACCTCCCTCCACCTGCCTCCAGTAGATAGAAAAAGAAATTCAGAAAAAAAAATAACCACAACTACAATCCAAGTCCCTATGCAAATGAATCCTTTTACATAGATAGAAAGAGAGGGATGTTGGCTCAGCTGTTCAAGGACGTCCAGGAGAACTGGCAGTGCATTTTGTCTAAGTAAATGTCTAGCTCAAAGAATTCAGCAGATAAAATATGCTTTCTAAACATAACTGAAATTACTAAAAGCATGAGAGGGAGACTGGGACATCTTCTCAGGGACAGTGGCATGTTCTGTGTCTTTGCCTCAGGTCCAGGGTCACCCACTGTGGCTGGACACTCAGCCCCCATGCACTTCTGGCCCTGGCTGCCAGACTCCCTCTGCAAATGGGCCCCTGTCGTTTCTCTCCACTGCTCACTGGAATTCCTACCATGGAAAGAGAAGTGAGGCAACATTTCCACCCGCAGTGTACTGAGCTATTTTTGTCGGCGCTCCTTTCTCTGGCCGGCTGCGGGGTTAAGTAGGAAAAATCCTGGACCAGAAGGATACACTGTATGTTATTTTATAAGTTCTCTAACTGGCAAGCTGTGCTTCTTGGACAACTCATCTAACCTTTTCTATGTCACTCTCTGTATGTATAAAAAAATCGTTATAACAATGCCTACTCTTGTTGGGTTGACTATATACAAGGCACTGCACTAAGCGTGTCATTTTTAAATTTTGTCTTTTAAATTTAGTCTATACCATAATTCTGCAAAGAAGACATTAACACTATTTTTCAGCCGAATAGAACTTACATCAAGGAGGGGGCTAAAGAAATGAGTACTTGAAAAATGTGTGTATGACCACAAACCTAGCTTTTTCCATTATAATTACTCTACATTAAGGATATTGGGCCATATGGTTTCTAGTCAGTAGCCCCCAGGAGTTCATAAAAGTGAGAAAAGAGATTCTCAAGTAATTCTTTATGTTCCAAAAACACCTAAAAGGATCATACATTTCCCCAAGAGAAGGCTATAAGACTAACCCACACTGTCCATTTTTTTGTTTTGTTTTGTTTTGGCCCACATTAATTTGTAGTGGGCCAAATAGTTAATTTTATGTTTACAAATGTTTAATTTTTATGTATAATTAAATTGGAAAAGAAATCATTACTTAATAGATGTATTTTGTAAATAACTAAAATATATTAGCACGCAAGTTCCTGGTGCAGAAGCTTCCCAAGGAGATCCCCGTTTTCAGCGGGTCCTGAGGATGCCTTCCACGGCCTGGGACACACAGAGGGAACAAGACAAACATGGCCCCTCTTCTCAGGGACTTTGCAGTCCAGAAGAGGGACACTAGAAAGGGATTCCAAACCCATGGGACCCTGCTGCGAGGGCCGGTATGTGCCTGGCAGGAACACGCAGGAGGGCCTCGTGGCTCCCTCCAGGAAGAGGCACTGAAAGTGAGACCTGACGGTGAGCGTACAAGCTAAGGAAGGCAGTGAGGCAGGAGAGAGGGGAAGGAGGGATTTCCAGGCGAGGACCAAGAGCCAGAGAGAATTCAGAGTAGCAAATAGTTGGGATTTTGAGAGAAATTTCTAGCAGCCCAGAGAGAGCCAGGGCCAAGCAGGGAGTAGTAAGAATGACAAGATAGGAGACTGAAGTCGGAGAAGGGTCACGAGAAGCCTTGAAGACCCAGCGATGGACTGTGACTTTATCCTGGAGATGGTCGAGGTTTTATGTGGAAGTGGCATGATTAGCTTCATATTTCAGGAGGATCACTCAGGTTACTTTTATGAAAATAGGTTGCAGGTGTCCAGACTGGTGGCCAAGCCTCCTCAGATGAGCAACAGTGGAATTTGATTCAGGGTGGGAACAGTGGGGCTAGCAGATAAACATGCTTCCAAGTTAGAGACACATTAGAGAGCCTGTGGTGTAGAGAGAAACTCACTGACACCCAGAGGGAGACCGAGATGAATCGGTAACAACAAAGGCGACCTGCATCAGATGCCTAAGGGACTCTAACACATAAGGATGGACAAAGGAACAGTAGCCACAGAGGTGACTGCAAAGGAGAGGGCAGAGGGCACCCAGGAGGGAGAAGCCTCATGAAGGCAAGGGAAGGACATTTTCCATGAAGGAGTGGTCAACAATGTCAAATGCAGCCACTAGCATAAGAAATATGAGAACTGAAAAAAATCCATGAGTTAGGAAACAGCAGACTCACTAGGGCCCAAAAGAGAGCAGGTTTGATGGACAGACAGGTGCGGGTGGAGGTCAGACTCCTTGAGACTGAGGAAGAACTGGGGAGCAAGAACTTGGAAACAGAGAGCATCACAACTCTTTTGAGAAACTGGGCTCTAGAGGCGTGAGAGACGTGGGCGGTGTCTACAGGCAGAGTGAGGAAGCATGTGCATTTTTATTATTCTTATTGCTTGTTTTACGATGGTTGAGACTTGCTTAAATGCCAATGGGGAAGAGCCAAGGAGGAGAGATTGAAGGCCAGAAAAGAGATTATTTACTGAGTGAGACCCCGAGGCGGGAGGGTGGGGACCCACTGCATCCATGGAGAGACTGACTGCCTTTCAGCGGTGGGGACCTCTCCTCCACATAACAGGGCAGAGGGAGAAACTAGAAGGTTTTAGGTTTGTTGGGCAGAATTAGAGGAAGTTCTTATTTACTTTTTTTTAATTTAGAAAGTTGTATAATCTGTTAAAAATAAGGGAGGATTCTGTAACAACTGAAGTTCAAGGATTGTGAAGGAAGCATGAAAGACAAGAGAAAGTTCAACCGTAAATAAAGAATACGCAGGCAGGTTGAAGTTGGAAATCATGAAATTATGGTACCACCAATCTGCTTAGTTTTTTTTCTATCCATCTCTTTATCTGCCTGGAGCCTTGGTCCACCAGCAGCCTTCCTAGTTACTGGAAGAAAGAAAGGAATGGTTACACCCATTACATGGTCAGGACAAATAGGCCCCGTTGGAAAGGTCCAGCGTGACAGCTCCCACCTGTGATTTCCTCTCCTCCAGCTACCGCTTAGCTGAGGCCATGGACGGGGAGCAGTGCACATGTAAACGTGAGAGATGAAATGTGTCTGCGATGGTTTTTACTCACATCTCTTTATTCGGACTATTTGTTCATTCATTAATTTGTCCAGCAACATTTATTGCCCATTGTCTACTATGCTCCAGTCACTGCATGACAGGTACGTTGGTACACAAGGCATGAGCCTGCCCTTCAATATTAGCTGTTCCAGGCTGGAACTGAGTTCTATCAACAGGGAATTATAACGTATTCCAGGATTATTAAAGAGCGCAAACGAGGCACTACTGGGCACAAAAGAGAGAGTAATAGAAATAGGAAACTTTATAAAATTTTGCGTCACACCACAGAAGTCTTAACATTTCATCCAAAATGAAAATATCTGTATATAACATAAGGAGCTTTTTAAAAAAAGACATTGAGACAAAGCCAACATCTTTCATGTTTTCTAAGGTATTTAAAGACCATGCAATTGATGGAGAAACTTTGCCCTTACTGACCGAGGAGCATCTTCGAAGCACCATGGGATTAAAGCTAGGGCCGGCACTAAAGATCCAATTGCAGGTATGGTGACTTTTCATAGCTAAATATGTATTAATGGCATGACACTCAACAGAAATATGGTGCTTTTATCCTGTTGTTATGTTCATAATACCTATTTGATCTCTTTATTAGCTTTTCCTCTCTGTGGGTGGAGACGCAATGGAAGTGAGGGAACCTGCAAACGTTGGCTGGGGAAGTAGCACACCTTCCTAGGTAGAGTTGGGGAGGCACAAAGCAGTGGTGAGCTGGGAAATGTTTAACACCCAGCTCTCTTCAAAAACAAGGTGAACCCAGAGTTGTAGCATCAATTTCTGTAGTGTGAATCCTTCCACCATCGCTGACGGACTCTTAATGTGACCTCACTGGATACAGAATCGGGAAGAGACGCCATCTGTGGCTACGCAGAGCACGCTGGGTTATTGAAATAATTAGTAGACTTACTAATTACTATAATTATTTTGTCTTCAAAGGTGTCTCAACATGTGGAAAGCATGCTCTACAAGAAAAGTTTTTCACTTCCTACCCATACAAAACAAGCATTTGATCAACCAGCAGACACATCCTCTCCTCTGGATTTTAATCCCTGGGGTGATACATTGGAGAGTACCTGCTCCCAGGATATAATAATTCCTAAAGGAACTGAGCAAGACAGTATGAGGAATTAAAACTCTGAAGAAACAAGAACCGGCTTAGTCAGTTTTCCAAAGAATCTAGGATATTCTGGAGGGTGTGTAAGGGTTTCCCAGGGCCAGATGGAGGCTGAGAGGGAGAGAAAGCCAGCCCTCCTGAAGTTTCTCGGAGGAGGCCTTGCCCCGGAGGCTTCCGGAAGTGGCCTCAGCACAAAGGGGCTGAAGGCGTATCCTTGGAAGCACAAGCTAAATGAAGGAAAGACTGCAAACATGAGAACAAGCTGCAGGTCAGCGTTTCCATAAGGAAAACTCGGAAGAAGCCAAAACCGCTGATACTGAAAGAAAAAAAAGAGCCCTTTAGCCTTTCTTTACTCATTTCACACTCCCCAGAAAGAGGCAAGGCAGCCCAGTGAAGTCAGAAGGAGCAGAAGAGAAAGTGGAGCACAAAAAACAGAACCAGAGAAGCTGACCACGAGACCCCCTCCCTTCCCCAGTGCAGCCTTCCAGGCCTAAAGCATCTGCCTGAAGGTAGGAAGGGGCAGACATTTTAAACTTCAAGTCTTATTAGTCAGCATTTTCTTTCTGTCTGACATGACACTCTGTTATGACTAAAAATAACTGGCAGGCTTCTCATTATCTGAGAGGGACCTGAAAAGTCATAATACCCACCTCAGATTTCACCCGAGGGGTGGAGTCGAGTTATCTCTACAAAACAGGTTTGAATTGGCAAGCTGCGGGGGAGAAGACTAAAGTGGCTTTCTGCAGCAGCGAGCAGCGGTGGAGTTCCCACCCAGCAGAGCCTCCGAAGAGTACCCGTGACACTGATAACAAGTTTGCTGGAGGGCGGGGGACTGGGAAATGGGGGGATGGGTGCCAGGGGTGTGAGGGAGACATACTACACACCCTCTTACCCATTTTGAATTTCTAACCATAGGAATGTGTTGTCTCTTTTTTAATGTAAACTTAAAGAAACTGTAGCAAGCAGCCTCTAAGACAGCCCCCAGTGATCTCTGCTTTCTAACATTCCTGCCCTGATGGAATCCCTCCCTTTTTTAGTGGGTTGGACTTTTTCCTAAGGAAGGAAATATGAAAGGCATGATGGGACGTCACTCTGCGGCTTCTGTCTGGGGGGCTCTCTCCCACTCTCTTTGCAATCCCTGCCCTTGAAGAAGCCTCTAGACAGACAGCCCGGTAGAGAGGCCCATGTGATGGACTTGGAAACGGATCTTCTGAGGGCTGCCAAAAACCGCAGGAGGGAACTAGAAGGAGTCAAGCCTCGAGATAACTGCATAGCTCCTGTCCACAGCTTGAATGGCAACCCTGAGCCAGAGGCCTCCAGCTAAGATGCTCCTGGATGCCTGACGCATAAAAGCTGCGAAACAATAAATGTGCTGTTTTCAACCCCTAAGTTGTGGGGTAATTTGTTTCACAGCAGTAAATAACTAAACCAAACACATTGCATCAATAAACACACATAGTACGCTATGCATGTTCATTTTTTCATTTGGAAGAAAGTGGACTTCTGCAGAGAGTGGGCTTTTGAAGTCATTCCCCCACAAATTATTCTAATTGGATGAGCTTTTCTTTCTTTTATTTTGCATATGAAAACAACAGGATTGTTGACATTGTACTATCAAATATTCATATGACTTGCTAGCTCCAGAGAGCTGGAGACACACACGTGTGCACACACACAGGTAGAATCCCTTCAAATTTTAAAATTTTGAGTTTTGTCACATGGCCTTCCAACTGCTATAATTCCCAGCATACAGCAGTTTCACAGGATGCCAAATGTAAGTTAGCAGATGCTATGGTGTGGGTAAAAAGAGAAGCTTCATTAATATTTTTAGAGGCAAAGAAATCACGAGGTTTAATCCATATGATGGTTTTTGAATTTCTTACCTCTGCTAAGTGAGCCAATTGAGCTGGTAGCTGATTCACTTGAACAGATGTGTCTCAATGTTGCTCTAAGAAAATATGCTGATATGCCATCCTGGCATGTACTGTGATTAATTTTAGATCCATGCATAAAAAAAGAACCTGAGGACACATGTAACTGAGGCCCTCCTCTGCTCTCACCACTCTTCTTTAGAAGAAAAGGAGACAAACTGCTTGTTCATACTAAGATTGCTTTTTTTGCGGAGAACTCTAGGATATCTTTTAACAAAAGATCCAATTTAGTAACAGAACTGATTTTAGAGGTGAACATTTTACGCCTATAGAAGTAGTTTTTAACTTTTCTGCAAATGCTACTTTAGTGTTGAGCCTACTCTGTGCCCTTTGTGAGAATTAAACAGCAGCAACAACAAAAACTTCTCTTATGTTTAAAAACCAACCACAATAAATAAAACTGTGTTTTTGCTAAATAGGGTCTTCTTAGGATAGATAGAATAAATACATATAATGGAACACTATGCAACTGTTTCCTCCGTGGAAGTAATTGTTAAAAAGCAATACTAGAATTCAAATATCACCATTTGGCACCTCTAAAAAATAAAGAATTTAGAGACTGATCATAAATAGTTGCTGACATCACCAAAAGAGAAACAATCAGAATCATCTGCCTCCCGATGAAAGTCCATGAAACAGTTATAAAAATAGTAAAATCCAATCTGTGGGAAACTGTATAGTAGAAATGACCTGATATTTTTCCACAAATAAGTCACAAGGAAAAACAGAGAAAGGGAAAAGGAAAACCAAAGATTAAAACATACTAAAGATGCAAACGACCCTGATGTCAAAGTCTTGGAAATAGGTAGTAGTGATAGTTGCACAGCATTGTGAATATAACTAATGCCACTGAACTGTGCACTTAATAATGGTTAAAATCACAAAATGTATGATATATATGTAAATAGATATTTACTACAATAAAAAATGTTCAAATATTCAAGTCAGCCAATGTAAACATTTGAATGCCTATTGAATTTCCTGTAAAAAAAACAGTTGGAGAAATTTGAACACAATTGGAAATATCCAATGCTACTAAAGAATTATTGTCTGTTTAAAAATGTGGTAATAGTATTTTGGAGGGTTTTTTTGGTAAGGACTTTAACATGAAATCTTTACTCCTTACTAAGTTTTTAAGTGCATGATAAAGTACCATTAACCATAGGAACAATGTTGTACAGTAGTAGTTCTTTAGAACTCATCCAACTTACCTCAGTTTTTTTTTTTGAAGAGTTCTTATCTCTTAGAACGTATACTGAAATAGATATAGTAACATATGCTAGATCAGGGATTTGATTTTACCTTACCTACCACCAAATAAATTTGCCACTTATCATTTTATGGAGGTTGGCAGAATATTCAAGACTCTTGGGTTGGAGACAAAGAATTTTATAACCCGTGACACCATACACACCATGAACATCAGCATGTTTGTGTTGGTTCCCCTTGTCCTCAAGTGTTATGGGGACGACACAGAAGGTCCTAAAGGACGTCTGCACATGCAGTTCACCACTGAGGAACACTGAGCTTGGGGGGCCCCTAATTTTACAGCAGGCGGTAAACAAGCCGCTCTCTGTCCAGCAGTGGAGGCGGAGTATGGAAGAGTAAGGAGATATTGCCTCATCCCTTGAGGTTATCAAGCGCATAATTAACAAAGCCAGGAAAACTGTTACCCAGCAACCATCTTTTAATCTAATTTCCCAACCACCAAAGGGAAAAATGACCCTTAGTTGTGTAGTCCATTCTTGACCAGACCCTCTACCTTGCCTCATAGGAAGAGGGAAGTTTTTTTTTTTATTATGTTCCAGGTAGAGGAGACAGTACCTCACAAATGGTGCTTTGGATTCACTCTTTCTAGTCACACTGCCAGGGAAAATGAATGCCCCCAGGAGGGCACCTGGCAGCTGGTCATCCATCTTTTGTTCATGGCCCCTCTTTATTTTCCAACCACTTCCTCTTGCTGAAATCATCTCACAGATCTCTAAATTAGGGCTCTGAGCTCTTGTCCTGCCTTTCCCAGAAATGCAAACCTAAAGAGTTCCACCCACTGTGAGAACCTTTCAATTCCCAGAAGTCTCCCCCATCTCACTCTGTGGAGAGATGCTTTTCCCTGTCTCAGAGATCAGCTTGACAGTGGATGTATCTACATCTTTTGTTCTGACTCTTGACTCTAAATTCCTTAGGCCACCAACCCAGCCATTCTAAATTCATACTACCTCACTTCCTAAGCATTTCCCCTAACAGTAAGATATGCATTCTTTCTTCTAAATTGTTCAATTGTCCTGTAGTGGTCATCTCAACCACTGCCCCAAGGTCCTGAGAAATTATGCAAACAGCCCCTGGGAAATCAGGTGATAACTTTGCCTTTCCTCAAGAGCACAGGCCTCTTCACACACACACACACACACACACACACACACACACACACGGATGCACAGTTGATGAGCTGTATTTACACGTGAAACTAAATAACATTTCTCCTGTGTCTATAATTCATTCTGCTGCTGTTCTCTAACTTACAATGGGGGACCCCACGAAAAAACAGAATTACCTTCTGGAGGGCAAACCCTTTGTAGTAAAGGCTTCCCCCGCTAGGTGAGTGCTCTAGGAACCCAACCACATCAGTGTACCAGCTGGTGTTCTTGTGAGAGGCTGGGTTCAGCTTCAGTGAAGTTTTTTTGAAGACTCAGTGCATTTGCCCATTTCATGATGGGTGATTTACCAGCACACCTGCCTGCACTGAGCTGCGCATTCAGCAGTTTCTGACCAAAATGGCATGACCCCTGTTTCCTACCCTCCTTATTCATGTGATGTCACCCTGAGAGACTTTTTTGTTTGCTTGAATGAAAAAAGTTCTCAAAGAGAAACATTTTGCCGATGTGGAAGAACTGAAACAAAAAATGACAGAAGCACTAAAAGGCATCAAAATTGATGAGTTCAAAAACTGTGTTTGAGCAGTGGAAAACACATCTTGTTAGGTGCATTGCATCTAAAGGAGAGTACTTTGAAGGTGACATGACTGAAGTTCTAACATGAGAGAATTAAAAGCACAATTTTTTATAAATACATTCCAGGTGTTTTGGGTCCCCCCTCATTTCTGGATCCTTAAGTTCTGTTTTAAGCACTTCTACGTCTTTTTTCCTTCTGTTGTTGAAATATTTAATGAATTTAACTAGACACATACGCAGTCTCTATAAAGGAAAGTTTAGGTGTATGTGATATGTTAGAGGCCTGTTTCTTCCGAATGTAGGCTACGCCCCTTAGCAACCTTGAATAACAGACCAGAAATGCCATCCAACTGCTCTCTAACACTGCAAAGTATTCTGTGGAAACCAGAAATTTCAGTGCTTTCTATATGGACCAGGCAGACAATTTGCTAAACTGTCAACCTGTCATTTGGCACTCGTGTAACTAATCCAACCAGTTCTGTGAAGGAAGCACGATATTTGCTACTTATGTCAAATGCAGCACTGTGCTTTGGTCTGATACTAGAACTCTGCTGCAGTTTTCTTTCACTTAAAAAAGCAGAAATTTTGAGTGTTTACAAAAAAATTGGTAAGGTTTGATTAATAACAGTTCAAAACTGTTCTAGAAAAGACCTTTACTACGGGCACGATGTTTCTAATAACACCGTCATGTCAAAGTTAAAGAACAAGACAGTGTGAAGTGTGCTCAAAAGTTTGTCCTTGTGTCAAGTACTTTGTTTTTCCCTGTGAACAATGGACAATTGTCCCCATTTAACTGAAATACTTGTATGAGATTTAAAACAACTGACCTTCTCTTAAAAAAATTTATCTTTTATACTTTCTAAGTTAGGGGGAAAATTATGTTTTTTACTTTCTTGTTGATCTCTTCTTTAGGTCACCAGTGAGTGAGTCCCTGTTGTTCCAGGCTCTACTAATGACTGCAATTTGCCTCCTATTTAGCACAGGCAGGTACAACAAGCAAGAGAGCAATGTGACCATAAGAATTAGCACAAAGCACTCGTTGCTCAAGAGGCTGTAGATGGAGCAAGATAGGCCATGCAAATACAGGAACAAGCCCCTGCACCACACCTTCACAGAGCCAGGGCTTTCTGGAAGCCACGGTGCTAGGGAAAACTAGAGGCCACCAAGGACATTTTGGCCTCTGGCTCAGGAACACCTGGGCACGGCTCACTTGGCTCTCTGAGGAACTTAACATCTGAAGCAACAGATATCCTAACATCAAAACAGGTTGAGACAGGGAAATGATTAGTAACTCAAGTGTCTGGGTGGAAAGGATTATGAATTATTACCGCCTACCCATTCCTTCCTGTCTAGCTCAGAGCCATTTCATAACACCAATTCCTTGAGAGCATTTAAGATGTTTCCAGCATGATCTGGATTATGTGCATCTTCACCCTGCCTAAGCAGAGCGTGGGTTAAGCATGGTGGAAGGGACCAGTGAGAACCAGATTTGGAAAATCTTGCTCCTGGAAGTTTGTCCATTCATGTGCACCATGATTTGGAACTGACCAGCTCTAGATTGTCTGCTTTTTCTAAATCATCAATCAGAGCAGCTTTGTTCACTCCCAAAATGGGTGAAATGCACTCAATGTTCATACTCATTTCCTCTAGCTTGGGACATTGTGCCCTTATGCTTATAGTGCTGTGGCCCTGGGCCTGCCTGGAAGTGTTTCCACTGATTCCTGGGGTCTAGGTCAGGTCTTGCTGACCTAGTTGTCATTGCTGTGCTCACCAAATGGGATGTGGATGTGCTTCTAATAGCTGGGCCCTCCTGCTCCTGCAGCGGTGGGAGCCATTGCTGCTCTCCTTGCTAATAAAGTATTTCTCTGCCTTTAGCCACAGTCACTCCTGCTGCTTCTCCTACTTCTTTTCCTTTTTTAAATCTAAGTTTTACAGTTAAAAAATTAGTTCTTATGGTCTTATGGCTCCAGAGAATAAGCAATGATAAACCTCTATTCCAACCTTGTCCTCCACCCACTAACTACCCTCATGCAACAAGTAACAATGAACATGTATTCATTTTCTACGCATTTCAAACGAACATCACAGCCAGACCACTGCCTCTCAGCAGAAAGGCGAATCAGCAGACTAAACAACTTCACCTCTCTTCCCACCTCCCTCTCCTGCTTGTGCTCTTAATGTCACCAGAAGCTACAAGGGGAGAGAAACCATTGATGTAGCCACCGAGTCACAAAGTAAGGGAGAAGGGCAGAGAGGGGAGCTGGAAGAGCTAACAGAAGGCATCCAGCGTATATACAAAATGACAAATCCCAAGTTCCTTTGGAACTTGTTCCCTCAGACTCTTTACTTTGCCTCTTGAATTTTCCAGGCTCCTGAAGACCAAGGTTAATGGGTCTATGGTTTGTAGTAATGACTGTCCATGTTTCCCATTATGTAAGATTTTTCTGGTAGATGGACACTCAGCAGCCCAGTAGCATTATTGCCTCTGGATTACCTGTAAAGCTTTAAAAGCTGAATGTCTGAATCTTGGGTTAGCACAGACTTATATGAAAGAAAAAGATCTGAATAAAAAAGAGGCAATTATTATTATTCATTTCCAACTGGCAGATAATGTTTCATAAAAATCTTATTTTACGGGTTGAAAATAGCTAAGTAGGAGACCAAAGAGGCAAAGGCAAATTACTGTTTTTACTCCAGAACCTAGTGTCTATTTTCAGACAATGGGTACAATCGAAGCCCCACTGATATTAATACCTAAAACTCAATAGTCCTCAATTCCACTTGCTCAACTATATTAAGAGGCCTAATTTTTAACAGTGCCCCTATTTCTAGAAATTTGCTAGAATCCTCAGGGATCTTACATGTGCCCATGAGTCAATTGTGGTCATTATTTGCTATTCTGGTAAGATGAAGTAAGGTTTTATAGCCTTGGGGGCTGACAGTTCTATAGAAGTACCACACAGAACTGAAACTGTTTATGTATTCATGGTTTCCCCGGAGTACTAGTGGAGCAGGAACTCAACGATGCCTAGAGCTACATCAAGTGTCTCTGAACTAGAGCAAGGCAGCGATGGTCTGGTGGAGCTGGAATTCCAATGCGGCCCAAGAGGTTAGAGATCAGAACATTGATCTTACAAAGCTAGGAGAATACTCCCTCTGGGCTACATTCAGTTGCAGTAGTACACAGTTCCACAATGTGGTTGCATGGACCCAAAGTGTTAGTAGTTTAACATCACAGTTCTTTTCAATAATACACTATGCAACTCTGACCAAGGCTCATACCTATAGCTGGAGGTCGGTGTGGACGTAAATTCTGCAGTGGTGGTCTAAAATCAACAATCCCCCTGAAACTCGTGCTCTGCTTCTGGGTCTGACTTGCTGGACCAGGCTCCTTCTCGCACAAGGAGCTTTCTTTGCTCTCTTGCCCCCCATTGTTCTTTTCGAGATTCTGGCCTTCATGAGGACCATGCCAGTTCATCATACATGTTGTACATGCCTTTACAGAGTTCAGAGTCTTTTTCTTGGAAAGATGTTGGGCCCTGTTATAGATTAGCAGATGCAAACAGATTAGTAGTGAGAGATATCCCCTAGATTAAAAAAAAAAACATGAGCTCTTTTCCAGACACACTCCCCTCTCAAAAAATTTGGCTGCACAGAGATACCATAACTGGAAGCAGTTTTTTGGGGGGTGGGATGGAGAGTACAGCACCTGAAGTTTGCTGTGTCAACTCTCATTCACAAACATTCCTAAGTGATGGCCTCTAGACAGTCAAGCCAATTTGATAATTTAATATGTAAAAAAATAAATGAATAAAAAACCCCTCTTTCCTACCATAGTATTGCAATTAATAAATGTAGAAGGAATGATGAAAATAGAAAATCATCATTTGGCAGACACAATAGTAACAATTATTTTAGGCAGAGGTAATTAAATGGATACTAATATGAGTAGGCAAAAGTACGATGAAAAGCAGAATATTTACGTAGTTTCAAAGGATACCCTGATTGGATGCCTACTGACTGTAAAGAGAAGCACAGTCACTTTACAGTGGTGAAACCTGGCAGATGCCACTTTAACTAAGCAATCAAAGTAAGCATCCCCCGTGATGAGACGCATGGACTGTGTTCCTCATTACAGGAAGCACTGAAAAATGCAAAATGTCACCTCTATGATATTCTTGCCAAGAATGTGTAACCTGAATGTAATCATGAGGAAATATCAGACAAACCCAAATTGAGAAACATTCTGCAAAACAAAACAAAACAAAAAATCTGTCCAGTGCTTCAAAAAGTCAAAAAAAAAAAAAAAAAGACAAAGAAACACTGAGGACCAGTCCCAGGTTAAAGAATAATAAACCATGAAAATTAAATACAATGTAGGATCTTGGAGTGGATCCTGAGCAGAAAAAGTACAGCAGTAGGACACAATAAAATTTGAATAAGGTTGCTTAATAGTACTCTGTCAAGTTAATTTCCTGTTTTGAAAAAGGCACTGTGGTTATATAAGATGTTAACATTCGTAGATGCTGGGTGAAGAGTATATAGGAACTCTTCGTACTATGTCTTTTGCTGCAATTTTCTCATAACTGAAAGTGTGTCTAAATTAATAGATGAAAAATTAAAAATCAATTTTAAAAACTATGACAGCAAAATTTACTTATTATAATATTGGCTTGTGGGCAGGGTAAAAATAAATATTAAGTAAAAGGAACATTTCATTCTTGAAATTAGACTAGACAAGCAAATTCTGCCTTTGACTAGTTGTGTTCAGGATTAAACATTTTTAAAAAGCACCTTCTAAGCTCTCAGCATTTATTTTATTGCCAAAAGTTGAAGGTCAGAATACCAATTGTATGTGAAAATATTTAGCTAATTCTGGTCTGTCCCATAACAATATAAATAAATCTCTGCTGGAAACTGTCTTATTATGGCAATCAAACACTAAATACACTGACCTTTCAGATCAGCAATGCCTGGGTGGAAGGCGGATGGAAGAGGATAGTTTTTCATTTGGCAAATGAAAAATCAAGACCCACCCCCTCAAATCATTTTCCTTAGGGAGTATTGCTTAGGAAATGAATCTAGTACTTTTTGTGTTTGGTCTGTGTTTTGGTGAAATATATATCACCTCAAATGCAGTGAGCTCACTTCCAGGGGCAGGGGAGAAATCCTGCACAACTTAGAAGCAACTGTGAGAAAATAAAACAATAGCTGGAGCCATGGGAAGCAGAAAATCTCACCTGCCATACAGGAATATATGTTAAATTTTAGGAGTTTCTTAAATAGATGTACTAGAAAAAGTAACTGAATAGTAGCTTTAATTCAGGGGTAGGGCGATAATTATCACTACCAGATTATTTAATTACCTAGAAGTTAAAACATTCACTCCATTAAGATCTACTGGCCTGGTGTTCTTTTCATTTCAAAGAAATCATCATTATTGAACTAGCACTTGCTGTTTGAAAATTATCTGAGATTAATATAAGAAGGAAAAATATGAAGATTTTTCTCCCAATGTCCGTGTGAGGTCCAGGTCTAGAAGCCTTGGTTTTGTTTTGGCAAAAGAAACAAAGAGGGACAATGCTCCTCATTCGGGAAAGAAGTAAAAGTCAGATGACAGGAGCGAGATTTAAATTCAAAGGGAGATCAGAGCAATAAGTGCCTAGGAGAAACTCTCCACTACTACCATCAAAGATAAAAATGGGGTGCTGGGAAGCGTGCTTGAACTATTTTCATATAAATATTAAATGGAAGGAGGATTCAGAAACTTCACAGTTGGGTGAGAACATCAGCCATTCTTAATGCTGTTGTACACAATTGTACAGTAATGGAGTAACGGTGGGTGGAGGCAATGATTAAACCAGAGAATGGAAGGTAATATAGAGTGTAGAGAGGGTGGAATTGGGGAGAATGATGAGGATGCTCTTGCAACAATAGTTCAGGTAGGTAATGATAGAGACCTGATCAAAGCATTGGCACTAGAAATGACAAGGAAGGGAAGAATGCCAAACATCTTAGTAGTAGAGTCAGTGGGATTGGTGACTCATTGACCAAGAAGCATTGTTGAGATACCTCCAAGGTTTCTAATCATGAGTGAACTGAGTGAACAATGATGCAGTTACCAAAGTTTTAAAATAAAGTAAAAGGGACAGGTTTTGTGGGGGAAATGGTGATCTCTAGTTGGACATTCGGGAGATATCCAGAATACAGTTGGAAATAAACATTTATGCAATATTTAGGAGTTAAGCTGTAAGCATGGGTGAGAATTCCCAGAATGCATAGAGAAAAAAGGGGGGAAGAAGCTGAGGATGGAAGCGTGGTGGCCGGGAACATGTAAGAGCTGGGTAAAGATAGAGGAGCCAAAAAAACCAGAAGGAAGAATCTGATATCATAAATGTCAAGGGAGAAGAAGTCAAGAAGCGGATGGTCGATATTGTCGAGTGCATGATAAGATGCTAGCTGAAAAGAAGCTATTGGATTTGATGGAATTATTAATGGGTGGTGAAGGTAGAAACCAAATTGCTATAGTCTAAGAAGTGAATGTCAGCGAGAGCATGGGGATAGTAAATTAAACCTCTTCCAAAGAAAAAGAGGTAGAGAAGTAGCCTGAGTGGGAGTCATTGTCCATTAAGGATTTTTGTTCCCCATTATAGGCCTAGCCTAGCATTTTTCATTTATTAGGCTTTTGATATCTATTAATGCAATGTTTTCATTTACAAACCAGCTCTCCTATGAAAAGAATCCAGTGTTCAACCAATAAAACAGTACAAAATAGATCCATCGTTCTGAATGGGAAGAGGGACTGAAGGTAGTTTGGGTTGAAGGGGGAGAATCATCACTTTTTCTCCTTCTCCCTGACCACACACACACACCCTTATTGTAGATGATAGAGGGGAAGGGAACTAAACTGCCTGCTGATCAGACCCCAGAGCACCATCATACAGTCAAAAAAAGAACTTTAACTACTTTTCCTTATAAAAAGATGCCACTATTTGTCTTAGTCACTCATTTCATTTGTATTAGGTTGCATATTCAATATGGGAAACTTGAATTTTTAATGATATAAATGTGTGCAGCATAACATTAAGTGAAAAAAGCTACTGTATTGCACATACAGTATGATCTCAATTTGGGGGGAAGTGAAAATATATAAATACAAATATAAATACAAATACACAAACAGGAATAAATACTAAAAGAAAATAACCTACAATATTATCTCTGAGCAGAATTAGAGATTTTCTGCATTTTCCACAATAAAAAATGCCTTAAAATCTCCACGAAATCATGGGAATTTCTAAACAGTAGCAATTAAAGCCCATTCTCTTTTGTCCAAGTGTCTCTAAAATAATACTTAGGATGGTAATTCACCAGATGTGAAGTATTCTTCATTCCCTACGTCTTAAAATCTTTTTTCCCTACTCATCCTACTAGTTGCTTGTACTTCCTTAGGTTCTGACTCTTGGATTCTCAAGGTGAGTTTTAAGCAGCAACATGGAAAACAGAATGGAGAATCCAAAGTTTGCTTTAGACGAGCCCAACAACCCCGTGTACGGTGGGAGCAAGATAACTGGCTGGGGTCTCCGCTGCACCATCTACGAGCTGTGGGGCATTAGATACATCGGTTAATACCGCTGCCCCTCAGTTGTCTCTGTTTTCCCATCTTTACAAGGGAGATAGGAGAATTTATTCGTGGGGCGTGCGCGGGTCAGGGCTCGCAGGGAAGGTGGGCCGAGCGACGGCTGCGACGCGTAGAACCCCGTGGGTCCCTGGACAGCGCTCCTCGAAAGGCCCCGCTCCGCAGGTCCCGACTCCCAGGGGGCGGGGCCCGGGAATCTGCGCGTCAGTAGCTTCCCCGGTGATTCAGATGCTCAGTCTGGTTTGACAACCAAGGACTCTCCCCAGCCCTCCTGTTGTCTGTCCTCAACTTCCTTCAGGTCCCAGCGACTCCAGTTCCCGCAACAAAAGGAGCCGAAGGAAAAAAAGAGAGAAGGCGCCGCTGAGGCCCTAGGGGCCGCCGGGCTCCTGGCCTTCCCCGCCAAACCCGTATCCCGGCGCCAGCCCCCAGGTTACATAACGGGCCCCGCGAGCGCTCTCGCGAGGCTTCCACCGTCCCCTCCTCGCTCCACGTCAGAGAGCATCGGGCGGAGCGGCCAACATGGCGGAACGCAGGCGACACAAGAAGCGGATTCAGGTAGCAAAGCCGAGTTTGGGGGCAGGGGGCTTCAGGGAGCTCGGAAGTAGAAGAAGCGGACAAAGCCCCCTGGAAGGGCGAGCGAAACCGACCGCGAGGTGGGGCGGGGTTCTGTCGCCTGGCCGTCGGCTGCGGGCTGCCTGGTGAGGGGCCGCAGTGAAGGCGTTGTTGGCGACGGCGGAGACCGAGGTTGAGGGGCCGGGGCAGCGGCGGAAGGCAGGAGGCGCCGCGCTGGAGTGGGCAGCTCCGGGTTCCGGTGACCGCGCTGGCCGGGGCCTGCGCCGGGAAGTCGGCCTCCCACCCGGACTCCTGTCCTGCCCTCTCCGCCCCATCCTCTCGTCTATCTCGAAATTAAGGCCACAGTAATTAGGGTAGAAGTAGGCGGGGGACTGTCCCAAAGCCGCCCGTTCTTTGTGCGCAAGCAGGAGGACTGTGGAAGGGGGAGTAATGTGGGTCTGGTCAGTTGCCCCGGGGCCCTGGCGACGAGCTGCCGGCCCATCCAGATGTTCGGTGGCGTCTACCCTCCGGTATCCTCGGTGGTATTAACTTCGTAGTCCAGTTGTAGCTCCCCGGCTTTCTTGCGGCCGACACAGTGTAAATAAACACAGCCCTGTTGGTACTGCAACGAGTTGGTCGCACCCAGAAACCTTTCAGTGTGTCATCCTCGTAACCTACATATCATCCCTCCCTCATTCCACTTGCGAGTCATCTGGGCATTTCATCCCAGCGATTCCCTCCCCCCACCGTGGTTCCTGCTCTTTACCATATGGATTAACTCTATGGGCCCTTTAGATTCAGGGTGTCCGTTGTCTCATCAGCTCATGTGCCTAGAAACCTTCATATATCATCATAAACTGGTAGCCTGTTGTAAATTGTTAATATACCAATCACAAATTGTTAACACTTATCTTCTTCCTGTTCCTTGCTGTTTCATTGCTTAGAATGACTTTTTTCTGTCTAATGTTTTATTTCTCCACTTAAAAAAAAACTTTTATCACTTCATTGGCCTTCACCACAGGTGATTTCAGCTATACAAGTTAAAATGCTCCGGAAAACTGGAATTTTGGAGTTGGGTGGAAATAAGAAAGTATTTCCTAGCAGGGTGCCGAAGGAGATCATAAAGAAACAAATTTTCCCAAGTTCAGACAGGTCATAAAAACCAAGGCTTAAGTTTATTATGGAAGAAATGTCTAATTATACTACTTGTAGTCTTTCAGAATTTAGTGTTATTGGTCAGGTATGAATATATGATTTTTATTAGAAATCGTATATACTTACGTCAAGTATATATTTACTAGACTCCTTATGTTTACACGTGGTACATTTTATGCCTTTTAATAAACACTTTTTCTATTTCGACTATGATTTGATTTTGTTGTAAAGGTGATACTAATTCACTTTTCAAATAGCTGCTGTATTTCAGTTGTGACTTCTATATGAAATAAAAAGGTAGATTAAGAAGTTGTGGTGGTAGTGCTAGTAGCTAAAACTTGAGCCAGATTGTGCCTGTTTGTACCCCAGTTTCACTATTAGCTGTGTAACTTTACGCAAGTTTCTTAACTTTTTACCTCAATTTCCAAATCTGTGAAAAGGAATATTTACCTTAAAAAGAAGGAACTTCATAGGGTTGTGAAAAGTACATTTAAAAAGTGCTCAACACAAAGCTCCTTCCTTTTCCCTCAGCTCAAAGGATGAAGGATTTATGATGGTTTGTTTTGTTTTTTGTTCAGCAATTGGATATGCTAAAGAAAGATTAACCCCTACCTAGTTCAGTAAATAAACCATTAGGTTTTGAGTATAAAGTATAGCTATTACTTAGTATTGTTAATTTGAAGATCAGATAAGTATGTGAGGATCTGGTTGTTAAAAATCAGCTTGGCATACTGCTGAATCAAACCAAATAATATTTTTTTTCATCCTCAAAGTTTTCTGCATACCTGTGCTAGAAATGTGAAAGTCTTGGGAGTGCTACTATATAGTCTTAAAAAATTAATTTAAATATACAATATCTTATAAAATTCCTTTTTTATTTCTCCCACAGACTCAGAAACTATAATACTGGCATGACTTTAGCCAAAAAGATCAACTGTAATGGCAGAATTTAGAGTTTAAGTTACAGAAAAGATTTGATTGTAAGACTTGGGCAAAAAAATCTGTCATAGCCACCAACTTCCCTATTGTTTGTTACTTGATGTTTTATGTTTAGAAAAGATTTTTATGTTTAGTAGATTTAGTGCCCTTGAGTTGAAATTTGTACATTTGGAAAACCATATGATACGGACAAGTTCAGGGTTTTAAAAAGTAGGTAATTCATTTGCTTTTTCTAGTGTAACATAATTTAGATTCTGATATCCCATCAAAGTCGGAAGAAATAGAACTATTTTGTTACATTTCCTTCTTGGGCTCACTTTATTAGTGAAAACCAGAAGTGAGCTACAAATTCATTGACATGATATTGGGAAATTTTAATGATTGAGATTCTCAAATGAAAGTGATCTCAGTCTAAATTAATGAAGCATTTGAAAATAAATCATTTTAAGTTACTTAAATGCAATTTTGTTAAGTTTTTAAGAGCATTCAGTAAGTGCATATAGGTTAACAAACTGCTGCTTAATAGAAAGATTGATTTAAAATTTTAGTATCATGAAGTTTTAGAGTTCAGAAGGATTTTCAGATAGTAAGGTTTGTTCGGAATCTTTTCACACAGTGTGGTTCTTACGTAAACGCAAAGTGGTGGACCCAAAGCTCTTTCACTTCAGTACTCCACTACCATTACCCTTACACCCCATTATCCTTTTATCTGCTTTTAGGACCCTGATCGAAAAGTATTTGTGTAAACCTTACTGTTCTAAACCATTACCCATTTTACAGTTAAACTGAGGTTCTGTAAGATTATGTGACTTGACCCAGGGTCATTTGTCAAGGTAGTAAAACAGATTTAGACGAACTCTTTTAGTTCCCAGTTGAATATACTTTCCACTTCAGTATTGATAAAATAAGAATAAATTTTCTGAAATACTTTAATCCTGAAATATTTATATTAAATTGTATAACATATTTAACATGGCTTGTCCTTGGTAAAGAGAGAATCATCCCATTTAGTACTTTGTTTATGGAAAGCATCTACCATATTTGGCCATGTATAATGCACACTGTTGCCCAAATTTTTGAGGGAATAATAAGGGTGCACATTATATATAGGTAGTACCTGAAATACCTTGTATCTCTTCTTGTGTTTTGTAATTACTTGTTACATAAAATTTCTAGTACCATAATATGGTCAAAAATAAATGCTAAAATTCCTTTATAATACAAAAAACAAGTATCTAAATATAAATAAATAAAAAGTTCAATTGAAAAATTTAAACAAAAGATTTTTCCTTGAAAGTTTGGGCCAGAAATGTGGTACGCATTATACACAGCAAAATACAGGTAGTTGAGTTTTAGAACATTAAATGGCTTACTAATTCTTAGAACCTTTATAACCTGCATCTCAGTTAATTTTGTTGCACCCACCTGTCCCCCTGGCAATAAAATTGTGATAGATCATGGGCCAAGATGCCTAATTTCAGAAAAGAGAAGAGAAAGTTGAGGACTATACAATCTGACTCTCTGGGACCTTCTGAAGAAAGAAGGTGGGAAGCAGGTCCTAAGTGAAAACTGCCCCCAGAAGTTTAGTTGGAGGGCTTACAATAGGAGTGAAACAGGGGCATATTACAGAAGGGCACTGTCAGAGTTAAGATGCAGAGATTTATAAAACTATATTAGTAATGCACTATGTGAGTTTAAGCACATGATTTATCTAAGGTCCCCTCCAGCTTCAGATTTTATTCTATTAACCCTTATTTGCATTTTCACCAGTATAACTTTTATGAGACACAAATTCTGTTTGTGAACTTTTTTCTTTTTTGCTGAGTTCACTTGACAAATCAGTGGAGTTTATTTCTATAGACTATATCAATTTTTAAAATTCTTCTAAATCAAAAATTTTGTGAGACTGAATGAAACCTGTGGCTTACTGACTCTTGATCTATTTTTTTCTCAAAAAGATTGTCTTAAGTACTAGCTAAAATATATATATATAGTTAGAAATGGTAATTCCTATTTTATTATAGTATTTGAGTGTTGATGTATTCTAAAGTAAAAATATTATTCATTAAATAACTTGAGTGTTCTGACCAAACTTTCAATTTATATAATTTTGTATTGTGAGTTGTGGCAGCTAGCATCTTGGTATTTGGGTGTAAATATGGGAATCCAGCCTCAGAAATTTCATTCTTTACTTCTTCATTCTAAGACTTTTAAAAAAAAGCTTTATTTACTTTATTTATTTATTTTTAGAGAGAGGGTAAGGGAGGGAGAAAGAGAGGGAAAGAAACGTCAATGTGTGTTTGCCTCTCATGTGCCCCCAACTGGGGGACTTGGCCTGACTGAAACCCAGGAATGTGCCCTGACTGGGAGTTGAACCCGTGACCCTTTAGTTTGCAGGCCAGCACTCAATCCACTGAGCCACACCAGCCAGGTCTGTTCTAAGACATTTGAGCTCATTCATTGAGCTATATAAAGTTCTTTTCGTTTGAGGGTTGATGAGCTGGCTTCTCTTCATTAGTGGGTCATGCTATTCCCAAAAGGCCTTCACATTTTGTTAGAAGTTTTCTAGAAAATATTACAAAAATTTGTTCACATCAAAAGGGAACAAAAGAGAAGAGGTCTGTAGCCAATTACATTAACAGGAAGAGGGTAAGACTGTTTATACTCCTTAGGGGATCAGTGAGAATGAAGACTCCATGGCAGGATCTTCTGTATTACCGGCTTCCCATGGTCATGTTCTCTCAGTACTCTTCTGTAGCAATCTTTCAGGCTTCAAAGCCCCAGCAGAGGGTGCAGACTCAATACTTTTCATTAAAGATGGCCTATTGTATATATAACTTTTATGTGGTTTAATGAACATTTATTTCATAATATTCCACAAAGGAAAATAGAAACTTTTTTAAGATTTGAACTTCAAGGAGCAAGGAAAGTGTCAGTTCTGTTAAACCAGTATCTTGATAGAATTCACTACTTTTTTGTTACAATTTCAGAGGGAGATACTGATACTTTTTATAAAAAGTATCAGTGGATAAGTAGCTATGTCTAGCTGGGGGAGATTATCCAAGTCCATGTTTTCTACGTCTGTTTTGTTCATTGTTGCTTAGTAGTGTTTTTATCAAGGAGGTGAAAGTATTGAAAATAAATTACAATTGACCCTTGAACAACATAGTTCAAATTGTGAGGATACAGTTATATGTGAATTTTTTTCAATAAATATGTTGCCCTTGGTGTCTCTGGATTTCACATCTGTGGATTGAGCCAGTGGATCCGAAGTTTTGACTGTATGCATTTATTGGTCTATGTCATTTTATAAACAGAATTTGAGTATTCAAGTTCTGGGGGTCCTAGAGCCAGTCCCTCATAGATCCCACGGGACAGCTGTAAAATTTTGGGGTAGTCAAAAGTTATACATGGATTTTCAAGTGAGCAGGGTCAGCTCCTTTAACTCCAGCATTGTTCAAGGGTCAGCTCTACTTGAGTCTATTTTGCAGTGTGGAAATGAGTTTGGTGAACTTGAAGTAATTGTTAAAATGAAGTTTAAAAAATGTTGTGAATTCATGTAGTATCAGGTTCCCTATTGTATAATAATAGAATGGACTTTTCAGGTTCTTGTGTATCTTAATATCAGATTTTACATGTGATGCCTCTATCAACAATCAGTAGATTAATGCATTATGCTTGTGTTCAGTAAATTGTTAGCAGGAATGTAGACCTGTCATGGGTAAACTTGATCTGATGTTTTTTCCCCAGAGTCACCTTCCTTGCAAATATCTGTTATTAAGAAACTCTCCTTTCGGTTGATCAAATTAGAGGTTTGACATCTTTTACTCTGCCATTTTATTCATCCTTTATCATTGAGTCCTATCTGTTCTACATTTGCAGTGTTTCAAATATCAGCAATCCTTCCCTTCCTGCTCTAGTATTGCATCACATTTTACTTGAATACTAACTAGTTGGCCTGCTATGTGCATTTTCTTCCCATTTCAGTATACACAGTGATACCAAAATAATGTGTCTAAGTCATTTTTTCTAATTATGTCCTTCTATTCAAAAGCTACTAATGATATTTCTGCTACTTACAGGGTAAAGTTGAAATTTCTCAGACTGTCTTGAAGACTCTTTAGCCCTTTCTACTTATACTTACTTAACCTCACACTGCTTCCCAACTTGTCTCTAGTGGAGCCAAATTTTGCACTCACTCTCAGCCACAGTGTTTATGCTGTCCATTCAACTTACCACAAACTTTCTCCTTTCGAAATCCAGCTCCCTCTTCCAAGAGATCTTTATTAACTGTTCTCATTCACATCGATAAGCCTACTCCTAAAATATTTTTTTCTGCCACTCATTTTGAAAAATATCTGTTGCTACTTTGGATAGTTTTAACAAAGTATAGGTATCATGCCTTACAGATTTTTGGTATTAACTGTAGCACCGAAGGCTGTTGTAGGGTAAACACTCAGTAAGTATGTATTTGAATGATTTGCATTTATTGAGACTTCTCACCACAACCAGATTTAATCAAGCATATCCTAGTAACAAGTTATCAATGAGATGAACCTTTAAATTGACAGCAGATATATCAAATTGGGGAGAAATGAACAAATACGGCTATGATTATAAAATAGAATTTGTTTCTATACACCAATTATAGTATCTCATTATTTTCAACTATTTATAGTATTGCCTTTTTGGCTGTATAACAAATATTGATATATAGGATATTATTTACTAATAAACGAGGCCTGGAAATTCAGTTCATTACATAAGCATAAATTAAGTACTATTATTTAACATACAAAGCTAACACATTAATATATTTTAATGCAATTTCAAAAATTAAAATACAGAATTTTCAGCTTTTAGTACATCAGAAGTATTTTATAACTAGGCTCCAAATTAAATCATTATAAACCTTGTAGATGTTAGTGAGCTTGGAATGTTAGATTTTGAATTTGAAATATTTTAAGATTTTATTTTTGTGATACATATTTTAATATATAAAGCTAAAGATTTTGTATTCATACAAATATTTGGTTTTTACTATAGTCTTTATTTGTATTGAATGGTTCAGGCTTTTAATTTTTATTGACACAAATAATAATTCACAAATGGGGTAGTACCACAGTATAAGAATTATAGGTTGTCAGTCGAGCTACTACAAGTAGAGGAGTTGGGAAATACAAAGGAAGAAATATGAGAAGGAGCTGCCAGGTGACCCAACAACCAAAACACAGGCTTTTACTTCATTTAACAAATTATCCCTTAGCTAGATCAGGAGCAGAACCATAGAAATGAAGATCACATGGAGGGTTAGCAACAGGGGAGTGGGAGGAGAAGCGGGGAGAAGGTACAGAAAATAAGTAGCATAGATGGTAGGTAGAAAATAGATAGGGGGGAGGGCAAGAATAGTAGGGGAGATACAGAATCTAAAGAACGTGAAACGTGGTCATAAACTAAAGGGGAGGAACGGTGGGGGAGGGGGTGTGCAGGGTGGAGGGGAATGAAGGGGGGGAATAGAACAACTGTAATGGCATAATCAATAAAATATATTTAAAAAAACAAATTATCCCTTTTTCGGGATAAAATTAAAGCTGAAACCTTGGTGGTTAATGGTTTCTTAGTTTCATCAAATGTAGCTGAATTCAGTCATATGTGAAAATTGTTGGAAAACTGACTTAAAAACAGATGGCCTAGATAGTTTATTTTTTTCTATTTAATTTTAGTAGAATATCTTGCCTGAAACATAGCTGTCTTTAACATTAATTATGTTGTTCTCAACATCCTCGATTCTTGGCAAATAATTCTTTACTATTATTTGGCTCTTTATTTAGAAACAGACTTTCCTGAAATTAATCACTTTTAGATTATATATTATTCTAAATATTGTTTGTATACTCTATGTATCATACTTAAACATGTAATTAAAGACAGTACTTTTGCTTCCACAGCTTACAGCAATAAAACAACTTCTAATGTAGATATGTGTATATATATAGATATATATACACACATATCTACATTATATATATATATATATAAACTACAAAAGTAGACTGCCTTCATTTCAGTATATGGGTGGGAGAGTAAGTACACAGGAGCATTATCAAAGTAGTTCAGAATGTAAGGAAACGAAAGATAGGAAATAATAAACAATGAAGAAAGGAATAGAAAATTTAATATTAAGAAAAGAAATGGAAGAAAGAAAAAAGGGAAAAATTAAAGCAGTCTTCCCAGAACTCTTTGTTCACTTTCATAAACAGGTGTTAAAGAAGAGTATGATTTATCTGTCTATCGCATTTTTATTTTTGCTATCCCCTTACAAGGGAAGAAAAGAAGAAAGACAAGGTGAGCAAGCAGTCCCAGACAGTATCTAGGGTTTGCAACCACAGGGGAAAGGGAAGGAAATACAAATCTTCAGCATCTCAGAACTGAGATAGTTCTTATGGCTACCACACTGGGACAGCTAATTTTGGTTAGTCTGTTTCCACTTTGACATTTGGGCACTCACTATTAGCAGCTGCTTAATCTTTTGAATTATTGCTTTGTGTTTTGTAAAAAGAGATGAGGCAAGAGTGCAGGCAAACCAGTACAGTGTAGTTACCATACTGGAAAAACAACTACAAATAAGTGCCTCGTAGCTGAGGACAAGAGACAGACAGGTTTAGGTTCTATGAATTTGTATTGTATTTGAAAGACATGTAATTTAAAAAATTCTTCATCCTGTCTTTTGCATAGATTACCAGGTCTACTCCAGTGAAAGCATGAAAGAAAGGCCTGTGCTCCACTTAAAGAGATTTTCGGAGCAGATCTGTAAATTATTCTTTACTACGTGAATTTCTCAACTAAATGATTACATTAAATTATTATTATTATATTTTTACTTTGCAGGAAGTTGGTGAACCATCTAAAGAAGAGAAGGCTGTAGCCAAGTACCTTCGATTCAATTGTCCTACAAAGTCAACCAATATGATGGGTCACCGAGTTGATTATTTTATTGGTAGGATTACATCAGTAAAATTACATTAGTGTATATATCTTATGAAGATACCTAAATGTGGAATTTGTAGATGTTTTAAAAGTATTTTCCAAGTGTGATTAATGAAGCTGGGTGATGAGAATATAACAATTGATTATCCTATTCTTTCCTTTTATGATTAGAACTGAAAATAAATTCTATTTAAAAAATTCCTTGATTGAAACTATCAATCATGAAAAGATAAAAGGAATTTTTAAATAGAATTTATTTTCAGTATTAATACTACCTTTTGTTCAGGTAGTATGTATACTTAAAGATAATCCTTTTGTAAAACTCTGGAGTAGAATTCAGTGTGAAGCAAGTCTGTTGGAACCCATTTAGAAGCCTTGGATCTTCAGATAATCCAAACACCCTCATTATAAACTGATATCTATAACATAGCCCCATAGCTTATAAATAGTGGTTGAGTTCACATCTTTGATCCATTAAGACTGAATTGCCATTATGGTTAATGATTTTGATATTCATTAAGAGTTTAGAAAAACAGGCATGCTGTTCCCTTCAGAATTAATATATTTAGCTGCTTCTAGTGGCAGCAGTGGGCTGTTCAGAGCTTATTCTTTAGTGGGTTACAGTAAAGCACAATGGCAATTTATGTTACTGTGGGAGAGGAAGATTTTTGGTTTACTTATCCTATATTTACCATAATTTGTCATGTATAAAGCACACCCATGTTTTTGTGTACACTGCGTGGGATTATTGTACTCATTGTTATACTCGTGGTATATAATCATTATACCCATGTAAAATGCACATCTTTATTTTTCCCCCAAAAATGCGGGCAAAAAGTAAACATTATACATGGCAAAATATGGGTAATTGTGATTATTTGATGAATGATATTTACATTTATTTTGAATTTTTGGTTTAGAATATTTTCCTATTTATCTTGCCTTGGTTAATATTTTTGAATGCCATTTATTTCTCAGCATTACTTTAAAAAGATGCTTATTAATATGCTTCACAAATTGAAGTTTTGAAGAACTGTTTATCATGATCATGTCAAACTTAAATTTTCTGTAGAACTTGGTTTTATTTTTTGATGCCAGATTGCTGAAATTTGCCTTATAAAAATATTTAGATAGAAATAAATTTCTATGTATACTAAATTTAAAATAATAAATTTCTTCTTTAGCTTCAAAAGCAGTGGATTGCCTTTTGGATTCAAAGTGGGCAAAGGCCAAGAAAGGAGAGGAAGCTTTATTTACAACAAGGGAGTCTGTGGTTGACTACTGCAACAGGTAGTGTTTATTTCTTAGTGAAAGATAACCAAATAGTAATTTAGTAATACTCTCCATGGTTCTGAAGGTTCTTACCTGTTTTCATCATTAAGCAGAGTGATATTACAACATACCTCAAGCTCTTACTTGCAAACTGGCTTTCTTCAATACCCCTGGAAATATATTTATTTGGTGTTGACTATCATATTTTTATAATTTTTGTGTTCTTCTAACATTTATACATTGACCGGGCTAAGTACACTGAAGGATCAGCAATAAAAATCATATACCAGTGGCTACAATGAACAAAAAAGTCTTTGTTTTCTAAAGCATATGATTGGAGAGTCTTTTCTCAAACTTTGGCAGGGATTCCTAATAGACCTGTTGTTCTTGGGTTTTTGTTTGTTCTTTTAGTGCCTACACACTAAGCTTTTAGCCAGTATCCTTCCCTATTTTGTTTAGTGATTGCTAATGTATTTCTTGTGAAATCAAGGCAACTACACCATTTACTTTTTCTTGACTCCAAAGAGAAGAATAAACAGTTCAGTAATGTATTTGTGTTTTTCATAAGTACTTCTTTGGGAAAGAGCTTTTGACAGTGAGCGGTATATAAAAATCATTTTCCTCTTGGAAATATATATGCTGCTTTTTCTTTTCATTTTTTCCCTTGGTTTAAATAAGCATGAGGCCCTGGCTGGGTAGATTAGTTGGTTGGAGCATCAATCCCAAACACCAAGGTTGTAGGTTCAATTCCTGGTCAGCACATTGCAAAGATCAGCCAATGAATGCATAGATAGGTGGAACAACAAATTGATGTCTCTCTCTCTCTAAAACAATAAACCAAAAGAAAATTAAGCATATTTCTTAAGATGTGGATAAACCAAATTTTGTGTTTATGACACTATAACAGGTAGAAATTTGACATTTTAGATTATGTTCGGTAGGGAGGTTCACATAGCAGTTTACTAATATATTGTTTAATGGCATTTAGAGTATCAGCTACGTGAGACCTCTTAAAAATCACTATTTCACAACCTTGTTTCTAAAGCTGTAAAGTTAAAGAATTATTTAAAATTTCTTAAAATTTGTAGTTGTCAAAAAGTGGAATCAGGAACATTTATAAAGGACCCATCGACATGGATACTGGGTGGGGATTGACTGATGGAAGGGAGTGAGCAGGGCAGGAGAGAACAAAGGGGAGTGGGACAGGGACAACTGTGATCAACAATTTTAAAAAAAACTAGAGTCACTAATGAACCTTTTAGAAACAATGAAAATTTCATTGTTGGAACAGATAAGCAAACAGTGCTGTGTAGTTGGTATTTTTCTTTACAGCCATTTGTGTGTTTAGAATTCCAAAGTGCAAATTTTCCCACCTTGCCTCAAAATAGATTTTTTAATGTATATGATATAAAAATTAAGAGATGTGATAAACACAAAAACAGAGAATGTTAAGTAAGTTACTTAAGGTTACAACTAGTTCTAAGTGCCAAAGCCAGAATTCTAAATCCAACAGACTGGTTCCATAGTGCTCCAGTATGCTCTTAACCACTGCGTGCTGTGCTAACTCCTCCAACAAAATGCTGAAGCATTTAATGAAGCAAAAATTATCATGAAGGATTCACCTGTCAATACAAGTATACTCCACTTTCTAAAAGTTCGTGAAAGATCTCCATCAGTGATCTACATTATCTGTCTACAATAGCTTTATTTGTAAAAGTGAGAATCCTCTTCAGATTTCTTTAGGTTAGCAAAAACTGTACTAATGTATGTCTTTTGTGGAAGTAAAGCAGTGTAATGTGAATTTTTGAAGAGTGGGGGACAATACTCTTCATTCTGCACCCTTTCAGCTTACAAAAGTTTTCATAGGAAAACTGTATTTTCAGATACCAGGGAGACAGTACTGTTTGAATATTAAATCCCTAAGGCCAAATTTCTGAGGAGAGCAGCCAGCATTAGTCCACATTTTTTGGCCTTTTAGGAGCCTTGACACCTGTTACATGAAAAGCCCAAAAGACCTGAGAACAGACAATGGCCTAGAGATACACTCAAGTGTTACTGTGTGTGTTGTTTCCATTCATGCTAGGTTGTGTCCTTTCTGCACTAAACTGGGGAAGCATAATACCTAGATTCTTCAATGCCACTTTTAATACAACCATGGAGACCTCATAATGGCCGGCCCTCATGGTTTCCTGCTTGGCTGTAGCCAAAACTACAAAAGAACACTTTTGAGTCTCATTTTCTGAAGCTGCTGAGTGACCTAAGGGAACCTGAGGGAAAACAAAACAAAATGTAGGATAATACACAAAATAAATGTATCTAATATGCTTTAATGCATCTTTATGGCCTGTTTGAAGTACAGACTCTTCAGCCTTTAATCTAGCACCATTCTAACTCTCTCCCAGTGGCTTTCAATCACCAGCCCCCTCCCCTGCAGGCCAATAATGACCTTCCAGCTCCTATTCATATACCACACTCATTCTCTCTTCTGGTCTTGATCATAACCTGCCACTTTCCCCTAATGGTTCTCCCTGTATCTTGACTGCTTTTCAATATACGTATCTCTCAAGCTCCGTCTGTACCATGTGGTGGTCCCCAGGTCCTCCAGTTAACATTAATCGTCGTATCTAAAGTTGTACAGAATTTATAAAGCTGGTTTCATATAGTTTAGCCCTTAAGTATTTTAGAATTGTTGCACATGTTTTTTAAATTTCTTAGCAGCTGAATGTGAAGGCAGTTGTAGGACTGATTTATACTTTATTGTAATTCCATAGCACAGTGTGGATTTTTAATGAAACCTCATCATTGTCACGCCGGTGAAAAGTCCTAAACACACATCTGGCATCAATAAATGTTTGTTAAACCTGAAAAAAAAAATTAAGGGGTGAGGAAAGCAATTTATAACTTGCTGCTTTAATCCATTTGTTTATTCAACAAATATATATTATGTGCTGAGCCCCAGAAATACAAAGATGACTGACTTGGTTTCTGCCTCTGAAGCCCCTATTTTAATCTGCTAACAGAGATTAAAGACTACTACAGTGAAGTGTGTTCTGTGAGGAAGAGATAGGGAAACTTAAAGAATCGCTTCACAGAAAAAATGTGTCTCTTCAAATTTGACTCTGGCAAAGGGCACAGAACATACTAAGATAGGGAAGTATGAATAATACTGTGAAAATGTCAGAGAGCTTTGTGTGATTTGTACTATATGATGTATTTAAAGCTTAATGGAGGCAGTGATAATTATTACAATAGTAAATGTCATCTCACTTTTGAGACATAAGTGAGTTGAAATAGACATCCTCTGAAGACCCATCAAGATATAGTCAGTGATTCTACTTATTACTGCTACACTTACTTACTAGACAATGGAATGATGCTATAATTAATGATTTATGAAACCAAATGTGTTTGTGTATGTGTTCCATAGCTTTTAAATGAAATTTAAGATTTTGTTATAGCAGTAATGGCTAACATTGAGTGCATATATGTCAGGCACTGTGCTAAACAGTCCGTATGCTTCTCATTTAGTCCTAGAAATCCCTATGAGATAGATACCACATTTTACAAATATACTGAAGTTAAGAAGCATACCCAACAATACATAGCTAATTAAGGGGTAGAGGTATTTTCAACCACCTGCCTGAATGTGAACTTTCCAACACCAGTTTTCCTGGTTCATAGTCTACTCTTTTTTCGTGGGAATGGAGCAGCTGTGCAGGAGGGGTGGCAGCAGCTGATTCTCCTCCTGATTCTGCACCCTTCTCTACGCGCCAAGGGAAAGGTTTTTGTTTTTCCCTCTTCAAGTTCTGTATTTTATTTTTATTTTTATATTTTTTAATCCTCACATGAGAATATGTTCAGATTTTTTTTTTAAAGAGAGGCAAGGCGGGGGGGGGGAGAGAGAGAGAAACATTGATTGGTTACCTCTGCATGTGGTCTGACTGGGTATAAAACCCACAACTTTTATATATATATTTTTTATTATATTATTACAGTTGTCCCACTCTCTCTCTGTCTCCATCTCTCTCCCTGTCTCTATACCCACCTCTATCCCCCCTGCCCCCCACATTCCTCTAAAATCAATCAATATAGGTGAGGATTTTTTTAAACCTGCTTAAAAATAATAAAAATAAATAAAATTCCCCTTCATATACCCATCACTATCTTAAATCCCATTTTCTACTCGTAAGTAGTTAATTATTAAGGGACTTATTTCAGTTTTTTGTTTGTTTACATACAAATGTATCTGCGTAGCAGATATTAATAGGGCCTTTCAGGCAGTTGGATAATTATTTGCTATGTAGATCTTCTGAACAAGTAGAAGGCCAGGTGAAGAAGCCTAGAAGTTAGCTTTGTGGAGATATTCGTGGAGGTACTAATTGGGTGGCAGAAAGAAGCCCAGCCAGGCAGGTAAAAATATAGGGGCTCCAGAGGGCACAACATGATGACCAGAAATAAGTGGTCATTGGGCAGGAGGGAGGCGTCTAGTTAACAAGTGGTATGATGTGCTTGAGCAGGCACCCACAAGGGTAGAAAGGTGGGTAATCACCATTAACAGACAGCTGATAGCAGTGAGTTCTTTTTTGGTGGTTGTACTCAGGCAGAAATGAAGACTCAAATCAGGAACTCTGAAACTGGAACAGAAGATTTTTAAAGATGGCGTTTAGATGACAAGTATAAGGGCAACTCAGTTTTCTAGCAGGATTCATAAGGTTAGCAACTACCACCAAGATTGATTTAACTTTGGGTCAGCTGAGCTTCTTTCTAAACTCAGTAGATACAGAAATAATTAAAGCAGGGATCTTGTAAGTAGTTTACAGTCTAGAGAAAAGGGCAAATAGGCATAACAAAAATTGTACAAGTTAGAAGATAAATGTTATAGATAGTGTAACAGGAAACAAGGAAGGATGAGGGGTGGGTTTACTGTTTTCAATAGGGTAGGCCTAGGTGAGAAGGTAACATTTGAGGGAAGTCTTGAAGAAGTGATACATGCTTATTTGTGGAAAGAGCATTCCAGGTAGAGGGGACAGCCAGTGTAAAAATGCTGAGGTTGGAATTGTAAAAAATAACTGAAAATAAGAAAAGAACAATGAATTAGTGAAACAAGGCGTACATAATATTGTTTTGCCAAATATATTGTATAGTTTTCAGTTTGATACAGTGAGAGTTTTCCGAGTTCAGAAATCTCACCTTAGCATATTTAATTATTCTTTACTTAAAGATATTTTATTATAGAGGCATGCTGAATGGTGAAGTACATGGAGGGAAAAAAACAGAGAAAGACAGCAGAAAACATGATTAGGATCATTCAAATCATGGGCACGTTTTTAATCTGTTAACATTTCTTAACTACATTCATTGAACCCTTATGTGTGCTTTTGAATTTGAGACTTAAAGAAAGCAGAGTGTTAATTAGTGTTAATGAGCATAGAGAAAAGTTTCATAAGGATAATTTCAAACCCACAGTCTTATATCTAAATTATATAGTTAAAAATGAAAGTTAGGTTGACAACTTCTATCAGATTGGGTGTACAGTTCTTTTGATTAGAGGTAGGGTTGACTCCCCTGACTATGGGCTTACTAATTGTAATTGCTCTTATGAGTTGCCAGTGTTTGTCTTTGCTCATTTTATTCAGGTCTTGCTTGGTATTTTTGCTTGTTAGTCTGTATCTTATAATTGTCACACCTTTTTGTTAAAGGCTTTTAAAGAAACAATTCTTTCACCGGGCACTAAAAGTAATGAAAATGAAGTATGATAAAGATATTAAAAAAGAAAAAGAAAAAGGAAAAGCCGAAAGTGTAAAAGAAGAAGATAAAAAGGGCAAGAAAGAAAACCTAAAGGATGAAAAGACCAAAAAAGAAAAAGAAAAAAAAAAAGATGGTGAAAAAGAAGAATCCAAAAAGGTGATTTCAACTAAGATTAAGTAAACAATGAAAAGTCACTTAAAATAACTACATTAGGGTTTTTATAAATACCATAGTTGAGAATTTTGATTTTTGTGTCTGAAAGAGTAAAAACTTTGTTTGAATGTTATAGTGCTTTTTGCTTGTTTGTGTTTTTTCTTCTATTTAACTTGTGTTTCAATAGGAGGAAACTCCAGGAACTCCCAAAAAGAAGGAAACTAAGAAAAAATTTAAACTTGAACCACATGATGATCAAGTTTTTCTAGATGGAAATGAGGTAAGAGTAACTGCTAAGTAGAAATTCAGTTTTCAATAGGAGTTTTCAGAATTATCTTAGATGTCTTCACTAAGAAAATAATTTCAGTAAATCTAACCATGTAGATGTAACATCTACTCTGCGTTTAGATTTTTAAAATTTATGAAAAACTAGTCTGAATTAGGTTCAGCTATATATGAATGATAGGAAACCTGAAATAAAAGTGGCTTGAAACAAAATAGGTGCTTATTTCTCTTTCAGCAATGAAATCTGAAGAGTAAGCACTGTAGATAATGGCAGCTCCATGGTGCATCTGCGCTTTCCCACCTGTATGAGGGAATTGGTAGTAAAGATTACCTTTATTACTAGTGGTCCAACGTGACTGCCAAGCTGGTTATCTACATCCAACGGAGGGAAGGGAAATGAGGGACAAGACTCCTTTTTAAGGACACCTTCCAGGAAGCTGGCAGTTTCACTTCTGCTTGGATTCCATTCTCCAGAATCTAGTCACATGGTCGTGCCTACCTGCAGTAAAATCTTAGAAATGTGCTTTTTATACTGGGCAGTTATTTGCCCAGCCAAAATGCATTTCTATCAAAGGAAAATGAGAATGAATGGTTAATGGGGGACACCTACTGGTTTTTGCCTCTTATAATTAGACACACTACTTTAGGGGCTAAGATTTTCAACATTAGTTGATGTTTTACTCAAGGAGATAGTCTTGTTTTGTTTTGTTTTTTGTAATGGGAGATAAGTGTGGTAATCACCTCCATGAAGACTGTTTATTCAGTCATTAAACCAGTACAAAAATATTAGTTATATACTGGCCTTTGAATTGTCCTGAATTGCAAGATACATTTCTTCTTTCTATATCTAATACAAAAGTGGTGTATGAGTATTTGAAGTAGTGATTCTGGGAGTTATGAGTTTGAAATTCTAGGGAAGCTTTTCAGAAAATATATGCCCTATGCTCATTCCAGACACACTTGCATGAGAATGTCGAGTGTGTGTGTGTGTGTGTGTGTTGTATAACATGTCCCAGGGTTATTCTGATGTGATCCCATGCTTAGGAACCACGTAATTGAAGACCACACGTCTTGTCTTCCAAACATGAAAGCTCAAATACCTTCAAGTTTTAGACATTAAGTATCAGCTATATGCCAAGACATTTTTGTAGATCCTAGGAATAACATGATAAATAAGGTAAAATTCTCTTCTTCGAAGCTCTATAGTCTAGCAAACATACCAACTTTTAAACATGGTATAGTGTTACAGTGTGTTAAGTGTTACAATGTGAGAACACCAATTAAGGATAGGTAATTTAATCAAGAAAGGGTGAGGAGCTTCTAGAGATCCTGAATACTTGAGCTGAGCCTTGAAGGATGGCTGGCACATTGCCAAGCACTGGGAAGGAGTTATAGATCTGTTAGGCAAGGTGAGTAGTCTGAGCAACACCATAGATACTTGCATTCCTGAAAAGCCTAGATTTTATTCTGTAGAAAGAAGCATGCTTTCAAACTTGCACAGGTGAGGAATGTCTTTAATAACAACTTATTTTTTTAGAATGCTAACTGGCAGAAGTGATCTCTGTGGATCTGATTTCCAGGGAAAATATGCAGAGTTTAAAAAAAGAAGAATGTAACCCCCAATGTTAGAAGTGGAACCAAGACAAAAGACAACAGAGTTCTGTCCAAAATGGAACCAGGAAATGGAAGAATACTGTGTTTTATAGAATTAAGAGCTAAATCTAGAAATTTTATGGATGATGATTAAGCAGAGTTCTGATTATTCTGAATGAAGTCAATTTCTGTTTCATAAGTAAATTAGCTTTAAAGCAGTGGTTCTCAGCTTCTGTGCTACAGACCCTCCATGGAGAGGTAGGCAATGAAATTATTGCAAGGAGTCACAGAATCTTTATGTTCACTAAGCATGATCTTTAATAATGGTTTTTTGTATCTCATCAGTGACAGAGAACAGGGTCAAGTTGAGAGCTTCTGGATCTGTAATAGGCCTGGCTGGAATCTATTTAACTGTGCTCTTATCCCAGACTGGTTCTGTTCATGCCAGTGTACATAAAATGACAAAAAGGTTTATACAACTCTTGGTCCTCGGGTTGAATGAGTAATGGTGCATACACATGAGCAAATTGTTAAAAGCATGTAAGTATGTAGAAATTTAAGTGCCAATTTATAGTGTTTTTTTTTTTAACAATTTTCTAACCAAATGGACACCAAAAGAAACATGACTACTAAAGGAAAGGTCTGTGGAATTTTTTTGCCCCAAAAAGAAGTTCTTATGTTAAGAGGTTGGAAGTTATTGTAGAAGATCTAAAATACAGAATTAAGCTTAATTTTCTAATGTGACCTGGAAATTGTAAGCACTGTGGATTCTTGATTCTTCTAGGTATTTGTGTGGATCTATGACCCAGTTCACTTTAAAACCTTTGTCATGGGATTAATTCTTGGTAAGTATAGCCTCTAAAATTAAGAAAGAAAAATAAAAATGCCGAAGCCATAAAGAAAAATAGTTAATGTAAAATAGTGTATTTAAGTATGCTTTAAGGTCAGAAGATAAATGATAAAGTAAGGAAAATATTTGCAACACATTAAAGCAAAGATATTTAAGAGATTAACAACCTGATAGAAAAATAGTAATGCTAGCTCACAAATAAAGAAATACAGTGACCAATAATTATGAATGCTACTTAATCACACTCATAAATACAAATTAAAGCAACAGTGATTAAAAGAATTACATATAAATAAATAAAACGTTTAAAAAAAATTAAAGCCCTGACTGGTGTAGCTCAGTGGATTGAGCACGGGCCTGTGAACCACACCATCACAGTTCGATTCCCAGTCAGGGCACATGCCTGGGTTGCAGACCAGTTCCCAGCAGGGGACTCACGAGAGGCAACCATACATTGATATTTCTCTTCTTCTCTCCTTCCCTTTCTCTCTAAAGATAAATAAATAAAATCTTTAAAAAAAAAAGAATTACAGAGTTTGGCTTTGGCTGGTGTGGCTCAGTGGATTGAGCGTGAGCTGCAAACCAAAGGGTCACCAGTTCGATTCCCAGTTGGGGCACATGCCTTGGTTGATGGCCAGGTCTCCAGTACAGGGTGCGTGAGAAGCAGCCACACACTGATATTTCTCTCCCTCTCTCCTTCTCTTCCCCTCTCTATAAAAATGACTAAATAAAATCTTAGAAAAAAAAAGAGTTACAGAGTTCGATAGAGCCTTGTCTTAGTGAAAGTCCAACACTTGGGATAAACCAGCCTGTCCAATAACTTGTTTTCATTTTCATGGAGGACAGTTTGATAAAACCTCAGATTTTAAACGTATGTACACTGACCCAGCTACTCTGTTTCTAGGAATTTATCCCTTGGCTGTTCTCAATAGAGTTGCACAAAGAATCTATTCAGAAGTGTGCATTGACAGTGATCTATCCTAATCCAAATCCCTCAGATTATAGTTAGGAGGGTAATAAGCAAGTATCTTTCAGATTTTAAATGCCTCTCTCTTTTGACCTAATAATTATACCTCAAAGAACTTATCTTGTGCTATACATGCTCAGTTGCACTAAGGGACATGTACTTTGGTGTTTGGTGCACTGTTCTCTCTTAATAGGATAAAAGTGGAAATAATTCCAGTCCTCCAATAGGAAAAGGTGAAACTGCCCACTAGAGTACAATATAGTTCTTAAAGATTTTGATAGGATGTACTGATAGAAAGACATCTAGAATCTATTAAATGCAAAAAAATTGCAAAAGGGTAAGAATAGTATAAGCCTATTAATGTAGAAAAATTCTCTGTAGCTAGTTTTAATTTTATATATGCAGTTTCTGGGAGTACAAATAACACTAATTAACCTCTGGAGAGTAGACCAAGAATTGGATAAAGACTTCACTTTATAGCTTTTAGCTTGTTTTTATTTATTTATTTATTTATTTAGCCAAGAGTATGTGTTATTCTTGGCAGGGGAAGGAATGATTTAATGAGTAAAAAAAAAATAGACAGCAGTTAAATAAGCTTGATCAATAAGGTATCTATAGGATGTTATTCAAAATAATTGTTAAGATTGAAACTCAACAGTTCCAACCTAAATGTCTGATAACTGTTGATCACTTACTATATACTAATAACTTCACTAAATATTTTATATGCATTATTCCATTTCATCCTTGCAACAACCTTTAAACAAATGGGAACAATCACATATTAAATATAAAGTAACCTAGCACTGAAGGGATTCAATAGCTTGCCCAGGGTTACTTAGCTTATATGATATACTGTATTTTGCCATGTATAATATGCGCCCACATTTTGATCCAGACTTTCAGGAAAAAAATCTTTCATTTTAATTTTTAAATCAGTTATTTATTTAGATTTAGATTCTTATTTTAGAAACTGCTTTCATTTCAAGTTTGCAATAAGTTCAACAAAACCAGTTATCGTATTCCAGGGTATTAGTTTGCATACAAGCATCATTACTGCTTTCTAAAGGAACTTTATCTAGAGTTTTAATGAATAAGCATAAATAAAAGAATTAAAAACATTTATATATATGTTTGTGTTTGTGTGTGTGTGTGTATATATATATATATATATATATATATATATATATATATGGAATTAGTACTACCCATGTATAATGCACATCCTTATTTTTCCCTAAAAAAGTGGCATTATACACAGCAAAGTACATTACCTAGAATTGGAATTCTGATCTCTTTTGCTATAAAAATGTAATAACCAGACTTCTAATTTCTTATGATTGTTCAGTGTTGTTCCACTGACTTAAAAAAAAAACTGGAGATGCTTGTATACCATTTCCTGAACTACCAAAAACCATCTGTATCACCACCTGAATGCACCTAAATATAAATACTGTAGTAGTTATGAAGGATTTAAATGTTATTTTTACATACTGTATTTTTTACAACGAACATGTTACTTACCATGAAAAAATCCAACAAATGTTACTTTACTTGAAATCTTAGTCTTTGAAGATTTTTTCTTTATAGCCATGGACAGTTCTAATTTAATATTTTACTTTGGGAAAGAAATGGGAATTTTTCTTAGCCTATCCTGAAAAGGTCACAACCTGGTGACCTTTTTCTGTCTGTAGCTGTCAGAGATCCACTCCAGAATCAGAATCTTTAAGGAGGATCTGTGGAGTCTTTTTTGGTTCAGTTTTATTGTTCGGTTGTTGTCTTCTTTAAGTTCATCTATTCAATATACAGATATCTTACAGTCAAAAAATAGACATTGCTGGAGAGCAGTAGCAGTTCATCTTTTAAGGAACTAACAATTTCACATTTTTGACTGCACTTTCCTCTTAACTGTATATAGTTCTTACTAGAAAAATCCTAACCTGGTTTAGGAATAGTAGTTAAAATGTTAAATTGAATTGTGGGAAATGGCTGATAATTGATCATCTTTTTACCTGTAAAATGGCAATTTTTAATATATTTCAATATGTTTATGTTTCAGTTCCCCCCTAGGAATATATTTACCGTTATTTCAACCAAGCCATTTAAAATTTTAATCGGAAAGTCAACTGTGTAACTTTGTCATTTCTTGTTCCAGTGATTGCAGTGATAGCAGCCACCCTCTTCCCCCTTTGGCCAGCAGAAATGAGAGTAGGTGTTTATTACCTCAGTGTGGGCGCAGGCTGTTTTGTAGCCAGCATTCTTCTCCTTGCTGTTGGTAAGTATTGTTATTAGTAAAGACTTCAGTAAGGTAGATACTGAGCATTTATTTAGAACTGTAGTCTGGAGCTTCAGTAAAACGTAATAGCAAAATTAATGTAGGAAAATCAAGAAGTATGTGGACTTGCTTTTTGGGTCTTATCCCAAATCTGACTCAGGCTTTAAATAGCAGTGTATCTGCTTGATTAGATTTGGTATGTTCTGAAGAAAAATGATTTAATATGAATTAATATGCATATTGATAAGCTTTAAAATTTAGCTACCATAAGGATGTTAATACTTTTACAGTGGTTTATTTATTAGATATAATTTCAGTAAAACATTTTTATATTTTGGCTGTAGGCAAATGAAACTTGTATTAGCTATTTAAATTCTGTGTAGATGTTTAATAAATGATTCTAAACAGTCATTTTGCCATTAGGAAAAATCAATTTGTACCCATATACCAAAATAAATTCTAGATCCACTACGGAGTTCTAAAATGTTTTTTAAAAATCAAACAAGAAAACTTAAGTAATGGATGTCTTTCATAATGAACAATAAAACATTATAAAAACCCAATTCAAAAGAGGAAATTATAAATAAGTGATTAAAAATAGCATGAAAAATGCTCATCACTAGTAATCAAACAATAAAATTAAGATAATGAAATGGATTTTGTCTATTAGGAAGATTTTTTTTTTTAATGGAAATACTCAGCGCCAAGGAGGGTTTGACTGGAAGGAAATGCTCCTAAATATAAATAGTGGTAGTAGTTATGAATGATTGTAATGTTATTTTTTATACTTGTTTGTATTTTTTACAATGAGCATGTTACTTACCATGAAAAACTCCAATAAATATTACTTTACTTGAAATTCTAGTCTGTATAAAAATAAAAAACAACACCCACATTATTGATCTAATACCTGTTGTTAGAGGACATAATTTCACCAACAATATCTGAAGTGAGTACATGTTATTCTGAGGTTCTGTGATAATAGATTCTTACATTTATAAAGTATTACTCCTACAGCCCTGTGATTTCCCTCTGTACATCCCTTCATCCTGGACGTCATGGTTTGTCCTGAGTTGGTGCTACCGTCCATGGGCCCAAGGAACTTATCTAGTGTTTTCATTCAAGCCATCATGTTTATGGGCATCTTTTTTCTTGAATCTCTGACTCTCGCCCACCCATCTTTCATTTTTTCCCTTCCTCTAGTTTAGTCATCTTGAGAAAAATCCCCTGAGGCTTGTGTATGTAACAGCACAATTTGTAGGCAAAGAAATGGTGTCTGAGACTGTGAAGTGCTAACTTGTGGTAGTGTATCAAAAGCGAGTTGCTGTAACCTTCAGTATGACACTAGATATAAGTTGGTGTCTTCTGGCACCATTTCCCAAACCCTTGAAAATTTCAGCAAAGGTTTAATTACACTGAATAGAATTAATCTACTTATCTTTTATTTAAACCACTGTTCACAATAGTTTATGGTTATTATCTTGTTTTGCTCTTTAAAATACTATTTCTTCAGTTGTGTTTTCTATAATTTTTTAATTTTAAATATAATGTGGATCTAAATAGCATTGTGCATTAAATAATCTTATGAATTAAACCAGAAAATAAACCCAACATTTTGTTGTTTTTTGTAGAAAATGCAGTTCCAAACATACTTCCAAATAATTGTGATCTGTAGCCCACTTGTAAACTGAATATTTCTTTTATATCCTATGAACTATTACATATATTGGTCAAAATTATATTTGGTGCTACTTTGAATATGTATTATTAATATTGCCATTTAAAGTAAGACCTTTGGCAGTTTTCGAAATTTGTCTCTTTTAGTATAGAAACTATATGACGATATATGTCACAGTGGTTTCCTGTGATTCTCCCCTTTTTGCCCCTGGTAATCTGACATCACATAGGTAATCTAATTTCACATTGAGGAAAACTGTAAAACATGTTAGAATTCTGCTACACCAGTTTAGATATGGTAAGAATTTAGATTTTATTTGTGCCATTTCTATTGTTTTCTCTTGGATTTGAGGCAGTATTTCATATGATGAACCATCTGTCTTGCAACCCTAAAAAGCCTATCATAGCATCATAATTATATTTGGGGGAAAAAGTTACACAGCCTCCTAAAAAGATGTTCAGGACTTTTTTATTAGTGGAATTTATTCTTAAATTACAATTTCAAACATGTTTATACCATAATATACTAATGTGTACAGAGTCTTTCAGAATATTTATGTTCTTTTGTGAAAATCACTACCTCATAAAAGTCAAGGCAGCTAAAACCATTTCCTTTTATTTATCCAAAGCAAAATAATGAGAGAAGCATACATGAGCCTTATTGAAAATAGTGATGTAATTGTCTGTAAGGAAAACAAAAAAACAAAAACCTGTCAAAACTGACTAGTTGATAACATTCACATAATCATTATGACTTAAAAAATGGGAGAATCACTGAGCTCTATGTAATTGGTAAATTAAAAGAAAACTATAGGAAATACTGGGTTTTGTGTTTCTGATAAATCATTATGATAAACTTTAAAATTCTCTAATTCTTCCATTTACTAACTACAGTTTTGTCATACATTGCTCTAAAAGTAACCACAAACCCTTTCTGTTTAAGTGACCTGGCTTTCATTAGCATTGTATTGTTTCTTAATATTGGGAGAGGGTTGTTGGTACTTTAAAAATAAAATATTATTTAATTACTTAATTTAAAAAATTATAACTTCTAGAAACCCTGACCAGGTGTCTCAGTTGATCAGAGCGTCATCCCAATACACCAAGGCTGCGGCTTTGAAACCCAGTCCGGGCACATACAAGAACCAACCAGTGAATTCCAAATAAGTGAAACAACAAATCTATCTCTTTCTCTCTCTCTTCCATCCATTCTCTCCCTCTCTCTTAAAAAAACACACAATTCCCCCCCCAAAAAAAAACAATACAAATTAGAATGTCTAGGAAAATGTTCTTTTATTCAAAAGTTTTTACTTAGAAGATTCATGCTTAGGCAGAGTAGGCACATGGTCTTGGACCCATGGAAGTATTTTTGTTTTCATTTCTTTTAAAATCCGAAGTAATAATAGGTATGCATGCATATAGGAATGAATCCTATGCAGGATTATATTTGCATTTATACCAATAGGGTAATAATAGTATAATTTAAAAATTTTTTTGTTTTATTGATTTTAGAGAGAGAGAGAAACATCGATTTGTTTTTCCACTCATCTGTGCATTCATTGGTTGTTTTTTATATGTACTCTGACACAGAGATAGAATCCACAACCTTGGCATATGAGGACGACACTCTAACCAACTAAGCTACCTAGCCAGGGCCATAAAAGTATAATTTGTCATATGTTTTTTATGGAGGAATTGCCTTAAATGGCTAAAGTGTTTATAGAGTTTAGGCATATCATCATGGAGCCCTGCTTTTTCATTTGTAGAGGCTTCTTAAGATACCTTCATTCCTTACTCACATTTATTTCACTTGTTCTATATGTCTATATAAGACATATATAGACACATATGTCTTTCATATGCCTATATGATGGTCTTATGCACATTTAAATGTCCAGCTGATGGCTCTGCTTATTGAACTATAACAGAAAAATGCATAAATCCTAAGTGTATATCTCTGAAACAGCACCCAGTTGAAAAGAACATAAAAGTAATTTTTTTGAGTGGCGTTGTAACATTATGCCCTCAAGTTCAGAGCAGAATGCTCTGTGCCTAGAATAGTGTGATAGCTGCTAAACTAATCAGGATTTAATTGTTTAAGGTACATATGATAAGCAAATAACAACACTCTGAATGTTTTCCCATTTTTTTTGATCAACAAATATCCCCTGCTGTCAGAATCAATGAGTTATTCAATTAGAGAAATTTTTCTCCCACAGCTCGTTGCATTCTATTTCTCATCATTTGGCTCATAACTGGAGGAAGGCACCACTTTTGGTTCTTGCCAAATCTGACTGCTGATGTGGGCTTCATTGACTCCTTCAGACCCCTGTACACACATGAATATAAAGGACCAAAAGCAGACTTAAAGAAAGATGAGAAATCTGAAACCAAAAAGCAGCAGAAGTCCGACAGTGAGGAAAAGTCAGACAGTGAGAAAAAGGAAGATGAGGAGGGGAAAGCCGGACCAGGAAATCATGGAACAGAAGGCTCAGGCGGAGAACGGCATTCTGACACAGACAGTGACAGGCGGGAAGATGACCGATCCCAACACAGTAGTGGAAATGGGAATGATTTTGAAATGATCACAAAAGAGGAACTGGAACAACAAACAGATGGGGATTGTGAGGAGGAGGAAGAAGATGACAATGATGGAGAAACAACTAAATCATCACATGAAAAATCATAATCTGCCTAATTTGGGGACTAAAAAAGTGCAAGAAGTTGGATTTTCTATGTTGGCTGATCATCATAATGTATACACGACATTTGTAGCATTCTTTAAATCCATTTAATGAAATGTATTTGACATCCAAGGACTATTTAGTCCTTCATTTCATAGAATACTATTATTGGTACAGTCAAAAGCCATTTATAAGTTTTATCTACTTGATAATTTTACAGTAAGTAGGTCTCATTAATTTTGATAGTTGTCAAAGATGCACTTTCCAGAATGACATTTAGATTAATGGCATTTTTTTATAGTCATATGGCTTTTTACTGTTAGGCTAATCAAAGTAACTAAAAGGGATAAAAAAGAAACTCCAACATTTCAGATTATGTATAGTTATGTAGCCATTTCACAATTTCTTTGAGATGAAATGCTTAAACACTGTTTTTGATAGTTAACTTTTATTGATTATAAAATTATACCGGGAAATTTCTAAGATTCTAAGTTAACAGGGTACAAAAGCATTTTGTGGAAACAGGCCAACTAGAAATAACTGCAACAGCACTTTTAGTTTAGCTACAAATCTCCTGTTCCAACTTAGGAAATCCAAACTGGTTTGTACATCCGATTCAGAGAAAGATGGTCATCTGCAGCAAACGGAGCAGGCAGCATTGGTTGGATGGCGATGGCTCTTCTCCCCATTTCCTTCTCATAAAGTAAAATGTATTCTGTATATAATTTACAAATAAACATTCTATTTTAATTGTTACTTATTATTTAGACATTTTCTTAACACTTAAATTTGTAAAATTAAGACCATTTAAGGGTGTGTTTTTAGAGAAATGGAAGTTTCAATAACCCACAGAACATCTGCTGCTGTGATCTTCCTGTAGCAGCTTCAAGTTTTGTGCCAACATTCCATGTATTTGAATGAATTAAAACGATCCTTATTAAATAAGAACAGACTTAAAGTAGCTGTTTGTATGCCTTAATGTTCATTTTGATTTATCTTCAATCTCTGCATTCAGAAGTGGGGTACTATATTATCAGACCAGGAGGCACTGCTGTGAAAGATAATTTACTGTTCTAAAATATCAATTTAAAATAAAGAGCATAAAAGAAAACAAAAAAGAACCATTGGACTCTAATTGCTTCGAGCTAGTTCTGCAGTTTGATTTTATATGTTGCACATCTTAGTTATAAATCTTTGGAAAAATCTTGCGTTTATTTATAAGCATAATCATTCCTTGGAGTTATACTCTTATAAACTGATCATAAATATTAAATTATTTTCTTTCAGCCACAGTGAGAGCATTTTGCTTTGTAGTTGAAATAGATGGCGTGTGTGAGTCTTTATTTTTCTTTAGGCTATTTCTTATTCAAATGCTTAACTAAAGATGTTAAATTTTTCTAATTCTATACACTGACACATTTTATTACACATAGCTTTGTTGCTTCCTTATACTAGTTCTTGTAAGCGGACAGAAATGTGGCTATTTGGTGTTAATGCAATTCTATTAAGACTGCAATCAGTCTTTTTTTTTTTTTAAGTTTTCTACTAGCGCTCTGACTGGTATGGCTTAGTTGATTAGGCATCGTCTCACAAAGTAAAAAGTCGCTGGTTTGATTCCCCATCAGGGCACATGCCTGGGTTCCAGGTTCAATCCCTGGTCGGGGTCTATATGAGAAGCAACCAATCGATGTTTCTCTCTCCCTCCTTTTCCCTTTTTTTCTCTCTGAAATAAGTGAAATCATTGAAAGTTTTCTCCTAATAAATATTGATTTAAATGTAGAGGCATTTTCCCTCACGTTTTCAGAGCTCTCCTGCATTGGTTGCACGTTAAGGGGTGCGTAATTAACAGCTCAGAGCTTCTTAACCCCCAGCACCATTAGAACCTGTTTTCGGGTATGGTAATAGTACCAAAAGTGTTTTTCAGAAATAAAAATGACAAACTTTACTGTTATGATAATACCCAGTCACTCAATATTTATCCCAAAGATTTTTATAACGTATTATATCTAATCCTAAAGACATCTGGTGCATGACAGGAAAGTCAGTTTCTTAATGATGTTCATGCATTCTTATAAAATATTAGTACAGATTTTTATCAATATCTGATGATCCCTGGAGGGAAATGTCATTCTTACTATAGTTACAAAATGAGTTAGACATTTCATCTCAGTATATTTTACTATTCAAGGTTGTACATTTCATCTCAGTATATTTTACTATTCAAGGTTGTACACTTTAAATAAAAAAACCAAAAGGCTGCCAGTATTATATCCCTTACAGTCAGTTGATGGCTGTCTTTGTTGGCTAATATTAAATATTATTATGCCAGAGCATGAACTGTTTACATTAGCCAATGAAACAGTGAATTTTTTTAAGAACTTAAAATTTGCCATGCTACTGATAACAGAAGCATGAAGCTTTTTGGATCACATAGGATTTATTGTAGAGTGAGTATAAATAGGTCTAACTAAGCAGTGTTAAATTTACCAACAGTGCAGATAATAAGAATAATGCATTTGTGATTATTCTTGAAAATCAGTGTATTAAAAAGATTGTTTTTCTTTTCCCCTCCATTGATTTCTTTAGTTTTCATTTTTTAGTTTCATAAAATTGCCTTCTAGACAGTTTTAATTGAAACAATTTGGATTTAGTCAAATACCATTTAGGAAGCAATAAATTTCAATATCGCACATTGAAAGTATGCAGTGCTGATGGGTTTTAATGCTTTTCCCTTGTTCTAGTTTTACATTATAAGTACCAACTAGTTGCCGACCATAGTAAAATCATCTATCTGTTGTAAATTGAATTTTCTTTTTTTTTTTTTGACTCCTTATGAGGAACTGGAAAACAACAAGTACAGTTGATTGTCATTCTTCATGGTAGTTAGGTTCCATAAAGTCACCACCAAAATGGTATTAACAAATACCTACCCAGAGTATTGTTCTGAGAGAGACTAGTCACATTCTCATCAACTGACAATCTATAATTTTGTTTGAGGTGTCTTTCTGTTTCGTTGATTTACTAACATTGAACTCACGGTCAACAGAGCTATAAATTCATGCCCGAGTGAAGTTTATCTAATTCGTGTATTTTCTGCGTAAGGGATGTCACAGTCTTCTTTCACTTAGAAATACTAGACAGCACTTCAGCACTGCATTTGAGGGCCATTTTAAACAGCAAAATGGTCAAAAAAAATACAAATGCACAAACAGTAATAGAGCAAAGGACACTTGTTAATATGAGAGCTGAAACAAGTTGATATGTCACCTTGTGAACCTCAACTTGGAAACATACATTAAGTCAGATTTTTCACCACTTTACACATGACCGTGAAAACACACAAAACATTTTAAAGAGTGGGCAAATTCACAAATGGAATCCACAAATAATGAGGATTGAATGTACTTAACTATACTAGAGCACTGTGATATGTCTACAGAATGGAGTTTATTGGTGAATCATACTCCAGTATTTCTGTAACATTTTAATATCCACTTCAAAAGTAAATACTGAGTTCCTAGTGGTGTTCAGTAGATAATTTGCTTTTATTCTGTTTCAGCAATAGTTCAGTTCTTTGCTCATTTATTTAGTAATACTGATCTGTTACCACGTGCCAGAATTTTGTTAGGCACAGCCATGAATAAAAAATACAGTTCTGCCTTCCTCGACCATCAAATAGTGTGATGAGTGCTGTGATAGGATTTTGCCAGACGTGCTGGATATGTCTAGCTCTCCAACTCTACACTCTTACGTTCTGCCTCATGAGGCTGATGAATGGACCATAGCAGTGGGCTCTTGTGCCTGGTGACTTCTGGGTGGGTCTGACCATGGAATGCCCCAGCCAGAGATGTGAGGGTGGTCAGGGTATCTGTTCTTTTGCTTCTCACCCAGTGGGGCTGTGCCAGCAGTCAGAGGTCACCACCTCCAGACTTCCTTTCACTGCTTTACTTCAAGTTGCCACTCCATATCCTCTTCCATGTCCTCTTCCTTCAGAGCAGGGATGATGCCAGCTCTGCTACGAGCGTGGAGTTGCTGAAGCTACTGCGCTTCCTCCTGTGGGCCCCTTACCCTGCATCTTTGCATAGTATCTCCTCAAAGTATCTTAAGAACCATCCGTTTCCTGTTGGAACCAAGACCAGTAAGCTAAAAAAAACCCCAGAACTTCCAATGAGGAGTTTACCTCTTTGACAGGTTTTATCACCAAAATGTATTAGAAAGGATCTTACAACCTTACTGAGCATGTCCTAAGAGTTCCAATAGCTGAAATCCTGCTCTAGTGCATATCTAGGTAGATAACTACACAAATTATTCTTCTTTGGTAAGCTTTTAATAAACCAATGTCTGCAGCATTTAGTTGCAAGTTTCTGAGTAGGTCCACTTTTCCAACCTAGTCCAGAGACCCTTTGAACTTAAATCACATGGCTTTTCCATCCAGATAAAATTGTCAGTCAAAGAGGACATCTTTTCATAGCTTGGTACTTTTAAGATAGTCCGAAAGGCCTATAATCTCTAGTCTTAGCATGGCATTAGGGAGGGCAGGTGGGGTGAGTTTCTCCTCGGTCAGACCATCACACTTCAGTTTCATTTCCTTTGAAGTGAATGCCTAGAGCACTTCAACGGTTATGTGCCATGGACCCTTCCTTAGAAAAGTGTTATTAAGTGCAGAAAATAAAATGCAGGGACTTGGAGATAAAACTAGTCACATTAAAGTATAAGTTATCAAAACTATGTAGGTGTGTGATACAGTAATAGTTCATTTAATAGCCAGATCTAGGAGGGAATTTAAAAACTGCTATGACATTGAAGTAGCATAAATATATTGAGATCTCCCAAACAGTTTAATATGATGAAAATACCTGATTTCTATTATTGACAAATCCAGTTACTGCCTAATAAACTCTGAGTTGTTGCCTGCATTTGTAATGAAAAGAAATACTAAATTTCCGTTGGAGTCTAGTGAAAACTAATGTTTCCCCACCCAGGTTCACGTAGTCTCTGAATTCTGTCCCTGAGTTCTGTGGAGCTCTGTGAACTCCAGGTTAAGAACCTCTGACCTAGCTAATCAGACCCACCAGTATTTCAAGTGGGACTATATCATATTCAAAGGCCAGTTATACTTAATTTAGCACACTTTAGTAGTTAATATTCACATCTTATGTCTACTTCATAAACACATATTTAGCAGGTTACATATATCGTATAAGGCTTTATTTTAAAATAGATTATATCTTACTCCTAAACAAAAAATCAGGATTTTTTGTGTGCACTTTTTAAATGGAGAAAGCAGGTCAAGATCTTATCCATATGGAGGTTTTTTTCAGTTGTTCAAACATTTAGGGGCTATTACTATGTGCCAAGTATTATATATTCATTGAACCCAAGGATCTAGCTTAGTGAGGGAGAGACAGGTACTTACACAGGTGCAACAGAGTGTAATGTGATGTCAAGAATATTTATGACATGCTTATGAGATCACATAAATGAATAACCCCTGCCCAGTGGGGAAGGTCAGGAAAGACATGTCACAGAAGTATCACAAGTTAGACCTTGAACGCTAAGTTTGCCTAGGTAAAGGTGAATATTTGGGGCCAATGCAGCAAGATATGCAAAATGAGAGACAATGGAGTAAGTCTGGCATGTTCCTGGAACTGAATATGGTTCAGGTGCCGTAGAAAAGGGATGAGTCTGGAGATCATGGAGCACAGCCAGTGATCAGACAGCTGGCTGACTACTGTCCTGCCACCGTGGTCATACTTGTGCCCTTCTTCACCTTTGGCAAGATTGTCAGCAACAAGTGGGGCTGCTGCGGGCCCAATCTACCGAGGGGAATACCCTGGACGTGCCAGACCTGAAGCACGACTGCAGCTACTGCCTGCTGCTGGCCCACTGACCTGATCAAGAAGCTGCTCAAGTATGCATCGCTGGAGAAGTGACCATTCTGGAGCCTGCTCACCTGTCATGCTGACCATGGGCAGTCTGTGTTGCCCAGAGTTCATTCCATTGAGAGTGGAGCTGTGAGCAATGCCTGACCACAGTCATGTGGGCATGTGCCCTGCTCTGGAAGGGACCAACCAGTAAACATCTTTGCAGAATCACAAAACAAAAAAAGAGAAAGAGTGGTAGGGATGGGGGTGGAGAGAGAGAAAGAGATGAGTCTGGAGAGGGATACAGGTGCCGGACATGGTTTGCCTAGAGTTTCTTCCTTTGGGGAGTATCCCTTTCCCTTCTGTAGAAGTCCTCATTCCATTCTAGGGTGACTGGCCCTGAGGAAGAGCACGTGACCCAACCCACGCCGAGCCAAGTCTTCTCACTTTCTCAGGCTCTTGAATTCTAAGGACTCTGTGGGCCTGGAGATGCTGTTATCTATGTTGACTCCACATGCACAGATCCTGCCTGGAAAGAAAACCAACATACATGGAAAAGAAGCAGAACCAAGAAAGACAAAACATTAATGCCGTCTTTGAACTCCTGTGAGTGAGGATCTGGCCATAATATCCAGCATGTACTATGAAAAATAGTCATATATTGAAGAAGATAAAGATACGAGAAACATTGTGCATAAGTCAATGACACCTCAGTCCCCTTCAACGTAGGCATTTTGGGACCTCCCACAGTTCTCCCAATCACCATCAGCTGCCCCGTTGTATTTTCCTGAATCTTATAGATGGTCTCTTCCCTTTTAAAGGTGATTTTAGTTTTGGGAAAAGCCAGAAGTTGCAGGGTGCCAAATCTGGGCTGTAATGGAGCTGAGTCACCTGAGTGATTTGATGTTTCAGCAAAAAACTCTGCGGGAGACATGGTGCATGAGCAGGTGCATTGTCATGATGAAGCCGCTAATCACCAGTTTTCCACAGCTGCATCCTTCTGAATCATCCAAATAGTTTCCATGAAGGAAATGTTGAAGCTTAATGCAAAATTTGATGCACATTTGTTGCTTCACTCACTCAGTCCTTTTGAATGTGACAGCCACACAGTACACATGCTCACTCAATGTTGTCTACCACCCTCACTGACTAGTACAGTGAAGTCGTCGTTGTTCACACATGTGCATTCCAGTGCATTCTCCTTGGCTGCCAGGTTGCATCAGTATCACGCAGACCGTTATTATTATTAACAATGGCTGGACTTTTTCTGGACAGACCTCATATATAGCCTTCTAAACCCTGCTGTGTGTGACTGCCTCTGTGCATTCACCAAGGCGAGGAAAGATATTAAATAAATGGGATCATACCATACATACCTTGCACTTCAAATATGCAAAAATTGATCTGGAAAAAGAACATGTTCTGTGAAACAAAATTAACGTTTTCCTAAAGAACAAAACATTGACGAGCTTGTGATATTAAATTGTATTTCTGCTCATCAACTTCAAGCTTTTAAATGTAGATTGATATTAACTCACACTGAGAATATCCCAGTACATGTTACAGAGATTTCACATCACATTGTGTTTGATGATCAATATGAGGGGTTAGAAGAGGAAGATTTTATGATTAACTTTCTGATATGTTTAAATATACATCTTTACCTCTTACAGTTTTGGCATTTTGCACTGCAAATAAAAAATAAAGATTACTGACAAATTAATCTACAGCTGAGGAAAATAGCTATAAGAACCATATTTTTCAGACCATAAGACACACCTAGGTTTTAGAGGAGGAAAATAGGGAAAAATTTTGAAGCAAAAAATGTAAAATATTTAATAACATAAATAATATAATATTTCACCACTATAAACAGAACTCAACAGCAGCATTAACAACCATTATTCCTCCTAAATTTGGCAGTGGGTGTTGCATCTTATAGTCCGAAAAATACAGTATGTGGAAACTAGTCTGCACAATGCCAGCCACACCTCACTTCTGTAAAGAGCTGTTGGATGCTGCACAAACTAAGACATCACATCCCCATCATTACTCTCTAGTTGCACATGGTCTGCAAGATTTACAAGACTGAAACTCTTAGTAACTTTTTTCTCACTGGCCTCTAATTTAAAAAAAGCCTCAAAGTTCTCCACTTCACAAATTCCTGTAGACTTTCTCTAACTCGCCTTCCATCTTACTACCTCCCACTTAGTCTCTTTCTAAAGGGTAGATTGTACATTTTATTTCCTAAAACAGCATATTGCAAGGGCTCTGAAGATGTCTAGTGCTTCCCTCTGATTCTAACCAAAGCGACATACTAAATAACAGTATTGGAGGGGAGCGTGGAATGTTCGTTTTAAAGTCTCTGTCCATGCCAAGGCACAATTACAAACATAATTTCCCTATAGCATAGAAACTAACTCCTGGAAAATAAGCTGAAGTTTTCAGAACCATTGCTACCTCACATTCTTTGCCCACCCTATGTATATTGAGAACAACATGATCAGTAGGGGCAGATAGAATGTTACTGAGATCCATAGTACAGACCATAGATGGATTGTCCAAAAGGCAGTTATTACAGTTTTCTGCAGCACTCAGGAGGCAGGTCATCTGAAAAAATTTGAAACTGGGCCATTGGGTCTACTATCCCTTCTTTCTTCATTCAGCCAACACTTACTGAGTCCCTACTATGCCCAGTCCCTGCCCCCAAACCACTCACAGTCCAGTGAAGGAGCAAGCAACCAGCTCTGCTCACATAAGAAGAAACATGGTGCAGAACAGCTTCTTCCCCAAGAGCTACGGTCTCTGCCACCTGAAAGCTTCTGGCCTGGCAGGAATAAGGCAACAACAAAGCGGAACTCTGTGGGCCCCAGAGGCAAAGCTTTGGTGCTGTGGGGCTCCAAGAGGGATCTTGAAGCAGAGACTGAGGGGGCATAAGAGAAACTGACCGCTTAACGTTAAGGCAAGCGGGGGTTTTGTAGCTGCCACCACTTGTTCCCTATGTTTTCTTTTTATCATCAAAAATGATTTCCAAAGTTGGGAATTGCCCTCCAGGAGTTTATAAATCCAATTGTCAGAGTAGAAAGGAAAGGAACAAAAGAATACTCCCTTGCTCAGAGCCTTCATGTCTGGGACAATATCAAATAAGCATTCCATTTATCTTTTAAGTATCTTGTGTTTATCATAGTTAAGGTTAACCCTGCTTAAAATAAGATCCATCAGGATGCTTGTGTTTGTTTACCCTGCCCCCACCTGCCACATTAAAGAGGAAGCAACCCAAGGCATTGTTCTGCGCAGTTGAGAACAATTCTATTTTCTTCCTGTTGGCTGTTTTTTTCTCGATACAGCAAGTAATTATAGAAATTTTTTCAAACAGAATTGCGCTATAAAACTCAGTCCGCCCTGCAGCAACATAAGATCGCCCCCGCTGATCAAGATGGCCAAGAACGGCACTTAGAGAAGGTGGCTTGCATGTTTTGATGTGTGTGATCAACTTGCTGCTGCCTTTTAATGTCTCGTTACTAGAACAGCTTAACTGGATAATCAATTTTAAACGCACATGTGCACAACAAATATCTTTAAATAAAATGTACCACACTTAAAGGAAAGTGCACGAATCATCAGCCAGTGGCTCTGCAGATCATCACAAAGTGAGCCCATGCAGCATCAGCCGGACCATGAAGCAGAGCACCAGCACCGAGAAGTCCGGTGCTCCTCTCAGCCGCCTGACTCCTTCCCTCCTCACCAAGCTCCCTTTTGACACCATGGATTAGTCTTGCCTGTTTTTACTTCTGTAAATGGAATCATCTTACATACTCTTTTGTGTTGGACTTTTCAACATATGGTATGTAGCAGCATTTCCTTCATTTTCTTTGCACAGATGAATAATTATATCCTTGTTGGGAAAGACAACTACACAGACGAGTGTGCGGTTTCCCTCAGACTGGGCCTCCGAGTGCAGCTAGCTCCATGTCCTCAGCTCCCTAACCTAACACTGAATGAACAGAGCTGCCAGTATCCACGGAGAGGACATTTAGGACTAGAAGAGCAATTTCCTGCCAACTTTCTGACCATTGTACCTCAGTCTCCATTAAAAATGTTGCTGTTCACTTCATTGTGAGTTAAACTAGCATTTGCTGAGCACCGCCTATGTGTAGAGCCTTGTGCTGGGTGAGGGCTGCAGAGAAAACAGTCCCAGACATGAAGCTTCACTAAACAGAAGGAGCAATGAGACTAGAACCCAAATAACTTATTCAAGGGCATAATATGATTAGAGATAAGAGAGATACAAGGTGCTTTGGGAATTTTAAAGTCAGGAAATCAGACTCTTTTCAGAAATCAGAAAAAGACTTTGAGATGGTTTTGGAGTCCTAGAGGATCAATAGGATGTGCAATCAGTAGGATGATCTGTGGAAATATTCTAGGCAAAGGCTATATTATGACTAAAAAAAACATAAGCAAACAAAACCAAAGACAGACAATGGGGAATTATGTGGCAAATATTAAGTGTTTTGATTGGCCTAATCATAGGAAATATTGGGGATTGGATCTAGAAAACCAGGTGAGAATCATACTCTTGGACAATTCCACTGGTTTCTGCCCTTCTGGCCACAATGCGCTCAGACCCACAAGTAGGAAGGTATGTGGATAAGTGTAACCTCTCCCAACTACTAAGCCAAATAGCCTCTTTCTGACCTTCATCCCACTTTATCTCTGCGTCATGCATCACTGTAAGCCACCAGTGCCTCGCCTCCAACCCTCTTAAACTTCAGTATTCCCTCAGAAACCACCCTATGACTGTCTTCCCAGTTCTTCTCTGCTTCTGGCTACCCCTTCTCCTCTACCTGCCTCTTCAATGTTGGGACCCCCCAAATTCCTTCCTTGGTCCATGTTCATTATATACACACTCTCAAGAGAGTACACTGTTTTCTTGGCCCCAAATGTGAACCTAAATCTTTTGCTCTGAACTTGATTATCATATCATTCTGGGCCAAAGTACTATGGGCACATCAGTAGCAATATGGAACTTTACCCTCCATCCCTGCAGGGCTGCACCCCTTAGTGACTTCAAGCAACAACTGGCCAAATTAGAATCAGTCACCCCTGGTCTTCATGTATAATCAGTCATCAACTTTTATTCATTCTATTTCAAAAATGTCCCTTTATTTACTGAAGCTTCTTTTTTCCCCTTTGAAGATCTTTTATTTGGATTGGAAATATCAAAGCATATCAGTGGTGGTTTTCTTCTCTGTTTTTTCCATATTTAATTCTTTTTTAAAATTTATTTAATTATTGTTCAAGTACACTCTTCTGTTTTTTACCCCCATCCCAGCCCACCCCCACCCTGTGCTCCCTACCTCCCTCCCATTTCCACCCCCTTTAGTTGTTGTCCATGTGTCTTTTATACTAGTTCCTGTAAATCCTTCCCTTTTCCCCTGAAATTCCCTCCCCTCTCCCCTCTGGTCACAGTCCCCTTGTTCTCTATTTCAGTGTCTTTGTTTTTATTTTGCTTGCTTGTTTGTTTTGTTGTTTAGCTTCCTATTAAAGGTGAGATCATATGGTATTTGTCTTTCAACACCTGGCTTATTTCACTCAGCATAATACTTTCCAGTTCCATCCATGCTGTTGCAAATGGTAAGAGCTCCTTCTTTCTTTCTGCTGCATAGAATTTAATTGTGTATATGTACCATAATTTTTTGATCCATTCATTTACTGACAGGCACCTAGGTTGCTTCCAGCTCTTGGCTATTGTACATTGTGCTGCTATGAACATTGGGGTGCATAGGTTCTTTTGGATTGGCGTTTTAGGGTTCTTAGGATATAATTTCAACAGTGGAACTGCTGGGTCAAAAGGCAGGTCCATTTTTATTTTTTTTTAGAAAATTCCATACTGTTTTCCATAGTGGGTGTACCAGTCTGCAATCCCACCAACAATGGATTAGGATCCCCTTTTCTCCACAACCTCTCCAATACTTGTTGTTTGTTGCTTTGTTTATGATGCCATTCTGACCGGTGTAAAGTGGTATCTCATTGTGGTTTTAATTTACATCTCTCTGATAGCTAGCAATATTGAGCATCTTTTCATGTGTCCCTGGATCTTCTGTGTGTCCTCCTTGGAGAAATGTCTGTTCAAGTCCTTTGCCCACTTTTTAATTGGGTTGCTTGTCTTCTTAGAGTGGAGTCGTCCAAGTTCTCTGTATGTTTTGGAGATTAAACCCTTGTCCGAAGTATCATTGGCAAATATGTTTTCCCATACAGTTGGATCTCTTTTTATTTTAATACTGTTTTCTTTAGCCGTGAAAAAAGCTTTTAATTTTGATGAGATCCCATTTGTTTATTCTTTCTTTTATGTCCCTTGCTCTGGGGGACATATCAGTAAAAATGTTGCTGCATGAAATATCTGAGATTTTCCTGCCAATGTTCTCCTCTAGGACTTTAATGGTGTCACAGCTTATATTTGTCTTTTATCCACCTTGAATTTATTTTGGTATATGGTGTAAGTTGGTGCTCGAGTTTCATTTTTTTGCACATAGCTGTCCAGTTCTCCCAACACCATTTTTTGAAGAGGCTATTATTAGTCCATTTTATGTTGCTGCCCCCTTTGTCGAATATTAATTGGCCGTAGAAATTTGGGTTTATTTGGGGGTATTTACTGAAACATTTAAAAGGTCTTTTGACCCTTCCATTCTGCTTCCCACTTATTTATGATCCCAGGTCTGGACAAGGTCATAGTATGGATGGTCCGAAGGTCTGGATGGTAGGAAGGGGTGAGATGAAGTAGATGGTCGGAATGAAAAATCATACGGCCGGTTATGTGTATGGGTCAGCTGTGGATTGGTTTATCTAGGTCAGACTTGGCTAGGTAGTTTTGCTTCACGCTATGAGCCTTGCCAAGCTTGACTTCTTACTGTGGTTTGGACTCAGGTCTCTCCAACATATGCTCATTCTGCACCCAGGCCAAAGGGGCAACAGCCATGCAGGGGAAACTCTTCTCTTGGTGATGGCTAAAACACAAGAGGGTAAGCCCAGGCATTCAAGTGCAGTTCAGGCCACACCCACTAAAATTCCATTGGCTGAACAAGTCACAAAGTCAGAGGGTAGTAAATATTCACTATCTCTAGTGGAGGGAGTACAGAGTCATATGATAAAGGGCATACATATAAGGAGGCATGAAGAATTAGAACCAATAATTCCAGTTCTAACCCACCAAGGCCTTCTATTTTTAGGTACCCCCTCTGTCAAGTGGGGGGCAATAGACATATAATTCTTCTGTCTTTACCCTGGATATATATATATATATACCACCATGGTTCACTAATTTTAAGAAACCATTATTTAAGCCCTGGCTGGTGTAGCTCAGTGCATTGAGCACAGGCCTGCGAACCACATGATCGAGGTTCTGTCCCAGTCAGGGCACATGCCTGGGTTGCAGGCCAGTTCCCAGCAGGGGGATGCATGGGAGACAACCATACATTGATAGTTCTTTCCCTCTCTCTTTCCCTTCTCTTCTAAAGATAAATAAATAAAATCTTTAATAAAAAAGAAGAAACCATTATTTATAAAACATACCCTTATTTTGTATATCACTAACAAAAAATAACACTGAAATTAAGCTATGATCCAGAGCTTTAATAATAGGTGTGTGTTGCCCTGACATTTCTTTTTATCTGTTCTGATGGAATTGGTGGTTTATTCTGTCTTCAACCACATTGCTTGACATGGGGTAAGCACTCCTGTTGAACATACTCAGTAACAAGATGAAACCCAGCTGCATTCATTTGCATATTGACAACTGTGGCCAAATTTACCTATGCACAGGTAATGATAATCAATTATGACCCTCAACAGTCCTCTAAGACACGTCCTCATTTGTGAGTTTTTAAAATGTGAAAATATACACATATTAAAATAGATAAAGCACAATTTATATACTTACGTACATATGCACATTTCTAATTTGTAATAAAGTAAAGAATTTGATTCACCAGAAATGCTCCAAAGGAATTTTTTAACAAGAAAAACAATCAGTGAACAGCATTCTTCCTAAGAAGTATAGAGGTTAGATATTGTGAATGAAATGGACAAATTTCTAGAGAAACACAGCTAATCAAAATGAACTTGAGGAAAAAATAGATCTGAATAGTGATATATCTTTTCTTTTTTAAGGTTTATTTATTTATTTAGAGAGGGGGAGGGAGGGAGAAAGAGACGGAGAGAAACATCAATACGTGGTTGCCTCTTATGTGCCCCCTACAGGGAACCTGACCTGCAACCCAGGCATGTGCCCTAATTGGGAATCAAACTGGCGATCCTTTGGTTTCCAGGCCAGCACTCAATCCACTGAGCCACACCAGCCAGGGTGATATTCACTGATACAGCTTTTAAAGAAATTTAATCCAATTAAAAAATTTTTTTCACAAAGAAAATTCCAGGGCCAGATGCCTTCATAGAAATTTTCCTAAATATTTAAGGATGAAATAACACCAATTTTTTCTATTAAAATTTTATTTATTGCAAAATTTTCAAACATATGGAAAAGTTGAGTAATGAACTTTGTGTCCCTTCACCTAGCTTCAATAATTAACAATATCTGGCAATCTTGTTACACTGTCCTCCCCAACTCTCCAGTACCAGAGAAAATGTGTATGTCCCAGTATATCCACTAAGTCTGTGGCTTGTATGTCATCAGACTGGCCTGGGCTACCTTCCCATCACTTGGACCAATCAAGGTCAAAAGACAACCCGATGAGCCAGCCCTGGATTCTGTGTCCACTCCTGCTACCGAAGTGGGTCAGCACCTTTTAAACCAAGGGGAATTTTGCGCCAATCTTAGACAAATTCTCCCAGAAAAATGGAAAAAGAAAAATCATGTTCAAACTAATTTTATAAGGCCAGTGTAACTTGATATAAAAATCTGACAAGGACATAAAAAGGGCAAATATAGACCAATTTTTACTATCAATGTATATGCAAAAATTTTAAATAGAATATCAACAAATCAAACCCAGTGATTCATTATATATTTCTTCAAAATGAGCAAACCACCCTTGCATTTCTAAAACAACTATGTGTATATTGTTATATATCATTATATATATATATATATATATATATATATATATATATACACACATGGATATATACCCATATATAAATATACACACACAAACAAGGTGAGTTTTTTGAGAATTTCAAGGCTGGTTTGTCATTTGAAAATAAAAAAATGTAATTTACTATTTTCACAGAAAAGAAAAAAATCACATCATATGTTTATACAGAAAAAACATTTTCTAAAATTCAACTTTTCATAATTTAAAAAATACTCTTACCAACCATGAATAGAAGAAAAACTTCTAAATTCAATAGCATAGTAACTGTAGTTAATACTGTATTGAGTATTTGAAAGGTGCTAAGTGAATAGATCTTGAAAGTTCTCATCATAAGAAAAAATATTTGTTACTGTGTATGGTGATGGATGTTAGACTTATCAGACTGATCAATTCACAATATATACACATACCAAATCACTATGTTGTACAACTAAAACTATATAATGTTATATGTGTCAACCCATAGTCATCAGTGCCAGTTCAGTGCCAACAGGAATCCCCAGTTTGTGGTCCAATGAAGAAGGAAACTTCATTCAGTGCGAAACAGCAAGGCTGTGAAAACTGCATAGCTGTGAGGCCGCCCTAGGGCCAGGCTCCTCTATAGCTAGACAGCTCTGCTCTGCTCCTCAATAGTAGTTCTGCTTAGCACTGGTCTGCTGTGATGTGCTATGACCTGTACTGTTCTGTGCCAGTCTGCTCTGCTCCAGTGAAACATCTTCCATGTTTCAGCTCAGTCAGGGAGAGGCAGCCTTCAATGGAAAGGGAAAGTGCTCTGTCGGAGAGGGAGCGCAGCAGGCTTTTATGGACAGAAGCCCCTGATAGGTCCTGGCCCCTGATAGGTCTATCCTCAAGCAGATGAGGACTCCCTTGTCATTTTCGACTGGTCTACAAGGCACTGTTCTAAATGGTCAGAACACAGCCACTCTGGTTGGTCAGAACTCCATAGCTTTGATTGGATGAGGAAAGTCTCAGTCCTGTTGGTCGAAATAGGGTTCTAGAACCTATAATCCTCTATAAGGGCCGGCTCAGGTGGCAGAAACACAGTGCGGGCAGGCAGTTAAGTGCAGGCTTTTCCCTGAAGTGCCATTTGCATGAGAGGCCCGTGTGTAGGATTTTTTTTTTAAATTTTAGCCCAGTTAGCCACGAGGAGCCCCTCTTAGTAGATGTCTTCTTTCTCAGAATTCACATATATCCATTATATCTCATTAAATAGAGAAACAATACAACTGAAAAGACAGTGGAGTCACACTTCTAAAATACTGAAATAAAACAGCGTCAACCTAGAATTCTGTTACTCCAATGAAAATATCTTTCAAAAACCAATACAAAATAAAGACTTTTCTAACATAAAAGCTGCCAACAGACCCATATTGCAAGAAATGTTAATAGGAAGTTACTCACAGTGCAGGCAAACAATGCCAAATGGAAATACAGATCTACACAAAGGAGTGAACTGCACCAGAAATGGCAGCAGTGCCCAACACGTGGCCGGGAACTCCAGTGTCCCCTTCCACGAGATGTGCGCGTGCAAATTGTTTTGGTAATAATGCTAAGATGCATCGCCTTTTCATGCTCATTCTCTCACCTTGTGCTGTGGAGTTTTCCAGTGTGATATGGAATGGAGTAAAGGCAGGGGCAGATCTGAGGATCACACTTTCTTCTATGAAGCAGTATGTTCAAGAGATTTGTTAAAAAATGTAAAATAGCGGTACTCCTCTGACAATTTTTTATTTTGAAAATATATTTTTCATAACAACATGTTACCTATGGTAACTGGTCATCACTTTCATTGTTATTTTTAAGTAATTAATAATAACTATTTCTCAATGTTCTGTTTTAAAAATTTCAAATATAGTAAATATTGATTGAAATAATCCACAGAAACAGGAGCTTTTCTCCATGATCTTTAAAACTATTTAAGGAGCCCTGAGACCAAAACGTGTGAGTGCCAGCTGTTCGAAAGCAGCTTAGCGTTTAAAGGCCTTTGACGTAGTTGACTGGAAACTAAGGACGGTTTTGTGACACTAGAGCCATGCAGTTAAAAAAAAAAAGTTGAAGGAAGGGCTTTAGAAATAGAAGCAGACAGACTAGGACTAAAATACCTCCATTTGGAGGTTGTACAGAATGGGGGAGGGGCAAAAGCTTGGAGACAATCATCTCAGGAGTGTAACTGTTTACCTGCTCCCTGTGGACCACTTGGGCCTGGCAAATATAGTTGCCCAGCAACTACAGTGATTAGTTGTTTGAGACACAGACATGATTGCAGAGTATGGCTGCATTTAATAATAACACCATTGAAACGGCATCTGGCACGTAGGGACACTGGCCAGGTTCCTGGCAGTTACCTTTCCGCCATCGTGCATCCATTTTCCTTCAACAGAAGTTGCAGACTTGCAGAGGGAAGGGCGTGCACTTCGGATTCAGGTAGCTCTGGACTCAAAATCCTGCCTAATCCTGCCTTCGTCTAGAAGTTGATGTGCGGGAGCTTAACCCTTTCAAGCTTGCACTGCTGAAGGTGCTTGCCTTGGAAACAGAAGCGTCCTGACTGGCTTTGGCTCCGGCAGTGTGGCTTCTCTCCTTACAGCCTGTGGTTTGAGCCTGATTCTCCAGCTTTTCTGATAAGTCACAGAGCCACTCAGACTTTAACAATAAATTCAGTTCTTCACATAGCAGAAAGTGAGGATTCCAGTTTGCCACATCCTCTTTAACATTTGTTATTGTGCATCTTTTTTTTATTATTATCCATCCCCATGGGTAATGTGTGAAGCAGTATCTCATTGTGGTTTTCATTTGCATTTTCCCTAACGATTAATGATGTTGCTGCAGACTAAATGTCTGTGATCCCCCAAATTCATATGTTGAAGCCCTAAAGTCATGGTATTTTCAGGTGAGATTTTGGAAGTTAACTAGGTCACGAGGGTGGAGCCTCATGATGGGGTTAACATCCTGTTTAGAAGAGGGTATCTTTCTCCCCTACCCCCAATATGAGGATACAATGAGAAGACAGTCATCAGTAAACCAAGAGGGCCTTCTCCCACGACCTGACCATGCTGCCCCCTGATTTTAGACTTCCTGCCTCCAGAGCTATGAAAAGTGATTGCTTGTTGTTTAAGCCATCCAGTCTGTGGTATTCTGTTATAGCAACTCAAACAGACTAAAGCACATGTTAAACATCTTTTGTTGTACTTACTGACCATTTGCATATATTCTTTGCAGAAAAATCTGTCCTTGTCCATTTTTAAATTAAGTTCTTTTTACTGCAGAGTTGTACTGGCAGAATACTTTGAGGTGCACTTTCCACACTGTCTGCAGAGTTCACTGGGGATTAAGATCCATTTGGTCACAGTGGTAACTTGCTTGATAACACATGTTTTATCGGCACCTTCCCACCTGTATAGGTTTGCTAGTGCTTCAGTAACAAAGTCCCACAGACTGGGTGGCTTCAATGACAGAGATCGTTTCATAATTCTGGAGGCTAAAAGTCCAAGATCAAGACATCAGCAATGTTGGTTCCTTCTGAAGGCTGTGAGGAAAATCTCCATTTCCCTAACCTAGCTTCTGATGATTTATTTGAAATCTTTGCTGTTTCTTAGCTGGTAGAAGCACCCACTCAGGTCTCTGCCTCCCCGTTCACATGGTGGTCTACCTGTGTGCATGTGTGGGTCCAAATTTCCTGTTTTGATAAAGACACCCTATTCCATATGACCTTGTTCTAACTTAACTAATTACATGTGCAATATCCTTTTTCTAAATACAGACACGTTATGAAGTACTGGGGGTTAGGAGTTCAACACATGAACTTGCTGGGGAGGGGGGTCGCCATTCAAACTTACAGCATCTTCCTTGTTTTACTTCCCGACTCCCCAGTTAGTGTTTGCTAAGATCCCTGCACAGTAACAACATGCACCAAGTCTTTATCTCAGGTCCTGCTTCCAGGGAACCAAAGCCAAGAGAGACAAAAACAGTTGGGGCCTTACTAGGTTAAAAGGTACCCATCACTCTTAGTGCTCCAATCACCACCTTCCAACAGGGTGGAACTTCCAGTGACATTCACCCTTGCTAAAAGGACTGAGGGCTTAGACTGGAAATGGTAAGTCCTTGGTTCCTTTTCCTAAGAACTCATTGTGACTTGGTAACTCTGGGAGTGGGAGTCTTTGTCCATCAAGTTTTTCCCATTTATTTGGTGATATTTTCAACTCATATCAAATGAGATAGGTAGACTAGAAGGAAAGCTTTTCATCAAAACCATGGAGATTAGGTATGGATGCTGTCTTAAGACAGTCTCGACTTAATTTAATCAGAGTGAATCCCAGGACCTGTGTGGCACCATCAGTCCAGACAGGGCAGGTGGTCTGGAGCTCCTGGCAGTTCTCTGCCCGCATGGAGCCTGACAATGAAGTCAACCTGGAGATGAGCAGACAAGAGAGAGGGAGAGAAGCCAAGTGTTGGGGACATCATTGAAATCCTGGATCAAATTACACCGAAACCTGCCGATCCCTTGACATTTCCGTGTCATATGCCAAAGCATTTCATGTTCTTGTTTGACGTAATCTGAATTGGTTATTGCTATTTAAAAGTGAGTCCAGAGATCTCAGACTGAATCATCCATGAGATACAATACCGGCAGGACGGCTGTGGGGATTCTCCGCCCTCCTCTTCACCACAGCAGGGGTCCTAGAATTACACAAAACCTAACCTCCTGCCTCAACTCTTTTCTGCGTAGAACATTTTGTTAATCAAGTCTCATAATTTGGAAGTTCCTTTTATCTTGCAACCTCAAAAACAAGATTCCCTAATGTTCTAACCAAGGCATTTGGGGACTCTAACATCTTCACAGTGTCTTGCACTTAGTGGATGTTCCATTAAAAATCTCTATGATTTTTTATACTTCTTAGAATCTAGAATTTTAGGACTGGAGGTAATTTTAAATGTGTATCTCATTTTTCAGATAAGGAAACATTTGCACAGACAGGTTCAAGGGCTTTGCAGAGGTCATGCTGCAGCAATGGTAGAGCCAGAGGGATAGAACTCAGGTCTCCCAACTCCCATTCAAGTACTTTTTCTCCCTCAAAGCATCTAGCTCACTACCCAGCACAGAGGAAGTGCCTGATTAATGAAGAAATAATTGATCGCCCACAGAGCCTGCCTCTCCCCTGAGGTCCAAGAGCATCAGCTATGAGACTAAGCCAAAAGCGTAAATGTTTGGAAAGCCTCCCAGCTGCAGGACTCCTGCGCTTAGCTGGCCTGCATGAGCCCCTTAGGGCCTTAGCAGCTCAGGTCTCTGGTCAACTGCATTGTTGTAAGTCAGAGATGACTCCTGTAGGGTTGCTGCCAGCAAAAGCCCACATCCTGGGCACGACTTGGATGAAATCGGTGTTGCCACCAAGCCACTGTCTTTTATTGCTTCTCTGCAGAGCGAGGAGAGTCGAAGGCCTGGGTGTCTTGCTCTGAAATAGTAACTCTCTGTCTTTTCAGGAGGAAAAAAACCACACAATCACCTTTAAGACTTTGGGTGTTCAGATGGAAAACAAGCTGGCCTAGGACATGTCCCGTGTTGAAGGATTTGTTGTTTTTAAGTCACCCACCCCTCTGAGCCATAGGAGATCACAACCCTCCTGATAAAAAGTCTCGACTGAAAACTACAGCAGCCACCTCAGTCACCTGAAGCTCAGGACCAAACTAGACTTCTGTGCCACTTCAAAAGGCTTCCTGCTCAGCTTTTTGGGCCTCTTCTTCTATCCCATTCTTCATTCTAGGGCTAAAACGACAATAATAGTGCAGAAGTGGAGGGACAAAGTGGTCTGATGCTGGCTTAATCACCGAAATTACCTGGAGCCCAACCCCCAAGTCCCTCCTTTTTGTTCAAGGAGTCCCAGTGATGGGTCGAAATGCTCCACAGCGGCCACAGTGGCCTTTCTGTGACTCTCGCAGGCTCCCAGACCCCTCGGGCAGGCTCAAGAACCACCCGCACTCCACACCCACCCAGCTATGCTGCTGTCTCCCTTCCTGCCATAGTTTCTGTTCCTGTCATCGCCTGCTTGCTGTCACATTGTCCTGGCCTAGCTGCCCTTCTGCCTGGCTCCGGCAGTCACTGTTCTGCCCCTTGGAGCCTCCTGCTATTATTGGTTCCATCAGTTGTCACTGACATAATCTGTCATGAAGCATCTCCCTGTCTTCCAGGAACGTGACACTGGGCACCTGGCGGGTCGGACTGGAAGGTGAGCAGCACCGCCAGGGATGCGTGCAACACTACCCCGCACCCAGGGTCCATCCGGGTATCGTGTGGGCGAATTCCGTGCTCAACAGGTACCCCCAGAAGGCTAAGGAGTCATGCTAATGAGCCAGTTATGTGAAGATCTTAATGTCTGGCCCAGCTTCAGCACTACTGGTTAATAATTCATCCATCCACCCATCCATTCATAGTTCAGTAAATATAAATCACTGATCAATATTTTTAAAAATGAGGCAGTTCTAAGAACCGAGGATACAGCTGGTACGAGACAGACCAGGGTTCCAGACCTTCAGAAGCCTATTTTCCAATGAGGCGAAATAGGCAATAAACAAATATACAAACAAGATGATTTCAGAGACTGATAAGTGTTCTTGAATAAATTAAAATGGCCCTGAGAGCAAGGGGAGGGTAGAGCCAGCACTTGGATGAGGCTTAGGGAAGAATTCTCAGGAGGTGACATTTAAACAGATGCCTGACTGAGAAGAAGGGTCCAGTCACACAAAGACAATGGGAGCAGCTCCTGGCAGGGGGCCAGGGGGCGTGCAGTGCCACAGCCCACAGGTAGGGGGAGCTTTGCCTGAGGAATGAGGCCTCCTGAGTGAGGGGCAGCAGGAAGGGCTGTGTGTGCTGGGGGCGGGGGGTGTGGAAGGGAGGAAGTGAGGAGTCAGGTGCTGTTATGGAAAGGCCCCTGTGGCTGCTCCTGGGAGTGGACTGCTGTCAGGAAGCCGTGGCAGGAGAGGGGAGCGTGCTTTGCATTCGATGACGGTGTGGGGACAGGAAAGGAAGCAGGTCCAGAATACACTTTAATGTAGATACAGCAGGATTGCCTTAGGAGCATATTCTAAACAGTTCCCATACAATGTCTTCTATGCCTTGTTTTGTAAGGGCTCCATCCCATTCCTTGCACAGAAAGGAATGAGGCGGAGAGTTTTCAAATGTATTTTTCTAAGGCTGCTGTAAAAAATTACTTCCAATTTAGTGGCTTGAAACAACGTAAATGTATCCTCTTACAGCTCTGGAGGTGCAAGTTTGAAATGGATCTGGGTGAGGAGGGGGCTGAAATCAGGTCAGCAGGGTTCATTTCTGGAAGCTCTGGGGAAGAACGTTTCCTTGCTTCGTCGCCCTGCTTCTAGAGGCTGCTGTCATTCCTCCGTCGTCAGAGCCAGCACCCACATCCCTCCGACGTCTGCTTGTTGTCACATCTTCTCTGGGTCTCCCACCTTCCTCTTTTATTTATACATTTATACAGACCTTGGGAATTACACCGGGCCCACTCGGGTAACCCAAGATAACCTCCCCGCCCTCGGGTCCTTAACTTTCACATGTGCACTGTCCCTTCTGCCGCATACAGCAACGCAGTCACAGGTGGAGGGGACTAGACTGTGGGCATCTTTGAGGGGCCATTATTCTGCCTACCACACTCTCCATAGGTTTTTATTTCCTTGCTGTGTCTTTATGGTCACATGGAATCATTTTGAAAGCTCTGGCATTTTTTCCCATTTGTTGTCCATTCCTTCCTTCTTCCCTTCTTTTGTTCAACAACCATTTTCTGCACATCTGCTGTGAGCCAAGCACTCTGTCAGGCTCTGTGGGGAGACAACTGTGTGTCCAGACTCCACTCTCAGGGATTTGTGGCCCCTTTTCTTGGATGGCTTTGTTACTGGTCCAGTTACAGTGGGCTGGCTGTGGTGCGAGGACACTGAAAATGAGGCAGGTGCTCCCCACGGCAGTCACCACAGTGCCACACTACTGACTTTCTCCTGCCCAGGTCAGTGAAACACAAGCTAAGCCTCACTAGGCTCACCAAAAAAGGAGAGTGCTAACAGTGAAGAGCAGGGGCCAAGACTTGAAGTCGTAGTTTCCGCAGAGTGCGAGACCACTTTCTGAGTGGGCGCAGGCGCTGGGTGGCTGCTCGCACCCACACCGACAGCTCACCGCGCCCCAAGCCACCCTCCCCGACCTCTCTCCCTGCCTCTCCAAGTGCAGCTTTCTGGAAAACACCTGAGCCATTTCTTGGCAAACCTTCATACAAACCAGTCTCAGGAAATGCTTGACAAAACTCTCGGCCCCCAAAGAGTCCTTTCCTCTGAGGGAGAAGTGCTGGTATTTATGGGTGAAATGATACAAAGTCTGCGATTTCCTTCTCAACAAAACTCGTGGAGGAAGTGGGTGGGCATGGATGAAAGAAGCCTGGCCATGAGTTAATAATTGCTGAAGCTGGGAACACAGGGGTTTGTTATATACTGTTCTATTTTTCTGTTGCATAGTTAAATTTTTTTAAAGATTATATAGGAAAAAGGGTCCCACATTTCACCTTATGTCATTGAAAAAACTTAACATTTGAATATATTTTACTGTTTAATAATTGATTAGGTTTTTACAAATAAACAAATGCAGGCATACAAGTATTTGACAAGACAGCCATTTCCTCAGCCACTGGAGTCCCCGTGGGGGAGGGACAGTGCTAGAGGTCTTGCCCACTGCTCACGTGAAACAGTGATGGTACTGTCCTCTGGGAAGGAACACACAAAATTCTGGAACATGATGCTAGTAATGGGATTCAAAGGGCTCAACATTTCACCTGGAAAAAGATAGTTTAACTTGATTAAGAGATAATTGTGGTTCTTTACAACGGAGGTGATGAGCTGGCTTGACCTGTCTCAGAAGTTTCATACATTAGTTTCCAGGCAGTGTGTTAGCGTTAGGGTCCCTGTGGTCATGAAACCGTGGATTTTCAACCTCAGTAAAAACCTGAGAAAAACAACTGTGAAATGGATAGAATATTTTTTTAGATCATCTTCATCTGCTTTTCCAACACTCCTATGAAGCAGTATTATATAATGGAAAGACTACAGACTTGGGAACCAAAAAATTGACTTGACTTCCATCTCAGACACCTGCTGTGTGACTTTGGGCAAGTTATATAAACTCCCTGAATCTCAGTTTCCTCATCTATGAAATGGGCCTACAAATATGTACTTTGCAGGGATGTGGTGAGGATTATGGGTAAGGTAGGTAAAATGCCTCTTTCATCACACTCAATTAATGGTAGCTTATTGTATTTATAATTGCATATTCCTCTTTACTCCACTCCATATCTCCCAATATAGAAACTAGCTCATAGTAAGAATGCAATAAATGTTTGTTGACTGACATTAAACCTTGAGATGATAGAGTTAGTGGGAAGAAGTATTAAGATTATACCAAAATCCTCCTCTCTGTGGGTCACTCATTCTCATGAGAGCTCCTCTAGTTAGTTACTCAGGCCAAAAAAAAAAAAAAAAAGACCCATTTGTGACATCACCTTCCTCTTCCTCCTCACATCTAATCAATCACCATATTCCGAGTTCTCAGTTTTCACTAGAATCTATTCACTTCCCTCAAATCCTACGGCTACCCCTTAGTTCAAGACTACCCACTGTTTTATTTGGTCTATAGCAAAGTTAGGTCTCCTCACATCTGTTCTTACTCTTCTGCAATCCTTTCTCTTCGTTGTAGCCAGAGGGATTTTTTTCTTTTTCCTTTTTTTTTTAATTTATGGAAAAATTTAAATAGTCACAAAAACAAAGAGTATAATAAGCTTCCATGTACCGTCCTGCAGCTTCAACGGTGATCAGTGATTGGCCAGTTTTGTTTTGTATATACCCCACCCACTTTTTCCTATATTCTCAGATTATGTGAAGCAAATTCCAGAAGTCACATATTTTTGGGAGCTAATTTCATGAATTCAGAATAAAATTCTAAGATTTTTGTTTGTTTGTTTGTTTGGAGAGAGGGGAAGGGAGAAAGAAAGAGAGGGAGAGAAACATCAGTCAGTTGCCTCTCCTGTGCACCCCTAACCTGGGGGCCGAACCTGCAACTCCGGCAGGGACTGGGACCAGTGATCCTTGGGTAAGTGGGACAGCGCCCAACCCACTGAGCCACACTAGTCGGGACCAGAATAAAATTCTAATCCTTCACAAGGCTTGTCGTGATCTAACCCCTGTTGACTTCTCCAACTACAGATCACAACTGGCTATGATTCAGCTGTGATCAGCTCATAGCCAGTCTGTTTCGCTGATATTGCCTTCAACTTTTCCCCCTTGTGCTTTGTTCTGAAGCACATAAATTGGGATGTTTTGAATGCCATGTTCTGTACAGAATCAATAGAATAAATAAACATAACTTGGTTAGCAAGATACTTAGGAAAACAGAAACAGGAGAAAGGAAGAGGCCGTGTGGTTTTGACCTCAGAAAAGGCGGCGGCTGGATGGCTTATTGGCTACATTTTGCAAAGGCAAATAATAACACACCCGGGGTGGAAAATTTTGGCTGCAGACAAGGGTGTGTCTACCCGTCACGTGTCTTGAGCATACACTCTCACCTTCTGTTCCCCAACTGTCCTGTCACCACCGGTGTATTTAAATCACTTGTTCGAGGATCACTGCTGTCCCCACCAACAGCCCCCACTCCCAGCCCCTGTCTTGCCTGAGTCATTGCTGCATGAAAAAAACCCTAATTTTTGCAAAACCCTAATTTTGATCTGCAATCAAAATATAATGTGAGCCCTGGCTGGGTAGCTCAGTTGGTTGTAGCATCATCCAGATATGCTAAGGTGGTGGGTTCGATCTCCGTCCGGGGCATAGACAAGAAGCAACCAGTGAATGCATAAATAAGTGGGACAATAAATCAACACCTGTCTCCCTCTCACTCTCTCCCTCCCTCCCTCCTTTCCTCACTCTCCCTCTTCTCTCTCTAAAAATCAATAAATAAATCTTTATCCTCTTAGAGTTCACATTCTGGGGCGGAAGGGTGGAGGGAAAACATACAGTAACAAAGGTAAACACTTAAGGGACAACAATATGTTGGGGATAAAACGTGTTAAGGGGAAAGGAGAAGGCATAGAAGGGGACCAGGAGGTACCAGGCACTCTGTAATTTGAGATCAGTGGTCAGGGAGAACTCTTCTGTGAGTCAAGACCAGGAGGAAGTGAAGGACTAAGTCATGTGGTATTTGGAATAAGAGAGTTCAAAAACAAGGAGACAAGTGCAAAGGTCCCAAGGCAGTCGCCAACAGGCACATTACAATAGCAAGGAAGCTAGTGTGGCTGGAGCAGAGAGCGGATGGAGTGTGGAAAGAAATGGTTCTGGGAGGCAATGGCAATGGGGGCAGACTTTGCAGCTTTCTAAGCCAGGTTTTCACTCTGAACGAGAGGGAAGTCAGAAAGTTTTGAGCAGAGAGAGATATTTGTCCCACATTTTAACATGACTCTTCCAGCTGCTGTGTTGCAGACGGGTTGAAGGAGAGTTAGGGCAATACAGGGAGCCAATTAAAAGTCCATTCCAATAACCCAGGCAAAAGATGGATGATGGCTTGGACCCGGGGCAGGAAGCAGTGGACCAGGGACAAGTGGCCCGTTTATATGAATGGACAAAACTGTGGGGACAAAGATGTTCAAAGCAACATTGTTTGTAGTTGAGAAACTAGAAATAACCTAAATGTCCATTTAGAGAAGGAAAGTTAAATAAATTTTGGCACTTCTTTTTTTAACTTAAAAACTTCTGTAGTGATTGAAAATATGTATTTTTTATGCTAAAAATCTTTTTTCTTTTTTAAATATATTTTATCGATTATGCTATTACAGTTGTCCCATTGTCCCCCCTTATTCCCCTCTGCCCTGCACATCCCCTCCCACCCACATTCCCTCTCTTTAGTTTATGTCCATGGGTCATACATATAAGTTCTTTGGCTTCTACATTTTCTATACTATTCTTAAAATCCTCCTATCTATTTTCTGTCTACCATTTATGCTACTTAATTCTGTGTGCCTTTTCCCCCTCACCCCTTCCCACCCCCCTGTTGATAACCCTCCCTGTGCTCTCCATTTCTGTGGTTCTGTCCTGTTCTAATTCTTTGCTTAGTTTGCTTTTGTTTTTGTTTTAGGTATGGTTGTTATTAACTGTGAGTTTCCTGTCATTTTACTATTCATATTTTTTATCTTCTTTTTCTTAGATAAATCCCTTTAGCATTTTGTATAATAAAGGCTTGGTGATGATGAACTCCTTTAACTTGATCTTATCTGAGAAGCACTTTATCTGCCCTTCCATTCTAAATGAAAGCTTTGCTAGATAATCCTGGATGTACATCCTTGCCTTTCATGACTTCAAATATTTCCTTCCAGCCCCTTTTTGCCTGCAAGGTTATTTTGAGAAATCAGCTAATAGTCTTATGGGAACTCCTTTGTAGGTAATTGTCTCCTTTTCTCTTGCTGCTTCTAAGATTCTCTCCTTATCTTTAATCTTGGGTAATGTAATTATGATGTGCCTTGGTGTATTCCTCCTTCGGTTTAACTTCTTTGGGACTCTCTGAGCTTCCTGGATTTCCTGGAAGTCTATTTCCTTTGCCGGATTGGGGAAGTCCTCTTTCATTATTTGTTCAAATAGGTGCAATTTCTTGCTTTTCCTCTTCTCCTTCTGGTACCCCTACAATTCAGATGTTGGAACATTTAAAGATGTCCTGGAGGTTCCTAAGCCTCTACTTATTTCTTTGAATTCTTGTTTTTCATACTTTTCTGGTTGAATGTTTCTTTCTTCCCTCTGGTCCACACCATTGATTTGAGTCCCAGTTTTTTTTCCCATCTCTACTGGTTCCCTGTACAATTTCCTTTATTTTAGTTAGCATAGCCTTCATTTTTCCATCTAATTTGTGACCAAATTCAACCAATTCTGTGAGCATACTGATCACCAGTGTTTTGAACTGTGCATCTGATAGGTTGGCTATTTCTTTGTGGCTTAGTTGTATTTTTTCTGGAGATTTGATCTGTTGTTTCATTTAGGCCATTTTTTCCCCTCAGCGGGCCTGTTACTTAGTGAGGGGTGGAGCCTTAGGTGTTCACAAGGGCGGGGCAATCACGTGGCTGGGTTGTGACGCTATATGTGGGGGGAGGGGTCGGAAAGGGAACAATGGCCCTTGCTCTGCTCTCAGCCAGATTTCAGTCACTTCTCCTGCTACCCACAATCAAATTGAGCCCTTCCGGTGCAGATTCCCCAGTAGGTGGGCTTGTGTATGTTCTAGGACTCTGTGGGTCTCTCCAATGAACTTTCCTCTGAGGCTGGGAGTTCCTCGCACTGCTGCCTCAGCACCCACCGGTGTTTTCAATTGGTGTTTTAAGGCTTCATTCCCTTGCACTGGGGCCCCGGGTTGGGTGGTCTGTCTCGCTCCCCAGCTGTTCCTCCCGGTTTATCTGTGTACGAATGTGGGACCTCCCACTCCACCAGCCGCCGCCTCGCCAGGTCCACCAACTGCAGCCTTGCCAAGAGTCCTCTCTGCCCCACAGCCTGACTCTGCCCTTCCTACCGCTCCGGATGAGTATTTCTTCTTTAATTCCTTGGTTGTCGGGCTTCCATATAGTTTGTTTTTCTGTCAGTTCTGGTTGTTTTTTTGTTTCTCAATTGTTGTTGTCCTTCTTTTGGTTGCAAGAGGAGGCATAGTGTGTCTACCTACACCTCCATTTGGACCGAAGTCCTAAAAATCTTAGAGAACTCCAAAGATTTCACCAAGAAACTACTAGACCTAAAAAATGAAGCAAAGCAGGAGAATACAAAATTAATATCCAGAAATCAGTTGTATTTTTATGTGCCAATAATGAGCTAACAGAAAGGGAAATTAAGAAAACAATCCTATTCACATTGTTTCAAAAAGAATAAAATACCTAGGAATAAATCTATCTAAGGCTGTAAAATATCTGTACTCAGAAAATTATAAGACACTGAAGAAAGAAATTGAAGAAGATACATGTAAGTGGATGCACATACCGTGTTCATGGATAGGAAGAATTACTATCATTAAAATGTCCATACTACCCAAGGCAATCTATAGATTCAATGCAATTCCTATCAAGACTTCAATGACATATTTCACAGAACTAGAACAAATATTTCCAAAATTTACGTGGAACCACAAAAGGATTTGCACAGCAACAGTGATCCTCAGAAAGAACAAAGTTGGGGGAATCACGCTACCTGATATCAAACTGTACTATAAGGCCGTAGTAACCAAGACAGCCTGATACTTACATAACAACAGACACATAGATCAATGGAACAGAATAGAGAGCCCAGAAATCAACCCACACCCTTATAGTCCATTAATATTCAACAAAGGAAGCAAGCACATACAATGGGCTAAAGATAGTTTATTCAATAAATGGTGTTGGGAAAACTGGACAGATACATGAAGACAAATGAAACACTCTTCTTATACCACATACAAGAATAAATTAAAAATAGATCAAAGACTTAAATGTTAGACCTGAAACCATAAAAATCCTAGAATAAAACATAGGCAGCAAAATCTTGGACATTGCTTGCAGCAATTTTTATTGGATATTTCCCCAAGCAAGGGAAACAAAAGAAAACAAAGTGGGACGACATCAAACTCAAAAGTTTTTGCACAGCAAAGGAAATCATCAACAAAATAAAAGTAAAACCCACAGTATGGGAGAACATATTCACTGATTCATCCAATACGGCTTTAATATTCAAATTCTACAAAAAAACTTACAAAACACAACACCAAAAATACAAACAACCCAATTTAAAAATGAGCAAAGGACCTGAAGAGTCACTGCACCAAAAAGGACATACAGACGGCCAATAGACATATGAAAAGATGATCAGCGTCACTAATCATCAGAGAATGCAAATTAAAACCACAATGAGATACCATCCCACACCTGTCAGAATGGCCATCATCAATTAATCAACAAATGAGTACTGGCAAAGGGTGTGGAGAAAGTGGAACCCTTTTGCACTGTTGGTGGGATTGCAGACTGCTGCAGCCACTGTGGAAAGCAGAATGGAGATACCTCAAAAAATTAAAAATGGATCTGCCTTTTGACTCAGCAATCCTGCTTCTGAGAATATATCCAAAGAAACTCAAAACACTAATTTGAAAGAACATAAGCACCCCTATGTTCATTGCGGCGTTATTTACAATCACCAAGATATGGAAGCAGCCCAAGTGTCCGTTAGTAGATGAGTGGATAAAACAACTGTGGGACATTTACACAACAGAATACGACTCAGCCATAAAAAAGAAGAAAATTTTACCCTTTGTGACAGAATGGATGGACCTGGAGAATATCTTTGCTAAGTGAAATAAGCCAGCCAGAGAAAGACAGGTACCATATGATTTCACTTATATGTGGAATCTAATGAACAAAACAAACTACCAAGGAAAATGGGAACAGACTCATAAATGGAGAACCGGATGATGGCTGGGGGGAGGTGAGTGGGTGGAGAGGTAGAGCAAAAAGGAAAAAGGAGTCAAGGGCATGGATAACAGTGTGGTGATTGCTAGAGGAAAGGGCAGTATAAGAGGACTGAGTGATAATGGAAAAAAATACACTAAAGATTCGATTTTAAAAATCTAAGTAAATAACATTAAATTTTAATGCCATACAATTTCAGCATAGAGGGATATGTTTCAGTTTCAGCAAAAGCATGTTTTTGGACCATTAAGACATCTTGTTTGGTTAAAAATACAAGCCTAGAAGCATTGAAATTAGAGTTTCTTATTTAAACAGAGTCAAACAGAAATATGTCCCTGTACCTGTTAAACTAGTTTGTCAGTAATTCATGACCGGTCACCCCAAAGCATTTTTCAGTAGAGCAGATATAATCTAGGAATGAGGAAACAAGACGGTAGGCGAGTGGTGGTTTTCAGTGAAACTTTAAGATTGCCTTAGATGCTGTTACAAAGCATCTAAGATGTGAATAGGGGGAAAGATTTGTCTAAGGGGTGGAACTGGGAAGTGGATGTGTGGTTCTGAACCCACGTATTGGCCAGGTATCCATTTGGTGGAGGCCATAAATCGTTAGATGAGAATTATTTCTGTGATCATTTATCAATCACTCACCATATACTAGGCACTGTGTCTTGTGTTTTTATGACAACCTTTAAATTTTACAATACAGCATCTAATTTCACAAATTTCCACAAGGTCATTACCTTAAAAATTGAAAGTGCCAAATCCCTTTCTTGGATTGCCTCATGCAAAATGCACACTTTTTCTGCTATACACTCTGTATTATTGAAAGCTGGCTAGATGATTTTTGAGGCTTTTCTTTGGAAACAATAGTGTACCCATTCGGATGACATTCAATTGCTTGTAACAAACCCTAACCAAGTGTGCTTTCAACGAGGAAGGGGGTTATTTTTCTCATGCAGTAAAGTCTAAAGTTAGGCATTTTTTGGTAGATGCTGCTCCCCCTTTTCTCTGTAGTGTTGCATTGTGGTCATAAAAGGGCTACTCCCCTCCAGCTTCACAGCAACCTCACTGCCAGAACAGATGGTGACGTCTGCATCAGGAAAGCAAAAACTTTCTCAGGACCTTCTGGGCAACTTCCTGCTAAATCTCACTGGCCAGAATTAAGTCACGTGACTGCCCTACACGTACCTCTGGGAAGGCCAAGCATTTAGTGTGGCATGCAGTCTTCCTGAACAAAATCTGAGTTCTCCTAGAAAGGAAGAATGGGAGGTGGCTATTGAGGCAGCAGTGAGTAATATCTGTGCCGTGAAGAGTATCTGACAGATGGAGTATGTTGGGGGAGGCACAGCTGCCTCAGAAGTGCTTCTGGATTAAGTGGTTTCTAGGGACTTTGGGCACCACTGCCGGAAAATTTTGCTGCAGGAGAGGAAAATGTAGTTGTTCTATGTAGCTCTGGGCTCAGCTTCTACCCTATTATTATGGAGGGAGAGAATGGATATTGGGAAACAACCAGGGGTTCTGCCACAGTTCCTCCACCAGCCCCTGAGACAGGGCTCCCCTTGGGAAGGAGCCTGGTGTGCACAGCCATATCCTTTTCTAGATGGGAAGGGTGTAAGAGCAGTTGGTGACACGGGCTTTGGGAATGGAGAGAGAGAAGTGGGCATTTGGGGATACTGGGGCATGCCGGGAAGACTCGAAGACAAATTCAGCCTTCTGGGTTGGCTCGGAAAGCAGCATTATGGGTGCAGGCTGGCTTTTCAGAGACACCTCCTCCCAGCCCTGTCACTAACAAGGCACCTCACCTGTCTAGTCTCCCTTTTCCTCTTCTGTAAGGGGAGTAATAACCCTACCTTGTAGGTTGGGTGTGAGCCTAGGTTGAAGTGATGGATGCCCAGCTCCTGTATCATACTAGAGGTTCCATAGATGGCAGCTGTTTTTTTAATCCTCACCCAAGGATGTGCTTATTAATTTTAGAGAGAGAGGAAAGCCAGGGGGTGGGGGTGGGGAGTGAAACATCAGTGTGAAAGAGAAACTTTAGTTGATTGCCTCTTATATGCGCCAGACTGGGGAATCAAACACACAACTTAGGTATGTGCCTTGACCTAGAATCAAACCCGCTAACTTTTGGTGAACCAGACTCTGCTCCAACCACATGAGCCACCCACTCAGGATGGCAGCTGTTATTTTTGATAGGAGCATGATCTAGCCCCTATGCCTCCCGTTCTAATGCAGCTTACATCCTCTCTTCAGCTATACACACTCACTTGCCATTCTGCTGTCAGAACATGCATTCTCTACCCAGCTTTCTGCCTCTGGCTTTGTCCACAGTGGACTCTTGGCAGAAGCCCTTCCCATCCTGGGGAATCCTGTAGTCCTTCATGCCTCAGCTCACCTCTCCCCTTCTCCAGGAATTCCTGTCCAGCCTCTCCAAGTTGGGTCAGTCCCTTCCTCAGTTGCACTAGCAGCCCACACTTCTACTGCAGTTCTTACTGCACCCTCTGGCAGGCCTTCACTAAGTTCCTGGCAAAGCCAGTCCAGGCCCTCAGGGTGGTTAAGAAAGACCCAGACCACTACCCTTGTTCAAAGCTCTATAAGAAAAAGAGAAGGAGGAAATTGTACCCTATTTTAAATGCTTAAATGGCAAGTCCTAATGTGACTGAGCAAATTGGGGCTCATCCACATAGTGCCTTGATGCATGACCCAACAATTAGTGTTGAAAGAAACAGGTTTTTTGTTTAAGGATTCCAACCTCAGGGTAGTGGGTGCTGAGAGCATACCTGCTCAGAGCCCTGTTCTCCATGAAACCTAGCACTTCCCTTGCTTCCCACCAGGCTGCAAGCCAGAACCATGCCCAGAAGTTCCCCAAATCCTTATCTGTTCTTAAGCCAGCTGCACAAACAGGTCTCCATCCCCTCTGGAAGGTGCTCTTATGGGTTTCAGAGTCACCATCCTCTTGCAGTAGCTCTCTCTTTCAGGATCTGGGGTATGTTGTTCTCAGCTTCCATGTTAATGGTTCAGGAAAACATGTGCCATGTTACACTGGATCATGGTCCAGGGAGGCACATGTCCCCAGAGAGTGGCTTCTCTGTACATACTTCAGAGAAGCTGAAGGCTGTAGTTCAGCATTCCCAGTCACAGTTCTGCTCCAAGCATTTCCATGAATCCGTGCTTTGTTAGGCAGATCCCCACACAGCTCCATCATCTCTCTCCTCACAGCCTTCCCTCCTGTGTGGCTTGTTCCCCTCTCTTTCAGCCCTCACGGTGGAAATCCTCCACACCAGACCTCATGACCTCCTTCCTTAATAACCCAGGCCACATGGTGGTAAAACCCCTTCCCTTTCAGCCTGTCCTTATTTTAAATACTCAGCCTGCAACTTCCTACATGACCTCATATCCAGCCCTTCCTATGATGTGCTACTTTTGCCAGTTCCCCCGTATATTTTACCTTCTTTCAGCTGCCATCTTTAGTTAGCGCAAGAGTTCCCCATGACACACAGACATCTGGGGTGGGCATCTGCCTCCCCTGGCTATGTCACAGTCACTAGATGCTCTCAAAGTCATGTACACCTTTGCCCAGGGCAACAGCACAGCTATTAACTTGCCATGATTCTGCAAAGTATCTTAACTGCCTTATCATCCACTTCTCCCTGACCCCCAATCCAGGTTTGTGGGGAATATGCTCTTGTTTTCAGGGACCCTCGTTCTGTACCCCATTACACTGGATGCTCAACAAACATTTGTTAAATGGCAAATTAGCACTGTTGATGCAAAAAAGCATCAACCAATGCAGTGTCAGTGTGCTTTGTATAAATGCTATTTCCAGATTTTTATTTTAAAATTGGGATTCTTAGAGCACTACAGACGTTTGCTTAGTGGCATACACATTTCAACTTCTATCACCCTGTTCATACACACTCCCATCTGGAGACCACTGCCAATGACCACCCTGCCCATCCAGCTGGTGAGATGGGAGCAAATTGGGCTGAGGCCTCAAGGCCTGGCACAAGGAAGTGGGTCTCACTGAGTCCCAGGGAGCCTCTGCTTCTGACATCCTCCACCCCGCACCCTGGGGGTGTCCCTTCTTGCAGAGAGCAGGACCAAAAAATTGGCCTTTGGTCCAGTCAAGATAAGCTCAAAGCAGGGGTCCCCAACTTCCAGGCTAGGGACCAGTACCAGTCTGGGCCTGTTAGGAACCTTGCTACACAGCATGAGTTGAGTTTAAAGGTGATATGCTTGAATCATCTCAAAATCAACACCCCCAACCCATCCATGAACAATTGTCTTCCACAAACTGGTCCCTGGGTCCAAAAAGGTTGCAGACCCGCGCTGGGCTCAACTATGTAAAACAAAATGGCAACACTCATGTCAACCAAGATGGCTGCCAATCAGCTGTAACACCTCTGATTCGGGAAGGAAACTGCCAAGCCTCTTCAGGCACCCTGCGAAATGCCTGCCAGGGTGCACACCCCAGATATGGGCACATACATGTATTTGCAGAGAGGGGACACCTACTAATAGAGCTCCACTGCTCCCATGGGACTAAGACACGCCCCTCCCCCTTGCTGACCGTCTACAGGACCTGGGACTGAGACTCTGGGGGTCGGATTCATTAACCCCCGCATTGCTCAGTGTGTGTCAACTGTGTGTAATATTACAGAGGATAGGCTATTAATGTTATGTTGATGTTGTTTCTCGTGTGAGCCTGCTTTTAATAAAAGCTGAGATTGAGCAACACCTCTCGCCTAAATTCCTTGCCCCTGCCCAGCACAGACTGAGCCAGGCGACCTACTTCCAGCGGGAAGCGCGAGCCTCCTCCAAAGGTCCGCCCTACAGGGCTCCTATTGAGGGTGCTTCCCGACGCTTCTGCCAGCCCCAACCCCAGTTCCTCTCCCACGGTCTGCCGTGATGCTTTCGTGGGTTCTCGCCGCCCCGCCAGCAGGCGGCGCCCTCCCGCAGATCTCCCTCCGGGGTCGGGGCGTGCGCGCTAAAACCCTGCGGAGCCCCTGCCCGCACTTCCTGGTCGGAGGGGCAGGGCGGCTGCAGGGGTCACCTCGGCCCGCCCGACTCCCCCCACCTCCGTGGTCACCTGGGGCGGAGCGCTGCAGGTGCCGAGGTGGTGGACTCCTCTCGTGTCTGGTAGGACACCCGGCGCCAGGGACACGGAAGACGCGGGTGAGTGTGAAGGGCTGGCGCCGTCTGCTCCCCAGACAGGGGTGAGGGTGGTCCACGGCACCCGCGCCACTTGCAGCTCCCCAGATGGGCGCTGGCGGGGCAGGACAGAAATTTCCCTTCCAGGGATTCAGAGGCTGGGTTTCTCTACGACTTGAGAGGTCTTGGTGTAGGGCGGGGCCCGTGGTAGAAAGCCACCGACGTCCAAGCCGGACCGATTAGGCTTGGGGTTTTCGCTAGCCTGGGCGCCTGGCGCTGTAATGGGTTTGGGGCACCTGGGAGACCGCTAATGAACTTGGTGGCCTGGGTCAGGCATATATTCGCATCCTGTTTCCAAGGGAGATAGCTTCGAAGCATTGTAAAAACAGGTGAGGTTATAGAAGTAGGTTTATGTAATTTTTACTCTCCTTCCTGGCACACAGATGGGTGGGATGTCGTCGACAGTTACGTACACACGCCCACGTGTGTGTTAGAGTGAACTTTGCACCTTTCTCCTGGCCTTTGGGAGTTGGGGGCGGGGCTTCCGCAAGCTCGCGGCTAGGGGATTAAAACCCCTGGGCGTCGCAGGGCTGTTTGTCTTCGGCGGTAGTGGCGTCCCCGTTGGTACCTCTTCGAACAACTCGGACTGGTTCATAATTCTGTCTGGGTAACCTGGGACCACCCTCCGGAAGTTGTTGGCTGAAGCTCCTTTTCTCACCTGGCCAAGGAGCCTGGTAGGTGGCGGCAGGACCCGCCGGGTCCCTGCATTCCGGAGGTGACCCTGAGGACCCGGTCTGCACAGGAAAGGTCCAGTTGGGAGGAAACGCACTCTCTTCGCCCTACTCTGTGCACATGACTCGGGTAAGGGGCTGAAATCCCAGAAATAAACCCACGCAGATCAGAATCGCAAAGGACGAGTGAATGAGTGTTTGACCCTCAGTTACTAATTGCTTCAGGTCAAACCATTTCGCTCATGCTTTTCCAGATTTTTTTAAAACTTCTTTAATTATAAAAATGGCTGATACAGAGGTTATTAAGAGTTGCTGGTGGGGATGAGCCTGGGTCTATGAAAATCACAGGGATGAGGAAACCTGTAGTTTAAAAAACTAAGAGACATAGCACCGCAGTGCAATGCCATGTGTGAACCTTGCTTGGATTTTGACTTGATACCCACCGAAAAAGTTTGTAAAGAAATTGAGTCAATAAAGGAAATTTGTACTGGTTATTTTGTAGCATTAAGAGATTCGTTTTCTTTAGTTTAGGTAATGGTATAATTATGTGCTTTTAAAAAAATATCCTTGTCTGCCCTGGCTTGTGTAGCTCAGTGGACTGAGCTCGGGCCTGCAAACTAAGGGATCGCAGTTCCGTTTCCAGCCAGGACACATGCCTGGGCTGCAGGCCAGTCCCCCCGCAGGGGGGGTAATATCATACATTGATACTTCTCTCCTTCTCTCCTTCTTTTCCCCTCTAAAGATAAATGAATAAAATATTTTTTAAAATTCTTGTCTTTTAGAAATATTGAAATTGAAGCATAAATTGAGGATTTGTTTCAAAATCCAATTTTGAGAAGCATTGTCAGTGGGGAAGTGAGGGGGGACGAGATGAAAGACTGGGTGAAGGTATGGGGTATGGAATTTCTTAAACTGTTCTCTCTACTTTTGTATGGTGGGTGTTTTTCTTTAAGAGTATCACCACCACCCCCAGCTGTGAAGCTTTTTTTTTTTTTTTCCATAAAGTAGGTTTGGAAGTTAACTGCGAATGTTCCACAGACCTTCATAAATTGGGTGCAAAGTCTGCCTCTCTAGACTCATAGAAAGTCTTTTTCTCTCTCCTGGGGTGCTGCTTTATTTGGCTCAGAAGGGACAGGGTGTGTTTGCTGATGTGACAGAGCCCAGCGGATCAGGTTGATACAGGTGGATGCTGGGTCAGCTTTTTTATACAAAGGGTATTAGCTGGCCTTGGGGTGAGTTGTCGGCAGAGGGACAGGTTGGGAAAATGTTTTAGCAGTTTTTCTGAACTGCCCAAAGCCTTTCCAAGTTATGCACATCAAAAAACAGCTCAGAGCAGTGAACACAGTCATATACATTTAGAATTTGTGTACACTTGTGGAAGCACAGTATACATCAATTAAAAGTACATTATAAATCAAATCACAAGGCGAGTTGATCTTATTACCTGAAAGAGATCTTATCTGTGTGTTATTTTTTTATGTCCTTACCTTGTTTGTTTCAGAAATCACGATGGGTAAATACTTTGCAAAGAACTGACTCCTAAAATATTCTTCGTTATTCTTTTCCTTTCCGAGAACCATGCTTGCAAGGAGGGGGATGTGGGCAGCATTCATCCCACTTTGTTTCCCCACCTCTGGGTTTATCATACGATTCCTCCTCATTCTGTTATTAGTAATGTGGAAAAGTGATGATTGTTTGAGGAAGATATTAAAGTTCAGTAGAGGGAGGAAGGGGCGACATACTCCTCAAAGATAGACCTGCATTTCTCAGATCTGATTTTAATGCCTCTTTCTTTTAAGAGAAAACAAGGCAAGTAATTGCCGTTTCTGATAGTTGAAAGTTGAAATTAGACGACCCCCCTCAGCCTGGACCTTGCCTAGTGCAGCCTTACTAGCGTACAGTGAAAGAAGCTGTAAGGATGCTTCAAGGATTCAGGTGGGGGAGTGCCGAAGCATGCCCCGGTCTCCTCACAGTGGGTGGGAGAATGAGAGAACTAACAGGTCTCCTTGCAGTTGGAAAATATCGTAGTGAGGTTATGACGAAAGTGAAATTGGCTCGAGGTTTAGTTTTCTCTGTGTGACAGAAAGACGCAGCTGTTATGTGACTTTGTTTTCTGCCTCAGTTCTCAAAAACAAGACCATGGAGAGGGAAAAGAAACTTTCCTGGCAGTGACCTGGTAATGTTTTCCATCCTCTGTTTGAGGACGGTGGGCTTGGACTCTGGAGAGTACATTGCTAATAACCATTTTAAGGAATTACCACAATGAGACACTATCGTCTTTCTGCATCATGTTATTTACAGGTATACACACACCAGAAAAGCAAATTACTGCTTTGTTGGTATATAGTGGGAAGAAATGGGAAGAAAGGGTGTTGGCAATCAAGTCAATAACTTTTAATACATAGTCCCTCTGCTTTCATCTACATCTCTGTGTCCCATCCTGTGAGGTGGAGCAGCAGTGCTGGAGGCTTGTTCTAGTTTTTAACAGAAGAGAACATTGAAATGTAAAGATGCTAAGTAAGCCTTGCCAAGTCGTTTCTTTAGTGATATTGGGGAAGGACATTTATCGTTTGTTGAGAGTTCATGGTAGTCTTCACATAGGCACATGTTTTGAATTCTCACAAATGTCTCATAGTTGGTTATTATCAGCCCATTTTGCAGATGGAATTGCAGCTAAGAGAGGCTAATAGTTGACTTGAGGTCTTGCAGCTAGTGGAAGTGGAGCCAGGATTTAAATTCAAATCTGTGGGGTCTTAGAGTTTTCAGCCACACTACCCTTGGCAGACAGTGGAGCTGCACACCCAAGAGTTGGTTAATCTAGGCAAGCTATCTTTTTACCACGTTCGACTGCCCTGGCTACAAACTATGTTCATGGGCCACGGCTACCTAACTGAGATGCTTTATCAGGCCAGCACAGCATTAAAAAGGAAAGTAAACCAACACTGAAATTCAGGAGATTTCAAATAGTCAAGAATTCCCGAAGGCCCTCCAGGTCTCCACCACTCCCTCAGGCAGGGACAATCACATTTAAACTTGTTTCTCTTCGAGTAACAGGGCTTTCTACAGGTGTGTCCATCCAAAATGGAATAACAAAAGTTAGATCGAGAGGCTCTTGTCTCAAGAAAAATGGGAAAGAGCATATTCCTTTGAGGGAATGAGGACCCCTTTGTTTACTGTGCATAGCTTCCATGTCAGAAAAATACAAGGCATGTCCTCGTTTTTCTCATCCCCTGTTAGCTTTATTCACCACTTCCTTTACTCTAGAGTTCACTACCTGTGCAGCACAACACAAATGGAGTATGTGTAGAGGCAAGCCGCAGTTGAGCGAAGGAATGCCTCCAAAATCCCAGACCTCGTACTTTTTGTGTGGGAAGAGGGGTCTCCAAGGTGTCCTGTGGGCATGGGGCACCAAGAAGCCCTCTTCATCAAGCAGCCTTGTGGCATCCAGCCTGTGGGCTCCGGATGGCTCCTGAGCTTGTGTGTTGGCTCTCTGTAGCTGCTCCGAGGGCTCCCGGGACGTGGGAAGGTCCTCCTCACTGTCCCTTCTCTGCCTGCCCCCCTCCAGCTACAGACAGATCTGCACGCACACTGCTTCGGCACAGCCCTGTGTGAGAGCTCTGCAGGAGTGAGGAGCCGATGGGCTGCTCGTCAAGTCTTTGGAAACCTTCTGTGGTGTAAGCCCAAGGGCGGCCTAATTTCCTCATCTTGAAACTTGCAGTTAAGAGTCATGGGACAGATTTTTTCATAACAGTCTGCATCTGGAATTTCATGACAGTCAGTGCTTCTTTTTTACATATCTTTGCTTCCTTTCCCTGAATCTGAGTGCTCACAGCTGGCAGTGGGGCAGAAAAGGGAAGAGGAAATAGCATAAATGGAACCTCGTGGAGTGGTTTTGAAGAAATGTTACGTGCTGCTGTGAGGAACTGGTCCTCAGAAGTGCTTTTCTAGGTATTCAGAGTACATTGTGGGGAAGGAGGACATTTCCTCTGCTCTTCAGGGTTCTTCCCGCTGTTCTAGTAATCAAGTCTACATGAGACAGATTACCAGGAGGAAAATAGCCACATTTAATGACATGCATACATATGGGAACCTTACATACGTGAGGAGTTCAGACAGAACGGGGAACTGAGGCATGTATGGCGTCCTTAGCCAAGAAGGAGGTCAGGCACTTTGGGGCTTGAGCGGGGGGAAGAAGGGCTATTCATTTGCAGGATGACCAGAACAGGTGTTTAGTAATTGGAAGTTTGCCCTGCCCTGTAGATGGGTCATAAAAAGTGATTTCTGGTAGTAACTCTTACTATGGTCAAGGTCCCCAATTTAAAATCTTGAAGGGAGCAGTGAAAGGATCTCAGTGGCCTTCAGCTCAGAAGAATTCACGTGCCAAAGTAGCACATCTTGGGATGGCTGGTACTGAATCCCTTCCTATATGCCAGTGTGGTAAGAAAACTAGAACAAAGGAGGGCTGCCCCTCCAATGCCTGTTTGGTTGAAGGAAGGGCGTGGAGAGTCTAGGTGTTTGGTAAATGCCCAGTCACTGGTTGGTTGGAGCCTCTCAAGGAGAACTCTGGGATTCACGTGCGTGGCTGCATGTTCCCTCAGGTAGGTGGCCAGTAACTCCCTGGTCAAAGAGGCGGGTGGTGAGGAAAAGTGGGCCGTTGCCTGCCCGGGCAAGCGCAGTTGAGGAAGCAATCTTGAGTGTGGACTCCAACCAAGTCGCTGGGTTTACCTCTGGTTCTTTCACCTATGTGACCTTGACTGGTTTTTAAACCTCTCTGAGCCTGAGTTTTCTCTGGTGTGAAATAGAAGTAGTAATAAATAGTACCTACCACATGCAGCTGTGAGGACTAATGGTGCTTCAGTGCCTGGCTGGCGTGGAAGGATTTGCTGTTGGTTAGCTATTTCTGTTGCTGTTAGAGCCCTCCCTCCTTCACTTTTGCCTTCATTTTGGGGGACTCCCCCCACTGCCGGTAATTTTAGAAGGAAAACTACGGGGTAGAAATCCTGTCCAGCTCCGAGAGTGAGCCATGGGCCGCCCTTCTGAGCTGCCTCGTGACCTTAGGAAAACGCTCTGCCTGACAAATGCTCCCAGGGAGTTTGGAGCAGCAACAGCTTGGTTGACAAAGAGAATGGGGCTGGAGCCCTTGGCTTCGAACCAGGGCTTTGGCTCTGTTGTTTAGGGATTAAACTCTGAACCAACTCTGGGAAAGAGATGAAATCCCCTGGTGGGTGCAGACTCCACCCTGTTGTGGGAAAGCAGGCTGGTGTCAGTGTGGAATGGAGGCCGGCACCGTAGTCCTGCCCCACCCCCCACCCGGCCGCCACGCGTGGCCGAGGCTCACAGCCGACTGAGTCCTCGGTGTGCCCCGCCTCCGTCAGCTGGGGGTAAGTACACCTCATGGGAATGTTGGGAAGGGTTATACAATTTTTATGAAATCCTGGTACCGGCATGGGGAAGTGCCCTGGTCCACATTCCCTTTAGTGGTGCGATCATATAACAGGTGCACCAGGTTTAAAGATGCTGGTAACTAACACTGACGTGGCATTTTTTTATAGTTTGAGTAAGGGCTATCTAATTTGATCTTCAGCCGGGAGTGCAGGTTGATTTGTTTGCATTTGTTTCTGCTTCCTTTTCTGCCTGTCAGGAGAAGTGCAAAGGTGAACTGAGGTTCAGGTCAGAAGTGAGCCCAGAAATGGGAACGTAGGAATGGGTTATTCAGTTTACTTGATCCGAGAAGGCAACATGAGTTTGTATTCCTTATGGCCTTAATGAGGCATAGGGAGCGGTGGCATTCTGGGCGAAGTTGATAGCTTAGGTGTCCCCCAGAAAGCCAGAAGCATCCGTGGTCTCTAGGGAGGCAGAATGGAGGGGCAGCCAGTTCCCTCCAAGTGGCCGAGGCAGGGGTCACCCCTGTTAACAGCTTCTGCCCAAACACATTCAGAAGTGCCAGCTTGGGTCCAGGAAGGAAGAGAGGCCCTGGTCAGGTCCAGACCTTCACTAACTCCTTGCCTTTCTCCTCCCCCCCTCCCAGCCAAGTGTACCTGTGAGATACCAAAGAGCCCCTGCCCCCACCCCATCCCCCAGCTTTAAGGTGCCCAAGCCAGCTCCCGTCTAACCAGCCCTTGAACAGAGTTCTCTTCATGGCCTCTGCCATTGCCTGTCCGTATCCTTGCCTCCCACTGCTTAGGCTCCTTCTTCTCTCCTGTCTGTTTATTTTATTCTGGGAACTTGAGGGGGGAAAAAAGAGCTCCGATCTCACCATCCATGGGTCCAAAGACATTAACTTTTTTTAAAAAAAGATTTTATTTATTTTTAGAGAGAGGGGAAGGGAGGGAGAAAGAGAGGGAAACATCTCTCTTTCCCTGCGTGGTTGCCTGTTGCGCACCCCCCCTTACTGGGAACCTGGCCTACAACCCCAGGTATGTGCCCTGACTGGGAATAGAACCGGCAGTCCATTGAGCCACACCAGCCAGGGCAGACATTAACATTTTGACATATTTCCTTTCACTTTTGTTTTGCTTTTCTTTTGTTTCTCTGTAACTTAAATTTTTTTACCATTTTATATAAATTTAATTCATATTAACATTTTAACAGAGTTGTGATACTGTGATTAAAATTTATCATAGATTTTTCCAGTCTTCACAAATATCATTTGTAATGATTGCATGCTCTTCCAGCTTTTTTTTTAGCACATCTCTTAATATTAGTTGCTAAGAGTAAGTAGTTGCTCTTTTTTGATATTATAAATCATTCTAAGTTGAATGTATATACACTTTTGAATCTGTGATGTAATGTATTTGGTCTTCATTCCTGGTTCCTAGTACAGAGCTCCTGGTCAGAAGAGCATCTTGTTATTCATAAGACCCTTTCAAACCTACCTGAGTTCATGCTAATGAGGTACTTCTTAGAGGATGAGGGCTGGTTGCCAGGGGACCAGCCACTGATTAGTGAGTTGGGACATTTAGCCCCATCCCCTGACCTCCAGGGAAAGGAGAAGAGCTGGAGATTGAATTCATTCGTCAGTGGCCAATGATTTAATCTATCATGCCTGTGTAATAAACCTCTATAAAAACCCTAAACAATGGGGTTTGAAGAACTTCTGAATTGGTGGTGCGTCGAGGTGTTGGGAGGTGCCCAGGGAGGGCACGGACACGCTGCACCTTTCCCTATACCTTGCCCCATGCGTCTCTTTCATTCGGCTCTTCTTGAATTGTGTCCTTTGTAATAAATCAGTAAGAGTAAGTGTCAACAAAAATTTCCCCAAAGATATTAGAAAATGGCGAGACTTTATTGATATGAATAGATTGCAAACCAGGGAGACATCGCCTCTGGCAGAAGCTGAAAGTGTGCTCTGAAGAGACAAAGGGAAGGACACTTTTTTAAAAGACTTTATTTATTTTTAGAGAGGGTAAGGGAGGGAGAAAGAGGGGGAGAGAAACATTGATGAGATAGAGAAACATGGATCTTGCACCCGACCTGGGACCAAACATGCAACCCAGGCACATGCCCTGGCCTGGAATCAAACTGGCAACCTTTCATTTTGCTGAACGCCACCCAACCAACCGAGCCACACTGGCCAGGGCCACTTTCTGTTTTATGTAAACAAGATATCCAGACTCGTATGGTTCTGAGTGATGTGAATCTGGTGTGAATCGAGAATACAGTCCTGATTAGTCAGTATTACCTAGCCTGGTTGGTCATTATGGAACAGCTCTGATTGATTAGTTTAAATGCAAATAAGGGTATAATTGTGTAGTTCTGATTGGAGGGGTCAGGTCTCAGAGGAAACCAGGAACTCTCTTATCACAGCTGATTCAGACAGCGTAAAGGAGCAGGACGTAGTGCAAGAAGTAAGGTTCTTTCTGGTACACAGGGTACACAAGAAGCCCCTATCAGCTGATGGCAGCTAGACTCTCAGTGTCTGTATAATTCAGGCCCCACTTCACCCTGGGGAATCCATCTCAGCAGATACATTTCTTCTCTGGGTTCACATCAAATGAATCTTTCTTCTCAGGGTCCACATAAGTCAAGTGTTTCTTCTGGGAGTCATTAAAGCAAATTACTGAATTTGAGGAGGGGGTCAGGGGAATTCCTGATTTATGACCACTTGGTTGAAGTACAGGTGACAACCTAGGACTTGTGAGTAGCATGTGAAGTGGGTAGCAGTCTTGTGGGACTGAGCTTTCCTGGGGTCTGCACTAATTCTGTGTAGTTTAGTTTTAGAATTGATTGGTGTAGGAAAACCAATGTATTTGGTGTCAGAAGTATTTTTAGTAAAATTAGTGTTTTTACTTTTTGATTCTATTTCACATTATTTGGGATGGATTCTTATAGGAATAATTACTGAATCAAAGGTTTTGAATAGTAAAGTTTTCTTTCTGATTACAAAAGCAATACATTTTCATTGTGGAAAATCTGGTAAGCATAGCAGAGTGTGCAAAGGAAATTCACACCCTGGCTTTCCCCAATCACAGTCACTGGGAACACAGCTTGGCTCTCTCCCTCCTGGACGCGTACCATCCACAATAGGGACGCAGTTTGATGTGTGACCTGTGGACCAGCAGCATGGCCATCACCTGGGAGCTGGTTAGAAATGCAGAATCTCAGGCCCATCCAGACACAATGAAGAAGAATCCACCTTTTAACACCATCCACTTTCTAGTTGGAGAACTATTGGTCTATAAGGTCATGACCTTACCAATCACCTGACCTGTCAGGTGGCCTGGTCTTAATTACCTCTGACCTGTGTAAGTACATACATTCTTTTCCTGTTTGTCTAACACTGGAGTAATACTCTGTGGGGGGTGGGGAGATCTCTCCTCTTTTCCCTTAATGTTCTTCTGACCAAATTATTCAAATGACATACAGCAGATTAACAGGAAAAAACCAAATTTTAATACATTGGCATGGGAATTCACTTAGGCTTGAAAACTCCAAAGATGGTAAGGCAAAATGAGATATGTCATTTAGAACTAAGGAGGGAGAAGTAAAGAATTCATGGGAAGATGAAAAGAGGTTTCTTTTTTATCCTCACCCGGGGACATAATATTTTAAAATTGCGTTTAAAGAGGGAGGAAGGGAGAGAGAAAAAACAAACAAAAAGCGATTGGTTGCCTTTTCGTGTGCACCCTGGTTGGGGATTGAACCCTCAACCTGGGCATGGGGCCCTGACTTTAAATCAGGCCGCAACTTTTTGATCTGCTGGACTAAACCCCGGTCAGCTGAGCCACACTAGCCAGGGCAAGAGTTACTTTTCGGTAAATAAGTGTATATTGCGTCATCTTGAAATAATGGCACAGAGAGAAGACTTTGATCAAATGGGCCTTGCTTGCTTTTTCCCTGTCAGTCACATCGAGGTCAAATTAAAATACTGTCATTTTATAATGGTAGCTCAGGGCTTTTGTTGAAATTCTTTTAGGCAGTATGGCATGAAGTCAAAGGTTCTTCCTGAGCCTTCTGGGCCTTGATGGTTTTCAGCTGAGATCATCTGCATGCCAGAGCGGGGCATCTTGGGGCAACTCGTCCTGGACTGGTTTCAGCCTGTCACCTGTTCCGTGGGACTGCCTGGGGACTAAAGCCCACCCCTCTGGAACACAGACTTGGGGGCTGCAGAACCTCTGGGAGGCTGGGGGATTCCGTCACAGTCCTCTGTGAAAAGCCACAATGTATACAGCTCTTATCTTCTCTCATTTCCTGTTCTATGTCAGCATTTTCCAGTTCTTAATTTTTCTGAAACATTTGTTTTTCCATGGCCATAGACAAGTAGTCCATCTTATAACTATCGTAATTCATTGGACTTCTTCCCTATTAGGTGTTTAAGTTGTTTTGATTCTTTTGGGGCAAGAGAGTGTTCTGTAGGCTAACATATGTATGCTGAAGTGAGCTCCTCCTGCAGTAATTATTTACTTTAACGCTGATTATTTCCTTATGATGAATTCCTGGAGTTAAAAGGCGTGAACATTTTAAACAGGAAGTGCCCTGGCTCTACCTCTCCGGGCACTGGGTAGTGTGGCCTGCAGACAGTCTCTGGGGAGCAGTGGTGATGTCTGTCAGTCTTCACACCTCCAGTGCCACTGGGGCAGGCTCCAAGGTGAGCCTGGGGAGGTGGAGGGAAAGTTACCAGAAGGCTGGGTAGGTGTGTGCCAGTGGTGGTGGTGGTGTTTCCTGCCTCCTGGCCGAGTCTCAGGTTGCAGTAAATGCCGTTGACCAGGAAGCACCTTCCTTCAGGGTGTGTTCATGCTGTGCATTCCAGTGGCCGAGGGACAGAGGGTGGAGAGGATGGACGGACTGTTTTTGTTTCGCAAATCTGGGTCTCTTTGGTTATCTGACACTTCCTCCCTTGAGCAGACCAGGAAACTCGTGTTATGTAAACTTTATTGTGTAAGGTATACTCAGATTCTGAAATACAGAAAAAGTGAAAGGCAGCATTGTATTTGTGACTGAGTTACAGTTTGAACTTGAGTGGCTTCCATAAATATTTTTGGAGTAAATGAGTGAATGACCATACAAAGAATAAATTAGTTGACTGTGTTTTGTAATATATATGTATTAAATATATGTGTGTGTCATATGACATAATTAAAACATTTAAAAATGAGTATTAAATCATTACCTACTCATTTCTATTAATTATATGACATGTTATGATTTCCAAAAGAGATACAGACTACACCTTCTGGAAATAAGTGTAATTAATTGATTGGCAAGTTCAGCTAGTAGTAAGTCTTTTGGGGGACATTTTAAATCACTTAAAAATTTATGGAGGTGCATACAGTAAAATGCACCGATCTCATGTTTTGATAAATATATGCACTCACGTAAACAACATCCCTGTCAAGATGCAGAATGTTTTCATGCCCCAGAAAGTTCCCGTGTGCGCCATTCACAGTCAGTGACTTCCTCCAAATGGGAAACAGCACAGGGATACAAAAGAGCAGACTCTCTTATAAATGGGATGTAGTATACAATAGAACAAAAGTGGCTTCTTCCCTCACATAATGTTTTTGAGAATCATGCATGTTGTATGTTCAGTAGTTTGTTTTTTATTGATAGCTAATATTCCATTCTTTGATTATACCATGATTTATTCATTCATTCCCCTTGTGTTAATGGCAAATATCACCAGATGTTGGACTTCAGTTCAGCAGCCTCAGCTCTTGGGTTGGGCTAGGAAAGAATTAAGAGCCAAGAAATTCAAATACAAGCAAAAGTTTATTTAGAAAGTCACAGAGGTGGAAGAAGTGAGCCAGTCAGCTAGGCTGTGTGGACTCAGGAAACAAGTTACAGAAGCAAAAGCTTAGGAGAAAGAAAGGTGGAGAAAATCGCCTGGGGGAAGGGAAGGGGAAGGAAAGGCTGGGCGTGCTCCCAGGAGCGCAGAGGGGCTGGGGGAGGCGCTGGTGTGCTAGGGAGGGCGCTGCACTGGGTCGTCCTCTTCAGGACTTTTACCTGGAGGTCTCAGGGGAGGATCTCAATAGAATGCTCATCAGCTTTCCAGGTGTGCCTCCTCAGGGGCCAGGTGATCTCCATGATTGCTTGGTTCCAGGGCAGGGGACCATTTAGTCACTGCAGCTGGTCCAGGTGTCTGCTTGTGGCATCCCCTAGAGCCTGGAGCTAAAGCACCACTCAGGCCTAGATGTTCTCTCTAATTTGGCCAAAACCCAGGGCTTTGTTCCTGACTATTTCTTGTGAGGTCAGAAGCTCGTTGTCTTGAGGGCCAAATGCTTGAGGGAGTGGCCGAGCGAGGGCTTGTATGGCAGTCTCAGGAGGCTGTGCTCTGGCCTTGTTCCTGCGTTCCTGCTCCAAGGGGGTCTGTCCCACAGACTAGTGACCTGCCAGGGGAGGAAAGGTCTAGGATCTATAAACCCCTAACTAGGATCTGCTAGGGGAGGGGGGTCACCCTAAGGGCACAGACCCTGCCTGCAACACTTGTCCTTCCAGTTCTGCCTGTTGCTGGGTTTCCTGGGCTTTCCACCCTGGTGACCTTCTGTACCTGGCCTATATTGTCCCTACTCTGCTCACGTCTGTCTCAACTGTGTGCCGTGTCACTTGGAAGACCATTTGGATTGTTTCCCGTTTGGGGTTATTATGAATATATCTGCTATGAACATTCTTGTACAAGTCCTTTAAAAAAAGTTTTATTGCAGCCATAAAATTCTCTCATTGTAAGTATACAATTCTGTGATTTTTATAGAACTGTACAACTATCACCACCATCAAATTTTAGGACATTTCTGTCACCCCCAAAGTTTCTTCATGCCCCTGTAGTCATTCCCCACCCCTCAGCCCAGATCTCCTGCTGATGGAATTCTAGAATAGGTGGTGATGGAGTCTGGCTTCCTTCGTTCACTGTGGTATTTTTGAGGGTCGTCCGTGTGGCAGCACAAGTCAGTAGCTTGTCCCTTTGTCCTGCTGAAGGGCACTCACAGGCATAATACCACGCTTTGCCTGTCCATTCACACACTGATGGACATGTGAATTACTTCCGGGTTTTGTCTGTTAGAAATAATGTTTCTACAACAGTTTGCATACATGTGTTTATGCAGAGCTGTATTTTCACTTCTCTTAGGTAGAGTCTTAGGAGTGTAATTACTGGATCATAAAATACCTTAATATTTAACTTTTTAAGAAACTGCTGAACTGTTTTCCAAAAGTGTCTGTACAGGGTATGACGGTTTTGATTTCTCCACATCCTGGCAACACCCACTGTTCCTAGTTGTTTTATGATCGGGGTTCTAATGGCTGTGGCAGTGGGCATTTCCCTGGCGATTAATGATGTTGAGCACCTACCTTTCCATGTGCTTATTAGTCGTTCGTATATATATCTTCTTTGGTGAAATGTCTAAATCTTAGGCTTATTTTTAAAATTGGGTTATTTCTCACTATCATCTTACTGAGTTTCAAATTTTTTTAAATATTCAATTAAAAATATTTGAATAAAAGCATTCAAGTATGTTGCCCTGGCCAGTGTGGCTCAGGTGGTTGGGTGTTGTCCCTCAAAGTGAAATGTCGCTGGTTCAATTCCCAGTCAGGCCACAGGCCTAGGTTGTGAGTTTGCTGTCCAGTGGGGACACATATGAGAGGCAACTGATTGATGTTTCTCTCCCTCTTTTTCCTTCCCTCCCCCTCTCTCTAAAAATAAATTTAAAAAATCTTTTTAAAAATTCAAAAAAAGTTTTTTAATTCTAGAGGCAGATTTTTTATCTGGTATATGATTTGCAGATATTTCCTCTGAATCTATGACTTATATATTTATTTCTTAATCGTGCCTTTTAATGAAAAAAAGTTTAAAATTTTAAAGTCTGAGTTATCCATTTTTTCTTTTATGGTTTGTGCTTTTAATTACACAGCTGAGTAATACTTGCCTAACTTCCTACAAGTCCTTTTTTTAATAGACTTTATATTTTAGAGCAATTTTAGACTCACAGCAAAATGGAACAGAGGGTATGATTTCCCTGGAGATTTCCACATGTACCCCACCCCCATGCCTGCATATGATCCCCCACCATCAGCCTCCCCCTCAGAACGGTGTGTTTGCTTCAGTCTGTGAGCCTGCACGGACACATGGCAATCTCCCAACGTCCATAGTTTACATCAGAGTGCGCTCTTGGCGTTGAATATTCTGTGGATTTAGACAAATGTGTAATGACATGTATCCATCATTATGGTGTTGTACAGAATACAGGGGCTGGTCCAAGTAATGCTGCCCTTTTAGTGCAAAATCAGAAGCATGTAATTCTCTAACAATATCACACTGAAGCCCACCATATGACATTTTAGGTGAAACGGTCAAATTAAAACTGTGAATTATTACAGCCATATTATCACCCTACTGACCTCACTCAAGCAGGCCTACTTCTGCTGGACCCATATTTTCATCGCCCTAAAAATCCGCTGCGTTCTACCTCTTCATCATGCACCTGAAACCCCTCCTTCCAACCTGTCCACGTCGGTGTTGAGGCAAGTTGCCAGCCACCCCACATCTGCTGTCTAGAGTTCTGCTCCTACAGAGTGACACTAAAAATCTTTTGTGCTCTGCCCGTTCATCCTGCCCTCCAGCCCTTGACAACCACTGGGCTTTTTACCGCCTTCCTCACCTTGCTTTTCCAGAGTGTCACGTAGTTGGAATCAGTTGACAGGTTTTTCAGGTCGACTTTTCACTTAGTAATACGCATGTAGGTTCCTCCATGTCTTTTCATGTCTTGATACCTTTTTTTTTTTTAGATTATTTAATTAATTATTTATTTTTAGAGGGAGGGGAAGGGAGGAAGAAAGAGAGGAAGAGAAACATCAATCAGTGGCATCTCACACATCCCAGACCAGGAACCTGGCCTTCAGCCCAAGCATGTGTCCTGACTGGGATTCCAACCAGTGACCTGTCAGTCCATGGGGTGACACCCAACCCACTGAGCCACACCAGTCAGGACCCTTTTTTTAAAGTGCTGAATAATCACAGTTTAGTCACTCCTTGAAGGACATTTGGTTGCTCCCAGCTTTTGGCAATTCAGAATAATGTTTCTGTAAACATTTATGTACAGATTTCTGTGTGGCCATAGTTTTCAACTCTACCAGGGAGCATAGTTGCCGGACTGTATGGTAAGAATATGTTTAGTTTTGCAAGAAACCGCCACACTGTCTTCCAAAGTGGCCGAACTATTTTATGTCCCCACTGGCAGTGAGTGCTCCTGTTACGCTCCATCTTTGCCAGCACAGGGTGTTTGTTCCTCCTAGGTGAGATGCCTAGAGGTGGAAGTACGGGGCCGTAGAGTAGGGATATGTTTAAGTGACGAACCTCTTGCAAAGGTGGTACCATTCTACGTTCTTAAACCTTTTCTAGCAGTTGGTATTGGTCTGTTTAATTATAGCCATTTGACTAATTGAAATTTTATGTCACTGCAGTTTTAATTAGTTTTTTCCTGATGACTGGTAATGTTAAGCACCTATTTGTGTGCTAGCGACCATTGGTACATTATCTTTTCAAAGTGTCTTTTCAAATATTTTGCCCTTTTTTATTTTGAGTTGTCTTATAAATGGCCTGGCACTATAGGCACAAGTCGTTTGTTCACTATAAGGTCTGTCTGGAGAAGGTCCAGCCTTGTTGATATAACAAGAACAGTTTGAGTGACATTGATGTAACCTGGCAGCCAAGGAGAGTGGACTGGAATGTGCATGTGTGAACAATGATGACGTCACTGTAGTGGACAGTTGGGGCACTTTCAACAGTTGAATGAGCATGTGTACTGTGTGGCTGTCACATTCAAAATAGTTGAGTGAGTAGAGCAATGAATCTGCATCAAATTTTGTGTTAAGCTTGAACGTACCTCTGCGGAAACTGTTTGGATGTTTCAGAAAACTGCAGCTAGGGGCAACTGGTGATTGACAGCTTCATCACAACAACACACTAGCTTATGCATCGATGCTTCATGCATGGTTTTTTTTGGTGAAACATCAAATCACCCAAGTGACTCAGTCCTCCTACAGCCTGGATTTCATGCCCTGCAACTTCTGGCTTTTCCCAAAACTAACATCACCTTTGAAAGGGAAGAGATTTCAGACCATCCAAAAGATTCAGGAAAATACGATGGGGTAGCTGATGGTGATTGGGAGAACTGTGTGAGGTCCCAAGATACCTACTTTGAAGGGGACTGAAGCATTATTGTCCTAGGTACTGTGTTTCTTGTATCTTGTACCTTCTTCAGTAAAGTCTCTCCTTTTCGTAGTACAAAGCTGGACACCTTCTGGTCAGACCTTGTATGTGTTGTGATATTGGTCCCAGTGTGTTTCTTGCCGTTTCATTTTCTTATGAGTAGAAGAGTTTAAGAAGTCCACTTTATTCATTTTTCTTTTATGGTTGGTGCTTTTGTGTTTTGCTTAAGAATTCTTTGCCTACCCCAAGGTTGCAAAAATATTCTCCTTTGTTTTCATTCTAGAAGCTTTAGATTCTTAACTTTTATGTTTAGACCAGTGATCAATCCTGAATTAATTTGTGTGAATGCTGTGAGGTAGAATTGAGGTCCTTCTTTTTTATTTTTAAGGCCACTATTTAAAAGATTTTATTTATTTACTTTTAGAGGGGAAGGAAGGGAGAGAAACATTGATGTGCAAGAGATACATTGATATGTTGCTTCTCGCGTGCCCCCACCTGGAGATCTGGCCCACAATCCAGGCTGTTCCCTGACTGAGTATCAAACCAGTGATTTTTAGGTGGACAGGCCAGTGCTCAATACACTGAGCCACACCAGCCAGGGCCTGAGGTCCTTCTTTTTTGTACAGCTATCCAGTTGATCCAATACCATTTAGGGAAAAGACTTTACTGAATTGCATTGGTCTCTTGTACATCAAGTGGACCATTGGAATGCTCTTCTCGGTTCTCTTGGTCTTAAGCCAGTACCACACTCTTTTCAATTCCACAGTTCATTAATCTCAAAATCAGGTAATGTAAGTAAGCCCTCCAACATTGATCTCTTTCAGAATCATTTGACTGTCATAGCGCTTTGCATTTCCATATACATTTTAGAATCAGCATGTCAATTTCTACAAAAAAAGCCAGGTTGGATTTTGATCAGGACTACACTGAACCTGTCAGTCTGGGCAGTGTTGACATCTTGGCAGTATTAATCTTCTTTAGGTCTTTCTTAGTTTTTCCTCAGAAGGGTTTATGGTAGCAGGGTCCATTGGCGTAGGTCTAGGATGGTCTCCTCGGAGACAGATGGGAGAACTAGGCCCGGGTTGACTGGGTGGGCTTTTCCTGATTGTGTGGTGGTGAGAAAAGGATTTCCTTCAGGCAACTGGCTTGGGTCACTTTCTCAGAATGGCAAACAGAGCCATGGTTTTGGAAATGATCAGCAACTGAACTTGAGCAGTGTCGGCCTCTCTGGTTGTTGGGTCATTCCAGGAGCCAAGTGCAGTAGCTTGCAACTGACTGCGAGCAAGGTCTTGGGAACTTTGAGCAGACTTCTGATTGGTACTTTCCTAGGTCACTGGATGCTAAGACCCCTTCCTTTGCTTAAATGCAAGGCTGAAGTTGATGATAATCATTGAACGCCAGGAAGCAATCTCCAGTTCAAATGCCCTTTGACTAAACCTCCTTTAGAAGCACGTTTGCTAATCATATATATTTGGACGTTTCCGATGGTGCAAACACTAGCTCCCAAACTAACACATCCTACTTTTGAACAATTCCCATTCTTCTAACCCTTTAACTGTTTTTTCTTATGAAGCCCTTTCATGTATTTATCAACTTCATTAGGTATACGAGGTCTGTCCAGAAAGTATCCAGCCGTGTGTTGTCAAAAATGGAGACATTTATTGAAGAAGATACAAGAAACATGGCATGTAGGACAAGAAACATTTCACCTGGGACAATGATGCCTCAGTCCCCTTCAAAGTAGGCACCTTGGGACCTCACACAGTTCTCCCAGCTTCTCTTCCACTGTTCAAAACACTCCATAAAATCCTTTGTTGGAATCCATCAGCTGCCCTGTCATATTTTCCTGAATCTCACTGATGGTCTGAAACATCTTCCCTTTCAAAGGTGATGTTAGTTTTGGGAAAACCCAGGAGTTGCAGGGTGCCAAATCTGGGCTGTAGGGGGCCAAGTAGCCTGGGTGATTTGATGTTTTGCCAAAAACTGCACAAGACATGATGCATGAGCAGGCATATTGTCGTGGTAAAGCTGACAGTCACTAGTTGCCTATAGCTGTGGCTGTTTTCATCATATTGCACCTCTCAGCCAATGAAGAACACAGTAGTACTCCTTATTAGTTGTTTGGCCTGGAGCAGCATGTACTTTCCCAATCAAAAAACACAGTTCACATGGTCTTGCTTGGTCTTGTGACTTTGCCGTACCTTCGTCAGGTTTGGAGAACCCGGCAACTTCCTTTAGGTTGACTGGGCCTTTGTTTCCAGATCATACCTGTAGACCCATCATTCACCACTGGTAATGACAGGAAATCTGGTCATTGAGGAAATCCGGTTCATTGGTGGCGGTTTGAATCAAGTCATCAGTAACTTCTGCTCTGGGATCAGAAGCTGTGGAATGAATTTTGCCATGACACATTTTGTGCCAAGATCCTGTGTCAAAGTCTCGGACACAGTAGTTTTTGAGATCCCCAGATCAGTTTCTAGTTTTCACACCAGTCAGTTGCTGATCATCGTTAGTTGCAGCCTATACACGTTCAACATTCTCAGGTGTTCTGCTTGCTGCAGGTCTTCAGAACATGGATCATGTTCATCACGTTCAACAGAATCTCAACCATCTTCGAAGTGTTTGTGACACACTTTTATTTACGCTGCACTCATTGCATTGTCCCCGAAAGCCTTCTGAGTCATTAGTTTCCATGGAGGAATGTTTAAGCTTAACACAAGACTTGATGCAGATTCGTTGCTCTACTCAGTCATTTTGAATGTGACGGCCACACACAGTCCACATGCTCACTCAGTGGCATCTACCGCCCCCACTGACTAGTACAATGAAGTGGTCATTGTTCACGCATGCTCATTCCAGTCCACTCTCCTAAGCCGCCAGGTTACATTGATGTCATGCAAACCATTCTCATTATATAACAATGGCTGGACTTTTTCCAGACAGACATTGTATTTCTACTTATTGATGTCTTAAAATTTGGTAGCAAAACTGAATGATTAGCACAAGGTATGTGATGCCTTTTCTCTTAGTTCAGAACATTGTACTTGTGTTAATTATCTTCTCCTACCAAAATTATGAAGTGACTGATATGTAAAACTTTTAGTAAATAAGAAGATACAGTTACATTGGGAGGGAGGGCTGTATAAAAATATACATCACCAGAATATTGATTTGCAAGCAAACATAGGGCATTGGGTAAAAATTAATGGTAGCTATATGGAAAACAGAGTCATATTAGTGTAATCTAATTTTTTCAAGAACGTTGCAAGGGCCTGGAGGAAGCAGGGCACATATATCTTTACTTTAATGCCATTGATTTAATTAAGATAATATGATCACCAGCAGCCCAGGGAAACGTAGTTCGTGTCGGACCATTCCCCAGTCAGAGGATGGAAGGTCACACAGGGGCATTGTCGGAGGTGCGATGCAGGTGTGGGGCAGCACTTTTCTGTCAGCCACTGGAGGTCAGTCTGGGACCCAGTTCTATTCAACCAGTTTTATTCCACCACCAGTGATGTACTGTGTATATGTTTGTCTGTGTGCCACAGATACTAGAACAGGAACCAAAATAACTGGGTAAATCGGGCACTTAGAAATTGGACAAAGTCAAGTGAAGGCTAATTAGTATCGTAGGTAGGAAGTTCAGGGTGGAGAACGACTGGCTGTGTGCCTGTTCCTGGCAGGAGCAGCCCTGTGCCCCCGTGAACTGCAGGGAGTGGAGCCATCGGCAGCGGTAACGTGAGCATGTGCACTGCGTTCCGAAAGTCAGCGGTCCGGTTAAGAATGCCTCCGAGAGGCTGAGGGCCGGCAAAAGACACAGTGAAGGCTTACAGTGGATAAGAACTTTGTGATAGCATCAGGGACAGGTGCAGTGAAAGGGAAGATCTGTCAAAAAAGACCAATTAGAAGTATTGTATTAAGTAGGATGGGCTAAAACGTGGTGAAAATAGACCGAAAGTGTAACGCCTCAAATCCAGTACGAGGTTACTTCTCTCCTGTAACAGCCTGGGATGGGTGCCCCCCGGGCCCTGGTGGCTCTGCAAACAAGCAGGCAAAGACTGGGATGTGTTGGGAGGACCCAGGAGCCAGTCTGAAGGAACTCCCAAGGAAGAGCTTGGAAAAATTTAGGCATTCAAAAGAAGAAGGGTGTCGGCGATCATAAACACACCGAATAAAAATAAGTCCTTGAATCCATAATACATTTCTAGGGGAACAAAGTCGCCAGCTTGTAAAAGCAGAAGGAACCATAGAATTAGGAAACCACTGTTGTAATTTCTGAGATGGTATAACCGATTCGGGCTACGAAGATAAATGGGTGCTGAAACTATTCGGTGCAGCTTGATTGTGGACCAGCAGTCTAACAGTCTGAAGGTATTACCCTGGAGATTACTGGTGCCTATCAATTACTGAAGGGAAAAGGTGCCCATGCAATAGAGAGATAGGGCAGGTAGCTCCTTAATTAGGTGATCTAACATCATTGACCAGTAATGAGATAAACTGACGTAATGGGACACATAATTCAGATTATGTACTTGGGGGAAAATGTGTACAAATGTATACCTAATACTGAGGCAACAGTTACTTGGACGGATCCAGACTGTGCAGTAAGATAAGAAGACTGGCCTAGTGTCTTTAACAATGTCAGTGTGTCACTCTCACTACTTGTCCTTTGTGAGGGTAACATTGTCTTTAAACCATGTATGGTAATCCCTGATGCCCTGCTGCGATGCCCAAGGGAGACAGGGAGACCTGGAGGCCCCACTACTCCCTTAGGATCATCCAGCTTCTGGGTGATTGTCCAAAATGCATCACTGTGGGAACAGACAATGTGGGCCGCAGGCAGATGTGGCAGGCCTGCATGTCCCTCCTGGGAAGGCTGTGGTGCAGATGGGCGAGACCTCTGTGCTGTGCAACCCAGCTCTGGGGAAACTGTTGCCTCATTTCCTGGGGAACGTGGGCTCTGTGTTCACCAGGGAGGACCGCCTTGAGATCAGGGACCTGCTGCTGGCCAATCAGGTGTCAGCTGCTGCCTGTGCTGTGCCATTGCCCCATGGGAAGTCACGGGCCAGCCTGGAACACCGGTCTGGGGGCAAAACGACCTCCTTCTTTGAGGCTTTCTTCATCGCCTCTAAAGTTTCCAGGGGCAGCATTGAGCATTGAAATCCTGAGCGAAGGGTTGCTGGTTAAGACTGGAGACAAAGGGGGAGCCAGCGAGGCCGCACTGCTGACTTGCCGAGTAAACGCTGCTCCTGCCCCTAGGGGCCCGTCATCCTGCAGGTGCTGGGCAGTGTCAGTGCCCACCACCCTGTCTCTCAAGAGGCAAGCAGTACAATTTAAATTTCTGGGTTTGAAATTTTTTTCTTGTTTGTGAATTGCCTCTTCATATGCTTTGCTTATCTTACTATTTCACTATCTTTTTTCTGTTTGATATCCAAGAGTTCTTTATACTGTCATTTTTTTCCAGTTTGTTATCAATTGATTTTGCCTGTGGTTTTTATGCCAGGAAGTGGCATTATTTGTTTGAATTTACCAATCCAAAGATATTTGTGGTTAAAAATATCTTCGGTTGCATGTTGCTGAGGGACCTCATTCTGAATCTTTTTTATATCTCTATTAAAAATAAAACACAGAAAGCCATACACAAAAATGCATATAACTTAATGACTTACCATAAGGTGAACACCTCTGTGACCACCTCTCAGGTGAAGAGCTACGACTCTGGTCCCCTTCCACGTGGCCTCTCCCAAATTGACATTCACTTCCCTATTGTAACAGGACTGATGGTCACTTTCTTGCATTTCTAAAAAATAGTTTTAGCACCCACCCGCGTATCACTGGAGACTTCAATTTAGTCTTACCCTATAAAAAGTTATTTAAGATGTCTTTTAAGTCTCTTCCTCTACAGACTGCTTTAGAGCTTCCTGCAGCCTGGCTGTGGCCCATTCACACTCATGACACAATTCAGTGTGCCCCTGTGTCCTCTGTCTTCCTTTCCTCTTTAAAAATTAACTTTATTGCCATCTGGTTGACAGAGAGTAAACTGCACATGCTCAGTGTGTACAGTGTGACCCTCTCTGCCATTTATCTACGCCCACAGAAGCACCGCCCCCGTCAGGATCGTGCCTGCACCCCTCACCCCCTGAAGCTCCGTGTCCCTCTTATAGTTTCTCCCTCCTGCCCCCCTCTCTGTCTCCTCTACCACTAACCCCCTGCTTTCTGTCATTACAGCCCAGTTTGGATTATGTAACCTTTTATGTAAATGGAATCATGTGTCTTGCAATCAGCATAATGTTGAGATTTGTCTGTGTTGTTGCATGGGTTGATAGTCCCTTCCTTTTTATCACTGAGGAGCACTCCATCGCAGGGCTATACCGCTGTTTTGTTGTCCATTCACTCGTTCCTAGAAATCTGGGCTGTTTTCAGTTTTGTGTCCCTTGTATTTCTTGCAAATTGGCAGCTGGCTCCACAAATTTGATCAGACTCAGGTTTGGCCTCTAGGACTGACAAAGTGTCTGGTTCCTCTTCTGTTGTGATGATTTATAGCAGTAGGTGCTTAATGTCTGCATCTGATCTGTTCCTTCATGGGTGGGCGGTTGGAGGAGAGGAGCTGGTTGCAGAATGGTGGAATTCTACCTGAGCCTGCAGTTTACTTCTCACCTCTAAGTCGGAACACTTGTTGACGAGGTGCTACCCGCCTCTACGACTGGGTGCCCCGGTGGGACGTTTCACACAAGACAGGGTAAATGCTTGTTCTTTCCCTTAATTTACGCATTTTCAGTATATCCATTCCATCTCTTAATTCTTTGTATGACATGTTTTTATTTTGTTTGCTTGTTTCTCTTGGGAAACCAGTCATCCTTATCGCTGTTTTTGAAATTTCTGGGTCTGTTTTCTTCCATGAAGGTGGCCCCTGATGGACTCTCTCACTCTCGAAAACCTTTAGTTCTAGAGAGTGTTGCAGCCTTTTCTTCTTTGGTTTCTTCCCTTCAGTTTGTGTTCTCTCTTTGTCTCCACTCCCTCCTCCTCCCTCCCTCCCTCCCTCCCTCCCTCCCTCCCTCCACTCAGATTTTGCACCTGCTGGATTGCTTTTCTAATTTCTTATCCTTTCTTCTATCTTGTTCTGTGTTTCCTGGGGAATATCCTGAACTTTATCTCCTCACTCTTCTATTCATTTTACCATTTTTACTATCATATTTTTATTCCCCAAGAATACTTTCTTGTTTTCTGTTGTTATTTTAAATTGCTTCTTTTTCCTGCTTTACGGGGGCAATATTTTCTCCCTGAAAGTAGTAAGTTTCTAAATAAAGTTTTCTCCTAGCATTGTGTCTCTTTCCTCCATGTTATTTTTTCTCTTGTGGGTTTGCCTTTTCATAGGAGAAACTTCCTGTGAATGTCAGGGCATCTTTGCGTGTCTGGTCATATTTGTGGGTAGGATACTATCTAAGATGTCTTCTTAGGGAAGATTCAATGTCAGTGTCTTTAGATATTCACACCTGGGCTGATCACTAGACAAGGATTTTGGGGTCTTTGTTTTGTGATAATGGTATTCCCGAAACCCAAGTAGGGAAAAGAAGGTTGGAGAAGTCCAGCTTTTGTGTATTTCACTCAGACTCCCTGTTCTTAGCACGGCCCCCCCTCCATCCTCAAATCTTCCTGCAACCCGTAGACACTGTTTCCCCCTGGCTGGAGGGGGAAACCTCCATTCTTAGGCCATAGCTGGGGAGAGGCACTCACTTCTTGCACTGCATCTGAGATCTGTTGACTTCATTTGCAGCGACTCCTGCTTTGAGCTCCATCTTTGCCTCCCTTTTCAGTTACCTGGGCCAGCAGTTCCTTAGGTTGGCACTCTGCTTTCTCCACTTTGGGCTTTTGTCTCTATTATCAGTATATATTATTCACCTGAGGATTTATTAAAAATGAAAATTTGTTTAAAAGACTTAATTTTTTCATTTCTAGAGGAAGGGGAAGGGAGGGAGAAAGAGAGAAACATCAGTGTGTAGTTGCCCCCTGCACACCCCCACTGGGAGCCTGGCCCACAACCCAGGCATGTGCCCTGACTGGGATTGAAGCAGCAAACCCCTTGGTTCACAGGCCACTGCTCAGTCCACTGAGCCACACCAGCCAGGGCTTACAAATGCAAATGGACCCAGTAGGTCCCTGTTGGAACCCGAGGTTCTGTTACTATAGTTACACCAAGCTCCTAGGTGGCGCTAATGTTCCTGTTCCGTGGATCACACTTTGTGTAGCAATGTGCTCAGTCATTTACCAGTCCTCTGTTCGTTTTTCCAACCCCTGAGTTTTGGGGGTTTTTGCAAATACAATAGCCATTAACCCGCAGTCTGTCTGCCCACTTCAGCCCCCACCAGATACTGAACTACTGGGAAGCAATGTTCTGAGAACACGTCTCATCTGTAAATATTGCACGATGTATTTTTAAATAATTTTTTAAATGTATTAACTTTGTTAGGGCTGCCATAACTAAATACTACAGACTGGCTCAAACAACAGAAATCTGTTTCTCATAATTCCGGAGGCTAGAAGTCCGAGTCTAGGTCTCGATGGGTTTGGTTTCCCCGAAGGTCTCTCCTGGGTCGCAGACGGCTGCCTTCTCGCTGTGCCCTCACGTGACCTCTCTTTCAGCCGCCCCATCCCCAGTGTCTCTTGTGTGCATCCAAATCTCCTCTTATAAGGATACCAATCAGAGTGAATTAGGGCCCACATGTGCGGCCTCTTTGAAAGTCCCCATAATTCGCATCTTAGGGCTTCAGCGTATGAATTATGGGGACACACAGTGCATCCATCACAACAAAACACCATTATCATGCCCCAAATTAGTAATTCCTTAATATTCTCAAATTTCCAGTGTTCAGATTTCCAGTTGTCATTTATAAATGTAATTCTTTGTTCCAATGAATTCAAAGTAAGTTCTTTCCATTGCATTTAGTTGATATATCTTAAGTTCATTTAATCTTTTGTGTTGTTGATATGATTTACTAAAGAACTGTTGTTTGTCCTGTAGAGGTTGCCACCCTCTGGATTTTGCTTCCTGCATCCTGTAGGACTATTCGTCATGTTCTTTCGTGCTCTCTTTTCTTGTGGGTAATAGTTGAACGCGTAGTCCGATCAGGTTCGCAGGTAGTGCCACGTCCTTCCATCTCTCCCTTGGGTACTAGCAGTGTTGATGATCGTGGTCTGCCTCCATTAATTAGTACATCGGGGTTGTGAAATGGCAATCTTACAATGTTATTCGTTATTCACTCAGAGTAGTTCTATAAAAGTAAACACCCTCCTACTATTTTGTCACCAAGGGTACAGTTTGTGTAGAAAAGGTAGGAAAAATGCTTGATCCTTTCTGTGTATTTACCAGTTTAAAAACATAGTGACTTTGTTCCCTAACTGTCCCCAAATGTGACAAACTAGGTTCTCTTGTTCATTTTAGAGTCAGTTACAAACTCAGTTTACTGCTATTTCAGTAATGTTATGAGAGGGAGTAGAGTTTCATTTATTGAAAAAGCCATCTTTCACTGGAAGTTTGTCATAACTTCCAATTTCTTATTGTTGGATATTTAAATTAATTTCAGGTTTTAAATTTTATATCCAATACTGCAAGGTGTACATCCTTTAAAAATGTAATGAAATACACTCATTTTCAGAGTATAGTTTGAATTTTTAACAAGGCATACACTTAGTGAATCACTACCCCAGTCCAAACAAAGAACATCTTCATCTCTACAAAATTTCCCTGTGCCCCAGTGTGGGCCCTGGATTCTTCTGATGGTCTGTCTGGCCCATGCATTTGTTTTGCCATTCCAGAGTTCCATGTGATTGGAATCACAGTCTGTGTTCATTTGTGTCAGGTTCTGTTTGGCCAGCATGTTTTTGAGATTTAGCCCTGTGCAGCACGTATCAGTATTTCGTCCCTTTATTGCTGAGAAGTGTTCCATTGTGTAGATACACTGCCATTTGTTTATCCATCCTCCTGTTGCTGGACCCATGGAGTCTTTCCCGTGGGAGCCACGGGAGTAAGGCTGCTGCACACATCGGAGGACGAGTCTTTCTGTGGACCTGTTTTCATTTCTCTTGGGTAAAAACCCAGGAGTAGGATTACTGGAGTGTATGGTAATTGGGGTGTTTAACGTTGTAAGAAACCTCCAAACTGTTTAAACAGTGTGAGACGTCTCGTTCTGTTTCTTTGTCAACACCCGCATGGTCAGTCTTAAATTCCAGCTGTTTTGGTGGAAGTGCAGCGGTGTCTAATTGCGGTTTTCATTTGCATCTCCCCAGTGTACCTGTGCGGGTCATCTGCCCGTTTTCTAATGGGCTAGTTGTCTGAGATGCGAGATTCTGGATTCAAGTCATTGGTTGGATATTTATTGTGAGTATTTTCACCCCGTGTGCAGCTTGCCTTTTTTTAAACTATGCTTTCAAAGAGAAGTGTTTGTTTTTAAGAGTTCACTTCATCAACAATGCCTACTGGGTTGACTAGTGTTCCTCCAGAATTCATGTTCACCCAGGATGTCTCCTCATTTGGAAATAGGTGTTTGCAGATGTAACTGAAGTAAGGTCACACCAGATTGGAGTAGGCCCCAAGTCCCATGACTAGTGCCCTCACAAAGAGAGGAGAGGACACAGGGTGACGGACACAGGGAGAAGACTCTGTAAAGATGGAGGCACAGACCGGCGCCACTGCTACAAGCCAAGGATGCCAGAGCCTGTGGGAGCTGGAGGAGGTGTGGGGAGGGCCCTCCTGGAGCCCCCAAGGCCACGTGGCTCTGCTAACGCTTTGAGTTCAGACTTCTGGTCTCTAGACTGAGAGGAAACATTTGTTTTGAGCCTCCCAGTGGTAATTTATGGCAGCCCTTGGAACTAATACACCTACACAGAATCACAAAGATTTTTCTTTTTTTTCCCCAAGAAATGTCAGTTTCACTTATACAGTTAGTCTTATGCTCCATTTTGAGTTTATTTTTGTGCCGATGTGAGGAAAGGGTTAAGGTTAGTTGTTTCCGATGTGTATATTCACTTTCCAGCAGCATTTTTAGAACAGACTATGCTTTCCCCCACTGAATTATCTTGCACTTTTGTTGAAAATCAGTTAACGATAAATGTGTAAGTTTGTTTCTGAATTTTCTTCTGTTCCATTGATTTATACAATTAACATAAAGGGTACCCTTATGTTAATTCCACATTCCTTTATTTCTATATGTTTATAGTGAGTTTTAAAGTCAGGTAATGTATGTCCCCCAACTTCATTTTTCTTAAAAATTATTTTGGTTCTGCTAAGTCCTTTATATTTCCATATAAATTGTAGAACCAGCTTGCCAGTTTCTGCAAAACAAACCAAAAAAAAAAAAACTTGCCAAATATTCCAGGCCACGGTATATGTCTTTACTGATTTAGAGCGTCTTCAGTTTTTTCCTACAGTGCTGTGCTCAGAGGTGCTTTGTCGGTTTATCCGTAAGTGTTTCATGTTTTGGTACTATTGTAAGTGTTTCATTTTTCAATTGTTTGTTGCTAGCACATAGACATAATGATTTTTAAATATTAACTGTAACTGTGCTAAATTAAATCACTTGTTATTTTTAGTAGCTTGTTTGTAGATTCCTTAGTTTAAGTACATAATCATGTCACCCAGGCTTAGACAGTTTTACTTCTTTTTTTCCCGTCTACATGCCTTTTATTTCTTGCTAGTGCCTTCTTACAGTGGCCCTCAGGGCAATGTAGAATAGGAGTGGAAGGTGGACATCCTTGCATAGTTCCTCGTCTTATGGGGAGAATGGCCAGTTCATCACTAAGCATGAGGCGAGGTGTAGCTTTTCCATAGATACTTTTTATCTGGTTGGGAAAGTCCCTTCTATCGTTTGTGAGTTTTCATCGTGTGGAATTTTGTTAAATTCTTTTTTGATGCCTACTCAGATGATCACGTGGTTTTTCTCCTTTATTCTGTTTCCATGGTGAATCACATTGATGGATTAAATCAAGCTTGCATTGGCCATGATGTAGTAGGGTATATTTTTTTGTTGATGGATTTAATGATATCTTAAGAATTTTGCCTCTGTTATTGAGGGTTGTTGATGTATAATTTAGTTTTCTTGAAACATTTTTTATTTTGGTATCAAGGTAATTCTGCTTTTATAAAATGAGTTGGGAGGTGTTTTTTGTTTGTTTTTAAAGATGTTTATTTCTTGTCAGAGGGAGGGCAAGGAAGAGAGAGAGAAGAGAAACATTCACTGGTTGCCTCTCGCGTGCCGCCATCAGGGGGTTCGGCCCACAACCCAGGCATGTGCCCTGACTGGGAGACAGATGCGACACCCCACCCACTGGGCGACACCAGTCAGGACTGGGAGGGGTTTTGTCCTCTTCTGCTCTCTTTAAGTTTGGTATTTCTTTATTAAATGTTTGGTAAAATTCAACAATGAAGACATCTAAACCTAGAGTTTGTTTCTTTGTAGGAAGGTTTTTAAGGTCAAAATCAGTTTCTGTAATAGGGGTTTTTAGGGATCTTTTTTAATGAGTTTTAGTGTCGTTCCAGGAATTTCTTTCATCACATTACCTCATTTATTGGAAAAAATTATTCATAGTAGTCCCTTATTATCTTTTTGGATTTGTGAGATCTGTGGTAAAGTCCTGTCTTTCCTAATATTGCTAAGTTCTTCCTTAGTTTGGCTGGAGAGTTATCAAGTTTTTTTTGTTTGTTTGTTTTGTTTCTTAAGAACCAGCTTTTGGTTCATTGGTTTGGTTTTTCTTAATTTCATTGTTTTCTACTCTTTATTATATCCTTCCTTTAGCTTGATTTTGGGTTTAATTCATTCTTCTTTTTCTTAAGGTGTAAACTTAGGTAACTGAGTTGAAACCTTCTTTTCCATTATAAGCAAATACAAGAAAATCACAATAAAAGAATGCAAAAGCAATTAATCTATGCAACTTAAATTGAATTTTGATTTTTACCTATTTTATTATACATTATTGCTTTTCAAAATTTGTTTCCACTACAGCTTTGTAAAAATTCTGATAATACATGCTAGCTGTTAAAATTTTTTAAAGGGTACAGAGAGTTAAAAATGATTGTATTAGTGAGGATGGGACATAAAAAATAATCACCAAATTCTTGCACTTAATACAACAATTATTTCATGCACTGTGCATCCGCTGTGAACCATCAGCGGCTTTACCCCACTCAGGGGAGGACTCCGGCTGACAGAGGCCCTGCCGTCTGGAGCCACACCCTCTGCAGCGCACGCCCTGTACTCCCTGTGGCTGGGGAAGAGAACACTGAAGGTGCTGTCTTGTGAGATTTAAAAAAGCTTTGGCCTTGTAGCTCATTGGCAAGAAATAGCCACATGGGCCCACCTAATTGTAAGGGTCAAGGAACTAAAGGCTTCCCATTAGAAACAGAGAAGCAGCAGGTATGGGTGAGCACCGTAATTCTGCAGCCCCGGGGGTAAAACCCCACGGACCTGCCCGCTCGGAGATAAGCCCCACTTCCTGTCATCCTGCCGGCCCCTGACCTTCCTCTCGGCCACCCGGGTTTGGGTTGGGGGGATCACTCCTGTGCTCTAGCAGACCGCTCATTCACATTTGGTGTGACGGCCCTTTGCAACTCTTACCTCGTTTCATCCGTATGTAAATGGAGCTGGGAAGGGTGGATCAAGAATCCCTTGCTAGTTGCTTTAATGACCTGGGAATTTCAAATTTCTTTTGAAAACGGTCCTTTAGAATGTCCCTGGAAGCTGCAGGAGTAACTGCAGCAGCGGTTTATCTGGCGAGGGGCTGGGTGGTGATGAGTGCAGGTGAGGGGCGTTCAAAGTGTGGGTAGGACGAGTTATTGCCACTGCGTACACTTCAGTAACTTGAGTTTCAGACTGTGTGAATTAGTATTACTTATTAAAAAAATTTAAAGAACTTTTCCTGTATTTTCTTAATCGTCTATATTGAATCTAATTATACCATGTAAATGAATGAAAACAAAACACCTAGTTCTTTAAAAGCTGTCAAACAGTTGAATGCCATTTTATTTTTCCCACTGAATTTTGACATATCATCAAATAAAGTACGCATGTCTAAAATTAAAAAATTTATATTTACCTTTTGGAGGAGTACAATTACATTATCCAAATAAGTCAGTTAGTTATGGTTTTTTGAGGATCAGTAAAGGACATAGTCACTCTCAACTGCCTAGCAGCTTTTCGGAAAGCTCTTTTGCCTGCATAAAGGGGGGTTCCTTTCTACATTTCCAGTGGTGAGCGGAGCCGTAATTGAGCCAGAGTGAACGGCATGATCACTGAAATCAGACCCGAGGCTGCACGAAAGCTCCAACATGTATCAGTCATACAACTTCAGGAAATGTGCTTATTAACCCCAAAGCCTTTTTCTTGTGGGGAAAAATAATACATACCTTTCACGATTGCTGTAAGGATTAGGTGAAAGGTGTGCACAACCTCTGGGCAAGGCTCAGCACGTTCTTTTTCCCCCAGGCTTTCTCCACGCAGTCAGCAAGTCCAGCTCATTTCACTTTCTGTGCAGTCATTGACCAGAGTGTCAGCTGTGTTCATCTTCCCACCCTACTGTTCCGTGCACGTGGTTTTTGTTAAACTTTCCTGAGTCCACATAACACAGCTATTCAATTATAACACTACTATGAAGTTTAATCTATCATCTGTTTTTTAAAAGTTACCATCTTTTTACCTTCAGACTCACGAAGGCACAGAGGACTTTCCAAAGGCTATATGAAGTGTGATATTGCAGCTGATTAAACACAGGCGAAAATTCAGCTGTCTGCTATTGAACCAGAGACCAAAGCAGTCTGTGAGATGCCAAACAACACCACTTTGCTCATTCCTTTTTTTCTGTTTGGGAAAACACAGCAATTTTCCCTTTCAAGAAAAACAGCCTGTTACTTATGTTAACATGCAGCAAGTGTCAAAAGGTCCTGTGGCCAAACTGAGAACTGCCGGCTTGGACTCCAAAGCCTGTGGGTGAAAAGGTCAATATAAGCAAGACTTCTTAAATAGATGCCATGTTTTATGTGCCCATATCTCATGGTCTTTGGTGGACTTTTAATCTAAGCATCCCCTTTCTTCCTTTTACTGAAAAAAGATGATAAGCAAGCAATTGCTTGTATTAATCCCACAGCCAGTTACAGTTTTTCTGAGCTGAGATCTGGAGCCAGTTTTGTTGAAGTCCAGTTACTAAGATAGCAGCTGGCTATTAATGGGGGTTATTTTTGTTTTCTGTCTTTCACACAGAGCTTATTCTTGTGGCATTTTTGTATGCCAGGAACCAAAAGTAAGGTAATTCAAGGCACCAAACTCAAGTAAAAATAGGAAGATCATCGGCAGAAAGCCTGCTGGAGAAAACAGAGTAAGTATGGCATGTCGTTAAGATCTGGGTTGTTAATAAGCAGAAAAGTCTCTGGGCCAGTGAAAGAAATCGTGGTTTGCTTCCTGCAGGGCCTGCTAGGACTTCTGAGCTGGTCGGATCGCAGAGTGAGCCCAAGATGCCCTGCAAAGGACTTCCACGTTAGCTTTGTAAGTTGTGCCTGGAGCAGTATGAGTGGATTCATAAGTAGGTAAACGATATTCAGGAAAAGAGCCATATCTCATAAGTCTCTGAATCACTGGAGTTAATGTGAATTTTTTTCAAGGGCAAATTCGGGACCAGTAGCTTATCAAAGGATTTTTGTCTTGTCCTGGGGGCGGGATAGTTGTTTAAAGAACAAAATGTTAGAGTTTTGAATACGCTTCTGGTTGTTTTATCAAGGACCTGGGGTGTAAAATTGGTGCCGCCTCAGAAAGTTTTGGTTTCCACGATTACGATGTTCAGGAACTGTTGTAAAATGACCAGAACATCTTCCGGTTGCTTTTTATTGCCTCAAGTTGCATATCTTCCCCAGTCCTTTTCATCTGTCATAAGCGTTTTCCAGCTTTATGGTTCTTTTATATATTCCTTTTCAGACTGGTTTTGTCTTCTGTGCTCATGTCCTCTTCCAAGGAGCTCCCTGGTCACTGCCTTAGTGGCTGGAGCTGCCCCCCTCCTCCACCTCCCGCACCTCTGCTGGGGGAGCCTGCCTTTCCGGCCTTCCAGCGGCCCCACCGTGAGTCAGCAATGGGGCGGAAACTTGGGAACCATCCTTTGGATGTTGCCTAATTAAACATGGATTCCTTAGCTCTGTTTATTTAATTTTGCCTAGGAGTTATTAAGGATAAAATCATTTTATACAGGTAATTCTTAATTTTACCCTGAAGATACTTTTTATAAGGGGGGGGTCTTCATAAATATGAACCCATACTATTTCCCTTCCTCATGTCCATTCCAAACCCGCGTTTGCTATTTAAAACCCAGCCTGTTTTTTCCTTGGCACATGGGCTTCGTGGGGTCTGTCTGTCCCAGTTACACCTCCTTACCCCAGCACCGCCACTTACAGAGCTAGTGTCGTCTGTCAACCGTGCCCCATGGTTGGGGCATGGAATGAGGATTTGGGGGGAGAGGGTCAAATTCAACTAAATGGATTTTTTTTTAAGATTTTATTTTTAGACTGAGGGAAAGGGAAAGAGGGACAGAAACATGAATGTGTGATTGCCTCTTGTGTGCCCCCATACTGGGGACCTGGCCCGCAACCCAGGCATGTACCCTGACTGGGAATCAAACTGGTGACCCTTTGGTTCACAGGCCAGCACTCAATCCATTGAGTCACACCAGCCAGGGCTAAATGGAAAAAACTTGAATGTACAAGAGAACTTGTCTTATTGGTTCTTTTATATCTATAGTTAGGAATATGAGTATTGAACGATTTTTTATGTTTTTACATACACACATACGGGTACATTATTTGTGTACCTTAGTAAGTGAATTTATGAGATTGGTGGATTTATGGCCATGGGAGTATGTTAAAGAAAAAATTATTCATGGCCCTTGTTGAAGAACGGTAAGGCTCACTGTATTCAGAACCTCTACAACAGACGTAGAGACCAGGATGATGTGGTTTTGCCGCCACATGGAGAGATTAGGCTCAACTCCAAATACAAGTGGGAATTTATAGCCAAGGAGCAAGGTGGGTGGGGGTCAGTGGTCAGAATATCACTAAGGAAGCATCATCAGGGTAAGAGGGAATTCTGGCTAAACCCTAACAGGATTCACGCAGAAGGCAGGTCAGGGTGAGTGGACATCACCTGGAGCATGGTGAGGGACAAGGAACGAGTGATATCGAGGGAGATCAGATATTGAGGATGGGAGATGCTGGCTAACCCGACGTAGCAAGATTCTTGCTAAAATTGGACAATGAAAAGATGAACATAGAAGCTCAGAAGTCAGGCCCTGACTCTCTTCTCAGCACACTGTCTTGTCAAGTCAGGGTGCATCCCGTCAGCAGAATGATAGCCGTCTCCCACACGGGATTCTTCACCCTCAGTACCTCCGTTCGCCCTTGACATTATGTTATCAGTTCTACTCTTGAGCACATTTAGGTTTTCACTTTTCAGGCTTGATCCTCCCTAACTTATTTTTTTCTTAAAGTTTGAGAAATTCAGGAATACCTATAATACTACCGTGTTAATATGTTAGTGTGTACCTTTTTTTTCTATACATGTCTAAAATTAATGACCTAATTTTGTAACCTGCAATTCACTTAATTAAACATTGTGGAAATTTATCATATTTTTTTAAACACACAACAAATTCATGAGGCTTAACATGTAATAAGTATTAAAAGGTGGGGTGAAAACTAGGTCTTCCTCCCGACTCCAGAAACATTTGTTACGGCTGCATTGACAGGCAAGGGTAGATCGCGAGTCACTTTTAACCATCTGGAGTTGCTGACATTTGTGGATGGATCTGTCATTATTTGGGTTTTATTTTGCTACTTAGAAATACTGTGGTTGAACAGCCTTGCAGAAACAGCTTTGGGTCAACTGTGACTTCTGTTTGTAGGATAAATTTCTCACATTTCCTTCCTTTTCTTCCATCCTTTCCTGATTTCTTCCTTTCTGACCTTTCTCCATCATCATCTCTTTTTTCCTGCCTCTGAGTGCATTTGTATCACTCCAGCGTCAACTCCTGTTCCTTTCCCCAGCTCGTCTTAATGTTCTCAGTATTCACACTGAGTCCCTGCTCCTTCCCTGTATTCTCTCATCTCTCCAGGCACCACACCTGCAGAATCACATCCAGAAGATAAATCTTTCCTTTACTGATGTTCCCATTGTTTTACGCTGAACTGTCTGTTCCATATCTTTGACCTTTGGAGATCTAATAGGAATGATGATTCTGCTACCAAAATGTTTTAAATACTGCTACACTAGAGGGCCCCATCTGCATTACCTCTGTATCATTGACAAAACGACAGAAGGCGGGGAGGGAGGGATGGGGTAACATTATCTTGCGTGACAGTGGAACTCATGTTACAGCTCAGTGGTGATTGTTCAGAGTATTATCTGTAGGCTGCTGCTTTAAGCCTGTGTATTCACTGGGATGGGAGTAAAAGGCAGAAAACTGTACTTGAACAACAATTAAAATTAAAAAAAAAAGATTTGAAAAAAAAACCCTGTGTATTCACTCCAGTAAATAAGTCTTTTTTTCCCAAGTTATTAAAACTTGTAGTTATGAAAATTTTAGTAATTTACATGTAACATTTTGGTTATAGATCTGAGAGTTCTGAATGATATGGGTCTCAAAAATGACCAAAGTATACACATTAATTCTTCTTCATCATATTCTGTTTTATAAGAAATATAAATTTCTACTTATACATTTAATTATTTGTAGAAATATTTAGATTAATTTTGAGAATTGAGGCATTTGTTTTGTAGTTTTAAAATGGAGCTAGAATCAAGATAACATCAAGATTTTTTCCCTTTTCTTGCAGGGATGGAAAGCGAAGTGAAGCAGTCTTGTATCGTATGCATTTCAGGGCCTCTGAGATTTAACTAAAAACATGACTGCTCTTTCTTCAGAGAACTGCTCTTCTCAGTACCATCCACACCCAACAAATCAGCTCCTAGACAGTAACTGTCTGCTAGTCTTGATTATACTTGGAAAAATATTATTAAATGTCCTTACACTGGGAATGAGGAGAAAAAACACCTATCAAAATTTTATGGAATATTTTTGCATTTCACTAGCATTCATTGATCTTTTGCTTTTGGTAAATATTTCCATTATATTCTATTTCAAGGATTTTGTGCTTTTAGGCATTAGGTTTACTAAGTACCACATCTGCTTATTCACTCAAATTGTTTCTTTTACTTACGGCTTTCTGCATTATCCAGTTTTCCTGTTGGCATGTATAGATTATTATCTCAATTTTTCTAAAACCACCCTTCCGTTTAAGTGTCAGAAATTATTTTATTTCTTTACAGTAGTTTTCATTTGGATTTCAGTCTTTGCTTACGTTTTGGGAGATGCAGCTATCTACCCAAACCTGCAGCCCCAGAATGTTTACTCTTATCACTGTCCTTTCTACAGCAGCATTCAGAGTTACTGGCTCTCATTTGCCATGGTGATGATTCTATTGATGGCTATCATAGCCTCTTGGTCAGAAGTTATTACCTTGGTGCAGGCTATTAGGATAACTTCCTACATGAATGAGACTGTCCTCTATTTTCCCTTTTCATCGCACTCTAATTATACTGTCACCTCTAAAAAAGGGCTCTTGCCCAAGTTCATTGTCTGTTTTCTCGGGACCTGGTTACCATTTGTACTACTTCAAATAATTATCCTTTTATTTCAAGTAGAGATTCCAGCATATATTGAGATGAACATCCCGTGGTTGTACTTTGTCAACAGTTTTCTCATTGCTACAGTGTGCTGGGTGAATTGTCACAAGCTTCCTCTAAGAGACACTGCATTACCTGTGGATCCGTTTGTCAATTGGAAATGCTGCTTCATTCCACTTGCAATTCATAATCTTGAGCAAATGGAAAAGCCTATATCAATAATAATTTATTAATATGTTGCCACGTTAAAACTTACAATAACTACGATAAGAATCGTAACTTTATAAACAGGGAAGGATGAGGACTCAGGACCTACAGAGATGGAACTGAACCGAAGTCTCCCCCAACCACCACCCACCAACCACGTCCATACTGTTTCAGAATGTGTATTTTGGGGCTATGATATTTGTCTTTTTGTTTGTTCTTTTTAACAAAATAATTGCAAGAAAAAGTTTTATGCTTGTTCAGGAAAACTGCATTTTACAAATGTTAACACAAAACTGAAGTGAGTTAACCTTTGGCCATACTGATGTTTCTGTTACCCAAAAAGATACGGGATCACAAAAGATTCGCTGCCAACTTTGTTACAAACTTAAATAAACATTTTTATGAAATTCAAAGTGAAAAAATGCAGGTCATTTTCTTAAAAGAATTTGTATACATGGTCATTTTAACATAAGGGGAAGATGCTAACTTGGAAAATATATCTCTGTATGTAATGTAAATATTCCTGGAAGCATAGTTTCACCTGCTTACCTTACAGAACTGGATTAGTGACTCGGCTTCCTTCCATGACACAGCAGGTTCATTTTCGGTTACAACTTACATGTCACTTGCATGTCAATTCATAATTATTCAGTACTTCAGCAGTGTATCACACTATAAAAGTAAAGTTGTGTTTCTTAGCCTCAGAGCTAATGCTGTTTTGGGTTGGGTCATTCTGGTTGGGGAGACACCCTGTGCACCATGGAATGTTCAGCAGCATCCCTACCCTCTGCCCCCCAGATACCAGTAGCCCCTTGCTCCCCAGTCATGGCAGTCACAGTACTGCCAGACTCCACCTCACCACCCATGGTGGGCAAAACCGCCCGACTGAGGACTGATGGAATAAAGGAATCTAAGTGGCAAATAATCTGAAGTCACTTTCTGAATTATATTGAACTACCTAGACATTGTCTAATCTGTCCATGTCTACACCTGGCCTTTGCCACTTCTCTGTTACTTTCCCTCTGAATGTATTGCTAATTGACCATGACATGGAACTACACTATTTTAAAATATATTGTATTTTTTAATGTTTTATTGATTATGCCATTACAGTTGTCCCATTTTCCCCCCCTTAGTTCATGTCCATGCATCACAAGTTCTTTAGATTCTGTATTTTCCCATACTATTCTTGTCCTCCCCCTATTTTCTATCTACTGTCTATGCTACTTATTCTCTGTACCTTCTCCCCTTCCTCCTCCTTCCACTCCCCTATTGCTAACCCTCCACATGATCTCCATTTCTATGGTTCTGCTCCTGATCTAGCTGTCCTCTTAGTTTGCTTTTGTTTTAGGTGTGGTTCTTAATAACTGTGAGTTTGCTGTCCTTTCACTGTTCATCTTTTTTATCTTCTTTTTCTTAGGTAAGTCCCTTTAACATTTCATATAATAAGGGCTTGGTGATGATGAACTCCTTGAACTTGACCTTATCTGAGAAGCACTTTATCTGCCCTTCCATTCTAAATGAAAGCATTGCTGGACAGAGCAATCTTGGATGTAGGTTTTTGGATTTCATGACTTGGAGGAATACTTCTTTCCAGCCCCTTCTTGCCTGTAAGGTCTCTTTTGAGAAATCAGCTGACAGTCTGATGGGAACTCCTTTGTAGGTGACTGTCCCCTTATCTCTTGCTGCTTCTAGGATTGTGTCCTTCATTTTAATCTTGGCTAATGTAATTATGATGTGCCTTGGTGTGTTCCTTCTTGGGTCCAACTTTGGGACTCTCTGAGCTTCCTGGATTTCCTGGAAGTCTATTTCCTTTGGCAGATTGGGGAAGTTCTCTTTTATTATTTGTTCAAATAAGTTTTCTACTTGTCGCTCTTCCTCTTCCCCTTCTGGTACCCCTATAATTTGGATGTTGGAACATTTAAAGATGTCCTGGGGGTTCCTAAGCCTCTTCTCATTTTTTTGAATTCTTGTTTTCTGTTTGGTCATTTTTTTTTTCTTCCTTCTGGTCCACTCAATTGATTTGAGTCCCAGTTTCCTTCCCATCACTATTGTTTCTCTGTGCAATTTGCTTCATTTCACTTAGTGAAGCCTTCATTTTTTCATCTAATTTGTGACTAAAATCAACCAGTTCTGTGAGCATCCTGATCACTAGTGTTTTGAACTGTGCATCTGATAGGTTGGCTATCTCTTGATCCCTTAGAAGTATTGGCTCTGGGGCTTTGAGCTGTTCTTCTGCTTGAGCCATAAATGTTTTGGTTTGTTTGTACTTGTTACATATGAGGGGCGGAGCCTTAGGTGTTCACCAGGGTGGGGCAACCCAGGTCACTGGGTTGTGACGTATGTGGGGGCAGGGTCAGAGAGGGGCAATGGCGTTTTTTTTTTTCTGCTCTCTCTCGGATTTTGATCCCTCCTGCTACTCCCCACAAACAAATTGGGCCCTTCTGGTGATGGTTCCCAGATGTGCGGGCTTGTGCACCCTCCAGGACCCTGTGGATCTCTCCAACGAACTCTGAGCCTGGGAGCCTCTCCCGGCACCTCAACCCTGGAAAGTTTTTTCAGTTGGTGCTTTTAGGCTTTATTACCCAGGGCATGGTCAATCTCACTGCTTGTTTTTTGCCTGGTTTATATGCGCTTGAATGTGTGACCTCAGTCAGCCAGCTGTCTTGCGCCCCTACTGGGTCTGCCCATTGCCACCCCACACCTGGGATCTGCCAACCGCAGCCTGCACACCTGGGTCCATCTGGGGGCTTTTTCCTGTGCGACCCCTAACAGCCAGCCGCTGACTCCGCCCCTTTTACCAGTCTGGATGAATGGTTCGTTGTCGTCAGACTTCGGTACAGTTCAATTTTCTCTCTGTTTTGGTTGCATTCTGGTTTTTAAATATTTGTTGTTTATAAACTCAGTTGTGCAAGGAGGTACAGTGCTTCCACCTACGCCTCCATCTTGGCCGGAAGTAAAATATACTGTACTTAACAGAGAATTAAACTCAACAGATTTTAAATGAGGAAAATTTATAACTGTTTCAAACTCCTTACTAAGCTTGTTAATTGTTATTCATTCAGTGCATTCCCCACACCTCATAAGCTTAAAGGAAAAAAAAAGAAATTATTCAATAGACCAGCCAAATGGAAGAGGCTTTTATTTTTAAAGAAATGAACTTAACAGCTGGTCTACAATATATTATTTAATTATAAACAACATAAATAAATGATCCTGCAGGCCCACTAACCTTCCATCCAGACCCACACGAAGCAATGTTACAACAATATTCTATGTGAAAATGTGCAGGTAACAAAGGTGCAATTACAAGCAAGTTTAAGCAGCAGAGTATAAGGTGCTTTAATTTAATAGTTAATGTTGCCATCAACAAACATTTGAATGCTTAATTTTAACTTTACTAAATACAGACACAACAAATATGGAAATCTAAAATTAATACACATGCTACTTGTTAATATGAAAGTGCCTTCTCTTTTTTAAAAAAATACACCAAATGGACAATCTTTTTACATAGATCATGGTGTGCTCTTATAATGCAAAATTAACTTCATTTTCAGGTTATATGTTTGAAAACTGTAGCTACAGACACCAATCTAAGAACGCTAATGCTAAGAGTGCTACAACTATTCAATTTCCTGTAAGGAGAACTCTAATACAATATCCAATGTAAAGAATACATTTATAAATAATCTTAACATTTGTTTTCTGTAAGGATAAAAAACGTCCCCCCCCCCCCCGTGATGCTTTGTTCATCCTGGGTGGATCAGCTTTTGAGGCTTTAATAACATGAACGTCCTATGTAAGAGCAATGTGAGGAACCAAAAGGAGGAATGGAAAAATCAGTTAACGTGTGCTTGAAGCATCAAAAATTAGTATTTTTTAATAAAACCAGTTTATCATAATTTGCCTTTGTTAAACCAACACCCCCCCAAATCACCCACCAAGACACAAGCACCGACTCAGCAGAGGCCTGGCACACCTGCCGCCAGTGTCAGCAGCCACCAGCCGCGGCGGCCCTCACCCCTCCGCATGCTCTGCACGAGGGTAATGTAGGAAGCTACTCTGACTTTTCCCTCTTATGGCAAAAAAACAAAATGACCAACCTTTTGAATAAGGTGATTGGGAATGTGGTTAAACATACTGGAAGTTAGACATCCAAAATTATACCATACTTGCAAACTCCAATGACTTTAAATTTAAAGAATATATATACAAAAAGTGTTTATGCAATATATATTTTAACAGCATAAAATATTTTTTAAATTGGGTAAATTAAGACATCTTAGACTGTGCCAGACTATCAAATTACTCGGGTGTCAGTATTCCTGTTTTTAATCAGTGTTATAGATTCTAGTCCAACATGTACTTGGACATTTTCTTGCTTTAAGAAACTGTGACTTTGACGCATAAAAGGATTTTTTAATATTAGATTTAAAAAAATCTTTATAGAATGTTAGTATCAAGTAATGTTAATGTACATAACGCTGTACTGACAGGAATTACACTGTGATTCACAGAATCCTCAAGTGGTAAGGAGTCCTCTACCCAGTTGAGAATTGATCCCATTCAATGCTCACTCCCCAAATACTTGTCAGTTTAAACACTGAACTCTTGCCCTGACTGGGTGGCTCAGTTGGCTGGAGGGTAGCCCCGTACACCAGAAGGCTGCATGCAGTTCCATTCCCTGTCAGGGCACACACCTAGGTTTCGGGTTTAATCCTCGGTTGGGGTTGTGTACAAGGAGCAACCAATCAATGTTTCTCCCCACCCCCTCTAAAAAGCAATGAAAAGATGACCTCAGGTGAGGATAAAAAAACGACAACAAAAAAAAGAACTCTTATGTTTACTAGTTCTACATTTCAAAGGAAACCCTTTTACTATGTAATGTGTGCTTTCAAAGATTAGGTATTAGTGATAAAATGTATTTTATGTAATCTTTCTTGTTTTAAAAATAAGCCAAAACCAAACAAAAAATAAAACTGTTCAGCTATGTCCTTTCAGATTTTTCAGTTTTAGATATTACTTCACTGTCAATACTGGGCATAAAGCTTTTATAGTTAAAATGTATAGTGAGTCGGGTGGGCGGGGCAGGGGACAGCAATGGGCCAAAGACTGGGACAACTATAATAGAACAATAAAAAAGTAATTAAAAAAATGTATAGTAAGTCAGCACTAGCGTCTTTGTATGGTTCTGTCACACACTCTGCATAGTAACACTTCTGGAATAGATTCAAGTGTCAAAGTGATTCTTAGAAATATGGGCTGTCACAACAGTCTCAAAATATTAATTCTTAATGTTAGTACCCTTAATTTTATAACCTAATCAGGTATATGATTGACTGATGTTTAGTGATTCACTCAGACTCTTAGATATCTAGCCTAATCCCTCCCAATGCACACCAAAATTCCCTCAGTCCCAACTTTACATGCAATACATTAAGTAATAATAATTGTGTATATCTGTTAAAAATGCAATCAGAATTTTGTTTGGAGAGATTCTGTTTACTTCTTACTAGTTCCTTAGGTCATGTGCAGCACATGCCACACATAGTAAGTGTTCAAATGGTTTGCTACGTGAATGGGTGAATGTATGAATGACACTATTCATGTGTGTTCACAGATTCCATGGTTAACTAGCAGGAAACATTTAGAAAAATGTCTGCAATTTGCTTGTCTGTCTGAATTTTCTGCCTTATTCCTTAGGACAACAAAGACAAGGTGACCAAGGAGGTAATGCTTAATAATAATATTTTAGCAATAGCTTGAAAGTATGAACTGTTAAGAAGGGAATGTGAATTAAGTAGGAGCAACTTAAAAATATCCCATTATGTGGCCCCAAATCACAGTTTTAGAGCTGGGAGGAACCTCATAGGTGATTTAAACCCAAATCAACATTTTGAGTAGGGTAGGCTCCATGCTGTATATTCAGAAGATGAAACAGGTTAAAAGGTAAGTAACTGCCTTTTAGCTGTACGTTGTCATAGCTAATTCATCAAATGCATGTAAAACCCCCTTCATCATATTAACAGAATGATTATGTTTATCTATTGCTTTATTACTGAAATAGATTATTTAGTACTACCTAAAACAAAAAGAATTATGGCTTCTAACATTCTGAAAAACAAAGATTTAAACAATGGATACTTCTGGTGTTTTTGAGGCAAGACTGAAAACTTAGACTGATGCTTATTTCCCCCCCAGCCCCACCACCCCCATAAAAACCGACTTCTCACCTCCATCAATTAGAGCTCCCAAAACACGAGCTAGCACTGATAGTATTCCCTAACGTGTAACTTCTGGGCCAATAATGATGGCTACTGTCAATCCTTAAGAAGATTAGTTACTAGAGTCAATTTAAATAGGTCATCTAAAAGGACTTACTATATTACTCAAATTTCAAACTATGCCACGTTAGCATAACTTTTAATTTACATTAATTTCTTTTTCCAAATTAGGCTTCATTAATTACTATACTTACTTTTAAACAATAGATTTAAAAACCTTTGCACAGGTTTTCTTTCCGTAGATGCATATTTACACCACTGGTATCACTGACAGCAACTGTATTTTTTAAAGACAATAAAAAGAATATCTTTCTAGAGTACCTCTTTAACGTCTGAGATTAAAATATCATCTTTAAATAAAATGTCCATAAGCTATAAAAAGAAAAGAGATGAAACATTCATTGAAAACACTTCCCCAAAGCTTCCACAGATATGGCACTTTATTAAAAGGTCATCCGTTGGAGCAGAGGGGACAGTTTTCATTGGAGATGCTGGGTCACATCTGAAAAGGGGCGAGGTCACCCCTTATGTGCACTAATTAGAGTGAGTGTTCAGAAAAAGAGTTTTGCTCTGGAATCTGATGGTAATAATTACATTTGTATTAGTGCTTTACAACTTTCAAAAAGCTTTCTTATAGTATACTTTAAGCTAGATTAAATAAGCTCTAAAAATAACATAAAACTTTAGAATTCTTAAAAACTTAGGAAACTTTTTCTAAAGAGAACATAATTTTTAACATTTTTAATTGAAAAAATGGCTTGTATTGCTGCTCTGAAGGGAATTATATGATGACATATTTTCTGAACTTCTAACCAAAAAGGATTATTTTAAGAATACTTTTAAAAATGTATAGCTTTTAATGGGTTGAAATTAAACTTTAGTAAAATTGTGTATTTACTTTTCCTAATACTGTATTTGTGCTTATCTAAACTGAAGCAACCTTTAAGATGAAATCAAATGTTCTAAACAGATTCAAATGAGAGTTAAACAGTCTTTGACGCGCACTACTGCGCATCAAAGAAATGGAGGCAGGCTTGTGCTCACTGAAACCCACACTGACCAAGAGAAACTTGTGGCCGTTCTCAGACATCCAGTTCTTAGACTGAGACACAAACTAGCAACTAAAATACGATCTTAAAAATGCTCTGATTTATAAAAGTTGGTAAGGTTGACTCAGCTTTGGCACCTGAAAATGAATACTCAATAAGTGATCACAATTAGAATGATTAACCTTTGAGGTTTTGACAAACATTTTCTAACAACAATAGCTGTCAACCTCTTTCAGAAGTCAAAAATAACTCATGTATCATTGGAACTCTTACTATGCTCCTAAGGGCAGGGCCAGTGGACAAAGAGTGGAAGAATGGAGTTTGAGTACAAGTAAATCTCAACGCACTAAAAACTATGCCCTCTTACTGCATAACAGGGGTCCAGCCATTACAAGTCACCGTTTTGAACTACGGAAGGCCTATCTGCACAACATGACCTCTGTCAGCTGTGCTGTCCCCTTGGGTCAGGAACGCTCTTCCTCATGCATGTGGTCTCCTCCCCCACTTCCCAACCCTCCACCCTAGAAGACGCACAGGGAATAGACAGAGCAAACACTGTGCACAGACAAGTGCGCCGGTTCCACTGCCCAGAGGTTTTACTGAAACACGACAGAAAGCCCTGTCCAGTTATCTTCCTAAAATTAACCCCACTGCAAAACCCTCTCCCAGGATTTTCAGACAAAGTCCTCTTTAAGAAGAAAGTTTTCACACAGAGTTTAGGGCTAGAGGCAACTTAGGGGGTAAGGTGTGAGGATGGCCCTTTCATGCTATTAGGTAACGCTCAATGCTAGCTGCACGAACGCTGCGTGTTCTTGCCACTCGCTAAGAGCGAGGATCCTCTAACTACAAAATATAACCAGGTTGTTTTGGTTGAAAGTAATCTTTAAAATGTTTGAACAGTGTGTCCAGTCAGGGATTTCATTCATTCAGTATGGCTGTGCGGAAACATCATTCACATACATCTACAATAGTTTATTCTTTCTGAAACTGTTTCCACACATGTAAACACAACCTAAGACTACACAATCTATATATACTGCATCCCTAGCACACTTGTGCCAACACCCTTCAAATGCAGATAATGGGACTTAATAAAATTGAACCGAACACATCAGTGATAGAGGGCACTATGGCAGATCTCAATCTACAAGCGGTATTTGAATAAATGCCCGACTGTCATTTCACACTGGATGTATGAAAATCAGCTATGTCAAAAATTACTCAAAGGCATGGACATAACAACATTTCATACAGTTCTAAGTGTTTCAACACACCAGGAAACAAAAACAGTGGGCCACTTAAAGTCATTTCTATTTAAAACTAGGTAAAACAGCATTAACCTCAAGTGCAAACCTGCTCAGTGTTCAGGCGGGATAAACTAACGGGTGGCTGGCCTCCGTCTGCCTCTCGCATCCTTGAGCTTTCTTCACGGGCATTTCTCTCCTCCCGTTTCACCTCTAATTCTAGGGGACAGCACTGAAAGTGGGACTTAAAAAAAATGCCTGTCTAGAGGATGCCACAGCAAATTAGAAGTACCATCTTGGAAATACCTAATGCCACCTCAAAAAGCGACAGGTGTGGGGACAGCAGTCTGTCTCCTACCATGCCAGTGCTATCAAAGCCGCGGGGCTGTGCCAGACATCCCGACACGGGGCTGGATGAAAACCCGTCCCTGGAAAAGTAACTTCTACAAACCAGCTCCCTGCTCGTTTACTTCCTTAGGAATGCAGGGCTTAAAGCTTTTCCCTCAATGGAGAGAGTGCATCAGTTTAAAGAAAAAATGTGAACTTGTGGCAAAAGTAGGAAGAACTTCCCATATTCCCCTGCTGCTTGTCATTCCCTTGTCAATCAAAATTCTGAAAAAAACAAAAAACCCAGTATGAAGAAAAAATGAAAATAATAGTACTCTTCCCAACTATATCATAAGAAAACTGCTTAAAGCTCAAGAGAGAGGTGGACACCTGGTGTCACTGTCCACGTCCATTATACGTAACTGAAATTAAGATGGTTTCATTATCTTGAAAGAAACAGCTGCATCAAAGGTGAGAATGACCAGCTGAAAGCACACGAGCCATTTCTAAATGAAAAGACTTAACTGAAAAAAGCAAGTATACTTTCTGGTATTTTTTGAGTGGAGACAACAGAAGATCTGGACTATTCTTAAGATTATTATTATGAGATTTAAGATTATAATGTGCTCTCAAACAGAAGCCCTTCTGGCAAGCTTTCTTGGACACAACACAGAGCTAGGCACAGGACTGCTATTAGAAGGGGTGTAAATAAAAGGAGAACCTGTAACACAGTCCGAAGCTAACACCTTGAAGGCTATAGGTAATATAGTCATGGGAGGTAAGCATTATTGTAAGGGGAATCTATCCCAAATAATCAATTTTATATAAGCTATGGATTATCTATAATAAAGTTTTAATTCCTTGTGTCCCCACCCCCATACAGTGGACCATCTTGTACTAGTGCTTAGCTTGTAATTGTTCTGAAGTTACAACACGAGGGAAAAAGTCAAGCATGTGACAACTCTCGTCACAATGATTGAATGCTAATAAATGAAAGCTGACTACAGAGTACACCTACTTTACCTTGAAATTTGAATCTGGTCATTAAAGATGTGATACAAGGAAATATGCAACATAGACTACGAGCTATTGTAGGTCTGGAACAGGAGCCTTACACTATATTACACACTCTAACCTACATGTAACTATCAGTAAACATCTTTTTTTAAATGTTACTACACAAAAGAATCCCACAAAGCATACATTCAAACAAGAGGCATCTAAAGATTAAAAAAATTACCCGCTGTATTTTTGTATAAAAATAATCAACATTCTCTAATGTACACAAAGCCAAAAGATAAATATCTGTGATGTCTGTAATGACATCTTTAGTCTTCTACGAGTTCAACACAATCTTTCTGAAAAGAGCAGTGACAATGACCAAAACTCATGGACTTTTGCCCACTTATGCCAAATATCTATGCATGTTCCTTCAATTATAAAACATTTCCATTGTATGGTAAAGATAAGATGAAAAAGATTCAAACAAATCTTTGACGTCCAGGACTATAAAGCGCTTAGGGCTCTCACGATATTTAGTGTCATAATTCCAACAGATCACTAACTGTTCAATGAAAGGTTCTGCTTTAAAATTTTTCTCCTGAAACAAGAAAATTACATAGAAAATTAGATCTCACCATCCAAGAGATATCACTTGGTAAGTGCTCTGAAGAAGTATGCAGGGGATTAGTCAAAAGAAAAAAAAAGGACTATGCTTTCTAGCTAGAGCCAGCATGTTCAACATTAGAAAAACCCCAAAGACCACACATATCAGCCGGCTACAAACTATTGCTTTGTCAGCAAAGCTGTATGTGCTCTGGTTCATAAGGTAAAATCAGATTATGCCTTCTGTACTGGAACATCAGAGCAGAGAGGTATTGAAGATAATATAAAATATCTTCTAAGAGTCAAATTCTTTGTATGCTAGTCCTCACTTTATCAGCCAGTTTAATCATCCCCCCCAACTTGTCTAACGTGCAAACACTGGGAAAAATACTTCAGCAGAACACTGATACTATCTGAAATATTTCCATTGTATAAAGTATGCCTGTGGATGAAAAAGAGAAATGTTTGTAATTCCTACACCAGAGTTTCTCAACCCTGGCACTACTGACATTTTAGACCACGTAACTCTGCTGTGAAGGGCTGTCCTATGTGCTGTGGGACAAACAGCAATACATCCCTGTCCTCCATGTGTTAGACACAAAAGCCACCCTCCCTCATCCAACAAACTGTGACAAACAAAACGTCCCCATGGCAGCAAAACTAATCTCCGTTGAGAACCACAGCTCTAGATGTACAAAAACTAAGGGGAAAACTTTCTTAGCTACACCAAATTCTTTATCAAGTTTGGAACAGAAACCAACTCTTCAGACTTCCAGATCAGTATTAGTCATGCTAGAACGCAATTCTCCTTTACAGACAAAGCAACTTTCTAACAGACGTGTTCTTGTAAAATGCACTGGCAGCTCACTGCATACAGTCCTAGTCACTGGACTCCTAAATTATCTCTCATGACGACCTACGGAAAACTTATAGAGTAGGAAAGTGTGTAACAAAATTGGATCAAAAGAGGAGAAACATAAATCATTAAATTACTTTTAAAAGAATTCTTTATATTAATGATAAACATTACTTCTTAAAAAATTATCTACTATAACATATTTCTTTGAAAAATATCATGGCCCTCTATAACAAGTCTTTCAATGTTGTGTGTAACCTGTAAAATGAATTTCATCAGTGTTGGCTGATTATGAAAATGTATGATGAATTATTGTATCTGTAGAAGAAATATCAGCTTCTAATGTGGAAATCCCAATTTTCTTGGCTACCCAGCACAATACGTGATAATATTCTGGGCCAACAGGCCAACCTTACGAGTTTGTTTAAGAAGAGCAAAACTCCTGTTATCTCAAAGGCTCGAGATCCTGTTAAGACTCCTTCAGAGAGTTGATGCGTGCACAGATCTTCAAGGCTGGGCCCAGCTTGATATTCATTGCACTCATTAGATGGTCTTCTTTTAGCAAGAGAAGAGCCTGTCCATCAATCTCCTGGGCTCTGAACTCATCTGCAATATCCTGGCAGCCTGGAATTTGATCAGAGGAAGGAAGTTAGAATTAATACGCAACAAGGACGCGTTACTCCTAACAGTCACAGTCATGCTCTCCCTGGGCCTGAGTCTCTGAAATACAGGCTGAGAAACGAATCAGATTTATTTATGGTAGTCTTAGGTTGATTCCTGAAGAAGAGAGTATTCCTCCGCATTCTGTAAATAGAAATTAATACAAAACCCAAATAAAGCAGTTTACTTGGAATTCTAGTTCTAAACATAACATAGAAATAACTAGTAAGAGTCAGGTGAAATGTACAGATTGGTCAGTCTAGATACAGCGTATTTTCACAAAAAGGATGGCGCTGTTACCTCAAAGCATGCCACACACATAACAAGTTTAGATTAACTACTTATTAAACCTCCTGAACCTCACTTTCTATAATATATCCTTCACGTACAGATACACAGGAATAAAATATAATGTTCTGTCATTTAAATAACGGTTTGGAAATATTTTCTTACGTACCAAAGCACCACTTTCATGATCACTTGTACCTTACTTCAATCTACAACATTCAGTGGCAAGCATACCTAAAACATGTTTTGTTGTTCACTCGGGACAGAGCTGACCCACCCAGACTATGGTGCTGCTCCACTGGAACAACACCGAAATGTATTATACTGCTTAACTTGTAATTTCAACCCCAAATCTTAGTATCATAGATTCATCTCCACTTTTGAAAAATAAATTCTCATTGAAATTAGACCTTACTGGCTAATCTCTTGCCAAATAACCAATATTTTAGCTCTCACTCAAAACCAGGTGCTTTTTAAGGTAGCAAACACAATGCTAGCATCTACTTGAACAGCATCTATTTGAACCCCAAATGTTTTTATTATCCACCAAATTTTGTAGTCAGGTTATTCAATAAACTTTCCCAGGAAGGAAAAAAACTAGCAGGTAAGGTAATGCATTAAAGACTCAAGAGAAGAAAGCCAAATGTAGAAGCCTCCTTAGACAGTAACATTATACAAATATATTTAAGAATGAATACCAATAGCTTAAAGTCTCTATTTCATTCAAATCAGCATTCTAAGCAAAAACACAAAGAAAAAGATAAAAAAATGGAAATAGTTACATCAGACTTTTGGATACCACAACTTTGAAGAAATGATTATCTTTCTGTTGCAAATGTATCATCGTCTTGTTTATATAGATAGTGAAGTCATTCCCCATAACCCTGGCACCAAGCACAAAGCACTGTGGCTGCTAAATAAATATATTTTTGGTAAGTGAATGACTGAATGTGAATGAAGAAACAATGAACAAAAAACAGAATCTGCTGCCAGGAAGCTACATGTAAGAGTAATCCAAACACTTCTTTTATATTCAGCTGTATGGCCATCTTTTCTCTCACGTCTTTTGCCTTCTTTGTTGGCTGAATCTTTCCTATTCCCCCCTTTTCCAGTATGCATACACTGAGAAAAATACTTCAGCAGAACATTTATCATGTTCTCCATTTTAATAATTTGTCAGACTCTTAAAAACTGACAATTCAGAAGTATCCTACACAAAATTTTTATGGTTTTGCCCATTTACCATATAAAAGAAACTATTCCGTTAAAATGAAATTACTCACCATAGAAAAGCCTCTTTTCTTTTCCCAGAGGTAGCTCTCAAAACTGGGCAGATAAAACTGACTATTCTTGCATCTAGCTGTGACTCCATCGTTCTTTACATGAAAGAACTAATGTTCTCTCTTCAGTCTTACAAGAACACAGGAAAGAAAAGAAGAGAGAGAAAGACAGGGTAGGACTTACTTAGAGTCAGAAAACAGGAGCAATGAGAAGTAATGAGGACCATAAGAGCTACATTTGGGAATAGAAAGAAGGAGTTCTGTATGAAAAAAATATATAGCATGTTCTGGTTCCTCTGCGTTATGAGATTCCTCTTCAAATGTCTTCTTGTAGGTGGGTAATAAGTGTATCAGCAAAATAATAAAGAACAAAAGTGGGAAAGAGCATGATCAAATAGGAATGCATTATCTTCAGAATTTTGGATCACAACTTTCTTAAGCCAACCAAAAAAAAGGGGTGGTGGTGGTTATACTATACAGTAGTATAGAAATGAAGAAAAAATACATTAACTTAAAAAACAAAAAGGGAAAAAAGTAGACAAATACATTTCCAGAAAAATCATTAGAGAAAAATGAATTTAAAAAAATTCTAGATGCTTAAGGTATGCTGAGCTAAAGTTCCACATATTTCTGACATTAGAATCTACCACTGTAAAATGGCTGACATCCTGGGGACACGTACAAACCACACCCCAGCTGCTGACACCCGCTGGCTGGCTGCACCTCACCAGAAACAGCTGTCAGGGTGCGCACAGACCTCAGTGCACAGACATGGGTAACAACTGAACTTGGCAGGCATGCAGTCACTTTTCTAGACAAACCCAAAATAAACTCACCCTGCACGAAAAAATGACCTCAGTATGGTTGGTGAAAAAGATAACCCCTCCCACTCAATATACAGAATAATCAAGCCCCAATGTTAGTCTTGTGAAAACCAGTGAAGAGTCATGTTCTACATGAGTCCTACACTTTTTATGCCAACAGAGAAACCAAATCCACTGCAGACTCATAGATCAGATAGATAAATACAAAACAAAGTTATTTGCAAAAGGCAGTTCACTGTTTCAAGAAAAAGTTAAAGAAGATAACTGCAATTAACTGAAAACAAATAGAATCATTTCTGTAGCGAAGTTTTTAATGCACATAAATTTAGAAGAAATTAGTTTTTCCTTCTGGTAATAGGTCTGAGATTGGGATGCACTGCCCACTGGCTCTAGTATGCTCCCACCAGGATGGTTCACAAGACGACACCATACAAAGAGAGGAGGAACTCCAGGAGTAAATTTAGGTGCCCTAATAAAAGAGGAAAGCCTAACGTCACCAGGAAAGCAACAAAATACCAAAGAGTACAAAATTTACAAGCTTGTTCATTCAGTGAAAAAAAACTTGGGAGTAGACTACTTTGGGGGGTAGGGGTAGGAACCAACAGCCCTGAATGAGCTGCAAGAGGCTCAAAAGGAAGTTTACAAAGGCCAGAGGAGCCTAGGAAAATGGAGATAAAGGCTTATTCTGGTATGAGATTTACCTTAAGCTTACAAGCATTCTACAGAGAAAAACTCTGAGAAAGAAGATATATTGATCACACAAAAAAGCTTGTTATTTAACCTATCGAAGCAGTTTGAAAACACTCCCACTTAATCAGTAAAAGAAGCAGTTACATTAAGCAGACTCTTAAACAGTCCCAAGCAATTCTCTATAAAAGTCTCCTTTTAATGACATACAATGTTCGCTGAACACTGGGAACAAAGTTAAGTGTCTTGACAAACTGAATAAGACATACATCTCAAGTTACAAGCAATAATTTTTAAACTCAGATGAGGCAAGAATGAGACAAAAGAGTCTCTGTTCTAATAAAAGCAACCAGGGTACCCCCATGTCAAACAGATGCTGGGGAAAATTAGAAAATTAGCCCTAAAAAAAGCACATGAAGTGACAAGACTCAGCGCGATTTGTTACTTGTTCATTAGCCAACTACTGTCTTCAGGATGTGAACTCCCTCTCAGCCCCAAAGGAAGGGAAGTACCTTCCCCCACAGGAGAAATCCAACTAACACGCAGCCCACGCGCGGCAGCTGGAGGACTGAGACAACTTCTGAAGACGACACAGTCAGAGTCTAGCCCAGGACATCAGTATTGATTTTAGACTTAAATCTCAAAATATCTAAACTGTTCTAAAATCTAAAACTTATTTCATTAAGTATTAAAACCACAAACATCAAGGTTCACCATCCTGTAATATATCAATTTTAAAGCAGATTGTAAACCCACATGGTCAGCATGCTTAAAAATCTTCCCTGAAAAATGTATGCCTCTTTAAACAATTTCTTTTCTTTAAAAGTGACTATATATTGTTTTTCTTTTATTAAAAAACCTTATTTAGCACGTTTAAAACAAGCTTTCGAAAAACCAATTTAATAAAATCCCAGAGTTCCGTGTATAAGGTAAAAGGGCTGACAGGTTTTTAAGGAGCAGTAGTAACACTGAATACACTCCCTTCCCTCTCACAGCACGTTAGCTGTACGTTTGCTTCTGAGGCTGTGGTCACCTGCGCAGAAAGAGCAATTAGCAAAAATAGCTGGGTTAATTCTAATAAGCCTACAGACAACCTCAAAGGGGACATAGCTCCCTGGAAAGCTTGTGTCAGGAGAAATGGTATGATTCACAATAAAACCAAAATGAAACAAATTTTTAAATCTTCCGTGTTCCATATTTGTAAGGCCAAAGTGAATGATAAGATTCACTGATTTGAAGGAATATATTGTCTTAACATACATAGCTAGTGTGGATCTCATCATAAGTAGATGTCTTTAGTAGCCAGCCAGTGGACATAAAAGATTACTGTTGCATTAAAGAAAAAAGATAAAGAACTTAAAGATTAAGCTGATGGAAAGAATACCAAAATGAGAGAGCAGAAAAACATAAGAAAGTTATCCTCAATACTGGGACAGACTACCATAATTGGATGCTAGTTGTCTACTTAAAAAATCAAATTTCAGAACTGTTCATGATACCTACTTACTGCAAAGAATTGAAGAATGCATCTTCCTTCTAAAGAACGAGCTTGATATTTTAAAAGAAATCAAAATTGTATCATATTCTAAAAGGCCTTCATTAATTTTCAAAAATGTAAAAAAAAAACTATAGTCTCTCTTATTTCTTTTAAAATTAGGTTAATTTAGGAAATAAGGAGAAAACAGAATAGAAAAATAGAAGAGCAGAAGGGAAGAAGCCTGATTCAATCTCTCTACTGACCTCTCGAGAGAAATCAGACTGAAGAGAAGAGAGCACCTTTAATATCTTCACCGGCTGGGGTATCACAGCAGAAGCAGGACTAGTCAGTTTTTATCGACTTGGGGGTATGAGAAAATACCCAGTTGTGCTGAGGGAATAAGCAAGAGGAAACAGATCACATTTCAATAGAAAGTGGCATTTAATTAATATATACACATAAGCACTTCTCTAGCCCTTTCGTGCAATGGGTGTGGGTAGAGCTGACATCATTCCTGTGTGTGAATGCACAAGAAAATTATGAAGGCTGAAGTGCTGAATTACATACCAGGCAAAGAATGGATGAAGGCCCAGACGTCATCAACTGTCCATATAGAGGGCTCTGTTTGTGCAACTGGTAGCAAGTCATTGTTCTCAGGCATTTTCCTAATTCTCACATCCCGAAGCTCACGCTCTCTTTCCCGCTCACTCTGCCTTCGCAGACGTGTTGTCATAGCAGATGGCACAGGATCTTCATGAGAAGCCAAGTCTTCTTCTGCAGATGGATAAGTAATTGGAAGCTGGAAAATGTAGTACAAGTAAAATACAGCATTGCACTTTCCTTGCATTACTGAAAAGGGTATTGTACATTGAAGCAAGGTTTCTACAGACCTGCCTAAGGATATGTTCTCTTGCTGCCCCATCAGGGCCACTTGGACGACGGCCACGATGCCCAAGACTTTGATTATCAGGCTTACGATTCCAACGACTAAGTGCAAATTTTTTAGAACAGCTAACATTGTACCTAAGAAATTCAAGTAAGAAAAAATATTAAATGATATATGGGACACTCTATTCAGTAGTTAATTATGACTTTAAAGTGAATTTGTGAATCAGTAAGTGTCATATACTTCATTAAGAACTGTAATACCTCAGAGAGTACCGTAGTGTTCAGTGGATTTACTTAGGCCAACAGCCAAAAACTGGCCTCATATATCTGAATAATATAGCTCTCAATCTAATACTGGACAAGTATTGATATTTTCTCCTAATAACAGCATAATAGTGGGGAAACTTTCTGCCAAATAGAGGACAACTGATTTTTACAGCAGCAAAATAATTCAAAGTTCCAGGAGAAAAAGAAGTCATGAATTAACTATTTAGATGTTCATCCAAACTGCTATTTTCCCCAATAATAATTTCTAAAAAGGGATTAATAAAAATAAGTTAACACAGTAGAGAAAGAGAAAAATCTCAAATGGCTAGCAAAAGATTAAAAAATATATTACTGAAATCAAATAGTGAAAATGTAAAGTTGAGATTTCAAAGTTATACAAGGAATTCATAGCTTTCATTCTTCAGGGAATTTAAAAGCATGTAGTTCTTTAAAACTGACTGAAAGATTTTTATTTTACCAAAACAGACTGCCTAGTACATTTGAATAACCTTAATAAGGCATAATGACAGCTTAAAGAGTCCTGTGCCATTTATTGGGTTGCAAGGCCCTAGAACAGAGGCCAGGGAGCTTTCCCTATAAAGAGCCAGGGCATAAAAATGTTAGGCTTTGTGGGCCATTAAATCTCTGCCACACCAGGGTCAACTTTATGATTTTAACATGAAAGCAGTCATAGGCCATAATGAATGAGCATAGATGTGTTTCAATAAAGCTTTATTTAGTAACACTAAAATCTGAATTTCCCATAATTTTCATGAATCACAAAAATATTATTCTTTTGGTTTTTTTCAACCACCCCCAAGTTTAAAAAAACATCCTTGGCCCAGGGGCTGAACAAACATAGGTTACAGGAGTGACTCGCCTGGGCACAGTTTGCCGACCCCATCCCCAGATAGAAGAGTGAAAACAAATCAAGAAACAAATTTCTAAAAAGCTATAGAAAGGCTAAGAAAAATACAAGCAGTTCCTTTTTGGGAAAATCCTCACCTGAGGATTTTAGGGAGGGGATAGAGAAAAAGAGACAGGTAGATAGCTATCAGGTTGCCTCTGTGTGCACCCTGACGGGATCAAACTTCCAACCTAAGTATGTGCCCTGACAGGGATCAAACCCACAACCTTTAGGTGTTTGGGATGATGCCCTAATCAATGGAGTCACCTGATCAGGGCTGCAGTTCCTCTTTTTTTAAACACATATAAAATTGCCATTGTAATTTCTTATTTTCAAAACTCTTCTGTGCTAAGACTTTTCAGAAAAATGACAAGAATTAATCCCAATTACCTTTGCTACTGATAACTGTTCTAGGACCAATATACAGATACCAAAATAAAATTTCCTCAGGTCCAAAAAAAATTTCGTGTTCATTTTATGAAAATATCAGAGGTGGAAGTAAGGAGCACTGTAAGAATGAACAGGCTTTCCCCAGATAGCCACCTCGTTTGACCCTAAAACAATTTAACAGGCTCCTGCTGTGTTCATTATGCTCATCCATAGGCTCAGCTGTCAGTTTCTGATTTCTATTCTTATCAATTGACACAGCTTCTTTCCCCACTGACTAAAGAGCAGAAAAGAGAGACTGAGTTTACACCTGCCATTTAGTCCCTAGAGACTTACATCTCCACGACAGCCACAGAAACAGCAGCGGTTCCCCCTCGACATAATTTACCCCCTCGTGCTGCTGTCTGTATTTCCCTACTTTAGGGTCCCTAACCTTCTGAAGAGGTTCTCCTAAAGGTATAAAAACATGGCAACTCAGCAATTATCTCTGGGGGAAGATGATGATAGCATTAATTAGAAGTTATGAAATATTTCTAAAAAGCAAAAAGTTTAAAATATTCAGAAAGGTAGTCCTTTCCCCTTAGAGTTTTTGATCATTTAGAATCATAAGGCCACTGTTCCCTCTTGTGGTACACATAAATGGGAAAACTGCCAAGTTAAACAGGAGTTACATAATTTTTTTAGGGTTATCGACAACATAAAAGAACGTCTGGGGACCCTTGGTCAAGACAGCAGCGTAGGCAGACATGGGTCTACTCTTCACACAACCACATCAAAATTACAACTAAAATAGAGAACCACCAGCACTCAGAACCAACTCAGAAACTGAGTTGAATGGAAGTCTGACAACTATGGAATTAAAGGAACCACATCCATCCAGACTGGCAGGAGGAGCACAGACGTGGAATGGGCTGGTCCCCCCCCCCCCCACAGGATCAATACAAATTCAGGAGGGATACCCAAGGGGTGAGGAGTCCCAGCCCCACACCAGGCCCTCCAGCCCTGGGTTCCTGTGCTAGGAAGATAAGAGTCTACAACTTCTGGCTGTAAAAACCAGCAGGGATTGAAAGAAACTGCTGGACCACCAAGCAATTCCTATTAAAGAACCCACGCACGGACTCACCTACTCAGACTCACTCCCTCTGAGCTCCAGCCCTGGAGTAGCAGCTTGAAAGGCACCAGTGGTATACAGGGGTATACAGCAGTACACAGGGAGAAAGTACAGGCATCAAGAGGAACAGAGGCCAATGTCCCTTGTCTGAACGCTCACCCCACAGAGCCAGCAGGTTGGTGCCATATCTGACACTCCACCAACCTGGCTGACACTACTTGACCTGCCTGGGAGATCCCCAGAGATCCCCAGAGACCTCACCCCACTTACAAGCCCACCCAAGCTGCTTTTCCATATGAATGGCTTATTTTGGCTCATGCTTTACAAATTCCTAAATCCTCTCGAACAAACAACAACTGGCCTCAGTGAGCCCCAGGCCTGGCACTAGCAGCAGACAGCCTAGATTCACAGCTTGGCTTTGCCTGGGAATCTCCAAGCCCAGCACAAGCAACAGCCATCTCAAATTGCTTTATAGCTCAGGAAGGGTAAACCAGGCAAAACACACAGGCAAAACACAGGCAGAGGCAGAAAACCTATCTGTGGGTGTGGTCCTGTGTGCTGACCTTGCTCCCCACTGGCCTTTCTAAGTAGGGGCTGGGCTGCATTCCTATAGCATGCAGATAGATTTTCTATACCTCAGTACCATAAAAAAGACCCAGTCAGAAATGAAGGATACACTAATTGAAATAAATAAGAATTTACATGGAAATAACAGTAGACTGGATGAAGCCAAGAATCAAATGAATGATTTGGAACATAAGGAAGCAATAAACAACTAATCGGAACAACAAGAAGAAAAAACAATCCAAAAAGTGAGGATAATATATAATCAGCCTCTGGGACAACTTCAAGAGGTCCCACATTCGCAAGAGGTGCCAGAAGGAGAAGGGAAGAGCAAGACATTAGCAATCTATTTGAAAAAATAATGAAAGAAAACTTCCCTAATTTGGTGAAGGAAATAGACATGCAAGTCCAGGAAGCAGAGTGTCCCAAATAAGATGGATGCAAAGAGGTCCACTCCAAGACACGCCATTATTAAAATGCCAAAAGTTAAAGATACACAAAGAATCTTAAAAGCAGCAAGAGAAAAGCAGTTAGTTCCCTATAGGGGAGTTCCCATAAGACTGTCAGCTGATTTCTCAAAAGAAACTTTGCAGGCTAGAAGGGACTGGCAAGAAATATTCAAAGTCATGAAAAGCAGGGTCCTATGGCCCAGACTGTCCTACCCAGCAAAGCTGTCATTTAGAATCAAAGGACAAATAAAAGAGCTTCCCAGACAAGAAAAAACTAAACGAGTTCATCATCACCAAGCCATTACTGTATGAAATATTAAAAGACTCATTTAAGAAGAAAATAAAAACTATGAACAATAAAATGGCAGAAAATACAAATCTACCAACAATTGAATCTGTAAAACAAACTAAGCAAACAGGAAGAACAGAGAGAGAATCATGGATAGAGAGCATTTTGATGTTTGCCAGATGAGAGGGGAATGTGGGAAAATGGGTAAAGAGGTGACAGGATTAAGAAGCACAAACAGGTAGTCATGGAATAGCCCTGGGGATGTAAAGTACAGTATAGGACATGGAGTAGCCAAAGAACATATATGCATGACCCATGGACATGAACCATGGTGGGGGGATTGCCTGAGGGAGTGGGGGGTGCTGGGTGGAAGGGGGGCAAAGAGGAAAAAATCAGGACAACTCTAATAGCATAAACAATAAAATGTAATTTTTTTAAAAAAGAACATCTGAATAACAGATTGACAATTGAGAAACCAATGAACCCATATTGGGAGGAAAATATTTCTATTATTTATTTAATTGTACAATACTTAGTAATACTAAGTTTTATTGAGTATATTTTAGTGGCACCATACTAAATAGTATGTTCAAGCAAGAAATTCCCTAGATGAATAAAATTAAGGCCTTAAACTCTTTTTGGAACAGAGAACAAACTTCAAAATAATCAATGTGTGCATACACTTCACCTTTAGTGGTAAATACCAGTATTTGGGTTTATTATATTGATGTAAACAAAAAGTCAGCTAGATATTTCTCCAGCAAAATGGATTTATTCTAGAACAAGTAATTGTAACCCAGTACATGCAACCATGATGAGCCATTAAGAGTCAGACATTCCTTTCCTTCTGCTCTTCTATTTCCTCAACGAAGGAAACAAAATTGTTATATGTAGGGGAAAAGTAAGTTGGGAAGGTAATTACAGTTTCCCTGAGTGCCTTGCGATCAACATAGGGTGTGAGAGCTCCCCCTTCTGGCCTCTTTACTTCACTTTAAATGAGATTCTAGTTAATGAATTTTTTACCATTATCAGAATCAGAGGGATTTTCAAAATGTAAACTAAAGTTGAGACTAGCTCAATGAAGATTCTAAACATTCCTTTTTGTTATCAATACCATTTACCTGTAATATTATTAGTAAAAATACAGATTTAGAAAAGAGATATTTCCTGATAATATAACAATGTGGAGAACATGCTACAGCTGTCCTATTTAGAAACCTAAATTAATAGTATACAGTTAAAACAAAGAAAACATTTTAAACAAAGTAAATCCAGGTATTTCAATATTAACAAAAAAATCAGGTGATAAAACAAAAACTGTTTTTGATACCTTGAGGATTAGTAGTCTATCCATGGGAGGGATTTTCCTAAGCATATTCTTAACACCAGGAGGTTGCCACTTCAATATTAGATTATGCTGTAAAACTGTGTCACACAAATATAATTTTCAAAGAGTAAAATTTAATAATTAAATAACAAAGTAGCTCCACATAATGTCTATTTGATATTATTTCTTTATATTGTAATCTCTAGTTTTAACTACTGGCACACTCTAAAAGTTTTTTGGTTTTGTTACAGTGGTTGTTGGTTTGTGCTTTAGGAAATTTGAAATAACATAAATACCTTTTGGCACATGACATAGTGCAGAATCGCTTTGACCGCAGAAATTCATTAGCATATCCCATCTTCCCACAGAATTCACACTTGAGCAACTCACTGTCCATTTCTTCTAATGTCTCTAAAAAAGAAGGAAACAAAGGAAAAAACTTCCAAAAATGTAATTGTGGCAAATTTTTTTTTAGCCTCTATGTTGGTTGAATTCTGCTTGTTCAGACCTTCCAGGAAACTTAAAAGGAATGAGCTTTGAACTTTTCAATCCATAGCCAGTTTGGCAGGGCAAATCCTCCAAAAACAATCACCTCCATCAAAATTCCTGCTCTCTCCTTAATAAAAAATTTATGGCGTTCTCTCTATATACATAAGTAATATACTTTAAAGGTCTGTTATGCTAAGAATCCAACATATCTAAAATGTGCAAATAAGTTTATTTGCACTGCAAGACAAATGAAGATAAACAAGACAAAGTCACGACCCCGCAGGAGGAACACTTTCAAAAGGCACCTTGTGGGATATGAACTTTGTTGCACTGTGCTGTGGAGCTATGTAGCAGACAATACTTAATCCTAACTGGAGAGACTAAGGATGACTTCAAAAAGAAGGTAAAGTTTTGATATGACTGATTTTAGAGGAGCATGTAAAACAATGAACATTCTCAAAGATCCATAGTGTGTAATATGTAAAGATGTATGTATCTAATTATACGACACTCCCTACACTATACTCCCCTTTAGTTGTATCATATTAAAACAAAAATAACTTAGATTAATCTTTAAAATCACAAACAGCTGTAATTTCTAACCTCTGCTTCTTTTTGTAAGGAATGTTCTCTATTAAGTTAGAACGTCCTTCCTCCACCTCAATATCCATACCTTTCTTTGAACCACACTATCTAAATCCTCAAGTATTCAGCAGCAGTCACCTGTAAGCAAGCAACTTAATCTTCATGACCCACAATTTTCTCATCTGTAAAATGGAGTTAATAATGCTTTTCCAAAGAACTGCAGTAAAGACTAAGTGAGTGCCCAACTGGTGGTAGGCACAGAAAAGTGAGAGTTCCATTTCCTATTTTCCACAAAAGAACTAACAGGACCAAGAATTGTAAGTGCTTAGGAAATACTTCACTGAAAATTCTTAGATCCACCATCTTTTTTCCATTGTCTTGCATCCTCAAAATTCCTATGCAAAAAAGTACTCCATTAACTAAAGCTTCTAGTTGTGAGCTCCATATGTGCTTACTTCCTATGTTATTCATTAACCATGACTTACTAAGATGAAGAAAGGGACTCTGAAATGTTGCCCTGGATAACATGTACTTAATAAGCTTAAACACTCAGATTATTTAGTATTATTGGAGAAGCAAACTGCAAAGTGCTAAATCACATGAAGATAGCAAGAACTACTAAAAACAAAATACTGTGAAATATTTGAAGTTCCAAGGGACATCCAAATAGGTCTGTCCAGAAAAAGTCTATCCATTGTTAATATAATAAGAATGGTTCACACAACTTCGATGTAACCTGGCAGACAAGGAGAATGCACTGGAATGCACATGTGTGAACAATGAGGACTTCACTGTACTATCAGTAGGAGTGGTAGATGCCACCGAGTGAGCATGTATACTGTGTGGCCATCACATTCAAAGTGACTGGGCAAGCAGAGCAACAAATCTGCATCAAAGTTTGCATTAAGCTTAAACATTACTCCACGGAAACTATTCATGTGATTCAGAGGTTTTAACTACAGGCAACTACTGATTGGCAGCTTCATCATGACAATGTGCCCGCTCACACATGCATGTCATGGAGTTTTTTTGTGAAACATCAGATCACCCAGGTGACTCAGCCCCCACACAGCCCAGATTTGGTGCCCTGCAACTTATGGGTTTTCCCAAAACTAAAGTCACCTTTGAAAGGGAAGAGATTTCAGACCATTCATAAGATTCAGGAAAATAAGACAGGACAGCTAATGGAGACTGGCAGAACTGTGTGAGGTCCCAAGATGCCCATGTTGAAGGGGACTGAGGCATCACTGTCCTGTGTTTCTTGTATCTTGTTTCTTGTCCTACAATGTTTCTTGTATCTTCTTCAATAAATGTCTTTTTCATATTGCATGGATGGATACCTTCTGGACCTCTTATACTGTCAATGCCTGATCGAATCATAAGCTGGCAAGTGATCATTTTATGGAAATTCTCAAGACTGCCTTCATAAGAAAAAGTTATGTATTTAGTAGCAATGAGGAAGAAATAGTTTTGAAACTATTTCAAAGTAAAATAAAAATTGCGCCTTTCACTGATCTAGAGAGGGCTTTCACCCAACTGTGGCAAAACATCACATTCCTGGGACCTTATGTCCTAGCTTCCAGGAGTGTTGTTTTTACTCTGTATTGCTTGTAACTTGATCTAACCTTGAAGAGCCCGTACTGGAGACAGACTTTTTTACTCAACGACTGCCACCAGTCCAGCCCCAAAGGGTACATTCCTCAAGTTGTTCTATTTCCAGACTATACTGAAAGATTTGTTTCAACAAATCTTTTATTAATTAACAGACAATATGCAGCAGCTGATAACAGAATACCATCTTTTACTGTGTATAATGTGCCCCCATGTATAATGTGCTGCCACGTTTCTGTGTGCATTATACGTGGAATTATCACACCCATTATTATACCCATGGTACGTACTCGTTATACCCGTGTATAAGGCGCATCCTTATATTTTCCTAAAAAATTTGGGCAAAAAAGCACACATTATACATGGCAAAATATGGTACCTTAAAAAGGAGAAGGAAATGTTTGTGCTAGTGATAGAGGGGAGATCCCAAACAGGTATGATCTAAGGGTTAATATCCTAACAAAAAAGAAATCATCAGTTTTATTTCTCATAAAGATGAGAAGAACAGTAACAGATCCCCAAATCCCTGCTCTAATGTTTAATCAGAATTTAACAAATTTGGTAATTTACCAAGGCTACTCTTCACATATGTGAACAAAAACTACAGCACCAAATGAATCAAAAAACTGCTGCTTTAGCTAATAAAGACTGGACTCTGTGGCAGAGACAGCTCTAATCCTCCAATATTCACTCTTCACTTTTCTCCCATAATGACAAAATCCTAATTTTTAGCTAGGAATGTGACCACTAAGAATAAACAGCAATTTCTGCCCCAGGTGTGGACAATTTCTGACCAACAACATTTGAATGGAAATGCTTGCAAGTTCCCTTTCCTCGGCCTCACTGATTAGAATGTGATGGTGAAGATTAGCTATCTTGGAAATAAGAACAACATTCCAGGGACTGCAGAGGTGCCCACATCAGGGAGCCCTACCTAGACTGCTTTCCTTTGGCCTGCATCACAGAAAATTACACTTCCACCTTATTTAATCAAATATTATTCTGGGACTCTAATGAAGAGGTCAAACAAATATCTTAACTGATAAAGGTCTCCGATTTTGTAAGAGGAGGTGTTACTTTGTTTTTCCTGAAGATCTGAGGTCACTTGAGGACCAGCAACCAAAAAGAAGGCAATGAGGCAGAAACCATTAGTGTGATGATTTACCAGAAAAGACCTAAGATATTTTGGTAGCCACAGTCTACTGGTTGGAGATTCTGGCTATAAAACCAGTCCAAACAGAAACAGTTTATCCTTCAAAATGAGAATAACCCTCACATTAGGTTCTTTCTGAATACTGAATGAAACTGTATATGACTACTAAAACCAAAGCCACTATATAAGCATCTCACCATCTAACCCTGTAGCACTTCCCATAAATATTAATGGACACAGTAATAGAAACACTTCATAAAATTACACTGATAAATTAAATTATGAAGTCTTTAAATTTTGGCACAGTTTATGTAAAAATATGTTCAGTATTACACAGATTAATCACCTTTTTATTGCATATATTTAACAGTAACACTGTGTAAACTTAAGGTGTACGTGTTAATTTGATACACTTACATATCCTGATTGCTGTTGTACCAGTATTTACCACCTCTATCATATTAAATAATTATCCTTTTTAGTTGTTGGGATAATTAAATTTCACTTTCTTAGCAAGTTTGATGACTGTAGCACAGTATTGTTGTCTATATTCACTGTATCTCCATGGCTTATTTACTATTCGTTGGTTAATCGTCTTTAAATCTTCCTTTTCCTTACTCTGGAATGTTACCCTGCTAAACTACCTTTTGCCTTGTCTTCCATCAAGTCTTTTCTTCCTCTTCCTCACTGTGACTACAAGTATCAACTGCATACCAAACCTCTACATTCATCCTATAAATGACAAGCATAGTTTCCAAAATCACTCTTGTTCACATCACCTGCCTAAAAACTTCAGTAACCATCCTCTTTTTAATAAAAATATTTTTTTTATTTATTTTAGACAGAGGGAAAGGGAGGGAGAAAGAAAGGAAGAGAAAAATCAATGTGTGATTGCCTCTCGCATGCCCCATTACTAGGGACCTGGCCCACAACCTAGGCATGTGCCCTGACTGGGAATCCAACCAGCAACCATTTGGTTCGCAGGCTGGCAGACAATCCCCTGAGCCACACCAGCCAGGAAAGTAACCATGCACTTAACAAGGTAACTCTTATGGCTTTAGTCAAATATCTGAGGTACTGAAACTGAGACTCTATCAGTCTCACTTCCTACTACACTTCTCTAACCCCGCCATCGCTCTTCACTGCCTCCTCCCTGAATTACCAATCACTTAAGCATCCCTTGTGCATTTATTCACAGTGTTCCAACCTGAAAGGATCTTCCTGTTTGTTATACTAAATCTGTCCTTTATCATTTAAGACCCAGGTCAGATTCCATCTCTATAAAAAATTCACCAAGCTAGCAATCATCTCACTCAGTTTTAAAGTCTCAAATTCTTACTGTCTCCATAACTATTTTAAAAGCTACCACATGTTGCTCTGTAGTTATCTTCCTGTTAGGGAGATTTGCTAGCTTCTACCAGATGGGAATATTCTCAGGTTCTAGCACAGGAGCATATGCTCTACATTTATTCTATACAAACCATGGATACCATGAAATATGCCGTGACACTTCCTAAGCAGTTTCCTATTTTCTCCGATGTGTACACACAGAAGAACAATATGTATGCTTTATAGCCTGGAACTTTCATACATATACTTCCTGTAGATATAGACAAGGAAAAAAATCCCTGCCCATTCATCTCTACTTCTCTTCACCTCAAATGAAAATTTTTTTCAGATAAAATACTATGTACTGCAATATAAATAAAAGCAAGTAAGTATTCAGGAAATTAGACTCCTAATAGCAAAAGATAAAACACAGGCATTGTTTGGATCCTGATTTGAACAAAATAACTCCAAAAGAACATTATACAACTGATACCATTAAAAACTGGGGAAATCTGAATATGGACCAACTACTAAACAACACTGAAGAATTATTATTGTTATTTTGTGTGATAGTGTTATATAAGAAAATGTACAGTTTTTAGATATGCACACTAAAGTATGTATCAGTAAAATAAAATAAGGACTATGCTTTTTTTAAACAGAAATAAATGAAGAAAAAAAGAAAAAGAGAAAAGCAACAGAGAGAATAGGAGATGGAGGGAGAAGCCCAAAGAGATGGATGAAGCATGTGTGCAAAACTATTTTCGAAATTGGTGATAACACTGAATCTGAGTGAGTGGGGATTCATTATACAATTCTAATTGTATGTATTTCAAATTTTTTTAGTTGACATCAAACTGAACCCAACTTTTATATTACTACCATACTCTTTGCTGTTTAAATAAAAAGTAAAGGTATGACTATGCTGCAACAGTTCATAAATTACAAACAATGACAGAGGTACCTTCCTTGTATGAATTAGAAAAACTATGAGCAGCCCTGGCTGGCGTAGCTCAGTGGATTGAGCATGGGCCTGTGAAGCAAAGGGTCACTGGTTCGATTCCCAATCAGGGCACATGCCTGGGTTGCAGGCCAGTTCCCAGCAGGGGACGCATGAGAGGCAACCATACACTGATATTTCTCTCCCACTCTTTCTCCTTCCCTTCCCCTCTCTTGAGAAATAAATAAAATATTAAAAAAAAAAAACTATGAGCAAAGACAGCATCCATTTTGCTTACTGGCATGCTCAATAAATATTTGAAAAATCAATAAACTAGTTTTAGATGAAATATGCTAATATATTGAGGATAATAGTTTACACTGAGATGTTAATTAATTCACTACTGTAGAGCCCTGACTATATTAAATGTTGCACAATTAAATTGAATTGCATGAACTGCAGGACCATGCTAAGAATCAATAAAAGATAAAATATACAATTTTGCGAGTATTTGTATTTGCTCTACTGCAGTCATTTTGTACACCACTCTGACTTTTATGGAATATTCACTATGAGAATTAAGTCTATAAAAAAATTCTTTGACATTAAGGGATTTAGTTACATTTTCCTTCGAACAAATTCAATCACCTCTTGACTGAAAGTACATCCTTAACACCACTGTAATACCCAACTGTTACCCAACATCAGAATATGGAAAGTCTAAAACCAAACAATCCCGCAGCTCTAAATTTTTAAGCAAACTCAATAAAATAGCCATCTATTTAAGTTGACTTAGAAAAAATAAAGACAGAAAATTGGTTGTTTTGATGCTAAAATGTTGAATTACTGTCATGTATAATGGAATTTTTCCCATCCACACTCTTTTTCATGAGTGAAACTGACAATATACAATTAGTACCTAGCTTGTTATTTTTATTATTTGGTCATTAAGAGTCTGGTTCGCTTTCCTATTATTTTAGTCAAATAAGGGATTAAATGAGAATAAATACTCCCAAGTAAAAAAATCTGTGTGGAATAAAAATTCGCATCCTGTTTCAAGCAATAACAGCCAAAGTCTATTCAAAGGGTGTCTTCAGTAAAATCCACAAACCTTCAGCAACCATGTCTTCCATCTCGGTGTCAGATGAATTATCTGCATGCTTTGTATTATTCTGTAGCTCTGGCTGAACACACACAGAATTTATCACCTGATTATCCAAAAGAGGCCTTTTCTTCACAGGCTGTTCTATTAGCAAAGATGAACGACTCACCTTTAAAAAAGAGAAGAGAATAAAATCAAATAATCTTTTTAAAGACTTTCAGAAATAAGTTGGTTAAAAACCTCTTGAAAAGAACAGTAGCTATGATAATTTGCTTGTTCAATTGATCAGATACAGTCAATAAGTGTTTTATTATTTGAAAAAGGTTAGGCTATTTGAACATAAACACTTCATAGTTCAGGTAGTCAGCAATATGGATACTTCAAAGTCTCTGTTGAACAGAAACTAGCATCCTAGTTTTTAGGCAAGTAGTTAAGAAAAAGTCTTTTCTTTAAAAATCAGTAATAAATTTTTATTTGCCATTTTAATTTTTTTCTGCAACAACTTTTAAGATTTTTTATGTGCAAAGTTTTATTTGTAGGGTTATCTCCTCAGAACAGATCACTATTATGTGGATTATATAGATAAGGAGAAAAATGGGCAGAGGGCATGATGAGATAATTCTCCAAAAAAAACCATACAGATGACTAACAGACAAATGAAGATGGTCAATATCACTAATCATCAGGCAAATACAAATCAAAACCACCATGAGATACCACCTCACAACAGTCAGAATGGCTACCTTCAAAACGTCAACAAATAACAAATGTTGGTGAGGATGTGGAGAAAAAGGCACTTTCGTGGAGAAAAGAGCACTTTCATGGAGAAAAGGGCACTTTCATGCACTGTTGGTGGGAGTGTAAACTGATGCAGCCACTGTGAAAAAACAGTACAGAGATTCCTTAAAAAAACTACAAAGAGAACTATTATCTGACCCAGGAATTCCACTACTGGGTATATAGCCAAAGAAACCCAAAACACTAACTCAAAACGAGAAATGCAGCCCTATGTTCATTGCAGCATCATTTACTGCAGCATCAAGAGCCAAGATATGGAAGCAACCAAATGTTCATCCACAGACAAATAAAGTGGTACATACACAATGGAATGTTACTCAGCCATGAAAAGGAATAAAATCTTGTCATTTGTGACAACATGGATGGACTTAGAGGATATTATGCTAAATGAAATAAGTCCTACAGAGAGAGACAAAGTTAATATGATTTCACTTACATGGAATCTAAATAAACAGAACAAACAAAACAAAAAGACTCATAGAAACATCAAACTGATGGCTGTCAGAGGGGAGGAGATAGGGGATGAGAGAAAAGGCAAAGGTGACTGTAGTCCATAATACTGTGATAACTTTGAATGGTGACAGATAATTATTAGATAGACTTACTGTAGTGATTACACTGTCAGGTATACAAATGTCAAATCACTATACTGTACACAAACTATACTTAAATTTAAATAAGTAAATAAGATGAGAAAACTATATAATAGTCAAACTGTTTAGCTGATTTCTTTAAAAAGTGAAAACAAGACTAGAACTCAAGTCTCCTCATTCTTAGGTTCAGCAACCAAATCCACTATAATCACAATTAAGAAATGGAAAAAATCTGCAAACATTAACATTAAAATTAACAATAAAAAATTCACTGATGTTTAGTGTATTGGAAATTTGTACACTTAACTTTAGAGAATAATTATCCATAAACTTTTAAACTGTGTCCATTTCAGTTAGTATATTTAATATGTCTCAAGTAAAATTTATAAAAGTTATTTCTGTAAAAAACTATAATATTCATTGTTGATAAGGGTATACACTTCTGGTATGTTAATTTAAATAATCTTTCTAATAAGTGATTTAGTAATATATATTGAATCTTAAGAAGACTTATGTAATATGATTCAATAGCTGTACTTCAAAGAAACATGATAATTTTTTAAATGTGGATAATTTAAATACAAAGATACTTCTTTCAGGACTATTTGAATAGTGAAAAAAATGAAAATCTAACTGTCCAATAATAATGGATTACATATATTATGGTTGTACATAAAGTAGAATATTATGTAACTTTTCAAAATGTTTCTAAAGTACTTAGAAACATTTAAGTACTTTAATTACTTAAGTACAATTAATCACATGAGAAAATAAATGCTCAACATAGTGTATCTTGAAAGTGAAAGGAGCAAAACTATATGTATAATAATCATCTTGATCATGTAAGAAATACATGTATATATAAACACATTGTGGTATTAGTGGAGATTTTTCTGTATGTTTCCCAAATTTTCCTTTTTTTGGTAATCTTAAAAAACATTGTAACTGTCACTAGTAATAACTGATAATAACAGCTATGCCTATTAAGTGCCAGGTACTACACAGAACAATTTATGTATATTTAATCCTTACAACAACCTTAACCCTAAAAGCCAAGTATCATCTCCATTAGCTGGAAGAGCAACTGAAGATCAAAAACACTAAGCAACTTCATAAAGGTAAGAGTCAGGATGGCAACCCTGAGGAGCAGGGAGAAATGACTGGGCCTGCACTCACTACATCAGGTTTCTTACAAGAGATCCAAGTTTAATACAAACAGTAAACTGAAAACAAAGCAATTGATTAGGCAACCAACTATCCCAACACATATCTTCCCCACCCATGAATTCCAAAAATCAGATGATTCAAAGACCTTCAAAATAAACTTTTTAAAAATTTTGGTGGGAGTATAAATTGATTTATTTTCTAAGGAAACTGTTCACCTATAGATAGTATCACATAAAATACACACAGCTAGTCTCGAATTATAAGACTTTTAGTGATAGATACTTCCAGGGGAACATTTGAAAGCATTTTTAAAAATCTGACTGAAGGCTGAGATTTAAGAACAACGAGACTATTTCAGGGTGTATACAGGAGGCATCCAATTGATATTTCTCTCTCATATCGATGTTCTTCCCTCTCTCTCCCTCACTTTCTCTCTCTGTCTAAAATAAACAAATATATCCTCAGGTGAGGACTTTTTAAAAACAGAATAATTAGAGTATCTATTTGCTAATTATAAACCATAAACTGGGTAACTTGAGAAGGATTAGGTCACTGGGAAGTTATTTTCTATACCCAAGTTAAAGTTTATAAAGTATCACATGATACAAGAAATACAAAAAAAACCACATTGTCATTTCAGTTCCCTTAAAAAGAAAAAATAAGAAAGTTTATTTCATTGAAATAACCTTCCAACTACCTTTCTCTAAAAATTATAAATTGGTATCTTTATATACTCAAGTCTTCCTCCTTAGTTTATACATCTAAATATGTAGTATAAAATTCTAGAAGTATATCTGGCATTATGTACATGATATATATATATAAAGAGATAAATTCTAGATAAAAGAGTGATTTTTTTAAAATAAAATCACAAGCTTTTTATTAGAGAATTACAGACTGAATTTTTAAAATGTTACATGAATTTTTAAACAATATAAATTGCCTTGTTACTTACAGGAAATGGCTCTAATCCCTCCTGAATCACAAAGCCTTCAATAACATGGGTCAAGATCTGTGGTTTAACAATGGCCTGTGGAGGTTTGTTTTCTATACTGGGAATGCCACTGGGCACAGAGGTACTGTTACTCCTTGTGGTAGCAGCTGGAAGTAAGAGTGGAGGAGGAGGAACAGAAACATGTGAAGGATCTGAAGGCGATTTAATTACTGAAGCGCTGACTGATGCCACAGCAGGTAATTCCACTTGCTCTGAAAAAAAAAATCATTTCTTAAATTTTAGCCCAGGCAAATATGACAGAAAATTTTAAAATAATCACTAATAACCATTAATCATATAATAGTTACTATCTGATGCTCAAAAAATCATTCTAAATACTTTATATTTATTAGCTCATTTAACTTGCACAATAACCTTATGAGACAAAAACTACTATTATCCCCCCTTGACAGAATAAGGGGGTAATTTACTCAGTTATCATTCTAGTCATGGTTAAAAACAACTGTCCTATAAAGCATGAATATGTTTTAGACTGTCAGCCTAAGAACAATTACTGCCTTGGTCCATGTGGTGGTTGGGTGTCATCCCTCAAAGTGAAATGTCGCTGGTTCAATTCCCAGACAGGGTACATGCCTGGGCTACATGTTCAGTTCCCTGTCGGGGTGCATACAAGAGGCAAGCCATTGAAGCTTTTCTTTCACATTGATGCTTCTCTCTCCCACTGATATTTCTCTCTTCTCTCACTTTTCTCCCTCCCTTCCTCTCTCTCTAAAAATAAATAAATAATCTTTTTAAAAATATACAAAAATGGTTGTTTTTTCAAAAATGTTAAGCTACATAGATATAAAATTCCCTATGTTACTGTTATATATTCCAAATAGTATGGTGGAATAAAAGTACTTCCAAAGTATGCTTAAATAAAAAGGATCATAAACTACATAGAATAAATAATGTTTTAATGAACTACACAGGTCTGATCAAGCAATAAGGCTAATCCAAATCCATGCACAAATGCTCTCTCTTTTTTTAAACATTAAAATACGAGCGGCACTATATGTGTCAATTTGGGGAACACTGCACTACTAGGCAACTGCAAAATGCTGGGCTGGATCACTGCCCTTCCTCCCTTTCGAACTCTGGAGGACCACAGTAAGACAGCCCTGACAGCATGTCATCACGGAGACTTTCCCTACCGATCCCTTTGGTGGCACCAAACCTTTACTGCCTGTATGGAAGTGGGAAGATGAAACCACCCGACAGCTAAGAATATCAGTGAGTATGGACAGCTGAGAAAAAATTTAAAAGAACAGAGACTTATGAAAACTGAATCCTAGGTGGAAACAAATCCCTCTATTTTGCAGGTTATTTTATTTCATGATTTGATGAGTTATTCTAAATATAACCCTGCCTGCTTTCCCCCTTCATATACACAAAAGAATAATAAGCATGAAGTAAATTATAGGAAGATTCAAAGTCTACATTGTACTTAAACAATTTAGCCAGAGGGATAAGCTTGACAGGATCTCAGACTACATGCCCTGCCTCATGTGTGAAGATATTCCTGCGTCCCAATATTTCCAATATTTTACAATTTCCTTTGAGTACCATTAGTAATGCTCAATAGGAATTAAATTACAGTCACAATGCAAGGTTATTACCCAACTATTGTAACCTTCTATTTCTGCCTTTAAACCAAAATTCCAGAAAATCTGCAGCAACATAAACCCATTTTCAGTGTACCAAAAATAAAAAGATTTCATACGATAGCTAAGATTTTCTTAAATCTGTCTTTTGAAGTATTGTTTAGAATATACAAAGGCTATTGCAGTCTTAAATATTTTACATAATTTTATTGACTAAGCATTTTCTATTTCTCAGGAGGGGAAAAAATTGGAAGAAAACTGGTTTCCCTGTTCTATGCTTTCCAGAGAATCAGATCTGCAGCAGGGAATGAAAGCTGGAGAGAATGGAAAGGTAAGAGATAGGGCATGTTGAGGAAAAGAAAGGGCAAGGGCGGCTTCAGCAGCAAAGTCAGTGTCCCACCACAGTTCGCTTTCACGCCTGTTAGAGTCGTCCTTCTTCCCTGCACTGATCACAAGGACCAAGAGATAGTCAATAGGACAGAATACTTACAGCAAAGCCTGAACCAACATTGGTATTACCTGGATCAGGGGTAAACAAACTTTCTATAAAGGACAATGTGATCTTTGCAACTACTCATCTTTGCTGCAATAGCACAAAAGTAGCCACAGATAATATATGAACAAATGAATATGGATGCATTGTAGAGAACTTTTTTAAAGCACAATGGAATTTATATTTCACATAATCTTCCCATGACAGGAAATATTACTCTGCTTTTGATTTTTTTAAACCATTTAAAAATTTCAAAACTATCCTTGGCTCATGGACCATACAAAAACAGGCAGCAGAAAAGATTTAAAGCATGAGCATTTGCAAGCCCCGACCTAAAATAATATTCATAATTTTTTATAAAAAACCCTAACACAGAATGTATCTTTTTTAGGTCTAAGACTCTGGGCTTACAGATCATACTGACAGTCACTTGGATATTGTCAGGAGAATATAAAAGATTTACTTCAACTTAAAAGTAGCACCCAAGTAGTGAATAAGAATTTCAATGCTTAAGCTCAAAAAATTTTTAATACATCTCCAGTAAGAATCAGTGAGACTTACTAAGTATTGTATGGGAGAAAACACTTTTTAGAGCATTTATTGAGTCTAGATTACAAGCAACTATGAGGAATGCCAGATACGACCTAGAATGCTTTGTGCTTTGGGGAGAGTATAATTGAAATCTTTTGATAGAACTTTGACTTATTCCAATTTTTAAGCTAAAAATAGCCTGACACACGAATCTGATCATATGAAACACATCTGTAACAAACCAATAAAAATTAGGAAGCTACAATATGCTTTTCATTTGGGTGGTTCCTCATCAACTGTTCTAATTGTTCCTCTTCAAAAAAAGATCTTTAATTCTAATGTATGTTTTACTGCAATCAATTACATAACAAATTAGTTTAACACCATCTGTAGTGGGGAAAAACCACTTTGCCATTACTAACATTTATTTAATAAAACATTCCCCCCAGTTTGATGTTTCCTTACCTAACAAAGGATGTTCAGAAGTCAAATCTTCTCTCCCCACAGTAATAGCTGCCGGAGACAGTGTGGGTGGTGGTGGGGTTCTGTCCATCCGGACACACTCATCTGACTCTTCCGGCATTTCTTCTTCACACACATCTTCTACTTGATAAACCTGCAACGACAAACCGTACTGCCTTAAAAGGTTGCTAAAAAATATATTTAATGAGGTGTTCTTAACTTAAAGAAAAATAAATTCCAAGTGTTTTGAAATTTAAAACAAGGCAAAATGATTATTTTATAGTTTGAAAACTTAAAAAATGAAGTTTTACAAGTAATTGACAATAGTTCACTAAAACCAAGTTGTAGATCAGTATCTTTGTTACAAATGACTAAAGTTTTCAAAAGGTGACAGCCACGTTAGGACATATTTTCAATTTTGAGAATTAAAAGAAATGTTTTGATTTTATATGCTCTACTTGGAGAATTTACAATTTTTTAACTTCTAATTGTGATAAATCAAAATAGATACTATTTTTCACAAGCATATTAAGTCTCTAAAATGACACACACTATATCAGGAAATGTACTGCCTAAAGGACTATACCCAAGGCTCTTTATTATATGTACGTGAAAGATTAAGTTATAAAAGGTAGTATCTGAGTACCTACAAAAAAGATATGCATATAATTATATCTTCCTTTAATAGTCTGATTTACTCAATAATCTAATGTGTCTTTTTTTAATCAAATATCAGGTAAACAGAAAATATCTGTCCTTGAAATACCACACACACACACCATCCTAACCCATTTCATACATTAATTTTAGTTCTTTAATACTGGTCTATAATAACAAAGTTTTAAGTCTTTAACTTATCTTATTATTCAATAGTAAAGATTATACTTAAACATGGGTTCAAAAGCACTCAGAGAGGAACCATACAACAAAATATAACATTAATTTTTCAATAACATTAAGACTGATTTTTTAAATTATTTATTTATTTATTTTTAGAGAGGGAAAAGGAGAGAGAAAGAGAGGGAAAGAAACATCAGTGTGTGGTTGCCTCTCATGCACCCCCCCACTGAGGACCTGGCCCACAACGCAGGCATATATATGCCCTGACTTGGAATTGAACTGGCCACCCTTTAATTCACAGTCTCGCGCTCAATCCACTGAGCCACACCAGCCAGGACTAAAACTGAATTTTCAAAACCCACTTCTAAGGACTGACACAGGAATTATAATTCATCATTATTATTTATTTAACCATTGTTTTTGAAATAATAGGTTTTTTAAAAAGCCACAAGCAGTTCATCTCCCTTCTTTTATGTACAAAGCTTTGTATGTACTTAAATGTACATAGCTTGTGAGTTTTTAAGATTATTTACCTAAACTGATGAATATTTCTAACAAATGTTAAAACAAAAACCTTTCAACACTATCAAAAAACTTTATTTCTCATATTATATGTATTTTTAATCAAACTATTGATAGAGTTTGATTCGAAGTACATAAAATTAAATACAAAAATGATCAAGGTTTCTGGAAACAGAACAACCAGACCGTATCTAACCACGGTGATATTAAAAAAAAAAAAAAAGAAACTTTCCAAGCCTCTATTAAGAAATCTTTTGCTTTGAACTTTTTAAAAAATCTTATTGTTACTGATAATTTTCTATCAAGTATAATATCCAGAAATGTGATCTAAATTAGCTACTAAGTAGACATTTAAAAATATTTGCTCATAAGTCTGCATATGGAAATCTGTTTCACCAACAGATTCCTTGACTCATGTCTGGACCCTCAGAAGTTAAAGCAGTTGTTTGTTACTGTACAATGTGCAATAATGATAGCCCCTAATATCTGTACATAATTTTTTTTAAATGAAGATAATACCCAATACAGAGAAACTCATCCAAAAAAAGTCCTGGGGCTAAAGGGGGGACCCTTCTAGTGAGGGGCATTTGCTATAGTACTGATGTCTCGTGTTTGGTAGAGTGGTGGGAATACTGATTCAGAGGTCACTAGACAAGTATGGATCTACCCACCAGTTCAACAGTGTCTATGTGTAGTATTCCTTTCTTAGAGACATTACCTTTCCTCCAAAGATCACTATCTTTTCTTAAAATGCTAAACTCTCTTTAATAGTAATGCTGTCACAAATTTCTCCAGCACCTACTACAGTACCTTTTAAGGAATCAAAGTTTGATCACGTATAGAACTCTGATTTTTAAAAAATGAGAATTGTAAAAGATAGAGGCATACACAAATAGCATATTCTGAAATAATCCATCAAAGAGTGCTGTAAAATATTATTCATTCATTATTACATTCTTCTAAATCGCCCATGTAAGCGCAAGATAAGTTCATAAGTAAAAGAAGCAGACGAAAGCAGATCTGTCACAGATATCTGGCAGCATCAGCATAAAAAATCTAAAGGCAACAACTAAAATACTGAAAAAAGCAAAGAAGTAGAGGTTTTGCTGACAAGATAATTAGGAAACTGCACGTCACAATTTCTGTTTAGCTTGTAACCACTACTCTAAAACTAGCAATGCCTGCCAAACTTACCTCAATAAAGTACATTAGTCCCATCTGTCTCCCTTTCCTAAATAAACCATGGAATATTGATTAGTTCTAAATTATCTACTCTCACCACATCTTATCATACCCAAACATCAATGAATAACCTCAGTTTTACATCTTTTACAAACATTATCTCTTTAAAAACATACTGGTTTTACTTTGATATTTCACACTTATCTTTCAAAATTCAAATCTCTTAAGAAGTAAATATATCCTTCTACTTTAAATATTTAAAACAACCAGGAAATTGTCAAGAAAGGTATAATTTGTGAAGAAGTGTTATTTAATAAAACGCATTTTGTCAAAGATAAACAAGAAAAAGAAAACAGTTTAATAAATAGGCTATGGTACTCAAAGAAAGGTATAAGAAAGATAACATGGAAATATCAATAGCAAGTATGACCCACCATACCAGTAACAGCAGAGAAAGTTATCATTTTCACACACACACGAAGTCCAAAAATGAAGTAACATTAATTGAAAAAAAACTTGAGAACAGAAAATAACAAATTAAGACCATAAATATTTTAGCTTTAAGTGCTTTGTTTTTGATATTTGTACCCCAAATTTGTTCCTGCAAAGTTTACCCTAACAAAAACAATCACAAAAATATAAGGGATATAGAGAAATTTTATTTTTTACTTGTTAAAAACCAACAGACTGAACTAGAAAGAAGTAATTTAAATTTGATTTCTTTGAAGGGACTGCATTCTTCAAAGCCTATGTTTTTGTTACAATATCCATTGTAAACTCTCCAAAACTCCATTGAAAGAAAATTAAATGACAAACTTATTTCCAGATGCTCGTTGTTTCTGTTAAGTTCTGTCTTCAATAAAAGTGAATAGGAAATGGAATTCAATCTCTTTACGCCTATTACTGTCAGTTTTAATGACAATAAAGAACCTATAAATTTGCATCCTAGGGACAAAAATGTTTCCCATTAAAAACAGACTTGGAAACTCTTTTCCTTTGTGAGCAAATGGTTATTGGTCTTTAAGTGATAAAATCCCTTTGCTGAGGTCTTTTTGTAAAGACATAAACCTCCCTTTGGGAAGGCTGCTTTCTTCAGTTGTAAATTATGAATTTGATCATTCTGCCTAAAAGTTTTGAGATCTTATTAAATTTTTATTGTAAATTATTTAATAAATTTTAAAAGTCCTTTAGAGAATGTTTAAAGAAAAATATTTTCAAGACGATTTTCCTTCCTAGGCAACATGTACCATTTTTAGAGGTTTATTCTGATAAATTTCACCATAATCTAATTTATTCAAAACTTTTACTCTTCCCAATGGACTTTTTTATCCTCAGTATTCAATTCATCAACTGAGATGTTTTAAACTTTTGAAGTGAGAAATATTCTAAGTTTATACTTTCCCATAGTAAAAATTTTAAATTGAGAAGTTTAATAATTCTAAAAAATGGTCTACAGTTAGTTTTTGTAAAGTTGTATTCTTTCCTACCATAGATGTTTTTACAATTTTAATTACAGAAGATAATTTTACCAAAAAATGTAACATACAAGCATACCCTTGAAACAATAGCTCCTAAAGGCCCAGGACTTCAGAATGCACACGAGCAAAAAGGTTAGCCAGATAAACGATACGTTTAAGAACATACAAGCCAACAGAAGGGATCTATGAAGGATAATCACCTTAAGAGAAAAAACTTTGTGCAGATGACACTGGTTCAAATGCATTCCCTTGGGGAAAAAAAATCAACTCTGTAAAGATAGCAGATGGATTTGTTTAAATAGTAATAAAATTAACGAGGGACTTTAATAACCATCACAAATTATCAAGCATGCAACCGTATTACAACAAATGGCAAATGTTTTGCCCATACAGCATGTTTGTCAGACACCAAGAGATGGAAATTTCAGGCTTTTTAAATTCACAGGCATGTAGCTCTAGTGATATAACATAATGTAGGAGGAAAGTTTTCACTTTCAGTTCAGCAAGAAAGTCAAAGAGCTTCCAAGGGCTTACCACTGGTGGATCAACAGGTGCTGGTGGTTGTACTTGTAGGTTTACCGCTACAGTCTGTGGAGGAGGAAGAGTCTGAAATGGCAACTGGACCAAAGCTTCTGCAGCTGGAAGCTCCTCTTCTGACACCAAAGCATTCTGTACCAAAACCTGGCCCTGGGATAGAATTTCAGGCTGCACTTGTAAAGACTGCATAGACTGCAAGGGCAGTGGTGGAATCTGAGCTGGCGGAGATGTCGACATCTGCGGAGGGGTTGCAATTGGGATTGGAGAGGACTGCAGGGTTGAATATTGCTGGTGTGATGCTGGAGACACAATCTGCTGACCTGGGGACACCAAGGCCGACTGCTGAACTGGGCCAATGTGTACAACAGGGGAAGCTGAAAGTGGAAGATGGGATGGGAGATTCAGCGGGGCTGTTGGCTGCACCTGATTAGCAGTGGACTGCTGCAAGTTTGGCCCTGGCTGGAGAGCTGATGACACAAGAGGGTGTGGCTGAATAAGTGCTTGTGGATGAATAATTATAGTAGGAGACTGACTGGGTGAATGAGGTGGAGGAGGAGATACCACCACAGACTGCTGTGCTGACTGTGACTGGCTAGGAGACATTGTTAAGGGAGGGGGATGACTCTGAATTGGTGAACAATGCTGCGACTGGGCATTACTGGGAGCTGGAGGAAGGCCATGGTTTTGGAGTGGTATACAGTGCTGGGATGGGGGCGGATCTTGAGTTGGATTTTGGAGTGTGATTGGCTGAATTTGCTGTTGCTGCTGTTGTAGTATCAGCTGATGATGGGAAACCTTGGGAGGTGATGAATGAAGAGGAATCTGCTGATGTTTTATTAGAGGATGAGGCTGAATTGGAGGATATGAAGCTGTGAGAGAAAAAAAAAGAATTAGTATTTATTTCAAAAATATCATAAAATTTAAAAATAAATTTAAAGAAGGAAAGTGTTTATATCAGAAGATCATAATCATCAGAAATCTATCAAAAAGTCTTCCAGACAAGAGTGACTTGAAAATACAATGGCCAACATCCCTTTCTTGGAAAACTATAAATTTCATTAAATAAGCTGTGCTGTGGCAAGTTCCAAGAGAAAATTGCCTAAAGCAGTTAATTTATAAATCTGAACCTACACGATTTATTCTTATTAAATTTTGTAGGTTCTCAGAATCTCTGTATTAGCTTATCTACTAGAATTCCTTCTTTGGGGAAAAGAGGAATATCACTGAACAAGTATAATACAGTATATATAAAGAAAACCTGAAAATCAGAACAATGCAATATTAGAGTCCATAAAATAAGTCTCATCCTTCCTAATTTATGTCTAAATATTTTTCCAACTAATCAATAATGTAATTACTTATAAAGGCTCCCAAATAAGTTACCAAATCGAGCCAAGATAAAGAGTTGGTATTATTTAACCCAGGAGGAGAAAAGGTTTTTGTATAAAAAGTTACTTCAATTAAGCAAGAGACGTGTGTAGCTCCTAGAGCATGGTCAAATAATCTCTGTAACTAAGAAATGAAATTTCAGCAGCCCTTCCAAATCTAGGAGAGCTCTAATTTTGCTTAGAGAGAATGAGGCAATCAGAAATTCATGTATCTAAATAAAGGATTTTGTTTTACTTCCTTCCCAATTAGAAAAACAAGCAAATAAAAAAATCTACAGTAATCTATTAAGTGATAGTACCTGTTTTCTCCAGAGGAGTCACTCACAACAGAGATAATATACATAAAGAACTAACAAAATCAAATATCCCCATCAGTACGCCTCTTTTGCATACTGGTGTTTATGTTTACACAGAGGGATATGCTTGCGAAATCCCCTCTATCTCAGTAAGCATGGAAACTGGGTTCACTATATATCAATGTATAATCAGTATGTTGTATACCTGAAACTAATATAACACTGTATGTTAACTGTAATTAAAAATAAATTTAAAAAAGAAACAGAGTTTACTAGAAGATAAACTAAAAAGATAGCTTAATATTAATATCATGTAGAAATTATACACATTTAAAACAGACTTAAAGACAGGGCAAATTTTTTTTTAATTTCTGAATTTTAGGATAAAGACCATAAACTTGTCTTGCATCTGTTTTTATATTCAACCACATTTGTGACAAAGGCCTTATAAAAACTTGGAAGAACTTTTTTAACACTTGGTTGGTTGGTATTTAAAGTCTTGGAGATCCTTTAAGGAAATTAACTTCTGATTAACATCTCAAAAAGAGGTGTTTAGAAAGTTCAACAAACTTTTCTTCATGGAAATTAGACCTAAAATTTCATCTAACAAAATAATTTTCATATATGAGGCTAGCACTTCAAACTAAGACTGAAAATGTATGTCAGCACTTCATAAATGTGCCGACAAAGCCCCTAGCAGAGTATTTAATGAAATCTAGGGTTTCTATAGAGGCCTTTCCTAAGGAGCTCAAGGTACTTCCGCGTGGCCCACTGTACTAAAAAAATGCATATAGACAGATATTATTATTCCCCCTTCACAGATAAAGAAATAGAGTGTTTGCAAGCCTAACAGCAAAGGCCCATTTTAATTCAGCTTTTAAATTATAATTAAAATTCAGCGTATTCTTTAAGTATAATGAGTATTATATTTACAGGAATAAAAATTCTTTCTGTGCTCTAGAAGTAAGCAATCTTTTTTAATATTCTGGAGCTGATAATTCAGCAGATTAATAGTCTATCCTTTCACCTAGATTAAATTCTTTGATGAGAAATCAAAGTGAGTCTAGTACTCCATAAGCCCAACTGACAAGCACATCTACTACAGAATAATTATGAGGGTATCTGAAACAATACTTCTGTATGAGGAAAGCCCTAGCGTTCCTGAATCATATATTTTCTGTCTGATCTTAATAAATATTTTATTACTGTCAGGGTGGCATTATATCTGGAGAATTTATGATTGGCATCATCTTACTTAATGCAGTGGAACTCTTTAATTACTCTAAATAATAGATTACTGTAAATTACTAAATACATTACCTCATTCAATAGTTCCAACAACCCCCATGAGGTAGATAGACAAAGTACTACACTAACCCAATATATGACAGGTGAAGAAACTCTCAGCATTAAGTGGCTTGCCTGAAATCACATGAACCCATAGTCCTAACTGAGTCTGAGTTCCTACTATGGACTGAATGTGTCCAGCAAAATTCGTATATTGAAGCCCCAAGCCCTAATAATGTGACTATTTGGTGACAGGGCTTCTAAGGAAGTAATTAAGGTTAAATGGGGTCAGAAAAGTGGAACCCTGACCTAAGAGAATTAGTGCCCTTGTAAGAGGTCCCTGGGAGCTCAACATCCTCTCTCCCAGCCCTCAGGTGAAAGGCCATGTGAGGACACAGGTAGAAGGCAGCCATCTGCAAGCCAGAAAGAGCTCTCACCAAAAACCAAACACTGCTAAATCTTGATCTTGGGCTTTCCAGCCTCCAGAACTTACCCAGTCTATGGTATTTTTTTATGGCAGTCTGAGCAGGCTAATACAGGCTTTTCATTACATACTTAATTAATGTCTGCCAAAAAAAAGCCAAGTGTAATTTCAACTCCTTAAATTTAAGGAGTAGTTACATGTATACAGTCCTAATATTATTTTGGCCCTTTGAAGGCAACTGCGGGGCTGATGTGGCCCTGAAATGAGTTTCACTGTGGCCAGTGAAAATGAGTTTGACATCTTTGTCTTAGGATGTTTCATTTGATTTCGTTTCTCACCAACAACACTATAAAATGCTAGAGTTTGGTTACCTCGCATAGCATCTGAATTTTGAATTGCAATATTCCTGGGACTCTGATGGTAGCCTACAAAATATACTGGCCATCAGAGGGAGACAACTAAAGACTTACCACACTATCAATGCAAGGGGGAAGAATAAGTGTCAACTTAGAACCAGGGAGTTTGGGGAGACTGAAAATCTGAAAGTTGATGGCCTTGCTTGAACTAACCCTGAAAGAGGCCCTCGCTTTCTCTGAAGGTAGCATTCTCTCTGGAAGGAAATTAACTTACCCTTTATTATAATCTATCAAAAGTATGGTAGTTTAATCTATCAGAACTAAATATTATCCCAAGCAGTCAGTCATTCCAAGTACAACGGGTCACTGCTGCTTGTCACTGACTCCTATCAACACTGGCTAGAGGCTAGTTTGAGGCTGAGAATACTCTGGACAATTCAGCATAAAAATCCTGTTATCAAGCCATACAGAGGGCAGAAGCTGGCACATGTTTATAAAAAAGAATTCACATCTATAACTATAATCTAACTATACTATGAATAAATTTATTAATTTACACATCATAATGACTACACTTATCTAAGATTCAAACTTAAGAATTCTAAGCAGTTAATACCCACTTAATGTAAATAAAAAAAAACTGTGCTATAAGTTCCAGAATTCGAATGGAAAAAAAAATCAGCTATTAATCCAACAAATATTCCTGTCCCCCTATTGCAGATAAGTACAATACAGCATAACTTAGTACTGTCGAGATCAAAGGATGAAAAGGGGAATCTGAAAAAAAGGATTAAAAGAGTTAATAAATGTAAAGTGCCTGACACACAAATGCTCCATATTATCCTAGCCTCGAAGAGCTTACCATTCAGTAGAAAAGCTAAGATCAGTAAGTATATAAGTAACTATAACAGGAAAACTGCCATAGAGGAACACAAAAATGCTATAAAAGTTCAGAGTAATGACAGATTTCTAGCTAGGGGAATCAAACAATTCCAACATTTTGAGACTGGGTGATTTAGAGAACATTGGCAATATTAGCACAGAGGAAACATAAAAAGAGAAATAGGCTTAGGTGGAGAAAATACAGACTTCGGTAGTGTAAAATGATTCTTTAAAAAGTAATGCAGATTTATAAAAGGTTAGAAAGAAGGTGCCTACCTGATTAAGGTTGGATCAAAGGTTTTGTTTTTAATTTAATGACACATGTGAGGTGTCTAGACACACACACTTTAAATAAACAGTAGTTATACTGGTATAAAAACTTGTGCATATATGTTAAGATTAGGGGAGACCTAGGTATGCTGGAGAAGCAAAGGAACAAATCCAGCATGAAGGAGACAAAAGATACAATAAATATGAAAGAGGGTCAGGAGCCGGTAAAAATAATGTGATCAATGACACAAGCAAATAATGCTAACTTGAAAGAAGAAAGCAGGCAATTCCTTATCTTACAAAGGAGTAAAGAAAGCTCAACAATGACAAATTCTGAGATGAAGAGGAGAGGTGGGAAGGAAACTCACTCCAGATGGCTCCAACATTTTCAGCATGAGAACCAGGACGCAAGGTTATCTGTGGACAGCAGAAGTGCAGGTGGGATTCAAAGGCTGATGAGAATGAAAATGACTTAGTTGATTCCCTGACACCTTCCTCTTGGAGATGAAATCCGAGACCGAAAAAAGCAACACGGTAAGGTAAATAATTGTGCATAATCCTTATTTTTGGAAAGTGATAAATCCCTCCCACTAATAACAGTTTTAAAAACCTTGCTCTCTAAAAGGCTTTTGATTTTGTTCCATTAAAGCATACCAAATGAACTGAAGACAAATCTTGCTTCTAAGCTAAAAGGTCTTACTTCTATAATGAGAGCAGCACATAATGAAGATGTTAATTAAATGTCAATTGACAAAAATAAATCTATTTTATTACTGTAAATTGTTTTAGCTGTTGGGCTCTTTTGATTTCTCTTTTTTCAAACTACAAAATTAAGATTTTTTTTAACTGATGAAATCCACATTTTAAAATCCTTTAAAAGTGTCATTTTTATGCAAGTAATGGACATCTTTTGTTTTGCTCTGCCTGCTAAGAAGATAAAAATGCAATTACTTTCAACAAAAGTCTTATCCCACCTGGTGCTATTAACTGGTGAATACTTGATGTCCGGGTGACAGCGGTACTTCGTGACTCCAGACTTGGGCTTTCTCCTTTCCTATTATTTTCCGGAGAGGGATCTCGTTGGCTGATTTTAGAACTGGTCACTGTTGTTTTGTTATGACAAATTGTCAATGACTGAGTGTGACTAGTGCTTTTTGGTGGACCATTCTGTGAGCTAGATAGCACACCCAACTTCTGGCTGCGTAATGTTAAATTCTGAACCTAAGAACCACATAACAAAAAATACGGATGAAACAGATGGTATTAATTGATGTAGTAATCATCAACCTTATAACAATAATGACAACGCATTTCTATCATGCTTTTCATATATGAAGTTCCAAGCTCTTGAAGCAAGTGATACATCTTGAAAGGGAGTTATTATTCTAAGTAATTGAATCTTAAATATTAAATGACATTTTAAGAAAGAACATTAAAAAAAAATCATTAAGAACTAAATTAAAATAGAATACATATATGAACAATGAACTATAAGTAAATTGCTCTGCATTTTTAAGTTATTACCAGCTTGGGGACAGCCAAAGAGAAGGAGAAAGAGGAAAGTCATTCCAGGTAAAGGGGAAAACTTTAGGAAAGTTGCAGAGGTGGGGAAGTCCAAGGTGTGTTAGGACGAAAGAGCAATTCCTTCAACCTCAGTCTGACTGCTCCATGCCAGGATTGTGAAACATTTTAAGGTTACAAGTATCTCATGAACTTACATAATTAGGAGAGTATGGATACAATATTGTTGTCTTAATAAAGGTAAGAAAGGGATAACAAAAAAGTTACCAGCTCTACAGAGATTATAAGAGAACATTAATCTAGTTAAGAAAACTAATTCATCAAATCACCTATCCCACCATGATAATTATGAAAATCATTTCCCATGAACTCCTTTTTAAAGATAAGTTGGATTTTTTGTTGTTGTTCTATGGAACACTCACCTGCTTTTGAGAACCTGACCTCATGAACTGAAAAGACTGTGTGTGGCCTTGAAATGGTTTCTGTATAGCTCCTGTCTATAACCAGCGCTATTCTAAACATACTGCCAATCTGGATGGTGGCAAGGAACATCCCAGTTACAGTCACAGGAGGTCTGTGACATTCCCAAACAGCCAGGCAGAATACACCTCTCCAACAGCTGCCACAGTTTTTGACCATCTGGCATGAATGCACCAAATACATTTCCACCAGCACTAGCCCTGGGAAGGACACTGAAGTGAAAGAGATTGTAAGCTGACAAAGCAAATGATATACTGCTGCTTTATGAATGGTCTCCAGTTTCATATGTTCTGTCTCTACAACTATATCATTAATTGATGCCCAAAGGCTACACTTTCTCTTTCCAGGTGCCAAATGCAGTGTTCAGCCAATAGCAAGTGCTAAACAAATGTTTACCTCAGGAAGTGGAGGTTTTCCTCAGTTCTACACTAAGCTATTGATCTTCTAAGTGAAACCATAAGAAGTATCTTCTCTGATTTTTGTCAAATATTTCATAGCAATGTAAGTAGAGTAAAAACTGCTGTATTATTGAAATTAATGCAAAAATAAAATATGCTAAAAATCCAGGCTTCTCAGCTTGCCATTCAAAACCCTTCAAAGTCAAGGCCGAAACCACTTCAAGCCCCAAGTTTCCACTACTGCAATCCACAATACTCATAATTCTAGCCAACTGTTTTACTCACCCTTTCTTTTCCATGGCTTCCTTCAATAGAACCCTTGCTCAAGTTCCTCTTGCTCAAATGCCATTCTTCCTCAATGCTCCTTCAAGGCCCAGTAAAAATCCCACTCACTCTCCCAAAGAATCTTTCCCAAAGTCCTGAGTTAGAAATAATTTCCCCTCCTCTATCTAATGCTTTTCCCCTAGAATATGGATCATACTAGCCTGTAGCACTGACTAATGTCTAGCTTATTTTATAATTACTCATGTCTGTGTGCAATACTGAGCCTCTGGCTGGCAGGCTCTCATCTCTGACATTCATTTTTGCACACCCCACAGTTCTGGGCTGCAGACATAACAGAAACTCCACAAGTCTCAGGTATTCTCTTGTATCTGACTCTGAAATATGTATTACCTGGCTATATTTCTGTATTTAGTTCTATTTATGGTTTTCTTGGGCTAACGATAAAACCTGTTCATAGTTTACCAAAAAATCTCAACAAATATTTAGTGGAGGCATATTAAAATCTTAAAAAGTTGAAAATCTGAAAACTTTACTTCATATGAAAAGCATATATATTCAAATATGCTTTTGAATATATATTCAAAAATGTAAATGAAGATTTGACACAGTGAATCCTAAAACATGTGGCAGCCCATTTCTATAGAATCACTTACTCTTTTAATTTTCCTTCTGCCTTCTGGAATTCTAGAAGAAAATATATGTGTGTGCATATATTCATATATTATTTCTATAAGTAGATACATTTTAGACTATGGCTATATCATCTTTAGTCATCTTCACTTAAATATTTACAGTAAATTTCAAACATGTAAACTACACTTCTAAAGATTATTACAAAGTTAATTTAGCTATTAATAGGAAGATTACATTTTCAGCTTTCCTAGACAGAGCTTCACCTTTGAAGAGAACACACCCTGTCTCAATAAAAAATATTAGGGCACAATGATATTCAAGTGTCATCTAAACTTTTCCAATGATCAAATTATGAAAACTTTCTGACTTTTGAAAAAGTCTAAATTTCACCTGAAGTCTTTAGCTAATTTCACACTTTACAGTGGATTACCCAAATACTCTTATACCAATTTCTCAATTTGAATTTAAGAAATACTGTGTGAATTACTGTGTATCTCATTGTTACATATGAGGAAAGTAGGAGTTAAAGTCGCACTGCTGGCAGTAGAGCTGAGTTTCTAGGTTTTAAATCCCAAGGGCTGTTTTCTTCTCCATTCTCACAGCATTGCCCAGATACTATCATATCTTTCTGAAAATGAGATTTTTTTCCTAAATTAAAGAAATTTTTTACATGGTATTGAGAAGGGATGGAGCATTTTAAATAATTTATAAGGGTAAAATATTCAAAATTTCTCACTTTTTCATGGTGTGCTATAAATAAATTTTAATACTAAAAAAATTAACTGTTACACTGACTTCTATCACTCAAAGAGTATAAACTTGAAATCTGATATTTCTCAATTACACTATTTATTTTAAAAACTTAAAATATAAGCTTTAAAATTAACAAAGTAGAGCATAAATTTTTTCAAAACTAACAGCCCTGAACCTGAGGAAAGTTACCACTGGTATATTCAAAGTATTAGCATCACTTCCCACTGTCAGCTTCATAAACTGTATTTCAAAAGCATAGCAGAGAAAAACATTTGTAGAAAAATTCCTAAAGGTCCCTGAAAATATCCTTGAATTAAGTCATGTTATCACTGAACCATGTGCCTGCATCACATTAAACTGAAGCCACTTTATAAACTACTTTACTATGATCATTATACTATTAAAGGCACTGTAAGATATTTTCTCGGTAAAAACCCAAAAGACAAATTGTGCTCCAAAGAGCATATTCGCTGTATTTTCCTAACTTGTTTACTTTACCCTGGAAACTGAAAACCCTTTAAATGACTGTATTTCTCTCTTCACTATTAGCTCCCTTGGTTCTCCAAAGCTAAGAACCAGATTTGTGACTAGTCTTGTGTGTGTGTGTGACTAGTCTTTAGACGATATATAGGGTCCGGCACAAACACTGCCCTTTTCTATTACAAAATCTTTTATTACACAATCATAAGCATGTAATTCTGTAATCCATCACACATAAACACAATATCACACTCAAGCACCCCATATGACATTTTAGATGAAATGTTCAAATTGCTGTCCATCTTGTGCAAGACATGCATGTATGTACCCTAACTGACCACATACAAGCAGGTGTTACTTCTGTCGGATCCCGTATAACAAAAATAGGAATTAGTGGCATCTAATACTAAGCATGCTAGGCAGTGTGCTAAGTACTTTATGATCATTGTCTCCTTTATTCCCTGTAACAACTCTGAGCTATCACTTCTAGTTTACAGTGAAGAAACTGAGCTTTAACAAAGGTAATAATAAAAGCTAACATTTAATGAGTGCTAACTATGTATCACTGTTCTGTTTTTCACTTATTAACATATTTAATCCTCACTACAACCCTATGAAATCAACATTATAATTCTCTTATAAATATTTTGTTTATTTTATATTGTTGAAACAGAGGCAAGAGATTAAGGAAATCTAATGAGACAGTGGTAGGATATGTATTCGAACCCAGACAGTCTGGGTTCAGAGTCCAAACCTATGAACCCTATGCTATTCTATGACCTTGTGCAAAATCAGTCAACTGGCAAGTGACAAAGCTGGCAACTGTTGCTTAAGTCAGAATGTGGACCCAAGTCTTTCCACCCCCGCCCTTGCAAAAAAAGTACTAATGAGTGCCTATAATGTTCTAGACGCTAAACATACATATTACTCAGTCTTCAACTCACCCTGCAAGTATGTACAACTATTACAGATTTTTGATAACTTGTCTAAAGCCATAAAACTAATAAATAATGGAAGTGGGAGTTGAACTGAAGTCCATGCCAGACTTCAAGCACATAATCTGAATAGCAATCTCACTCCTAGCTCCATGCCACTTTCCTGTATTTGTGCTTTTTTTCCCTACATACTTTCAGTTTATCTTGTTTTATTGTATGCATCTTGTAAATCAATTAAATTTTTAGGTGTAATAAGGTAAAAATTAAAACTGAAAACATTCTGCAAGTTGATAATGGTCTAGCTCTATTAGGTTTAAAAAAAAACAGAAAAATCATTACTTCAACCAATCCATTTCACAAAGAGACATTATAAAAGTTTAGAGCTAAAAAAAAACCCCTTAAAGTTAACAAAGACAAAGGGCTCATTTTGTAAATATGAAAACTAAAGTTCAACAAAGCTCAGGAATTGTGCAGGGTCACAGAACACATGAGGAAAAACTTAACTTTAATTGATCAACATATTTATATGCTAATATATTAAAATAAGCCTTTATCATTAAATAAAATGTGTAAAGAGGGTCAAATATTATTATCATCTAATTTTTTGCTTTTTACCAGAAGACTAAGACTATTAAATTAAAAATAAGAAGCCAAGGATGATCCTATGATATACCAATTTCTATGGAAAAATACCTAAATTGTTTCATACAATTAAGTAGTCAAACAATTAAGTAGAATATTTTACTTGTTTTAAATGAAAATTTACTAATTTATTTTTACCAACTTTACTGAGGTATAACTTATATAGAGTAACATGAACGAACCAGTTCAATGAGTCTTGACATCTGTATTCAACATGTTACCACCACTCCAATCAGATACAGAACATCACCATCACCCAGAAAGCTCACTCATGCCCCTTCCCAGTCACTCTGCTCCACCTTCTGCCCCAGGTACCACCAATCTGATTTTCTTCACTATAGACTAGTTTTACCTGTTCTGAACTTTCATATAAATGGAATCAGAGTATGTACTCTCTGGTGTCTGGCTTCTTTTGCTAATTACAATGTTCCTAAGATGCATCAGTAGCTTTTTTTTAAAAAAATAATATCCCACAATGTATCCATTAACCAGTTAAAGAACATTGGTTGTTTCCAGTTTGAGGCTATTCTGAATAAACTTGCTATAAATATTCATTTATGTATCTTTATGCGGATACATATTTTCAGATCTCTCACAGAACACATCTAGAAATGGATCTGCTGGGTTACAGGTTAAACACATGTTTCACTTTGTAAGGAACTGACAAGCTGTTTTCCGAAGTGGCCGTACCAATTTCACTCTCACCAGCAATGTATGAGAATATGGCTGCTCCCCATTCTCACCAGTCTCCTTCATTTCATCCATTCTAGTGGGTGTGTAGTGACATCCACTGTGATTTGATCTGCATTTCTATAATGATTAATGGTGTTGAGCATTTTTTCATGTGCTTGTCGGCCTTTTGCATATCTTCTTTTATGAAGTGTTCACATCTTTTCCCCATGATACTAAATTATTGGGTTGTAAGCATACTTTGCATATTCTGAGTAAAAGTCCTGTCGGATATTCATATTATGAACACTTTCTGTGGCTTGCCTCTTCATTTTTCTAACAATGTCTTTTGAAGAACAGTTTTCAATTTTGATAAAGTCCAACTTAGTTTCTTTTATAATTAGTGCTTTTTGTGACTAAAAAAGATTTGTCTATTCTAAAGTTGTGAGGATATTACTTATGTTTTCTTCTGTGTGTTTTACAGTTTTGGGTATTAACTTTAAGTTAAAATTCTATTTCATTTTTGTGAATCGTATAAGGAGAAAGTACCAGTCCACTTTTCCATAATACCAAAAAAAGTAATCTTCTATTCAATTTTTTAAATTTAAAATTCACCCAATTTATTTTTAATCTTAAAACCCATCTTGATTTAGTCATTAAATGATTACATAACTGCTTGCAAAGGAATCTACACAAAAGAATACATCTCACAAATAAGAAATATAACTGCTTTACAATAAAACTAAATACAATGTCATAGCAAAAACTCATTTTCACTAATGTCAATCTAAATATCCATGTTTAATGGTATTATAATTTCTGTAGAAGAAAACTTTCTTGAAGTTCTTATCATATTTTATTAAATTTCAATCTGAAATGTATGACAAAGAGCACTGAAACCATCAGCAATTTAAACACAAGTGCACGTTTATCTTTAACCTGAAGATCTGGACCTCATTCCACATTATGAAGCTAGACAAGCTCACCTGAGTAGCTGCAGACTGACAGGAAGATGATGACGACGAGACAACAGGAATGTCAGACTGTACAGCAGCCACAGTGGTAGCGGGTGTGAAAATCAGCTGTACAGACAGAAAAACCAAAAGAATATACCCTAAGACAAAAGAACATGTCTCACACACAATGTGTAGCAGGCAAGGGAGACCGAAATTTGTGACAGAAAGACAATGCAGTTTAGGACTGCCTCCTAAGCAAAAGGGTTTTACACGACACAAAGAAATTTCTGGTAATAGAGAACTTAAAAAAATCATAAACATTTTTGAAACAGTGCATGATTCTGATGAGTAGAAAAATAAATCAGTGCACAAAAAAAGAATATGTATTTAGGCAATATGAAATCCTCATACCAAATTTTGCTCCAAATAAGCTATTATACTTAAGTTTTTCCCAATTTAAAACTACCAAGGCAGGATTCCTAAAATGTAAGTTACAAGACACAACCATAGTCCGTACGCCTGAATACAAATTAAAGTGAAAAACATGAAAAGAAACCCCCAAGCGCCTTTCCAATCTTCTTCACTATGGAAGGTAACTATGCGATTCACTACACTACTGCTTTCACTCAGCTCCATAGGATCTATAGAGCAAACCTAGGTTGCTCTTGATTTTAAAACTATCTGCAAAGAGAAGTTCATTCTAAATGTAAATGCCAAAATGCGTCAAAATTCAACAACAAAACAGTCTGCAAAAAAGGTTCACATCAAAAATTAATAATAATAAAGGAAGGAAAGACATACTTGATTCATTTACTATTAACCACCATCTCTTTTCAACTGGCTTTCTCAATATTAAAACAAAATGCCATTAATTTAAAAAGGTAATACAATATACTCAGAAATTATCCAATCCAACTTAGTAAATTACGACAGCTGTTTCCAAGAATGTGTAAATAGTCTATTTCAAAATTGCGTTGAGTTATTTAGTTTCTCAAAACCATTCTTGGTTAAATTAAAATTACTGATTAAGGGGATCTTTTAAACTTCAGTCCTTTATAGTATATTAAGTTAAGTAAGTTACACAACAAAGTATAACTTTCAGGACAAGTTAATTTCCAGTACAAACAGCTGAAAGCACTAAACATAAAGAGAAGATACTCTTTTTAGCTTGAACCATATGAAACTTCCAAGCAGTCAAAAATAGTCAAATTAGAACCATTTCCAGCGAGTCAACCTAATTTTGAAGCATGTTATTTATTACATACAAGCTCATGGTGGAGGAAAAAACAAATATAGCAATGCCTACTGAATAATCTGTAAATAAAAAGTGGATCATGTCATTGCTTCCTGTTAGAAATATAATGGGAAACTTTCTTTGCAATTTAGTGGAGACCCAGGGATCCAGATATATATTCAATTCTTTGAACAAAGAAAGTAAATAAATACATGACAGGGCCATATTTTTTGTCTAGCTCCCCATTATGACATCATATAAAGGAAATGTCGATGAAATTCTACATTTCTTAAAGAAGCTCAACAGTTAAATTAGGAAGTCAGTAGGTACTCAAATACAGAATAGCCAAATTAACATTCCTATATTAATGAAAGGTCAAAGTGAGCTTAGGTACACAAATCACTTTGCAAAATTTGAGATGAGAATAACCAAAGCTAAGAATCATCTGGTAAATTAGCAGAAACTCCAACCCAGATTTCAGAAGATGTCAAAATATAAATTCTAACTTAGAGTTAACAACCAAGTTTTTAACATTTCTAACTATTTCATCAAATCTAAGATGTCAAAGATACAGTGATTTTACGTATCACTACAAGTACCAATTATAACTGTAAGATGCCATCAGTTATAAAATGCATCTCAGTTTCAGATGTTAAAATGTGAAAAAAGATCTGAAATCACTGAAATTTGATATTAAAAAATAATCATGCCTAAATGTACAAGAGCTAAGCACATGCACATAAAAAATTTGTAAAACATCTCTTAAATATTAAAATGTCTCTTACTGCATCAAATCAAGAAACATTTTGATCTCTCTCAAGTCCTTAATCACTAAAGAAATTTGGTAGCTCACATCTTACCATTTGAGCTCGGAGATACATTTGAGCTTGGCTTGCAGTTAGGGTAGGGGAGGTACTCCCTAGCAACATAGTCTGTTGGGTAATACTGCCGCTGGTAGAACTGGAAGCCTGGGAACGGCTTATTAACTGTGCAGGTGTAGGAGAAGTGGAGAGGTTGATCTAAGGAAGAAAACATATTAGGTCATAGGCTTCCATGTCACTGATTTTCACCAAGCTGCAGTTAGGCAAACAATAGTATATACAGTGGCTAAGGAACCTAGAGGACTTCCACTTTAATAGACGCCCCTCACTTCTTTGGGCAATTAATTTGCACATATGCAAACAATAGCCTTTACTGGTTAGTAATCAGAACAATTTTGAAGGATATCCTCATTGTGTTTCAGTAAGATTCTAGTATCTTAAAATACCATTTTCACTACCTCCCAAAAAGTAGGGCTAATGTTCCATTATTTTAATATTCCACATAATAACTTAACACATTCAAATCAACATTTTACAGTATTTTGTCAAATTCTGTCACATTCTGGGGGATTTTTTAAGTGAACAAAATTAAAGCACATAATCCATTCATATACACAAAAACATACAAGTAACATATAATTAGTATAACATTCTTCCACCAAAACTCTCAGAGAAAAAGAAACTACAATTGCTACTTGTCAAGAAGATGGAAAAATCCTGAACGCTGGTTACAAAATTAAATTATAAACACTATTTCAAAGTTTAAAACTACTGTTAAAGAATAAGCTAGTGCAGTTTATTCCTAGGAACCATAAGAAACTGGCATCTATGCAAGCAAACCAGGTGGGGTAAGTGGGGAACAGGGCAAAGGGAGACCTGTATACCCTTTTTTATCTTCTAATTTCATAACACATTCACGTAGTGTCCATTTTAAAAATAAATATTTTTATGAGTTTTATAATCTGACCTCAAATCCTTTTTGTGGACAAAGCAAAGAATAAAATTAATAAATAAGAAATAAAGAAATTACTTATTAGACTTTTGAGTCAAGCACCAAGGCAGACTGGACTCATATATCCAAGTGCCCAAATATACTCACTGAAATGCTAAATCAACATGAAAAATTAGCATAAATGAATTTTAGAAAGTGATGGGGAGAAGGAAATTTCTAGGTGCCAGAAAAGAAGAAACTCAAAGATGTAAAGTTCTGGCTGACACCAAGGTAGTCTAGGGGGATACTGGCCTACAGATATAAAACACCTGATTTTGAGCCTATTTCAGGGAGAGCTGGAAGTAAACAAACAAACAAAAAAAATCCTATTTTGAGCCAAGATCCTCAAAAGCGCTGCTTAATGTGTGAAAAGGAGGCTGGAGAAGCTCCACCAACATGCCCTGAGAAAGAGCAAGGCAGCCGGCCATGCCCAGCTGGGGAACAGAGGCTCCTGTGAAAACCCAAACTCCAGGCTTGCACTACGTTGGGGTAGAGAATACAAATTTAGACTACCTGTGCAGTCCCAGAATCCACCCCAAGCATTAGCATTGGCACTGGCCCAGAACATTTGTTAAACTGAACAAGTGAATGGAGGAAGCTGAGTGAAGGTTATAAAGGAGGACTTCTCTGTATTATTTTTGTAACCTCCTATGAGTCTATAATTATTTTAAAATAAAAAGTTTTAAAAAACTGTACAGAGGGTATACAGGAGTTGGTTAATTAATTCTCTAATTTTAGCTGTATCTTTTAAGTATTTCTTAGTTTTAATAAAATACTTAAACCTGTAATTTAGTACATAAACACAACATAATATACAAAATTAAGCCTGCAATCTAGCTTTTCCTTCTACCATGCTGCTAATCCCCACCAGCAATAATCAGTGCCCTCTGACAAACTCGGTGAGTTCTTATCAGAACATTCATCTCCAAATGTTCCTCTTTTGTCCTCAACACTTTTCTTCTTAAATTCCTAAAGAGTTCAATCATGATTACTCTCTATCCTCAATGACAAATTCTTATTCTGAGGTCCGGATCCAAATACCTCGTGAACACATCTTACTTTTGAGTTGTCTCTTACCAAATCAAAATCAACATGTTCCAACACCAAACTCACTATTAGTTCTTCTAAAACCAGCTTCTTCTCAAAATGGCTACTGTCATCTTCTAAAATCCCCCAAAACAGATTATCTGGGAGTCATCCTGATTCTTCCCTCTCCTTTACCACACATGTACTACATCTTATTGATTCTATACCTTTGTTCTCATTTTCATTTTGACTTTTAATCACTTATTTTGAGAGTATGGGGTCATGGCTCTTGACCTAGATTTCTTTAAGCAGATGCAGACTGATCCCCTTACCGGGAATCTGGCCTCCTCCTTCTTGCCAGATAATATTTCTCTGATTTTATTAATATTAATTAACCATTTAAAAACCTTCTGGATAACCTTCAACCTCCTCTGACTCTCTAGCATCATGTCCTCCCACTCCTCTGTACAGTACCCTTCACATAAACCGTGTGAAGTTATTTGCAGTATCATGATACTCAGGCCTCTATGGCAATGTTCGGGACTGGACCAATCACCCCCCTACCCCCAAGCCCTACTCTCTCTACACCTATGTAGTCAACAATTCCCTCTCAAAAATCTTCAGCTCTAATAACTCTTTTAGGTACCCCTACATCCAATAGTAAAACTATTTACCCTCCTTTTTGTCTGTTATCTTCCATATACTCTACCCTTCTAAATAATAATTGATTTCTTTAAGGGTAGGGAACATGTGTTATTCATCTTCATTATTCGGTATCTGTAAAAGAGTCTTCATTCAACATTTTATTAAATTAATAAATGCCATGTTATTTTTCAGTCATATTCCAGAGTTTTAATGCAATATGTAAGCCCAGCACAAAAAACAAGAGTGTGTATGTATGTGTGTGTCTGTGTGTGAGTGAGGGAAAGAAACAATTCTGGTATAGCCCCTAACAAAGCAGAGTAAAAATGCAGTGTGGTGATATTAGTTCAACTTTATGTTTGATGTGCTATATAATAAATTATTGCCCTAACTCGTGTAGCTCAGTGGGTTGGGCATCGTGCCACAGACCAAAAGGTTGCCAGTTTGATTCCTGGCCAGGGCATGTGCCTGGGTTGTGGGCCAGGTCCCAGTTGGAGGTGTACGAGAGGCAACTGACTGGTGTTTCACACATCAATGTTTCTGTCACACATCAATGTTTCTGTCCTTTTCTTTCTGTCTCCCTTCCCCTTTCTCTAAAAAATAAATAAATAGCATCTTTTAAAAATTATTAATAAAAACATAATCTTTTTCTGCATCTACAAAGAGGCATTTTGGATAAAACCTTGCTCCAAAGAAAAATTGTTTAGTGGTGTAAAACCAAACCCAGGTTTTCTGACACATATTTTGGCATTCAAGGAGCTTTCTGGTACCTTGAAAGCTCGTTAATTCAGGTCATTCTGCAGTATTAATGCCTTGGCAGTTTTTTCAGTCAGTGATGTGGGGGAGGGTAGAAAGGAGGGAGAGAGACACTCACCGACTCTAGAAAACACAAGACCACACACTCTTTAAACAAAAACATAATAAAAGTCTTTTAAATGCCCAAGGGTACTCTTTAAGGAAGTAGAACACAAAGTACAGACAGAATGCTTTTCTTTTTCTTAAAAAAGAAAAAAAGGAAGTAAGAAAACCAAATAGTTACTTCCTAACCACCTGCATTGTATTTTACATTGACTAAGTTGTGAGATCCAAGAACAAATATTGTATTTATTTTTAAGTTCCATACAGCAAATAACATGTTAGGCAGTGTGTACTAACGAATGCCCAACCCATGAGAATAAGCAGACCAGTACCCACCAGCACCCACCTCTGCAAGAAGTCCATCTTCACAGCTCTCCTGACTTAAGAAACTTCCCTTCCTCTCCACAACTGATAAGGTTCTCCTCAATTTTCTGCTGTGTTCTGCTGACCTTAACACTTTCCATTATTTTCTTTGTCAATTACATCCCCACCCTCCTAAATCCCTTTCACTTTAAAGCCTTGGCAAAGCCTGGCACTTCATACTTCTAGCCCACACTTCATAAAGGAACGTACTGCTTAAGCCCTATTACTGCAGGCTCTCTCCCCACTGGCACTAATTCTAAGAGTCACCAGGGAAAACCAAGTTGGCTTAAGAAAACCATTTAATTCCCAACCATTTCTTGGTGTCCCTGAAAGGAGATTACATAGGGCTTCTGGCCCAGAGTACTCTCTAGAGCCAAAGACCATTAGGGAGCCACTGCTGCCATTTGATCAAAAGCAATTGAGAATATCTAGAGAGAGAGAGACACAGTACATAGATACTAATAATACATGCCTATGGAATAGAAATATTTTAATGACCCACTGTTAAATGAAAAAGCTTCAGAATAGCATACAAAGTATAATCTTAAATAATTACATATGTATGTCTGTGTGTGTGTATATATATATCACATATGAGAAGAACAAGTTGAAAGAAAAGTGACTGCACTTCATACATACACAATAATGCACAGCGTGGTTGGTCCCCATTTATCTGTGGTTTCACTTTCCACAAAGCGGTTCAAATGTATTAAGCAGAAAATTCCAGAAATAAACAACTCCTAAGTTTTAAATTACGTGTCATTCTGAGTAGCATGATGAAATCTTCCACCACCCCACACCATTCTGCTCCGTCCCACCTGGAAAGTGAAATTACCTGTTTGTCCAGCATATACAATCTATATACTACCTACTCATTCATCACTTAGTGGCAATCTCAGTTGTCAGATGGACTGTTACAGTACTGAAGTGTTTGTGTTCAAGTAACCTTTATTTTACTTAATAACAGTCCCAAAGCCATTCACATAATTTTGACTACACCTATAGTGTACCCTTATAATTGTTCTATTTTAATAACAGTTATTGTTGTTAATCTCTTACTATACCCAATTTCTAAATTAACTTTACCATACATACTTATGTATAGAAAAACATATCTATACAAGGCTCTGCACCATCCTTTTAGGTTTCCACTGGATACATCTTGGAACATATTCTTTGCAGAAAAGTGGGTACTACTGTACTTGTAAAACTGTATAGCATTAGATTTGGGATAGCTACAAATACACAAATATATGGTCTACCCAGAAGGTATCCAGCCATGTAATTAGAAAATTAGAGACATTTATTGAAAAAGATACAAGATACAAGAAGCACTGTACATAGGACAATGACACCTCAGCTTCCTTCAAAGGAGGCACCTTGGGACCTCACACTGTTCTCCCAATTGCCATCAGCTGCCTGGTCGTATTTTCCTGAATCTCATCGATGGTCTGCAATCTCTTCCCTTTCAAAGGTGATTTTAGTTTTGGGAAAAGCATACCTTCAATTACAAACCTGCCAAAAATGCATTCTTTCCCACTGTCACTACCACTGCTATTCCTTAAATGCAAACGCAGAAATCCTAATCAGCCTTTCCACTAAGGAAAGAGATCTACCATGGGCAGACCTCTCTTCAGAGCAGTGGAAGAAATGCACCTTGATTAATCTTCATAATCATTCACCCTTACATACAAGCAGGAAGCTTATATAAGCATTTTAAGAAAAAAACTGCTTTCTCTTATAAGAGAAAAAACAGAAGTATGAAAGAAAAAGACCAAGACAGTTTCTAAGGAAAATAAATCCAGAAAACAGAAAAAAAGTATTTAAAAAGTGGTATTATAACAGAAATCTAAAATATTTTATCTATCACAGAAAAGTGAAAGGATTAGGAAGTACGAATTGGTAGTTACGGCATAGAGAATATTGTCACTAATATTGTAATAACTATTTATGGTGCCACATGGGTAGGAAATATTAGGGAAAACACTTTGTAAAGTGTATGACTATCTAACCAGTATGCTGTAAACTTTAAAAAAATGTAAAATAATATTGAATGTAAACTGCAATTAGAAATAAAATAAAGTGTTTTATCCATCATAGAAAAACAAGATACTATGCAAAAAGAATAGGAAAATGCTCTTAGACACTAAAAATACAATGGTAAACTAAAAATGTTTTAAATATAAAAGGAAAAGGTATTTTTAAAAAGGGAAGGAAATAACCCACACCAGAGTGAAAAGATAAAAACAGAAAATGAGTAAAAAGCTAAAAAAAATAAATAAAAGGTCAATCCAGAAAGATCCACATCCAACTAAGGAGCTCCAAAAAGAACAGAGAAAACAGAAGGAAATAAAATTTTTTTTAAACTTTTTTGGTTTCATATACACAAACACTAAACACCTAGTTTTCACACTAAGAGGGCCGGCCCAACAAGTGTCCTGACATCTAGATATATTCTCACAAAACTCCATAAAAGTATAGAAAAAAGGCAAACCTAAAAGACTGAAGAGAGAAAGAACCAATTGTCCCAGAGGAATAATGACTTATCATCAGCTTTTTCTTCAGCAATGATAAAATTCTGAAAACAGTGGAACTGGCTTTCAAATTTCCTAAAAAAAATTATTTTCAGTGTTGGACTTATATAAACACAATTACTTAAAAAGGTGTGTGTGGGGAGGGAATTTTCAGGCCTATAAGGTTCCAAGTTTATCTTCCATATACCCTTCTCAGAGAATTATGAGATACTCCAATAAAATAAAAGTCTTATCATAATGCTTTTGACTACTTACATTTCTGCATCCTGTAATCCGCTGTGCCCTAAAAGCTTTGTTCACTTTGAATCCTTGGCACTGAACACCATGCCTGACACCAAGTTGGCATTCAGTAAGGCAGTACTGGCACAGACAATCCCCATGAGGAAGGGAAACCCACTAACACAGAATCCCACTCAGGAATGAATTCCTGAAACTAAGCACTGCTATTTCAGGATCATGAGCTCATTAACAGTCCTCCTTTCTGCAAACTCTACATTTTTAAAAAAGATTTTATTTATTTTTTTAGAGAGAGGGAGAAAGGAGAGAGGAAAGAAACATCAGTGTGAGAGAGAACCATTGATCAGCTGCCTGTGTACACTGTGACCAGGGACTGAACCCACAACCCAGGCATGTGCTCTGACCAGGATCAAACCCACAATCTTTGGCTTTGCAGTACAACGCCCAGCCAAATGCACCTCAGCAGCCAAAGCTACAACAGTGATTTGTAGTTCTACTTATGTATGCATTCATTGGTTGATTCTTGTATGTGCCCTAATTGGGGATCAAACCCACAACTTTCACTTATCGGAATGATGCTCTAACCAACTGAGCTATGGCCAAGCCTGGCCAAAGCTGTACTTATTTTTTAAAGCTCAACTTAAGTCTCATAGAAGCAGCTTTCCCCAACTACTCCAATTCCCAAAGCTCTCTCTTCTGTTAACTCCCATAGCATTTATCACTTAATTATATACTGCTACATTGTTTAGTATTTGATATGTTTAGGCATAGTTCTTCATGTGTTTATTTCTGTTCCTGAAGAAAGGGACTCTGAGTCATCTGTACCCCAGGGTAACTAGCACAACTTAGACAATAGTTACACGGTACTTGCTAGTTGGGTGTCTGCCTACAAACTGGCAACAAAAGGATCTTATCACTGAGATAGGGGTATAGACCCTCTTCTATAACGTAGTAACAGACAATCAGAACATGTCCTGAAATGATTCACTGCATTGCAGACAATCCACTTTCAATAATCAAGCATTAAAATTAGTATTATGCATTACATATCCTAATAATTTCGTCTTTCAACAAACACACACCTACACTGTGAAAGGCACTGTTTTTGTAATATATATAAACAAATATTTAAAAAACACGAACAGAATCTTGGATTAATATCTAAACCAATAGTTCTCAAACTTTTTTAAATAGAAACCTTTCTTTAAATGTAATCTTATCCAGAACTCCCAGACTTAAACAGATCACAGAACTGTTTTATCTATTGCTTAGGACAAGGCCCAGAGCCCCATATATCTGACTCTGCTCAGGCTGTCATTACAAGGTAAACAATAGAAATTTATTTCACATAGTCCTAGAGGCTGGGAAGTCCAAAATTGAGGCATCAGTCAATTTAAGTTTCGAGTGAGAGCGCTCTTGCTGGCTTACAGATGGATTCTCACTGTGTCTGCCCATGGCAGATACACACACACACACACACACACACACACACACACAGAAGGGGTGGGGAGAGACAGAGGTATCTCTCTTGTGTCTCTTCTTCTTTTATGAGAACAGGGGGTCTATTGCATCAGGGATCCACCATTATGACCTGGTTGAACTTAACTCCTTAAAGGCCCTATTGCCAACAGAGTCATATGTAATTTAGAACTTCAACAAATGAATTTTGGGGAGAAGCAATTTAGTGCATAGCACCATCTTCTGCACTTTCTCCTTGATCTAGACCTAGGCATATCTGCATGGAAAACTAAAAACCATCTGCCATTAGTTTACATAAAAGAAAACCAGTCATCAGAGAATTAAAAGGCATCACCAGTTAGAGAATTAAGACTAGAACCCAGGTCCCTCATCTCCATTCTACCAAACTTCCTCTCATAATATTCCATAATTTCTAGTGAAGTCATCATGCACTCTTGTGACTTCAATTTTCAGCGAGATGCACAAGACATCAATAATTACCACACCTCCCACATGAACTTCAAACTCATATATCCAGTATCTACTCAACATCTACAGGTAGTTGTCTAACATACATCACAAACTTAAAACGTTCAAGCCAAACTCCTAGTTTTCTTCTCCAACATCTGCTTTGGCAGATCCTTCCAGATACTCAAGCCAAAATACTACACAGAGTAACCCTCAACTCTTCACCTTTTCTCACATCTTTTATTCAATCCATTAGCATATCCGGTTAGCTCTAGTTTCAACACATACACAAATTTCTATAATAAAATATTAGAGAAGAAATATTCAGAATCTGGCTAATCACTTCTCATCATTCCTACTGTCACCATCATGGTCCAAGCCACCAGTAACTCTCTCTTGCATTATTACAAGAACCACTTAACCTGACTCCCTGCTTTTGTCTACCTTTGCACCTTAGAACCTACTCTCCACGTTACAGTTAAAACCTGCATGTGATCATGTCACCTCCCTACTGGAATAACTCTCCAACAGTTTCCGAAGTCATCCCCGGGAAAACCCGAGGGTTTTATAATCTCGTGACTAGATTACGATATCTCAAATATCCCAAAATCACACTCCCACTCTCTCAGTCCACCCCAGCCACACTGCCCTCTGTTCTGTTCCTTTAGCATGCTTGCCTCTCTCACCCTCCTTCAAATACCATATTTATATGGTAACATAATATTAATTATTTAACTAATTAAAAGTAGTAAATTCACTCATCCCTTTCCTTGTTTTATTTTTCTCTATAGCACTTAACTACCATCAGACATTTTATATATTAGTTTACTATCTTTCTATTCTTAGCTCCATAAAGACAGAGATTTTTGTCAGTTGTATTGCTGCATTCCCAAATGCTCAATAAATGTTTGTTGAGTGAATACTCATGTAAGAACATAAGAACAAAGTCATAAAACTAACTGGGCTTCAAAAACTCCTGTCATCTAGCACCACAATTAGAAACCTATCAAAAATAAGATTTTTCCCTTTTGATAGAAAAATACAGTAAGTTAAAGTAAAACATCTGGGATTAATGCAGACTTCAGGACTAAAACAACAATGAAAGAGAAAGGGAATGAGACCCAAACAGCCCTTGTGTCATTTAGAGACTTACGATGGCAATTTCCAGCCACATAATCCATTCCAGCTGAAAATGCCCAAAGACAAAGAAGAGACAGTATATACAGAATAATGGCACTTCATTTACATGAGAACAAATAAAATTAATCATAGGCCTATCTATTTACATTTATGTATAGAAACAGACAGGAAGATGGGAAAGCTTCACAAAAAACTTTACCAGGGCAAAGGGACTACTGAAGAGAGAGTGTCACTTTTACTCTATACATTTGGATTGTCTGACTCTTCGACAATGAAATTATATTCATATTTTATTTAGGCAATATAAACAGTAAAATAAAGCTCTTCAATCTACATCCTCAGAGATACCCACTGATTAACAGTTTATTGTGTATTACAAATTTTCTTCCTGCATAATCAGATATATAGATATAACTTTAAAAAATAAGTTAAGACAGGAATTCTGTTTTCAGGAATATGGAATAGACATACTTTTCCCTATTCCTCCCCCAAAGTATTACTAAAAACCCTAGATGTTACATATAAAATAAACATAAGACAATCCCAAAAAGTGGATAAATGCAGACTGGCTACAGACCTCAAGGCCCAGTGAACAATGTGGTTGTGAACTCCCTGGGTTTTCTTTTTGTCTTGTATAACCCAAACTTGGAGCTAAAGAGGTCAGTAACAGAAAAACCAACGGATGTAGACAAAAAGAAGGCCTAATGAAAGCTGCTCTTAGCCGAAGGACTGGGAAAGGGCCAGCCTAGCAACATAGAAAACTTTAAAAAATTGCTCTACTTCAGCTAAACACCACAGAAAACATCGCAGCCCCACCCACACCAACAAAGATTTAGACTGCCATCTTCACCAGGCTGTAATGAGGCACCCCAAAACTCCAAGTCCCTCCAAAGGGCTAGTGTCAGAGAAGGCCAGGTAGAGGGCCAGGACTTTCACCCCACCCAGGCAGTAACGGACCACCCACCTGATCCCTGCAGAATCAGTGGGGACCATGTGAGCAGAAGTAAAGAGCAATCCCATCCCTGCCAGCCAGGAAGGCATCAGTGCGGGCCTGTGAGGAGCCAGACTTCTCACTGTCACTCAGCACTTACAAGGGGCCCTGCCTTGGGTGTCAATGGAGACTAACTGGAGAACCAGACTTCTACCCCCACATAGCAGTAAGAAGGTGGCACATGGTCCCTTTCACAAGCCAACTGAAACAGAAAGTTTAAATAAGATCCACAGTCTTATAATACTGAAAATGTCCCGGTTTCAATCCAAAATCACTCACCATACTAAGAATCAGAAAGACCTCTCAAGCTGAATGAAAAACAATAAATAAATGGCAAAACCAAGATAAAAAGGGATAATTATTTGACAAAGATTTTAAAGATCTTTGAACAGTTCTGAGCCTGCCTGAAACAAATGAAAAATATGCTCTTAGCAAAAAACCCCAGAAGATATGAAGAACCAAATGGGAAGTTGCAGGAAAAATAGTAGAATAAAATAGATAAGCTAAATGAGATTATACTATACAATCTTGCTTTCTTTCAACTTATTACCTAATGAAAATCCAAGTCTCTCTGTAAATACACATAGAGCATTTTAGTAGCTATATTCCATTGTATAAATTAACTATCATTTATTTAATTAATCCTCAATAGATATTTATATTGCTTATAATTTCTATTATAAACTGAGATGTTTATATAATTATCTCTATCATTTCTACATAATTTGTCATTTTTAATAAATGACACAATTAAAATGAGAGTATCACGTAAAAGGGCACGCACAGTTTAAATTTTCATACACACTGGCAATAACCATCAAGAAAACTATACCAATGATATTCTCACTAATAGTGAATCAGCTCATCTACTTACTTTCTCACATCCTTGCCGACAATGGGTATTGTCTCAATGTGTTTTTTTGTTTTCTAATGTCAGAAGTGAAAATAGTCCCTCATTATTTTTACATACATTTCTTTATTACTAATATGATAAGTATATTTCCATGTGTTTAAAAGCCATAAATAGTCTTTCTTTTGAAAATTACCAATGCAGATCTTTTGTGAATTCTCACTGTTTATCTTACTGATAGAAAAGAGCCCTTGGCATTTCACAAACATAAACTGGTTGATAAATATGGTTTAAATATATTTTCGAACATTTTGTTTTTTTAACTTTGTTGATGTCTTTTTTTTGGCAGAAGAGTTTTTAACCAGTTTGGGTTTCATTTTAGCAAATCAAATTTAACTAAACCTTAGTCCCAATTCAGTTAAAGTACAAAGACATCTAAAGGCTCAGTCCCAACTAGTTTTAGAGCCAATCAACCATAAAATCAACATTCTCTAGAATTAGTCTCTCCATTCTAATAGGAGTAAAGAAGAGGATACTGACACTGGCTAATTATCTATCCATTCAATTAACAATAGACTTTCCACATACATAGTTTCCCTAAGTGGTATCATTGAATTTTGACTCTAGTTTTTAATTTTTTTATCCTCATCTGAGAACGTATTTTTTCATTCCTTTTTTAGAGACAGAAAGAGAGAGAAACAAACATTGATGTGAGAAAGAAACACTGACTGGTTGCCTTCTCGTATGCATTCTGACTGGGATCTAACCAGCCACCTAGGTATGTGCCCTAACTGGGAACTGAACCTGCAACTTTTTAGTCTATGTAACAATGCTCCAACCAACTAAGCCACACTGACCGGGGTGACTCTGTTTTTTTAAAAAATACATATAATGCTCCATTGCCCCATTGGGATCTCACTCCTACTCTAAATCCCAACCTATTAGGCTGGTAATTTGGCAACATACCTTGTAACCCTTTTTTCCTACTGGAGGCTGGACCATTTCCCATGGCTTTCACTTTTATCTGGAAACCTATATCAAAATAACAAAAACTCTGAAAACACCTAGACTGCTACCTGATAGATCATTACGGTCTCTACCTAAGATCTGCTACCATACTCTGCCTCTCTTTGGGAGCTTCACCTAAATTTTGCAACCTTGGGTATCATAATTTGAACTGCTAGTCAACTCACTTGAGCTACGCTCAGCTGGGATAGAAAAGAAAATAAATGTGACCCTGGCCAATGTAGCTCAGCTGATTGGAGCATCATCTCATACACCAAAAGGGTGCAAGTTTACTTCCTAGTCAGGCACATACTCAGGACATGTGTTTGATCCCTGGTTGGGGAGTATACAGAAGGCAACCAATCAACGTTCCTTACACTGATGTCTCTCTCCTCACCACTCCCCGTCAAGGCAATGAAAAAATGTCCTTAGGTGAGAACTAAAAAAAGAAACAAAGTAAAGCAAATGTGATATATTATTCCTTTTTTAATCCATTTTCCCTACTTATTTATGTCTTTTTTCCCCACCTTCCACTCACAGGTTCTAACATACTTCATCACACAAGGCTGCCTGATTTACGGTCGGTAGCCCTAACAACAACTAACAGAGTCACTGAAATTTTAATTTCTGTGAAAATTGCATAACTAAAACCATAATGAGAGAAAAATTGTTTTAAAAGGATACCTTTTAATAATGTGAAAGGAAAAAAATTAAAAAACACTTATCTCTATGTCATCTGATGTTATTCTACAATTTCATGGAATAAAGAATTTATCTACAATGTTTTTAACCAGCCCACAAAATACTTGCTAGTCCTTTCTTTAAATACCAATGTATTAATTAAAGATGTATCTGACATCAATAACCATAACTATAGCATTACTTCCTAGGGCCAGATTATATTACTTAGATTTTTCATCTTCTTCAGTCTAACATTTTTAAGACATAAGTAATTTCTTTTTTAATTAGTTTTATTTATGTTCCAGGATACTTCCCTTAGCTAAAGAAGTACAACACAAGTTCATCCTCAATTCCTTAGCAATCAACTAACTATACTCTGCTGGAGTTAATTTTACAAAGCATCAAAGTATTAACCACACTGGATCAGGAAAATATATCTGGAAAAGATATTATAAGGTTAACCCAATGGCTCTCAACCAGGGGCTATTTTGCCCCCCCAAAACATTAGACAGTACCTAGAAACACTTTTGGCTGTCACAATGGAGGAAGGAGGAGGGCCACCATCTATTGGTATCTAAGTGAAGAAAAGCTAGGAATGCTGCTAAACATTCTATAATGCACAAGACAGCCCCCCAAACAAAGAATTATCTGGTCCAGCCCTGGCCCAGTAGTTCAGTTGGTTAGAGCACCACCCCCATACTCCAAGGCTGCAAGTTTGATCCCCAGCCAAGACATATACAAGACTCAACCAATGAATGCATAAATAAGTGGAACAACAAATTGATCTCTCTCTCTCTAAAATCAGTAAATTAAAAAGATTTTTAAAAAAACCGATCTGGTCTAAAACATCTATGATAACGTTGAGAAAAGACAACTATGAAATTTTAACATATACTACATTGTATCAATGTTAAGTTTCATGAATGTGATTATTTTCATGCGGCTTCGTAAAACAATGACTTTGTTTTCAGTATTGTAAATACATATCAAAATATTTAGAAGTAAAGGAACATGTCTCAACTTACCCACAAAGGGTTCGGAAAAAAATAATATGTAAATATGTAGACAGAAAAATGAATGATAATGCAATAAGCCAAAGTGCTAACAATTGGTGAATCTGATTAAATATTTTTTATTCTTACAATTTGAAATTATATCAAAATAAAAACTTAAACAAGTATTACCATGCCTCTAAATTTCTTTTAACTAGAAATCTTTGCACAATTTCATAGTTTATTATATGTGCAATACAGCAAACCAACTTTCTTTTACTCCTTTCTCAAAATAAATTATGCTATTGAGTGGATACTTGTAAATCTGACCCAGATAACTCAAGTAAGTGTAAGCTGAAAAGGATAGTATCATTTAGATGTCTACCAGGGATATGATGCTCTGCAGTATACTACAGTAAACGCGGGGCCTAACGTCCCTGCACTGTACCTTTCAGGTTTTTGATACATACTGAAAAATGCAATCATTTAGAACCACAACAGATCTGAATACAATGAGTTGGAAAACATGAATAAGTAGTAATACAAAAATATTTTTAAGCTCAGATTTTCAGAAGTTTAATATTAGTTTTGAATTTTTAAACCTTATCATTCTTATTTCTAGGTACTTATTACTTAAATAGCATTTCAACAAACATACAATTAACAGCTTCACAAATATTAGTGGTTTACTTTTGGAAAGTGGTAATTAAAATTTTTAAATCCAGGGAAAAAATTGGGGCACTTACAGATGTCTGGGACATACTTGACTGTTGTGTGACACTTCCTGTGGGGGACGTAGATGGTCTTCCACTGGACAGACTTGCCTAAAATAATAAGATCTTTATAATATGTCTATAAAAACCTGAAATTAAAAACATTCTGATGCCAAGCTACCACAAAACCACAATGAGAGTCAAAATGTCTATGAATGAACCAATTCGTTTCACAGTCAGCATGGATTAAGCTTTGGCCAAACAGATTAAGGAAAAAAACCAAAAAAGCTGAACAGTGGAAACAGGACCAAAAGGCTAATCTTATTTCAATAGCTGCAGTCACTGTCAGTTTTACTCTACAGGCCTCTGTCCTCTCCGAAGTGGAATCACCACTCCAACGTTACAAAAAAAAAAACTGAAGTGACATCAAATGCCAGTGGGTTTCAGTTTCCTCAGATCATGAACTCGATGTTATTTAAAATCACACTACCAAAAAAAGCACCAGCTGGGGATGTGTTTACAAAGAAATAAACCTTTTTCAGGTTCAGTGAACTGAGATCCTCCTCTAGTAAGATTTAAGATTAAATTAAACCTCACATATAATTTTATTTAAATAAACAGAATAATGAAAATATTTTTTAAAACACAAGCATTTAATGATTAAAATCATCCTGTTATCAGTAGGAACAGTATGACTAGATTTTAGAAAGGTACATATGCATATCTTTATACAGAAAATTTCGGGAGGGATACATATTAAACTGGTACACTGGCCACCTTTAAAGAGTGGAAATAGCAGTGGGTGTAGGAAAGGAATACTTCCACTTTACCTCTTACAAACAACTTTATACCGTTTTATTTTTAAGTAAGTATAAGTTATATGCACACTGAAAAAAGCATCTTTTTGTTAACATGTAAATACAATTCATGTAACCCTAAGTATTCACTCTTCTACCTGGAATTTCACACACAACAGCACAACACTAGCATAGCATTTCTGCAGTGTAGATAAAAAGCAGTGGAAAAGTAACAGAGTAACAAAAAACATACCCACTATTTTTTAATTAACTTCCACTTGGCAGCCTATTATATTTCTTTAAAAAATGATCATGAAATATCTGTGGACTCTGAAATAATACCCAATTTATTTATTTTCTGTAATTATCTGCAAATAATGTCAACTTTGGCCTTTCTTTCCATCTCACCTGGACGGCAGCAAGGCTCTGAAGCTGGGAGCTGCTCAAGTGCTGCTGCTGAAGGGCTGCAGTGTGCAGCATCAGGTGCTGCTGCTGGGCGGCGTACATCTGCTGGAGGTACTGAGCAGCTGAGCTGGGCGGGCGATGCAAGGCCTGTTGAATTACCTGCAATGAGTCAAGTGAACCAATATCAAACCATGATCTTAACCATAAAATAAAGTATAAAAAAGAAAGTTTAAAATCTCACTACTTTCATATTCAATGTCATAAAGCTTATTAACATAGTTCTCTTCTAATTACATAACATTAGGATCGTACAAATTTAATCTACACAAATTAAAATTACCCAGTATATAGTCAATTCACAAAAGAAAAAGGGGCCAAACAAGCATTTGAAAGCTCTTCAATCTCATTATTAGCCACAATTTACAAATTAAAACAGGATAACTATTTTCTGATTTTCAGATGGATATAAAGATTTAAAAAGATACTACTACTAACTGAGAAAAGAGATACTCTCATAAATATTCTTAAGAATGTAAACTGGTAAAAGCGTTTTGAATAACAGTGGAATTCAGAGCTTGGCTGCAGAGGAGAATATGTATGACGCTGAAGCCTTTGCAAACAGTAATGTACATCAGTGCCGTCCATGTGGTAGCCACTAGCCACATGTGTCTCCTGAGCACTTACAATGTGGCTAGTGCAACTAAGGAACTGAGTTTTAATTTTACTTAATTTTAATTTAAATATAAATAGCCCCATACAGCTAGTAGCTACTGTGTTGAACAACACACATGTATCTGTATTTATTAACAAAAAGAATTCCCAAATATATCATAAGGTGAAAAAAAGTTAGGTTACTAAATAGTGTAGAGAGTAAATGTCTTCTTTATAATAAAAATTTTGAAAGAATATTAAGGAAAACATTAAAAGACTACTGATGGGTAACTTGATTAGAGGTGATTTTTACCCTCTCATTTATACTTTCATTTAATTTGAAAACACTCAGAATGAGTAGGTACTATATTAATATCACATAAAATTATAAAACAATTTACCTTTTAGGAAATTACTATATTACTACTTCAAATATAATATTTCAAACATTAAAAAATGTTTTTTAAATGTCAGATTCCTTGTTTCAATTGTTTCAACATATTTAGAATAAAACTGTTCTTACTAAAAAACATTTCTGTTAAAAAAGTGTTACTGTTACTATTTATTAGGAAAATATAAAATCTGAGCCTGAAATTTCATAAACAGATAAATGTAGAAAAGTCAAATATTTTAATCATGAAGAAAAACCCGTTATCCGTCCAACCCAGTAAGTCAGACTACACCACATCCCGAAGTCACAGCATGCCCACAGTGGTGCCGAAACAGCACAGAACCCTCCCAGCAGCATCAAGCCAAGAGTCTTCAAAGAGCTAAGGGAGTATCTACTATAAAGCTATATCCTACAGCTTTAGGGTCTGAGTCAGGACACCCTGAACCAAAAAGCCATGCATCTCTTTAGCCAAATTCCAATGAAGCACATTTCCTGGTGGTGTTTGTTTTCATGTGTTCACATCTCATCTCTCCACCCACAGGCTTCTACATCTGCTACAGACTTCTGTCCAAAGTCAGTGGAGGCTTCTGACCCCTAGTTGCAGGGGATTATGATTATACACCAGCATTAAGTAATTCAGAATTATAACAGTATGTCTTTTGGTCAGGTAAATCTATTTGTTCTAATTCCATAACAAATGCATAATCTATTTGACAAATACTTTTGTCAGAGTATAGTGATTTTTCTATTGTCAGCATGTTTCACTAGCATTCAATGCTACACTCACGAGAGAGAGACTTTTTAAATACAAGTTAAAGATATAGCACATTGTTCTTATGTGTTCCTCTAAAGGAACTGGAAGGATAAAGAACATTCACAGGACTGAAAAAGAAAGCTGGAAAGTATTAAAGAACTACTTAGGCAATTCGATAAATACTGACTTGACTGTATTGTAGGGGAAGCAATTCTATGATATCATACAAACTAGTGTAAGTGCTATTTGTGGGATATATTTGTATCTATGCACCTCCAGTAACAATTTACAATATAGTTGACATACAGTAACATACTACTTTCAGGTGTACAACATAGTGATTCAACATCTATATGCCTTACAAAGTGATCACCACTCCGAGTCTAGTAATCTTCCATCACCATATAAAATTATCATGATATTATCAACAATTTCTCCTCTCCTATATATAACACTATTTTTTACTAACACATACAGCTCAGGAAAAACTAGAGAACAAAATGGCATATTAAAATATCGTGTCATCTGTATGTTAAAAGATCTAGATACTCTTTCCTATATCCTTGCCTCAGAGAAAGATGAAGATCATTGAAAACACATTCTGCATCGCAGTGTGAATTTTTGAACTGACTGGGTCTCCAACAATTCTGATTCCACCCATGGTAACTTCAGAATCCTAAACCATACAACAGTTAAATAACCACTATCCTGGAATATCCACTCTAGAAAAACGAATAGGGAGAGGACTATACTGCCAAGTTATTTTCAGGATACAATGCAATTATGGGGAATGTAGCAAGAATAAGCTGGTATAGTGGAAACAATTAAGAACTCACAAAGCGGTTAAGGGCACAACTCTAAAATGAGAGCATCTACTAGCTTTGTGAGTTTAGGAAAGTTATTTAGCCTACTTAAAACATCAGTTTTCCCATTTGTAAAATGGAGATAATAACAGTATCTAATAATCCATGCATGACATTTATCAAATGCTTGGCCCATAACTGTTCAGTAAATGTTAGTGATTATTACTTACCACATTTAATGTGTCCACATAATCCTAGATGCTTCCTTTAATCCTCATAGTAACTAATGAAATAGATAGTCTCATCTTCATTTTACAGTTTCCTTAGGCTAGTGTGCCTCCCACCCAAGACCTCATAGCTACTAATAACAAAGAAAGTGGAACTCAAAGAGCATATCAGACTGCAAGGCCCATGCTCTTTTCATGTAATACCAGATTGCCTCAACTTCCATTGTTATAAAGGTTAACCAAGTAAACGTCATTGTATCAACTAAGTGAAGAGCCTAATTATTTTTCCTAATTGAATATTCCTTTCTACCTCTGCCTCTAAGAGCTTTAGAATATATCCTTCCAGTTATGGTTCTTAGAGCACTTAGGTTTAAAATCTACAGCTACAGACCTGAACAGATCTCCCTAAATCTATATTATGGGTTCAAATATAAAATAACCCCAAACAACTTAGAGCCATTCTGCATGTTGGGACTCCACATTGTAGCAGCTGCCAGAGACCTTCCAATTATAATTTTCCTGATATATTTTATAAGCCACACTCTGACAAGTATAAGCCCTCTCAATAGAATGATTATTAAACACTGTATTTTGCCGTGTATACTGCATTCTCATGTACAATGCACACCCATGTTTTGGTATGCACTGCACACTGGATTATTATGTCCATGGCATATATTCATTATACCCATGTATAATGCACATCTTATTTTCCCCTCAAAAATTTAGGCAAAAAAGTGCACATTATACACAGTAAAATATAGTAACTTTCTGACTATTTCAAACATTAACAATTCTAACTGTACTTATTTAGAGGACATTATATAATTCACTGGATATGAAACAAGAGAGTCATTAGGCGTAAGCAAAAGTAATGATATCCTAAGTCTCAGCCTACCCACCATTATAACTGAAATACCTGTACGGCATGTCGGTCTGATCCACTGTAGACAGAGATCTGTGGCTGCTGCATTCGAGAGGACGAAGTGGTGATGGTGGTAGTGGTGGTGCTACTGCTTGTTGTTGATGCAGATGATGTTCCAGGGTTCGGTTCACTATCCATAGCTGTACTGTGGTCCTTAAATCTGGCAGATAACACAGAGGGTTTGTACTGACAAAAGCATTATCTGATGTGTTTTAAAGAATATTTAATAGTTCCAAAGAAATAATCAACAGTCTTAAGTTTCTAAGAAGGCCCTCAAAACACAGCACACAGTCACCATAAACACTTTGAAAGAAAAAGTACTTCAAAAATAAATGTCACATTTAATACTTAATGCCAACTAAATTTGAATTCAAATGGTTCAGGATATATAACTCAGATAAAAGTCTGGCCTAAAGTTTAACTTTTCATTATAGAAAGAAGATGAGTGTCTTGAAACCAAAACAGGTGATGAGTGAATACTAAACCACCTAGGCAAATAAATACTGAAGCAGTATCAGAGTACTTTAAAACATAAACTCTTATGTTTACATTATTTTGACTACACTAATTATAAGTTAAAAGTCATTCTTATCTATATATTAAAATAGGGTGCCTAAGGGCTCATGAAAATTACCTTGGTTTTTGGCTACCATATATACTTGCTTTAAAAATAAGTTCTCTTTACAAAATAAGGTAATAAAAATGTTAAAAATCACACTGTCTTTGCTACATCTAATAAGTAGAATGAGTTATACTTTCTAGCAGATTACTCTGACTGCGTAAATAGAGAAGAAGCTGACAATTATTTCCCCACTTCCTTACCAAAAAAATCTTTTTAAAAAACTGTCCCAAATTTTGAAAACAGTATAATTATGTCACTTTCCTCAGGTATGGACAGTAAAGTACATTTTTGTACAAGACTCTGATATTTTTCCCTCTAATATATATAAACTCACTTCACTGTTACATAAGGAATTCCATTACATATGGAATTTGTATCTGAATAAACTCTAACATTTTAAGTCAATTCTGAGGGCCTCGATGTTGTTAGAAACTAGAACTACAAGTAGTGTTTGTGTAGGGTGAGAAATGTGCCACAATGATGAAAAGCACACAGGAATATACTGGTTTTATCTACCCTTCTTACCCGTCTTTCTTCGGAGAAGAAGAATCTGGCCCGCCTCACATTAGCAGCACTGATAAGAATGTAACAAAAACACTTTCTACTTCAAGAAAAGACAAAGAAATTTGGTACTAATTGTGTATGCATACACCATTCCCATACTGTGTCCTTTTATATAAAAGTTTTCTTTGTTCTTCACATCACTCATGTAGATAATATTTATATGCTCTTCAGAGAATCAAGTGTTTTTAAAAAAATCTCCATTTAATAAGCAGTGAAAGGAAAAAAGTGGGGGACAAAAGCTGACTACACTTACTTTTTTGATTAGTAAATGACATCTTTAGGCTTCTCTGTTGGTTATTTAAACAGTTTTTCAAACTGCCTTCCAATCATCAAATCACAGCATCTTACGATAACTGTTCAACATCTTAGAGATTTAGTGGTTGGTTATTTAAACAGTTTTTCAAACTGCCTTCCAATCATCAAATCACAGCATCTTACGATAACTGTTCAACATCTTAGAGATTTAGTGGTAGACAGAGTAAACTTTTTCCAAACTGCAGGCTGTCATTACACTTCTGAACCTCCTACCAGTGATACCAAATTTCCAACGTAAATTCTGGTCCCTTTAGAGTGCTATTCCGCTCAACCATACCCTCAAACCCAAACCCTATGATAAGCGGTTCAGCAACTAACCAAAAATGGTCACAGAGAATCCAAACTGAAGGCACAATTCTAAACATCGGTGAGCGGAACCGGCCAAACCATTGAAATGCGTTTGGAGACCTGGCACAAAAGAACAATTTTTGTAACTCCACCGTCTATGCACAGTAGCGCTTGCAAAACACAGTCCGCAGTCCTGGAGCACAAGAGGCCTACCAGTCACTACTAAGTTTGCGTCCCTAACTATGCATACCATCACACAGCCACACAAGAATGTGGCCCTCTAGGGACGCATCTACACTCTTCCCTTCCCAGGGTGTTTTCGGCATGGCCAGACCCACGGAAGCCCCCGCCGCTCTAAGGCCCACGCCCGAACACCTACTCCAGGCTTCCCGGGGGAGGGGTGAGCACCCCCACGTCTAGGGCTCTCCCGCAGAGAAAGGGTGGTGACATCCGAGCAGGAAAGAGGGGAGCGCGAAGGAGGCCTGGCAGTGCCCGCCCAGCCCTAGGCAGCCTCCGCGGGCCCCCGGCTGACAAGGCTGCCCGCGGGGCCCACTTGCAGGGATGACAGCACCTGAGAGGCCCACAGGGGTTGTCCCTCGGAAGACCCCAGATGCCGGGGTCCAGCGGTGACCCTGGGCACCGTGCACCGCCGATCCAGGACCAGTTCGCGGAAGAGGCGCTCCCGCCTGGAGGTAACTGGACCCTTACAGGTCGCCCCCCCGCCAAACCCCAAGGGGCCAAACGGGCTCCTCCACGAAAAGGGAGCTCTCGGGTCTCCCTTTCCCTGCACTGCCCGCAAAAGAACCCTGAGCTTTTCCCTTGAGAGACACGTCGCTGCCCCCACTCGCCCCCCGACTACGACATCAGTCACCAGCAAGCCACTCACTCCGCTTCCGCCATCTTCTCTCCTCCATCACTAACACAGACTGCGCATGCGTCCCCCCTCCCCCGGCGGGAGGGCGGAGGGGCTGGGTCGGCCCAGCCCGGGGGCCCCCTGGGTCACGTTGGGTCATGGGCTCCCAAGCCCGGGCTTCAAACTGAGGTCCTACTCCCTCCGGAATTGACCAGGTCTCCCCAGTTTTGATTCCCAAGTGCCTTACCTCCAACTCCTCGCTTTCTCTTGCCTAGGGTCTTCTTCCTCTTAGAGGGGGGTCTGTAACCAAAATAAGAAAAGTTTCGTGTCAACTATTAAATTAAAAATTTGAATATATAAAGTATACCAAATCCTAGGAAAACTGCAAAGAGTGAGATGAAAGAAAGTATCAGAAGGATTGGATTCTAAGGTCTCAGAGGGAAAGGAAGATGCCTTCATGGCTGCAAGGCTTGTTACCTAGGGAGCATTGGAGTTTGGGGGTCGGAACCCGCAGTTTCTTTCTCTCAAAGATTATGTTCAGGGTGCTGGTGTGGTGGGTGGTTAAGAAATCATCCTGAGCCCTGGCTGGTGTGGCTCAGTGGTTTGAGAGCAGGCCTGTAAACCAAAGGGTCTGCAGTTGGAGTCCCAGCCAGGACACGTGCCTGGGTTGAGGGCCAGATCCCCAGTAGGGGGCGTGCAAGAGACAACCACACACTGATGTTTCTCTCCCTCTCTCCTTCCCTTCCCCTCTGTCCAAAAATAAATAAAGTCTTAAAAAAAATCATCCTGATTATCCTATGTCTTTGAAATGAATGTACTGAGCGTTTAGTAGGGGTTGCAAACTAGAATAATACCACAGGGAACAGCAGAAATGGCCACAGCTTTGCTAATGTAGTTTATTAATAGATATAGATAGATATAGGTATATAGCAACTACTGTGAGTCAGGAAAAGACAAAAAATGAGTATAAAAAGTCCCTTTCCTCCAAGAACAGCCACTGATGGAAGAGCAAAATATGTGGGAAGGGGTGCAGAGCTTCTATGCCCTCTCCAGCACCTCACTCTCCCAGGAATCCCATGGGTTCACCAACCCCAAAACTCTCCAAACCCTGCCCTTCTGGGGTTTTTTAAAGGTTTCATTATATAATTATGATCGACTAAATCATTGGTTATTGGTGGTCACTAATTCAACTTCCAATCCTCCCCTCCCTTGAGAAGGGGGAATTACAAGGAACTCTTGTGTCATGAATAGGGTAGAAGACCTACCGTATATTACTTATTATAAATCACAATATCACAAGCACAAACTAACACAAACCCACAGGCTAAATACAGTCTGCTTTTTGTTTTCGTACAGCAATCAAGCTAAGAATGGTTTTTACATGTTCTGATGACTGAGGGGAACATCAAAAGAACAATATTTTGCGACAAATGAAAAATTACATGAAATTCACCTTTCAATGTCCATAAATAAAATCTGTTAGAACACATTTGTGCTTGTTCATTTATATACTGTCAATGGCTGCTTTTGGGCTATAAGGACAGAACTGAGTAGTGGCCACAGACAGTGTGATGCCCTACTTACTATCTGGCCCTTTACAGAGAAAGTTTGCTGACCTCTATTCTGTGTCACTGATCAACCCATGCTGGACTCTTTCAGGTTGGTTAATACAGCACACATACTGTCCTATGCTTCAGCTAGCCTGTGATTGCTCTCACAGAATCCTATGTGGTAAGACAAAAAGTCCACAGACCCAGATATGAATACTGTGCTCATTATGTTATCAAGTGAGCCACCTTAGCCAAGTGATTGAACTGCTTCAAGTTTTAGTTTTATCACGTGCATAAAAGGGGAGACAACAACACCTTACAAGATGGTTGTAAAATCTTAAAAAGTAACATGTATTCTAAAAAGTCCTCTTGTTCTTTTTTAACTTTTTATCAAGATCTTTGTTCGCCAATCTGCTCAATAAGTGTTACTGAGCATGCCTACTATGCAATAAGTTTTAAATGCTTGTTAAGGAAATGACTGACTGCTTGAATATTCGGATGAATGAGGCATAAAATTCTAGTACACCCTGTAAGTGGGAATGACACTATGCATAGACTTGCTTTGTCTTCTACTTGAAAGTAATATACTGAAACAAAATACTTTTATTAAACCAAATAGTATTGACGCTGAAAAGGCAGTCTCCAGTCCTTCCAATTCTCAGTATGTTAATCACAAGCTTATCAGTCTTATCTTCCCATGTATACCTGTGGGTGGCGTCATACATAGTCAGCTGTATCTCCCCAGGTGCTGAATAGTAGGAACACTGAACATTAAAGCTGGAGGGACATTAGACATCATGCGATCCACACTGAGGAAGAATCCATGGCAAAAGAAGTTGAACTCTGATCTATCCACCCAGTCCAGAGTTTTTTGCCTTGTGCCACAGGCCTTACTTCAAGTGTGCAGGTGCACGGGAACATTACTATGTACTTTCACTTTCATTTTGCTTTTTCTTGTTTAGTGTTTGCTTAGCATCATGGCAGCCTGAACGAGTTGTTATAAGCAGGGCTTTAGAATCAGACAAACTTAGACAGGAATCTTGGCTCTTCCACTCGCTACCTGTGTGAACTTTTGCAATCCTGTATGCTCCATCTTCAAAATATAACCTCATCTCTACTGTGAACACATGAAATCATCCAAATACAAATCAAATGGTACACCCTTACTATCTCCATTGTTATCAGCCTAGGCCCGGCATCTGCCTCTTAGACCACAGTAGTTGGCTTCTAACAGGTCACCTTGCTTCTACTCTCATTCCTCTGTAGCTTTTTCCTCAGCCATCAGCCTAAATAAGCTTTTAAAACTATCTGGCTGGATAGCTCAGTTGGTTAGAGTATTGTCTCCATATGCCAATGTTGTGGATTCATTTCATGGTCAAGGCACATACAAGAAGCAACCAATGAATGCATAAGTGGAACAACAAATGTTTCTCTTTTTTCCTTCCTCTCTCTCTCTCTCTCTCTAAAGTCAATTAAAAAAATGTAAATCAGATTATGTCACTGCTCAAATCCTCCAATGGCTTCCCATCACACTTAGCAAAGAGCCCAGAGTTTTTGTCTTATTCACTCTGCCTCAGCCACACTGGCCTCCTTGTTTTTTCCTCCTTTGCTCTTCTTGCTCTTCCCCAGTGGCAGTGTTTCACACAGATCTCACTTCCTTACCTCTTTCAGGGCTCCGCCCACTTATCTTCTAAGAGAGCACGCCACACCACCTACCCTAACGTGGCCTTCTCAGCCCTGTGCCACTTTACTTTTCTTCATTACAAAGCAATGCACCACACATTCCGTTATGTACATATCGGTTTACTTACTCACTACTCCCATCAACCTCCAGGTTGTAAGCTCCACGTTTTGTTCGTTGTTTTCCCAGTTGTTAAGCATTAAGTGCTCAATAAATGTGCACTGAATGAATGAAGTTACTTAGCCTTTCTAGTCCCCAGTTTCCTAATCTGAAAACTAGGGATAATATTTGCTACAAGTTATTGTTGAAGTTAAATAAAAATAGAAATAATGTACATATACAGTAGTGCATAATAAATGCTCACTTTTTGTTGTTATTTTGCCCCATATTATGCTAAAAGTAAAGGAAAATAATCCTCTTACCCTATTTCCAAAGGTTATGATTTTTAAAAGTTATGGTGAGTTTTTAGTTTTAAACTTAGCAGTATACATTTTTTAAACTTATATCTGCTGCATTGTAAAGTATTTTGTGTCAGTATGAGAGAATAGATATTTGCCCGTATGCTCCTAAAGTATTAAAATAAACTGTCATATGACCCAACAATCTCTCTTCTGGGTATCTACCCAAAAAACTCTAAAGCATTTATTCAGAAAGCTATATGCACCCCTATGTTTATTTCAGCATTATTCACAGTGGTCAAGACATGGAAGCAACCAAAGTGTCCTTCCATAGACTAGATAAAGAAGATGTGGTACACATATACGATGGAATACTACTCAGCCACAAGAAAAAAATGAAACACTGCCATTTGTGACAACATGGATGGATCTAGAGAACATTAAGCTAAGCGAAATAAGCCAGTCAGAAAAAGCTAAGAACCACATGATATCACTCATCGGTGGATTAGAAAACTGAAGACACAGATGGCAGTAAGGTGGTTACCAGAGGGAAAGCAGATAGAGTGGTAGTAAAGGGTAAATAGGGCCAAATATAGGGTGATGGAAGATGATTTGACTCTGGGTGGTAGGCTCACAATACAATATATGATCATGTATCATGGAAGTGTACACTTGAAACCCATATGATCTTATTAACCAATGTCACCCCAGTAAATTTAATTAAACAAAGAAGACACCTGGGTTCTCAGCACTCTGAGGGTCAGGTTGGTTGGACCTCTCTCACACCCTTGGATGCTACTGGCAGTTTGATCAACCCTTCCCTGGCAGTGTCTGTCATAATACTTAGGAGAGCAAAGTAGAGTAAAGGCCAATGTGATCTTAAATGTTCCATTTGGGGGCCTGGATCAAGGCAAAGCACTTCCACAGTGGCTTACAGTGGAGGCATGCTTTAAAGGCATCCATTGTAAGATTAAAAAAAAGAACTGTGCATTTCCAGCCAGTGCTCTTCAGCAATTCATTTAACCTAAATGAATTCATCACTAAATGACCATCACTAAATCAGAGATAACAGTAATCCTTACCAGATGAGCTTTAGGGACAAATCAATTAATCTAAATGTGATGGTGTTTGGCAAAGTGTTTTATAATTACAGTGCACTACATACATGTGTTTAAAGTTTACTCTTACTGCAACATACTGGAAAGACATTTTCTCAGAATAAGAATTCAGAAGGTTTTTTGTTGTTGTTGTTGTAATTGTAGAAATGTTCAAGGGCAAGACCAGCAGGGTAAGGGTAGAAGGGGACACTAAAAATTGATTCAAGAAAAGAATAATAATTCACTGTCTATTTATATAGTGAAATTTTTGGATTTAAAGGGTATTTTCCATCAATAAACTTCAATGGGCTTTGAAAAGTTTATTTATTTTCATAATATTTTGAAGTCAGTTAGGTTAAAGTTGTCACTTGCTTCCTGAAAGGGAAATAAATACAGAACAAGTTACATAACCTGCTTGAATCAAAATTAGAACAAAGTCTTTCAACTTTGCCATGGAGAGCTCAGACTCAAGATTACACTCTGCTCCCACAATAAGTGCCTTCTTTTGCTGGAATCATCAAAGGTTTGGTTTTACCAAAATACCTGCTGGTGGAAGCAGGTATATTTCTATATTAAAATATAGAAAATCTGTCATCAAATGATCATTAGGAACTCATTGTCAGCAAGTAGGCCACCTCGAGTCCTCTAAGATGCAGGCCTCACTTTACACTTAATGAAGTTGAGCCTGCATCTGCTTCTGAGGTCACAGTGCTACCATTCTTGTCTATTCTGGGCCACCCTTTCCTCTGTTCTCATCTAAAGGACAAATATCTTCCATTCGTCTTTTCCCTAAAACTTCAGCTGATTTGGGACTAAATCATAGGACTAAATTCAAAGCTCTTTCCTTGCCTTCCAGAGTCTTTATTTTCTGACTCTGAACACCTTCCTCTGCTTCCAACTGACTTTATATTTAAGCCTCATTGAATTTTTCACCATTCAGACATAAGCTAGGCCTTTTCACCATGCTGGTTTTACACTCAACATTAATTCCACCTAAAATAGCAATATAAAGAAGTTGAGGGGGGACAGAGAAGGCTATAGTTGTTGAACACTTGTTAAGTGTTCTACACACAGTATCTCCAATTTGCACAGCAAGCCCATGAAGTAGGTATTACTATCCTCCATTTTGCCGATGAGCATACTCATTTCAGTGGGATTCTATCACCTGTCCAAGATGACACAACTAGTAAGTGGCAAGACTAGCTTTGAAACCAAAGCCCAACTCCAAAATACTTGCTCTGGCCTGTTCCATAAACTGGCTTTGTCCATCCACTGCCATCACCTGGTGTCGTTCTTCAGATTCTGCTCAATGTTTTCTTCCTTCAACCTTCACAGCCTCTCCCAGATGGAGTTAGCTGCTCCCACTGAACTTGGTCACTCTGTAATAGTACTTACCAGGTGCTTGTTTTTAATTGAGATATAATTCACATAATATAAAATTCATCTGTTTGACATGCACAACTCAATGTATACTCACAACATTGTATAACCATGGCCACTATCTAATTCCAGAACATCTCATCATCCCAAAAGAAATTTTGTTTCTTTTGCAATCCTTCCCCTTTCCCCCTTCTTTTTATTCCCTGACAACCACTAACCTGCTTCCCATGTCTATGGATTTTCCTATTGTGGACATTTCATACAAGTAGAATCATACAACAAGTGGCCTTTTGTGACTGGCTTCTTTCACTTAGCTTAATGTTTTCAAGATTCATCCACATTTTAATATGTTTCAGTGCTTCATTTCTTTTTATAGATGAATACTATTCTATTTTATGAAAATACCACACTTTGTTTATCCGTTCTTCAGTTAATGGACATTTGGTTTGATCTCACTTTTTAGCTATTATAAATAATGCTTCTATGAACATCCATGCACTAGTTTTTTTGTGCAGACATATATTTTTAATTCTCTTGATTACATAACCAGGAGTGACATTGTTGGGTCATGTGGTTACTGTGTTCAACATCTTGAAGAGCTGTCAAACTGTTTTTCAACACAGCCACACCATTTTACATTCCCACAAGAATGTATGAGGGTTCCAATTTCTGCACATCTTCACCAGCATTTGTTATTATCTTTTGACTGCAATCAACATAGTGGTACGAAGTGTATCTGACTGTGATTTTGAGTTGCATTTTTCTAATGAATGATGATGAATATTTTTTCATGTTTTTATTGGTCATTTGTGTATCCTCCTTGGAGAAATGTCTACTTGAATTCTTTGCCTACCAAAAAAACTGAGTTATTTGTCTTATTGTTTAGTTATAAGAGTTACCTATATATCCGAATCTGGTTCCCTTATCAGAAATATGATTTGCAAGAGCATTCTCCCCTTCTGTGGGATGACTTTTCACTTTTTAAATGGTGTCCTTTCAAATATCAATGTTTTAAATTTTGATAAAGTTCAATTTATCTTTTTCTTTTGTCATATGTGCTTTTAGTGTCACTCGAAGAAATCATTGCCTAGTGTAAGTTCTCAAAGATTTACTACTCTGTTTTCTTCTAAGAATTTTATAATTTTAGCTCTTACATTTAGATCTTTGATCCATAGTAAGTTAATTTTTGTAAAATGGTTTAGGTAGGGGCCCAGCTTTTTTCCTTTATATATGGCTATCCAGTCATTCCAGCATCATTTGTTAAAACCAAAACCAAAACCAAACTATTATTTCCCCCATTGAATTATCTTGCCTTTACCACATGTTTTTATTTCTTTATTTTTTCATAGATTTTGATTGATTTTTTAAATTTTTATTTATTGATTTTAGAGGGAGAGCGAGAAATATAGATTTGTTGTTCCACTTATTTATGTATTCATTGGTTGCTTCTTGCATGTGCCCTGACTGGAGACTGAACTACAAGTTTTTAAATGAATGTTGGCACATGTCTGCTACTGTGTGCTCCTTTAGGGCAAGTGTTTTGCATTCCTACCCCCATGTCTACTGTGGGACCCTCAACAAACATGGTCAATAAATAAAAAGATGATTGAAGATTTATATTGTTAACCAGCAAATACCAAGTGCCATCGACTTTGCTAAATGTTGGGGAAGTTTTATGCATGGCGTTCACAGTCTAGTGATTTTTTCAATCAAACAGTGTCCAAGAAGTCCCAGAATCTTATATTTTTAGACTGAAATGGATCTGAGATCATAGACCCCCCCTCATTGGCCAGTAAGGAGCCACAGACCTTGGAAGACTAAACAACAGCCTGTGGTCTATCTCATGTACATTTACCAGAGTGTTTCAGGTCTCTTGGAACTTACATTCTGACTATCACAAATTAACAAAGGATTTTTTCAGTTAGTCCTTGATAAAGCATTTGCTCTTGGTAAAGTTAGTCCTTGATAAAGGCCTTTCCAGATGAAAGACAATGGTTCTGTTTCATAGCACATTTATCTTCTAAGATAACTGCTATCAGAGATTTTTAAAAATTCTCCATCCTACCTGTACATAATCACTCCTTTCTCTGAATTTTTATAGATTTTAACTGCCTCTTCCACAAAATTAGCAATCTGTGTTACACTGCCCTATTGCTTTGGAATGTCATATAATCTTGAATTATTTTTTTTATCACAGGTTTATATGCAGTCTTCCTAAATAGACTACCACAATTACACTCAGGGGGAAAATGTGGATTTTATACTTTATTGTAAGAAATGTAGAGCCTTGCACCTACTGCACATGGAGCAGATGTTTCTGGTATTATTTGTGTGTTTAGATAATTCATGTTTAGAATAAGAGCCACTGGGCCTAAGTCTCCTCCTATTTCCCCACTTCCAGAAACGATAAGGCAGCTTACTCTAGATGCTCAAGGGGAGTGACTCTAATGAAGAAGCACCTTCTCTCGTTTTCTAGTGATGATCTACTCCTTTCCCAGAAGAACAGAGAAACCAGAGACCTAATAATTAGTGTATGTATGTATATTTTAAAAATATTTCTTACTATTACTATTAAAAGTTTAAAAATTCTATTAAAAGTACAGAAGGCATAGCAGAATTCCCCCAAGAACTCAGTAAATGAAACTAACTCTCAAGGGAACTCTGAGTCACAGTTTTAAATTACTTAGAAAGTAAAGAAGGCATTGTTTCTGTTCTTATCTCAAGCTTGCCTTCTAGTTATGAGGTGGAAGAAGGAAATGGAATAATCTAGCCTCATACTGAACGGTGCCTTCATAACCAGTATCTTTGGAACTGTTTAACTGAGTTAAAATATAAAATTAAGACCAAATAAAAGGTTGCTGGATGAGAAAGAATATGCCACGACATGATGCTCAGTACACCGTTAGGCCTCTTTGGGAGTACAGTGAGCCTGTTAATGGGCTGTGATAAGAACAAATTACGGGTGGGCTAAAGTGATTCTCCAATAACAGTGAATACAGACAGCATTTCAGCCTGTGACTAGGTCATGGAAGACAAACAAATAAAAAACAAAACTCAGAATTTTGTGAAGTTCATTTTTTTCATCTGCCAGAAATCACTCAGTCTCTGTTTCATATTCATGATATTTCAAATTTATGCTAAAGAATGAAAACATAGGATTGATGATAAAATCATTCCCATTTCACATTCTCTGGACTTCATTTGTGAAGTGAGGTCTAGATTTTTTGCTATTTAAATTGGAATCAGTGGACCAGTGACAACAGCATCGTGGGAAAGTTGGTTTGAAATGCAGAACCTCTGTCCCATCCCAGATCTTCTAAATCAGAATCTTCATTTTCACAAAATGACCTAATTTGTATGCATGTTTGAGAAGACTGGCCTCGATGATATAAAGCAACTTCCAACTAGTAAATTCTACCATCCCATGAGTCTAGCTGGAACATTCGAAGTTAGAAAACATGGCAGTGACCTTCTTAGGAATTATGTTGGGCTTGCGGAAACGGACTGCTCAGCAAGTTGAACTAATCTTTCAGGTCACAGGTTCAACAAGGCAAAGAGAAAACAAAGACTTGCTCTGCTTGTTTGGTGTCGCCAGTTTCTTTCCTACCACACTAAGATTAATTTTAGTGTTTAAGTGGACAAATGCCAATGCAAAACTATTTCAACATTAAATTAAATAATTCAGTGTTTGTTGAATTCCTACAACTTTCTAAGTGCCAAAAAGAAATTAAAAAGTAAGATTCCTACTGTTAAAGCATCTAATGAAGATGGGGGCTTTACTTTAAAAGTCTTAGTTTTCAGAGTGCTTTGCTGATTTCATTACAGGATGATTCCTAACTTGTTACTATCCAGAACAGAAAGCTGTACCAAGTCAGTAAAATCCGTCAGGCCTAAGTAGCAGTGATAAGCATAATGCACCGGTGAACTAACAGGCAGTTTTGTATCTGGAGGGCTGTTCTCATTGACATCGTGCATGTAATGAAGCAGCCAGCATCATTAATGACCCAGAGTCATTATACACTCTGGGCTCTGCTTTTTTCTCTTTATTTCTCTGTGACCCCAAATAGCATATGGTTTAATTCAGAGTAGGCAGAAATTCCGTATAAAAATATTTGAGTCCAGCTGGAAATATGTGGAGGTGGTAGAGAAATGAGCTAGTGCTCTGTGAGAGGAGAAAGGCTGGTGACCTCATGGGGAGTTGCAGAAGTTCACTCCAGAGGCTGTGAGGGAGAGCCAGATTATGGAAGGGGGCCAACGCCGGGGTGGCTGAGCTGCAAAGCAGGGAACATTTATTAGATTAGGATGACACTTTCTATTGGACATGCCCATACTCATGGGCAGGTTTGCCATTTCAAATTAGAGGGTAGCTTACATTTGATGGCCGACTGCTATTAGTGACAGCATACTTGGAGTAAAAACATCATTAAACAATGATACTTTTAAATGAAGTTTCTATGTTTTGATGGGGGCTCTTTCAACATCATTTTACCAGTCAACTTTGTGCCTTTCAGCCTAGTCAGATATAAGCAGGTCCTTTGGTTCCCAAAGCAGATAAGTAGTACTCAGGAGCTATTGCAATTATTGTTTGTTATTAACTGGACCATAGTTTGCTATTTAGCACATTTTTCTCTTTATTGATGTGTGTTCTCACATTCTATCTAGATTGTATTTTTCCTGAAAAGAAGGGGAGAGCATGGTGCTTAGCACCAATTAACCCCATTGGAGTTAATTATGTTGAGGTTTCTTAGACCTCTTTAATATTCAGTGATTTTCATTAAGTAAATGTTTTATAATTTTATTGCTGACTCTCATGCTTAGTGGAACTTTCTACTGATGGCTTATTAAAACACACTTCTTTTTCCATGTGTTGTTTTATATTAACAATGTGCTATTTTGGGTTCTGGTCAAGATGGCGGCACAGGCAGACGTGGCTCACCTCTTTGCGTAACCACATCAAAATTACAACTAAAATATAGAATGACCATCACTCAGAACCATGAGAAAACTAGCTGAGTGGAAGTTGGATGACTATGGAATTAAAGAAACCACACTCATAGAGACTGCTAGGAGGGGCACAGTTGCAGAATGGGCTGGTTTCTCACCCACACGTGGAGGACAAAAATTCAGGAGAGCTATCTCAGGACCAAGGAGTCCCAGCTCCATACCAGGCCAGCCAGCCTCCAGGGTTTCAAGGCCAGGAAGATAACTCCCCACTTCTGGCTGCAAAAGCCAGAAGGGATTGAATCAGTGGAAGGAACTGCTGGAGCTCCAGGCAGTTCTTAAAGAACCCACACGCGGACTCACCTACTCATATTTAATCCTTCTGAGCTCCAGTGCTGGGGTTGCAGTGTGAAGGGCACCAGTGGTAAACTGGGAGAGGCTGAAGTGACTTATGAAAGTGCCAGCGAGAAAACAGAGTGTGATACTGTGCGATATGTGCAGTGATTGATATATAAGCAGTGTACAGCAGGAACGCAGAGGAAGAGGAAACATGAGAATGAGTAGCTAAACAGCCTGGGAAGCAGAGGTGAGGAGAATGGAATTTGGCCAGGAGAGGCAGGGATTGAGTTAGGGAGGGCATTTCAGACTAAGTAGAGGGCATTATATATACGAGAGAGAGAGGGATATGTGTCATTGGCATCCATGAACAAGCTTCCTTTTTCTGAGATTATCAGGAAACTTATGACATGAATTTTATTTTAAATTCAAAGTGAAGATATTTTATTTTAAAGGCATATGAAGGCCCAAACTACTATGTCAGTAAGTGTAGCATAGAAGTCAGATTTGGGATCTATACTGGAATTAGCGTCTATAGCTGGAGTGAAGGGAGTTCCCAGATGACTTGGAGATGAGGTTGGCTGGGTGTCAGTGGGGCCGTGTGAGGGCATAGGGGAAAGGAGGGGAAAGGAGGGGAAAGGGGAAGTCTCTGGGGTGCTGTTTGCCATCTATGTTACCGTATTTTTCAGACTGTAAGACACACTTTCCCCCCAAATTTGGGAGGAATAATGGTTGTTAATGCTGCTGTTGAGTTCTGCTTACATTTATATTGGTGAAATATTATGTTATTTATGTTATTAAACATTTTACCACATTCTTTTTGCGTCAAGAATTGTTTTCCCATTTTCCTCTTCTAAAACCTAGGTGTGTCTTATGGTCTGAATGATACAGTAATTAACAGAATAACAACTAAACTTTCTCAAATAACCTCAGCTATCAGGACTTCAATCAGGAGCTTTGATCATGTTTTCTGCTCTTGAAGGTTAACTAAAACCATTAATGTGATATCAGGGAATACTCACACAGTATCTGCATCTACTATTTATCTCATTCGCCATTCTCCAAGCAGGTTCTTTGCTCCACCTTGGGACAAGCCATCTGATGGTGGCAAAATGAAAGAATGGCGGCCTACTCTGTTTTAAATCCCCTAAGCCTGTGGATTTGAACAGTAATTATTTTTTCCTGTTAAAGTTATTGCAGGAAGCCAAAGGCAAGCATAATTCAGCCCAGGGAAAAATGTTTATCTCCACAGGTCAAAAAGTCCCTGCAAATGTTTAGTGCTTGCCATTTAAACCGTTTTCTCTCCTTTAAATGACATGATCACATGCTTAGTGTAATCACATTCTTGATCACATTCATTTCCACTGTACATTCTTCAGTGTAACCACTGAAGAATGTTAGGTGAAGGGCAGCAGGCTTACCCAAAATTGAGGGCATTGTACATTCTTCAGTGTAATCACTAAAGAATGTTAGGTGAAGGGCAGCTGGCTTACCAAAAATGGAGGGTATTGGTAAGTGCCATTTTAGGGACAACAGAAAGAAAATGGTCTATGGGAGGCTCGTTCACAACATCCACCATCGACTTCCCATTTTAATCATTTGATTTTCAGTTGAGAAACAGGCGTGGAAGATCCAGTAGCAGGATATATTGGGTGACTTCAAGAACATAGCAAACAAATGTTCATATTTGATCCTGGCTGCAGGTCTCACTAGGAAGGCTAATTAAAACAGAATATAAAGGTTTACTTGTTCTAATCAGTCATTCTCTTGTTAGAGCAGATCAATTTCTAGAAAGGAAGCCAAATTTTCCTAAATATGTGATTAATGTGATGCCAGGTTCCTTTTAAACCCTTTTACACTGTCTAGTTTTCTTTAAACTGAAGAGATGATTTAATAGTTTCTTGTATTTTGTTACTAAAACTAACATCATTCCTGTGCCTTGCTCATCCTATATGCATAAATATCTGTGTCTTATTGACTTCTGGATGTGTCAGAGCACATCCAGAACTGATGAAACCATAACTGATGAAAATTATAAGTAACCCCCCCAAAAAAAACATTGGCTCAGACTATGAAGCAATTTATGCCTCAGGGCATTATTAAAAACACGGGAGCAGTAAGTTCCCAATTAGTGGAGGCTAACAGAGGGGAGTGATCTCAATAAAGGCAAACCAGCTAAAAGCTTGATAAGGTGGTGAGAGAAAGAGTCAAAGAGAACCTGATAGAAACCACCGTCATCCCCCAGGGGAGGGAGAAGTCAGGGTGACATTGTGCATGCCACAGCTTCAGCCCCTAAGGAGAGACATCAGAGGCTGCACAGTCGTGGGGGAAATAGACTTAACTGAATTGGTCTGGCCAAGTGACTAAACAAGTAAACAAATAAACAGTTATGACAACAAGCTCTGGAGCCAGTCCAGGTCAGACTCCAGAGTTGCTACAATGCAAACGTATGGTTTGTAACCAAAAAATTATGAGACATGCAAAGAAAAAAGCAAGTGGGACCCATACATACAGAAACTGCCATTAAGAAGACACAGATGTTGGACTTGACAGTCAGCGACTTCAAAGATGCTATTATAAACAATTTAAAAAACTAAAGGAAACCATGCTTATGAGTATAGATTCAAATTTCCTCAACAAAATATTAGCAAACTGAATCAGCAACATATAAAAAGGAGATTATATATCATAACCAAATAGGATTGGTCCCAGGAATGCAAGGTTGGCTTACATCCAAAAATCCCTTCGTGTAGCATACCATATCAATAGCATACAGGAGAAAAACCACATGATCATGTCAATGGACACAGACAAAGCACTAAACAAAACCCAATACCCTTTCATAGTAAAAGTCAACAAACTAGAAACAGAAAGGAACTACCTCAGTCTGATAAAGGGCAACTACAAAAAATATATAGAGTAATTACAATTAATAGTAAAAGTCTAGGAACTATTCATGTAAAATTGAAAATAAGTTAAGGATACTCACCTTCTTTATTTAACATCAACTACAGTTTCTAGCTAAGGCAATCTGGTAGATTAAGAAAGAAAAAGAAATAAAAGGCATCCAGATTGAAAAGGAAGATGGAAATCAACCTGTATTCTAAAATGGCATAATCTGGTATATAGGAAATTCTAAGACATCCACCAAAACACTATCACAATAAATGGGTTCATCCAAGGTTCCTATTGGGAGAATGGGCTAGAGGCGATCAATAGATGGTTCTCTCTCACTTTGAAGTTTCTCTTCCTCTTTCTCCCTTCCTTCCCTTCTCTCTGAAATAAATAAATAAAATCTTCAAAAAAATAGCCAAAGGATTTAAATAAACATTTTTCCAAAGGAAGTACACAAACAGAAAATAAAAACGTGAAAATATGATGCACAACATCATTAGTCATTAGCAAAATGCAAATCAAAATCACAGTGAGATACCACTTTCACAACCACTAGGATGATTATAATGAAGAATACAGGCAATAATAGGGTGTTGATGAGGATGTAAAGAAATAGGAACCTTCATACATGGCTGGTACAAATGTTAAATGGAGCAGCCACTTTGGAAAACAGTTTGGTGTTGCCTTAAGATGTTAAACATAGAGTCATAATATGACTTAGTAATTCTACTCTTAGTTATACACCCAAGAGAATTAAAAACATATTCCATACAAAAATTTACACATGATTGTTCATAGCATCATTAGTATGGAATATTCATGCAATGGGATATTATTCAGCAGTATACAGGAATGTAGAACTGATTATGCGATACAACATGAATGAACCTAGAAAACATTAAGCTAAGTTAAAGAAGCCATACACAAAAGGCCAACATTGTATGATTCCACTTACAAAAAATGTTCAGAATATGTGAATGCACAGTGACAGAAAATACACTAGTGGTTGTCAGAGGCTAAGGAGAATGGGGACTTACAGCTAATGCATGTGTGGTTTCTTCTGGGGGAATGAGAAGGTTCTGGTATTAGTGGTGATAATTGCATAACTTTGTGAATATACCTAAAACTATTGTACACTTTAAATGAATGAATTATATGGTATGTAAATGGTATCACAATGATGCTGTTAAAAAACTAAGGTCATGCTTTTCCTGATAATCATACTTAAAAGTTTTCATCATTCAGAAAATGTATAAGGTGGTAGATTGATACAAATTATCAGTATTTACAGGTTCTTGTTGATGGCAAAGCAAGCAATAAGCCTTTTCTGGAAAAAAAAAAAGTCACCTTCAAAGCATGCTATGAGGCCAATGATGAAGCATTTGTTCAAACTGCTAAGAAATAAAAAAGGTTTTCATGTCTTAACTTACTAAAAGTCTCACTTTCCATGACATAAATGTCCTTTTCTAGAACGTTCATTATATAGTCTTTTAAAATTGTCACAAGCATACTAAATTTCCCATTAATCCAATTAAAATTTCACAATTTTAATATAGTTTGTTTATGTATATAAATAGTTTATGTCCCATAGCTAATTCATTCATATTTAATATGCTGGTTCCGATCCCCAATTGCCAAAAACCCTGATGCCAAGTCTTCCAAGAGGGATTTTTTTTAGTATATAATACAGATTTTTAACAGTTCAAGAACATACCAGGCTAAGTGTCACAAATAAGTCTGCTGAGTCAATCCCCCAACCCTATTTTATCATAGTAGAGAAAGTTACTTCTTTGATTATTCCAACCCTTTTAGCGTGGGTCAGTGCCGGGACTGATGCAGGCGCTGGATTCATGCCACCTTTAATTGCAGTATGTGACAGAGCTAAGACCTGTGGAACGTCAGGGGCTACGCTACAAGGACGGACTCTCTATAATTCTTTGTTAGCCAGTTAACAACAACAAAATGCTGACGGATGGATGGACGGATTGGATATTCATAGTGCACTAGGTAATATACAAGGGCTACAAAGGAAGAAAAATTCTGTCTTCCGTCGTATTTTCTTGTTGAGTTTCCTCCTTCATTACATTATTTTATTACATTTATTGTATTGTTTACTTCTTTCCATGAAAGAGGCTATGCCGAGCAGGTAAATAAATTTCTTGTTCCTGAAATAAGCACTGTATAATTGAGATGATTTATGCACTTGGCAGGGAGGTTTCATCACAGAAAAAGCGTGTAGATTGACTAGAGATGCCCAAGCTGCTGGATTCAGGATTTCCACACCAACGGTTCCTGGGGCACAAGCTGGAGACAGACAGACAGCGAGAGAACAAACGCTACACTTAAAGAACCTCACGTCCCAGAATCCCCTGGGGACTCCAAATCCCAGAAACCCGCTCCGGAAATCTACCGAGTTCCCAAATCCGCTGACCACGGACGCGACCAAGTTAGGAAACTGGGGTGATTGTCGCAGTTTTTGTCCCCTACCGGTTTTCCTATAGGAGGAGAGGCATAGTTACTAGAACCTTCTCACTCTCTCCGACAAGGCTACCACGGAAGACCGTCTCTCGGCGTACTTGATGTGATGGTTTGCGTCTCCCATTCTATCTCCCCCTTTTTCTTGCTGTCTGTAAGAATGGTTCACCCGGACTTCTCGGCTCCCTGAGTTGGCTCGGTCGTTGCGCCCGCCCTCCCCCGGAATGTGGGCCCTTACTGCCTGCGAGGTGGGAGGGACCCTGGCTGGGAGGCGTGCTGGCTCCTGGCAGCAGTAGAGGCGGTGGCGGCCGCAGGCTGTGGGAGGAGTCGCGTGGTTCCGGCTGCCCAAGCGAGGCGACCCTTAGGTCTGCGCCGCGGGCGGGGAGGACAGGTAGGGGACTGGACAGCCGCGGCTCTGGGGGAAGCTCAGGCAGCGGAGTGCCCCACCGCGCCCCCAGCACCCTCGGCCTCCGGCGTTGACGCGGGGGAGTTAGGAGATGCCTACCCAGAGGGACAGCACTACCATGTCTCACCCGATCGCAGGCGGTGGCATCGGGGACCATTCTCACCAGGTCCGGGTGAAAGCCTACTACCGCGGGTGAGTGCTTTGGAATAGGGATGGGAGGGGAGGAGAAAGGCCATCCCGACTTGGCCTGTTGTGGGGAGAGGGGCTGGAAATGTTGTGGCGGGTTGGTCTGGGGGGCGACTCTTGGGACTCGGGATGGGTGATCGACTAGTCGAGGGAGGAGCGTGGGGCGCTGGATTGGGGCACCCCCAAGGTGTGGTGCAGGGCGTCTGGGAGTCGCGCGGCTGAGGGTCCAGAGTAGGTTCCGAGGGCGGAGCCTTGGCAGAGTGTGTCCACCTGGTGGGTTCCAGAGAATCGCTTAGTAAGAAATTTACAAGGGTTTACGTCATTAAGTCTGGAAGTATTTGGGGTTGAGAATTGATTCCGGTCCATGCTTCAGTGAACTAAGTTTGCTATGGACTTAAAAGACAGGACTGCTTCAATCTGGTGGCCCTTTTGATTTCCAACAGGCCTAAAGCCTCTGGCTCTCTAAGTTCTAATTGCCTGGAAGAGTTCACGATCTGTATCTGGACTATGTTCAGGCTGCCAGCAAATTAGACATAGGGGTTATTACTTAAGAGGAGAGTTCATGCGTTTTCAGGGATGTGCATTAGATACTTAAGTGTGTCCCCAAGATCAGATTGTGGATGTGTAAAGTAAAATTCTTCGAATACTTCTTTGTCATTACTGCTTGAAGGACCATCCCGTAGAGTGAGATAATGCAAGGTGAGAAGAGGAAAAGCCTAGGGCACAGCTAGAAAATCTATAATCTTTACTCATATTATTACCTAAGGTATAACTACTGTGGTTACCAGAAATAACCCATCCCCTCAGATCGTTGTATTAAGTTATAATCTGTAATCAGTCACCTAAAGTGTCCCCTTTCCCTTGAATTCAGTTGTGGTTTGAAATTTCTTTGAGATAATTATATTTATGAAAATTAGAAAGGTTAAGACGTTAGTGTGAGAATAAAGGTTTGAAACTAAGGGTTAACAGAAAACCCAACCGTTTTGGCTTGTCTTACTGCTTGTCCAAGCAGAAATAAATTGCTTTAAAACAGTCAAGCACTAGAAGGTTGAAATTGCAAAGCATACTTTTACATTCCTCAAAGGATTAGTGAAGATAGCGAACTTTTAAAATGCCCCTAGTTTTGATTTCAAAGAAAATATAAGCCTCCAATTGTCTTACTGATTTGACATAAAGACATACTAGTTTAGTTTTGGCTTCCATGACCTGTGTGTATTAGCTTGACTGTATTCAGAGGAGTTTACAGGTGTTATTTTGAACAGTGTCAGTGTTTTTGCTTAAATTGATCAAGGAGGTCTTGATTTCAAAACAATACCAAGAACTGTGTGTAGGTTTTCTTGAACACTTGTAGTTATCACAGTGGACTTGAGAATGGTCAGCTATGACCTTTGCACTATGGGAAAAAGCTTTGCTTTCCTTTATCCTACCTTTAATTTGATAAATGAGATAGTTCACTTTAGAGTGTTCCATTTTTAAAGGCGACGGGCCATGAGTTGTTTGGTACAGAGAATGAAATATACTACCTGTTTTTTTAAGGTATCTGATTATTGACAGCTTAAAAACTAGATTAAAAAATGAATATACACACATGGTAGAAAAATGTAAGTTGTACAGATACAAAATAAGAAATGTTTCCCGTCCCACCCTCCCAGCCTCCTGAGTTAACTGCTGTTGACAGTCTATTTCTGGTTCTTCTGGAGGCTGCCTTTATTACTTTAAAAGTTATAGTTCTGTTTTATGGTTTATTAACTTTAGATAATATCTTTTGATACTCTGAAAGATGAGAAATTAGCTGTACTTTTACTTTTTCTCATCCCGGTACCTCTCGTCATGGTGCCTTTTTGATTGCTAATCTATTATTATTTTTTGTTCTCTGGTTTACCTTTATGACTTTAAATAATATAAATTCCTGACCTATTAAATTTAGATCGCTCCCAGTGATTCCAACTATGAAAAATGGAGAAACTGGTGTTTCTTTGTTCCCATTTTTATTAGTCTGACATTAGTCTGAAATGTAAATGGGCCTAATTGGTAAATTAAAATCATTGTAAGCTTCTCATTTGGAAAGAAATCAAAGTCTGCTGTACTTTAGGAATGTATTATATTTTCTTGGCTTATTGCTTTAATTATTTTTTAAAAAAGAGAATAAGGCCACATAACCTTTTTAATGCGTGACTAAAATTTCTCTGACATTCAAGTTAACGTTTTCTTTGTTTTGAAAATGTATGAATTTTTGCTTAGGAATGAAAGAATCTCTTGCCTTTTAGTGCTTTTAATTCAATGGAAGCTTTCTAGTGGTACCTTCATTTTAAGCCTTGTTTAAAAACATTAGCACTCTAAATTGTACCAATTTCTGTCCTCTGAAATTAGATCTGTAAAGATTATATGTTTATGAACAATAGTCTAAACTGATGGTTATGATATTATAGTCAGCTGCTCATTACTTTAGATGAAACTAAAATGAGTCACCAATAAGAGTAGTTAATAAACAGGTTGGCTAACTAGAACACTTACTTGATTTTAAAATAGAATATCCTTTCTTTTTATCAAGAAATGTAAAGACAGTCTGCACTGGAAAAAATAATAATTTTCCTTGAGATCTGAATGGCTGTTATCAAAGAGCTTTCCCTTTACTTCCTTCTAATAATATTTTTTCAAGTGAGTGTTGAATCTCTAATTAGCATTTTGTGAATAAATTGCCCTCTCCTTTCAAAGATGTGTACTTGTGTAATGTTTTCACTCTGTTAAATTTGTTTTTGTGCATATGTGATGTCTCCTAGATGTAACAAACATTTAGTTAGATTTTTTCTAGTTTTTAAGCAGGGGATTAATAGCATGGAAAATCTGATCTAATTGGGGACCACCTAAGGGTGCCTGTCTTACAGCCTGGACCCTTCTTTCTGTGCCACGGTAGCTTGTCAGTGACTGGCTTTCCTTCTTTAATCATTACCTAGGTGTCAGTTTGAAGGAAGAGAAACAGGTTTTGTTAGTTAGTGATGGATTGCCATTGGATGTGATTATCCTTATATAAAGTCACTTGATATTTCGGAATCAGATTTAACAAGGAAATGAATGTGTGGACTGCTCAGTTCTTTACATTGTAAGTGTATGGGAAATTTGCAAAAAGCTTGTAACATATGCTTTTTAAACAGCTTCTGTCAAGCAGTTATAACAATCCAGAGGATCCTCTGTATTCACATCTATTCATAAAAAGATCATTAACTCATTGCACATTTGGAATGGATAGCTGGCTCAGTGAAGAAATAGGCCAGGTTTTTTTCACTGTTAACAAGTCTTGGCAAGACTTGTTTTCAAAAGTATTGCAAAATAATTTTAGTGATATACTTCAGTAATGGTTCAAAGGAAATAAAAATAACATATTGAGTTGAGAGTTGAGGGAATGTTCTGGTTTTGGAGCCTGAGGCATGGTACCTAACCATAGGGCAGTCGATCCATAGGTTTACTAGCGAGAGAGAAAGGACATGGTGGCCTGGTGCCAAAAACCCAAACCAGAACAACCCTCTCAGAAATTTGAATTACATTATATGAGATAAATTACTTGTTGCTGGCAGTGAGAACCGATGCTGAATAATTGAGGGGGAGGCTGGTGAAACCAGGACCGACTGTGTGCAAACTGAAGGTCTGATGAAGGAGGGGAGAAAGAAGCAGTTCTCTGCAGAAGATTCTCCCTAGGGGTCAGGTCCGTGATAGTTTTCTAATACAACTCTCAGACCTCTTTTTAAGGTGACTTGAGTGTTTGTTTTTTATGATTGAAATGGGCCCGGTTAAAGCATGAATTTTAAAAATTCCAGGCTTGCTTCTGATTTCACGTATTACTTAAGTGTGTTTAAACTCAGTGTAAGAAATAACCTCCTATAAGCCAGGCACATGGTACTAGGGTGAGCACAGAGGGTGTAGAGGTGGATAATACAAGGCTTTGCCCCTGAGGAACTAAGAAACTCGTAGGAGGAGACATAGGAGAGTTAATTAAGGGTTGTGTGTGTGCGCTTGTGTTAGGTACTTGCAGGGATGGGTACTGGGGAGGAGTTTGAGGTGAGGGAGCCCTTCCTGGAGAATGAAATCTGTGAGGCTTTAGATGGATGTTGATGTTGGGTGGGGCGTCATTCCAGGCATTGCACAACTGCAGGATGTGTTTGGGGAACTAAGAGCAGTTTAGTTGTTTAGTCCTCTATGCATTCCTTATTAGGGCATAAAGTGTGAAGTGGGCACTGATGAGACGTGAGGCTAATAAGACGGTTCTCAGGCACTAGTTCATGAAGACTCTTGAAAATCATACTGTGGGCTCCAGACTTTTTCTCATTGGTGAAGATTTTGAGTAAACGACATCAGATTTTTGTTTTTAGAAAGATCAGTCTTGGAACCTGGAGATGAATTGCCATGGATAAGACTAATTACGAGGCTTTGGAAGTAGTCCAGGTGATAACATTCTGAGGAGATGGAAATGGGGATATGGATTCAGTGGTAATTTTAGGGGATAGAATCAATATGAATCAGCTACTGATGGCCTGTGGGGAAGAGAGAGGGGGCCTGCAATTCATAGGTTTCTTATTTGAGGGAGCCTGGGGATTATAAAAGGAAGAGATTTATGGGAGACGGTAATTAATTACCTGGAACAAGTAACCGAATTTTGAGCTCACAGTACTTTGAAGGCATCCAGGTGGAAATGTTTGGAATTACTGAACCATCACTGTGTGCATGCACACAGTACACTGTGCGTGACGGCTGACCCTGTGCGGGAATGTGGCTGAGAATGATGCTAGAAACAAAAATTCCACCCTACAGTGGTCTGCTGTAGATCACAAAGGCAAGGCACTAAAACTAAAATTTTAAAGTGCAGAAATACACAAAGTTCCCTACTTCATAAGGTAGCCACTGATAATAGTTCGAGATATTCTATATCATATCAATTTAAATATGTATATATATATATTTTTTCCAGTAAATGGGTACATATTTTTCACGTTTCTGCAGTTGATTTTTTCATTTATAATTATCTTTGCATGTCAGGGTAGACAGATAAACAGATACACACGTGCATGTAGATGGGTAATAGATACACCTCTCTTTTTCTTTATAATTGATACATAGTGTTCCTCAGCACTATCATTTGTTGTACTATCATTTATTTAACCTTTTTTCTGATTGATGAACACATAAGGTTGCTTTCATTAAATCTGTTTCAAATCATGCTGACAGAACATTCTTATATTTAATGTATATTCTTACAAACATGGTAAAAAATGTGCCTGCTTTAAAAGTGATATTGTCCTCCAAAAACTTAGGAATTTATATCCCCAGCAACTGTGTGGATGAAGCACTTCCTTATGCTCCCACTTCATATTACTGGTCTTTTAAATTTTTGCAAATAAGTTTGGCAAAAAATGCTTTTTTTAATCAAGTGTCTTTTTATACATAATTGATTATTTGCATTTCTTCTTTGGGTTGTCTAGTCATGTCTTTGCCCATTTTTTTCTTGGATTCTTTTTCTTTTAAAAATAATTATTTCTTCAAAGGGACATTGACTTGTCTGTTTAAAAAGTTGCCTGCCTTTCTCTAACCTGTTGGTTGTCTGGAGCTTTTCATTTTTATTTAAATCTGTCCTTTTCTTTATGGCTCTGTGTTTGGTCTTCTAGGTAGATGTGTTTCTCTCATCTTAAAATATTGTATTTTTCTTTTATTGATTATGCTGCTTAAGTGATTTTTTTCAGTAATTCTGGTATTTAGGGGTTTAGTTATTTGTGGTATACTGATAAAACTTATTTTTTTTCCAAAATGTATTCTACTAATACTAATGCTGAATAGGTTGCTCTTTTACCCTAATTTGAAATGACAAGTTTGTTATACACATATACTAAATTTTTCAGAGGGGCGTAGTACTTTCTTCTTATTTTTCATTGATTTTTGGTGAGAAATCTATTTTGTCAAACATCAAACCAAACGTAATTGGTTTGATTATTGTGCTATTATTATAGTTAATTTTGATATATGTTTTGGAAAGACCCATTTCATTAATTTTCTATGTCCAGATTTTCTTGGCTATTCTTGTATATTTTTAATTCCAGATGATTTTTTGAAGGTTTTTGTAGATTCCTCCCAACAAAATCTTATTGGCATTGGAATTGCATTAAATTTATAGATTAATTTGAAAACAGCTAGTTTTATAATATTCAGCCTTGCCTTACAAGTATATGGTTTTAATACCCATTTATTGTTGTTTTTCATGTTTTTCAGTGAGGTTCCTCTCCCATAGGTTTTGCACATTTCCTGTTATGTTTATTCTTAGGTTAAGTTTATAATTCTTAACCTATTCTTAGGTTAAGTTTATAATTCTGTTGGTTTTATAAATTTCTGTTGCTTTTATTCTATTATATATACCATCTATTTTTGAAGGTTTAAGTCAAACTGGCCACCTTATTAGTTCTATTAATTTCTTTTCTTAAAATTTTATTTATTTATTTTTAGACAGAGGGGAAGGGTGGGACAAAGAGAGGGAGAGAAATATCATTGTGTGGTTGACTCTCATACACCCACTACTGGGGACCTGGACCACAACCCAGGCATGTGCCCTGACTGGAAATTGAACCAGCGACCCTTTGGTTCACAGGTCAGCACTCAATCCACTGAACCACAGTAAACAGGGCATAGTTATATTAATTTCTTAGTTAACTGTCTTAGAATTTACAGGCAAATAATGTCATCTGCAAATAACAGTTTTCCCTTTTCCTTTATATGTATCATTTATTTTTCTTTTTTTTCAGGTTTTTAAAAAAATTTTTTGGTCTTTATTTTTTAATATATTTTATTGATTATGCCATTACAGTTGTCCTATTCCCCCCTTCATGCCCCTCTACTCTGCACACCCCTTCACCCCGCATCCCCTCCTTTAGTTATGTGTTGTAAGTTCTTTAGCTTCTACATTTTCCACACTACTCTTGCCCTCTCTCTGTCTATTTTCTATCTACTGTCTATGCTACTTATTCTCTGTACCTTCTCCCCCCTTCTCCTCCTCCCACTCCCCTGTTGCTAACCTTCCATGTGAACTCCATGTCTATGGCTCAGCTCCTGATCTAGCTGTCCTCTTAGTTTGCTTTTGTTTTAGGTGTGGTTGTCAATAACTGTGAGTTTGCTATCCTTTCACTGTTCATCTTTTTTATCTTCTTTTTCTTAGATAAGTTCCTTTAATATTTGATATAATAAGGACTTGGTGATGATGAACTCCTTGAACTTGACCTTATCTGAAAAGCACTTTATATGCCCTTCCATTCTAAATGAAAGCTTTGGTGGTTAGAGCAATCTTGGGTGTAGGTCCTTGCCTTTCATGACTTGGAATACTTCTTTCCAGCCCCTTCTTGCCTGTAAGGTCTCTTTTGAGAAATCCGCTGACAGTCTGATGGGAACTCCTTTGTAGGTGACTGTTCTCTTATCTCTTGCTGCTTCTAGAATTCTCTCCTTCATTTTAATTTTGGCTGATGTAATTATGATATGCCTTGGTGTGTTCCTTCTTGAGTCCAGCTTCTTTGGGACTCTCTGAGCTTCCTGGAGATCCTGGAAGTCTATTTCCTTTGCCATATTGGGGAAGTTCTCCTTTATTATTTGTTCAAATAAGTGTTCTACTCAAGGCTGTTCCTCTTTCCCTTCTGGTACCCCTATAATTCGGATGTTGGAGTGTTTAAAGATGTCCTGGAGGTTCCTAAGCTTCTCCTCATTTTTTGAATTTTTGTTTCTTTATTCTTTTCTGTTTGGTTGTTTCTTCCTTCTGGTCCACTCCATTGATTTAAGTCCCAGTTTTCTTTCCATCACTGTTGCTTCCCTGTGCATTTTCCTTCATTTCACTTAGTGTAACCTTCACTTTTTCATCTAATTTGTGACTAAAATCCACCAGTTCTGTGAGCATCCTGATCACCAGTGTTTTGAACTATACATCTAATAGGTTGGCTATCTCTTGGTCTCTTAAAAGTATTGGCTCTGGGGCTTTGATTTGTTCTTCCCTTTGAACCATAATGTTTTGGTGTGTTCACACCTGTTACGTATGAGGGGTGGAGCCTTAGGTGTTCACCAGGGTGGGGCAACCCAGCTGCTGAGTTGTGACTCTGTATGTGGGGGCAGGGTCAGAGAGGGAGCAATGGCACTTGCTCTGCTCTCTCTTGGATTTCCGTCCCCTCTGCCACTTCCCACAAGGAAATTGGGCCCTTCTGGTGCTGGTTCCCAGTTGGGTGGTCTTGTGTATGTTCTAGGACCCTGTGGGTCTCTCCAACAAACTGTCCTGTGAGGCTGAGAGTATCTCCCAGCACCTCAACCCCTGCAAGTTTTTTCAGTCAGTGCTTTTAGGCTTTATTTCCTGTTGCTGGGGCCCTGGGTTGTGTGGTCTGTCTCACTGCCCATTTTTTGCCTGGTTTATCTGCACGTGAATGTGTGTCTGAGGTCAGCCAACTGCCTTGCATGCCTCACTGGGTTTGCTCGTTTCTTCCCCGAAACCAGTTTTGCCAACCACCGTCTTTTCCTGTTGGGACCCCTCTCTGCCCCTCTTACCAGTCTGGATGAATGGTTCATTGTTGGACTTCCATACAGTTGTTTTCTGTCTGTTCTGGTTGTGTTTTTGTTTCTGAATCTTTGTTCTTAAATTGGTTGTGTGAGGAGGCACATTGTTTCCACCTATGCCTCCATCCTGTCCGGAGGTCCTCATTTGTTTTTCTTATCTTAACCATTTGGCTAGGTTTTCCAGATTGTTGAATTTTTTTTTAGCAGTGATGAATTATTTAATGAAATATGATCAATAGTTAGAAAAATGTAATAAATTATCTTCAAAGATACTCAGTTTCCTTTTTGCCTTTGAATTATGTTAAAGAGCATGGGAACTAATTTTTGTGATGTACTCACATGTTCCAAGAACTGTGATATATGTTTTAAACTTATTTTTATTTAATCTTCAGAGGTAGATATCATTATCTCTATTTTATGGAAGATAACATCAAAACTTAGTAAGCCACAATACAAAGCCGAGTCTTACCCTTCAGGGGAATTTCTCTTTTCCCTTTTACTGTATTAATAGGGCTTTGTTAGGATTACTTCTTTGTTTTGTCAGATTTATATTTCACAGTTTTGAATCGTTTTTCTATCTCCTTGATTATTAAGAATGGAAGTTGCTTTATGGCTTTTTATAATTAACAAGTAATTTGAGGGGTGATACTTTGAGATTGTGTGTATATTCTATTCCTTCAAAACCCTTTACCCAATGGTTTTACCATCCATGGATAATCCTGCCTAAATCTATTATATTAGTGATTTCAAATAAGACTTATTTCCGATTATACATTTAATTTAGGAGAAAAGCTTATGTTGAGATAGTGGAAGGGCTGAATGTGGTTCTTTTAGTTTATTTCTAAAAGCAATTAATTCTAAGGAAGAACTTTATATTCTGTGTTTTAGAACATAGAAACATAATGCTCAAAGCAGTTTGTCTTCTGAAGCTCGATAGCAAAATTAAAAGTGCTTTTTTCATTTTTAAAAAATTCAGCTAAAACCATATCTCAATTTATCATTTTGGGAATCTTCGTAGTGAAGCAGGCTATTCTGATGAAAACCAGTGGTAGGAGGTAATTTATGCTAACACTGAAGTTAAAACAAGAAAAAAAGTCTTCATGCATAATGTATTTTACACCTTTAAAATGTAATCTTTTTATTTTATAGCTCATTTTTAGCTTTGGTACTTTGATAAGGATCTGGTGATTATGGAATGTACGAACGTGGTATTTTCCTAGTTCCTTACAGAAGTGTTTATATAAGACTCCCTTAAATATTTTAGTTCCTGGAACTTAAGGAGCGGCAGTCGATAGAGCATGACTCCTTCGTTAAGTCCCTTTAAGAAGTATGTACTTATGTTTTCTAAGGGTTACTCAGATGTTTGAAAAATATTTGTATGTTCTACCTTGGTCAGGTGGCTCAGTTTGTCGGAGCATCGTTCCATGCTGCGAAAGTTTGCAGTTCGATTCCCAGTCGGGGCACACACTGGGTTGCAGGTCGGATCCCTGGTCAGGGGCATGTGGGAGGCAACTGATCAATGTTTCTCTCTCACATTGATGTTTCTCTCTCTCTCTTCCCTTCTCTAAAATCGATAAGCATATCCTCATGTGAGAATTAAAACCTTTTTTTTAATTTGTAAAAAACTAAAATAAAAAACATTTGTATGTTCTGATGTTTTTTAGGTCTTGAAAAATAAGATTTTTGAAAATTCCATGTTGTTTATAGACATGCATACGTATGTGTTAATTTTAACTCCACATGGGCCTTAATAAAAAAGTCATAGTTTAGGATGTCTAATCCTAACTGATTCCTTCCCCTTGGCTTTCAAAAACAATAATGTCACACTTATTCTTTGCCAAAGAAATTCTGCGGGAGCCTTTTTTTCTCTTCTGATTTAATCTAAAATACATTTCCCCCCAGCCCTTACCCCCTCAGACTAGTAACCTTGAGAGTATTTTGAAAGGAAAATTGCTTTAAGGTAAGCAAATTCTCTGTAATGTCATTAGAAGAAGTAACTGTTTTCTATTTTTATTTTTTAATAAAATTTAAAAATATTTTAAATAACTTTTAGACATTATTAAAATTTTGTTGTCTATTTTTTACATTTATTTTATGAGAGTTAATTTTATAATAATCGCTTTACATGGTATAAAAATAAATAATAATCTATACCATTTAGAAGGGTCTAAGTACAAAGTCCATCTTTCCATCTCTAGTCTTGCCCCAGTTCCCAGTTCCACTACCCAGAATTAACTACTTTTAAAATTTTGTTTTGTTTTATTGTATCTGTTGATCATTATAAAAGTTGAGGAATTTAATACTTCTTCATCGCCTCCTCTGGTGAATATTTTTAATTCTTGTGATTACATTTATAATTTGGATAATATACCTTGTCCTGCTTTTATTTTTCTTTTTAATTGTGGTAAGAAAAACTTATTAAATTTACCTATGATCTCAGCCATTTTAAAGCGTACACTTCAGTAGTGTTTAGCTACACTGATACTGTTATACAACCAATCTCCAGAAGTTTGCATTTTGCAAAACTGAAATTCTGCTTAGTGAACAACTCCCCGTTTTTCTCTCCTCCAACACCTGGAGACCACCATTCTGCTTTCTGTTTTTATGACTCTATGACTACTCTAGATACCTTGTATAAGTGGAATCAGTACAGCATTTGTCTGTTTATGACTGGCCTTTTTGACTGAGCATAATGTCTTCAGGTTTCATCCATTTTGTAGCCTGTGTCAGCATTTCCTTACTTTTTAAATCTGTGTAACCCTTTGTATTTATATATCACATTTTGTTTATCCATTCATCTGTTGATGGACGCTTGGGTTGATTCCACGTTTTGGCTATTGTGAATGATACTTCCATGAACACGGATGTACAAAAATCTGATGCAGTCTCTGCTTAATGTTTTTTTTGGGGGGGAGATATATACCCAAAAGTAGACTTGCTGGATCATATGGAAATTCTATTTTTATATTCCCACCAACAATGCACAAGATTCTTCTTAACATCCTTGTCAACACTTGTTATTCTGTTTTTTCGATAGTAGCCATCCTAATGAGTGTGCGGTGATACTCCATTATGGTTTTGATTTGCATTTTCCTAATGATTAGTATGTTGAACATCTTTCCATAAGCTTGTTGGCCATTTGTAAATCCTCTTTGGAGAAATGTCTGTTCAAGTACTTTGTCCATTTTTTATTAGGGTTATTTGGTTTTTTGCTTTTATTTTTAAATTACTAATTTTAGGTATAGTATTAACTCTCCTCTAGGAAAAAAACATTTTTGAATTTACACTTTCTTTAACTTTTTTCATATCATGACTTTTCTTAATAATTTTAACATTGTAAAAATTTATAACATGATTCTATTCCTTAACTGGTAGTTTTTTCTTTAAAGCAATTTTAAAAAGAACTTATAATGAGTGCTTACCATGTTAATCGTATGTACTTGAAGATCCAAGTAATGTGATTAGATGCTTAGAGAAGGGAAAGTAATCTTGTGTCAATAAAACTTCCCTTTTTAAAGATTCCTCTTTTGTTGTTTGGAGCTGGTATGGTTTCTGGGTCAAGTTTATCCTATCTGTTTTCTTTTTTTATTAATTTGTATTTTATTTAATCTTTATTGTATTTTTACCATTATTTTTTAGTCCCCTTACCCCTGCAGCCCCCAGCAATCACCACACTGTTGTCCATGTCCATGAGTCTTTTTTCCTTTTTGCTCACTCCCTCCACCCCCTAACCTCCCCAATCTCACTAATTGTCATCCTGCTCTCTGTGAGTCTGTCGATATTTTGCTTGTTAGTTTAATTTTTCATTACATTTCACATATGAGTGAAATCATATGGTATTTGTCTTTCTCTGACTGGTGTATTTCACTTAATGTAATGTTTTCCAGGTCCATCCATACTGTTGCAGTATGGATGCAAAGAATAAATTTTTCTTCTTTTTTGAGTCATCTAGAACTTTGTCATCCTTTCTGGTCTTCTGCTTGGGCTTTTTTTTTGTTTCAAAGACTTTGATAAGTTGTCATTTCATTGGGCCCTTAGGATAAAGATATATGTTCTCTCTACCATGTTAAACCAGAAGCATCTCTGTGTTGCTTTTATTTTTTCATTTATTTTTAAAAAGATTTATTTACTTATTTAGAGAGAGGGGAACGAAGGGAGAAAGAGAGGGAGAGGAACATCAATGTGTGAAGGAAATTTCTCTCTCTTGCCTCTCACTTATGTTCAAACCAGGGGTGGTCCTGCAACCCAGGAATGTGCCTTGACTGGGAGTCAAACCAGCGACCTTTCACTGGTCAGCACCTAACCAATTGAGCCACATCAAATCAGGGCCTGTGTTGTTGCTTTTAGAAAGTTAGATTATTTTTATCTCTAATGAGGTTTCACTTACATAAATATATGTTTTTTAATTTATTAAACACATATAGAGTATGCTATATGCTAAGCACTATTCTAAGTATTATAAATATTGATTCACTTAATCCATTAAATCTTTATAATACCAGATCAGATATTATTATTCCTATTTTATAGATGAGAAAATTGAGCCACAGACAAGTTAAGTATCTCACTGAAGGTTACATGGCTGGTAAAGCATCCTGGCTTTAGTTCTCATGGTCTTTACCATTATACTTTGGCTGCCTTTTATATGCCCTTTCTCCTTTCTGGGATGCTTTTTATTTTTACATTTTCCTTACTTTCTTTAGAGCCCAACATGTGCCACATCCATTCATTTAATATATATATTAACTCAACGTCCACTCTGCTTTAGGTGTTTAGGACCAGACACTGCTTTAGGTATTGGCCATACAGAAGTGAGCAAAACACAGTACCTGCTGTCAGTGGATTTTACATTTAGTTGATGGAGACATAAAATATGTATAATTTACATATGCTGGCAATGTATTTTCTCTGAAGAGTAAAGAAATTAACTAGCTTCAAGTACTAAAGTAGACTAATTTAATTTCCAGAGCAAGGATTACGTTTTTCATTAGGCAGTCCCTTAAAGGTGTGATCGACTATTTGTATCCATTATGGTTTTGTCAAAAAAATCATCTTATAATGGCTACTGTGGAAAGTGGTTTCTCAGATTAGCATGCAGGAGGTTTATTCGGGAGTGCTCTTGGAATCGACAGCTATGTAAGAAAAGGGAAGGGAAGGAAGCAAGCTTAGGAAAGAATCAAGATGCTCTGAAGTCTCAACAGAAACTTCAGCTGACCCTCCAGGAATGAGTTCTGAAGATGAGTTCACACTTCAGAGCTTTCCCCAGTCACATCTGAGACCTTTATATTCCCACATCAAATGAGTCATTAGTTGTGGGCTGTTTCTAGAAAGGGGTTGTGACCCTGTACGAGGACTAAAGTCACTGAAGGAGGCTGGCACCTGGGGGATTGTCTGCTGGTAATGCTCCCAGCAGCTGGTATAGTAAATGTTCCATTGCTAATGGGTGATTCTGGGGGTGAGTGGGGAGGGGGAAGGGCATATTAAAGTGCCCACCACGAGAGTCATTAGGAGATTTGGATTTGAATTCATATTCTATTATTAATTTCTAACTGTGAAACTGGTAAATATTCTAGAGTTGAAAACGTTTTGCTTTTAAATTGGTAAAATAGTACTGGTATGTCTAGTTTGATGGTTATTTGGAAGGTTATGTAAGATAAAGTTTGTTTAAACATCTGGAACATACTCAGTATTCTTTAAAAATGTTTATAGGCAATAGAAACATAAATAGTAATATTTCCTTGTCATAAGAGCACTTTCTAGAAGATGGGTTTTCTCCTAACAAGTATTTCTTCTACATTTAGTTAAGAAATATTTGAGTCCTAAGTATGTCAATAGTTATGTGAATATATTTAAAAGTCCAAAATTTTTGTCTTCCAGCTGTTTACAGTGTAGTTGAGGATGTGTTATCAGCACATGATGAGTTAGGTAACAAAAGGTGGAACATCAGGTACATGTTAGACAGGTTTAGAAGTGTAGGCTAGAGGGCTTGTTCGGTTGAAGAAAGTTTAATGGAAGTTGATGTTGAAGTGCCTGTTAAGATGGATCTCCCCCCATCTTCATAAACTGAACCTTAAACTAGGGAAGATTAAAGCTTGGGTCATCAAGGCCTTGTGTGTAAGGACTGTGAGTTAAACCAGATGCCTGCAGCAGAGTGTTTGTGTTGGGAATGATGGCGTAAAGTTGAGAATAGAAATTAGTACCAGATTATCAAGAATCTTAAATACCCCATTGGAATTACGGATTTAGGAGACCCCTACATCGAGATAATAGAAGTAGATTAAATGTGAAGTAGACTTCAGAGAGAGAATGAATAAGTGAATGAATGACTATGAGAGTTGGGAGAAAGGATGTCCTGTGATTGAAGACAAAGGAAGACTTAAGTGTTCAGAATAGTAGAAAGAGAGCCAGAGAAGCATACTGCTACGAAAGCCAAGAGTCAGGGGCAGAAAACCATGAGATGCTTAGGAGGAGAGTGACTATCAAGAAAAGGCCATTCAGTCTCTATGCTTGGCTCTCTGTTTACTTTCAGTAGCCCCTAAGATTGCAGTTTTAATTTTTTTTACAGGTGACTAAAAATTTAAATTTAGTCAACTGTTCGTATTGTTCATCTCCTGTTTACTTTCAGTAGCCCCTAAGATTGCAGTTTTAATTTTTTTTACAGGTGACTAAAAATTTAAATTTAGTCAACTGCTTTACCAAATTTAGTCATCTGCTTTACATCTCCTGTTTACTTTCAGTAGCCCCTAAGATTGCAGTTTTAATTTTTTTTGCAGATGACTAAAATTTAAAATTTTAAATCTCTGCTCTGTGTTTCAAGTAACCTGTGTTTGTTCATAGTTCTTAACACAGTGTCATTTTCTTTGTTTCCTCAAAATATAACTTACCGAGTGACCATTCTGTGCTAGGCACTATATTGGCCACTAGGAATGTAATGAACTTTTACCAAGATTACATTGTAGATAGGACAAGGGATAGACTTTAAACGTTGGTTTATCCGTCAGGTGGTAGAAGAGGTAGCCAGGGCCAGTTCACGCAGGGACTTGTAGGCTGCTAGGGACTTGGATTTCACTCTGCATGAGATATGAAAGGCATTTGTTGAAGAGTTTAAAACAGAGGAAGGACACAAACCACATGCATTTTTGGAAAAGCATTCGTTTTTAGAACAGTGTGACACAGAGATCGTTATATGTGTTAAATTTGAGTCATTCCATCTGTTTAACTTACGGTACCTTTGGAAGGATGACTGTGACTGGCTACTGCATGATTGTATCATATGGAGGCTTCTCGTGGTTCCTGGAAGGAAACCCAGGCTCCCTCTCTAAAGTGTTCTGTTCCCGTTGAAGTGTTATCAGAGTAGCAGCTAGGTGGGCTTACGGACAGTTGCTTACACATTTATGTCTATTCTTATGTTTTGGGGGGCATCTCCCTTAAAATATGGATCATTAAAAAACCAGTTTGGACAGATGGGAATTTTTTTGGAAGAAGGTGAACACCAAGATGTGAGATCTAAAAAAATCATGCTAGAGAAGGAATGGTCGACAGTCTTCTGGGGGGTTAACCTGTGGAAGTTAGGGCTGAGGAAGGACATGACAGATCTTTGTCAAATTATTGAAGGGCCGTCTCTTATTCAAAGTGTAGACTTTTTGAGAGAAAGAGAGCTGGCACTAGTTAGTGATTGGAACTGTTTTCTGTTAAGTATAAGGCAGAAGCTATTCATCTAGGGAGTGCAATGCCTAATAAAAGAATGATCTTCTGAAGATGAACATGAAAGCAAAGACGAGACTACCATCTGTGAGAGCAGTTAGGTGGATATTAAATTGAGGCTTCTCACCAATTTAATTTTACTTGACAGCGTGAGTTTGCTGGGAGCAGTACATGCTGATGCGCACACAAAATAGCTAAAGTCCGTCAAATTGTCTGGCATCAGCAATGTGTGGAGTGTTACTCATTGTAGTCATTCTCAAACTCAGAACTCCTTTTCTCTTTCAGGGATATCATGATCACACATTTTGAACCATCCATCTCCTTTGAGGGCCTTTGCAGTGAGGTTCGAGACATGTGTTCTTTTGACAATGAACAGCTTTTCACCATGAAATGGATCGATGAGGAAGGTGAGTGGTAATGAGAGGGCTCCAAGTGTGAGCGTTTGCTGTAAGATACTATTCTGTCATTTGTTTTTAAAGTAGAATAGAAGTCCTAATTTATTTAAGGGGGAAAAAGGTATACTAGAAATTTGATGCCATTCTTATTTTTCTTTATTTAAATTGAAAGAAACCAAAGGATACGATGTTTGTTTTGCCCTTTTTACCTTAAAATACAGTGAAATTAGTGTGACCTTTTTTCCAGCAATAAGATAAACTTGTCATCAAATAGTATTATATTTTACTTTAAATTTGAATGTGTTGTCTTATATTTTAACAGACCTTCAATAATTTGACAGTGGGTTTTTTTTTTACTGAATATTACTTTAAAGAAAATATAATGGAATAAAAGTATTGTGACAAACATTCTTTCAAAGATGGTGGCAGAAACTCTGTACCTTGCTGGCTTGTACTCAGGAAGCACTGATTGAATATCTGTGTACCAAGGATAGGTATTTTCTATCCCCAGACGCAGAGTCTCATAGGGAGATGGTCATAGGAATAACAAATATGGTAAGTTCAGCATAAATGCACAGGGGCCTTGGAATACAAAAGAAGCAGCATCTAAAATGGCTGAAGTATCTGTGTTGTTTGAACTACACTATAACACAGGGTAAAGGTTTTTTAATTGGAGGAGGTGAGGGGAAAACCATTTAATAATGAAGAGTAAGATATAAAAAGGTACAGAGGTATAAATAACATGGCATGTGGGGAAAAGCAGCAATTCACTTAAAGTTTGGAGAGCAGTGAGGTATGTGGTCTGTGGAACTTGCTGGAAAGGGAATCTCAGGCCCCATCACAAACCACTGAATCAGAATCTTCATTTTAACAGAATCTACAGGTGAGTTGCACGAATATTAAATGTTGAGAGGTTTGGAACTCTGCAGGTTTTGCAAACCACATTAGACTTTATTTTATATGATAGAATGTCCTTGAAGTATAGTTAAAAGATACCCTGATATAATAGTTTGTATAGTGGTTTTCTGTTAATTGTAATATGAATGGAATTTCACTTAAGGAATGTTATTATAATATTCAGCTCAATATCTGGGGCCATTTCTATGTTCCCTGATATGAGGAGCCCTGGGAAGATTGTATTCTAGCTCCAAGCTACAGATAAGTTCACACCAATTTTCACTTTTTAAAGACATTTTTAAAGTTCCTCTAAAGTAATCTATGTTCACTGTTTGGGGAAAAAAAGTAGCACAGATGTTTATGAAATTTAGACATCTTTGCTCTTTTGCTTCTGTCCTCCCTCACCAGTCCCAGTCCCTCATCCTTTGCTCTTTCCCCAGAGGAAACCACTGGTATTGAAAATAAATATTTTCTTTTTAAAATATTTATTATTATTATTTTTTTAGAGAGGGGAAGGGAAGGAGAAAGAGTGGGAGAGAAAAATCAATGTGTGGTTGCCTCTCATGTGTCCCCTACTGGGGACCTGGCCTGCAACCCAAGCACATGCCCTGACTGGGAACCAAACCAGTGACCCTTTGCTTCACAGGCCCGTGCTCAATCCACTGAGCTACACCAGCCAGGGCAAAAAATAAGATATTTTCAATACACAAATTTGTGTATGCTTACATACACAAATTACATATTTGTATAAGCATACGTACACAAATATGCTTATTTTTGTGCATTGTTGATAAACACTTTTTAAAACAAAATGTATCGTATACAAACTGTTAATCAATATATTCCTTTTATGTAGTGTATTGGACGTTTTTTCATTTCATTGTGCATCAGTTTTCACCGTTACCTTTTTAAACACTGCATAGTATTTCATAGTGCAGATATTTTATGATTTATTTATTTAACCCCTTATTGATGGACATTTGGATAATTTCCAGTTTTTTACTACATGGAGCAGTATGTACCACATGTTTCTATATGTAGTTTTGTGCTGTTGTATGGGATTCTCTGTGTAGCAAATGCACAGAGTATGCACAGCATAAATTTGGTAGGCAGTGAGTTTGCTGCCACTTTGTGGCACACCTACACTGGACGAGAGCATCCCTTCACTTTGCCCTTGCCATCCCCAGGTATTATGAGTCCTTCACAGTTTTTAAAATCTAATAAGTGAAATGCTAGCTTGGTATTTTAAATTTTGTGTTATTTAAAAGTAAAACTGAGTATCTTTATCTTTTCAACCACGTTTTGACCTGTTCTATCACAAGGGTAGTTTAAATATTGTTAATTAAAAATGGTGTGCATAACTTACAGTATATCTTCAGCCCAAAAATGAGACTGTATAATTTAGCATATGCATAGAATATAATTAGTATCAATAAACTGAGTCTTACCATGAGCCATTGTTATTTTCATTTTAATCCTGTTCTGATCATTTCATGTTGTTTCTTTGCCATTTAGAGGTTTCACAATCAGTAGTTTTCAAATTGTAGTGCACATAGGAACCACTAAATATCTCATTTAAAAAATTGACATTCCATTAAAATATCTTATAGTATCCTTATGCTTTGTATTATCTTTGCCTGAAGAGTTCTTTTTCCAGATTGTCACATGGCTGTCTCTTTTCGGGTCTTAACTCAAATGTCATGTCCTCCGAGAAGCCTTTTACCCTTACTCACTTTGCCTCTTATTTGTATGGTAGAATGTAAGCTCCATGAGACCATGTCTTTCACTGTGGAACTCCAGTGCTTAGAGCAGTACTCAGTAATAGTGTGCACCAAAAAACTGTAAGTTGTATGAAATGTTAACATCAAGCCTTTCCACAGTGTAGTTTTATGTCTGTTATTGGAGATTTTGGCATTGGGAGTAGCAGTGAATTCTGTTTTTTCTTTGTAATTGCATATTTTAATTAACAGTCACATAATGAATTTAACTATCTAGTGAAATTATCTTTTATAATGCACTTCATAGTTTTTCTCTGTAAATAGCTGTTAAATGTCTTCATTTTCTGGAAGAAAACAACGAAACTGTAGCCTTTGCCTCATTTAAGTAAAAAGTTAAACTTTCCATTAAGGTCTGTTGATTCCCTTCTTACCCTGGTTAATCCTGATACTAGTCTTTTCTTAATTTTAGGCATACAGAGCCAGTAGTAATTATTTAAGTTCCTTGCAATTATTTTTCAGTTGTAATTTTGTCCTTTGTTTTTAGCCACGTAGGCATTTCTCTAGGATCAGTGGAGGACAGAACTATAATTTTATTTCCCTGGTTTATGAGAAACACTGTTCTAAAAGCTAAACTTGTTATTGTGGGATTTTATATTAGAGCAAATAAAGACCATAAGCTTACTCGTTTCTTTAAACAGATTTAAGACAGCCGCCCTTTTTCCTTGTGTCCAAAACCACTTACCGATTTGTTTTGATGAACATGCGGGAAAACCGGTTTGCTTAATGTAACTAAAGATTTTAGAATGAATAGTAATTTTGTAACAATCATAATACCCCCCTTTCTTGCAGTCTGTGAGAGAGCATGGGGCAGAGGATGATAATGTGATTTTTTAGTTTATCGTACTTTAATTGTGGCCATTTTTCCTTAAGGATGTACTTTTTATATTACAACCTAACAGCATTTTCTACATTTCTATTTCATGGTCTCAATACCTGGTTTAAATTTCATCATGTTTTTTTTTCCTGTCATTTCTCTTTTACTAGAAAGGGGCCTTTGGATATTTTGTCTTTTAGTAAACTTTTTATTAAGAATAATCATGCTTTTTACAAAAATACTGACTTACGAAGGAAAAAGTATCTCTGGGAATCCTCAGATACCCAGAAGTAGCTGCGATAAACAAATTGATGATGTATGTTTCTATGAATACACAACTAGAAGGGACATGGTAACAATTTTTTTCTTTCTCAGTGGACTGATATTGTACAAGCTCTTATTTAACTTGCCTTTTCACTTAACATCTGGTGGATATTTTTCTCATTAGTGCACAAAGGTTTATCATGTTTCTCTTAAATGTTTGTGGTATTATATGATATGGTTGTACCCTAATTTATTTAACCAATTCCCCTTTGATGGGTATTTGGATTGTTTGTAATTTAACTATCAAAAATACTAGTGCAGAAATATCTTTGTGCATATAATTTGGGGGCACCTGTACTGTATTATCTGTAGGGTAAATTTCCTGAAGTGGTATGTGTCCAAAAATATTGGACTTTTGTTATACTTTTTACCACTAACATATGTGAATTCTCTTTTTTATACCCCATAAAAGACTATGTGAGGGGAAAAGCTGAAAATGATTTGCAGAGTGAGAGAAGGTATTATTTGGATTTAGCTCTTTAAATTCATGTCCTATTGGTTTTGAAAAACTAGATTCATGGAAATTTAAAATGAACATACACATTCTTTGGCATGAAGAGTACGGATTTTTCCGAATTCCAGGAGGTTAAACTTCTTGGCTTGCATTCTGAAACTGATGTGTTAATAGGGGAAGAAATTGAGTGCCAAGATGTAACAAAACTGTGTTTAGGATGGTAAGGAACATACTTCTTTTATGTGATATTTTCTAAACATCTTTAGTCTGGCATAATTTTAGGTGGTGTGTTAATAACTAAAAAAAACAGATCGTTCTTCATACTTCATCACCCCACACTGTATACTAACTGTGGTAGTCATGTCGGCAAGGGAAAAGCTTTTTGACTGAATGCATAGTCAGTGCTATTTCAGTTACTTTGTTAGCAGTACTATGGCTCCAAACCTGAAAATTAAACCATGAAAATCAACATCAATAAGAAAAAAACATCTAAGTACTCATGAGCCAATCTTGCTTCATAACTCGTATTTTCTCCCTGCCTCCTTTAACATTTCTTACAGTGGAGGCTTATGGGTGAATTCTTTCAACTTTTTCATGTCTTTATTTCATCTTTTTTTGAAATGGCTTTATTGGGTGGTGGGCACACAATGTAACATGCAAATGATGTGGCATTGAATCATCTACTTGAAACCTATATAATTTTATTTACTAATGTCACCCCAATAAATTTAATTTAAAAATGAAAAAATAGAAAGGCTTTATTGAGGTATAATTGACATCCAACAAACTATACATTTAAAAGTGTACAATTTGATGGGTTTTGACACCTAGAAAATCTTTATCACAGCAAGATATGGAACATATCCAGTAACCCAGACATTTCCTTGTGCTTTGCAATTCCTCAGTCCTACCCCTGCATCCCACGCAACCACTGATCTGCCTTCTCTTGCTATAGATTAGTTTGCATTTTCTAGAGTTATAGGAACAAAATCATATAGCATGTACTCTCTCTCCCTCTCTTTTTTTTGGGTCAGGCTTCTTTCACTCAGCATAATTACGGAGTGAAAGAAGTAATTATATTTGTTTTCACTCAGTATAATTACTGAGTGAAAGAAGTTATTACATTTGTTTATTCCTTTTTATTGATGAGTAGTATTTCATCATGTGGCTATACCACAATTTGTTTATCCATTCATCTGTTGATGGATATTGAGGTTGTTTCCATTTTTTGGCTATTACAAATAAAAGTGCTTTGGTGATCATTTACAAGTTTTTGTGTGGGCATATATTATATGGTAGGTATATATGCTTATTTTCTATAAAATAGGGAAAGAAATTTGGGGAAAGATGAGGTGTGGTACTGCACCGCAGGCACATTCTCAGGCAGATGGTGTTTAGAAAGGAGTTTATATGGAAGTTATGGATCTGGAAATTGATACTTTTTAAAAACTGTCTGTTGCCTGGTGGCCCCTGGAAAATCTTCCTATATACTCTCAGGCATAGAGTACCCCACGCAGAAGGCAGCTTGTTTAGAAAAAGTCCTCAAGCACTTTTAGGTCTAGCCTTTGCTCCTCTGTGCTCTGGACATTGTTCTGCCCAGTAATTTCTGGCTGCTACCATTTATACACCAGGCTGTGTAAATGCCTGAAAGGCAAAAGGGTCAGACTAAAGCCCACTTGGGAGGAACCCCTTGTAGTAGTGGGTGGGGCTGGGTTGAGAGGTGAGGCAAGAGAGGCTGTGGGAGCCTGATGGGGCACTGGAGCTCCCAGGCTCAGCTTGTGCTCTGGTTTTGGGAAGGTCTGCCCTTCCCGTGAGCATCCCATCTCCACTTGCATTGTATGTATCCCTTCCCAAACTGTTCTTTTACTCATCCCTGCATTGCCAGGCAACTACTGATCTGCTTTCTGTCACTACTCTATGTATATAAATGACAAAGTGTAGTGTTTTCTTTTTTAAAAAATATTTATTTTTAAGTGCCTTTTTAAAAAAGTGTTTATTTATTTAGCAGTAGAGGAAGGGAGAAAGAAAGGGAGACAAACATCCATGTGTGGTTACCTCTCACTTGGCCCCCACTGGGGACCTGGCTCGCAACCCAGGCATGTGCTCTGACTGGAAATCAAACTGGCAGTCCTATGGTTCACAGCCCGTGCTTAGTCCACTGAGCTACACCAGCCAGGGCTATTGATTTATCTTAGGAGAGGGGGAGGGAGGAGAACATTGATCATTGCCTCTCATACACACCCCAACCAGGGACTGAACCCACAACCTGGGCATGTGCCCTGATTGGGAATCAAACTGGTGACCTTTTGGTTTGTGGGATGACGCCCAACCAATGAGCCATACCAGTCAGGGCGACAAATTATAGTGTTTTTATGTGCTTTTAAATTCATATAAATGCCATTATTAAGCATATACTTCTGAAATTTCCTTTTTTTTGACTGGGCATTATCTCTTGACTTGGATTCATGTGGAATGAGAACTAGAATACTCCTTTTTAAAAATTCTGTTTTTATTGTGGCGAAATATATGTAACATAAAATTTACCATTTTAACCTTGTTTAAGTGTACAAGTCAATGACATTAAGCACATTGTTTACATTGTGCTGTAAACAATGTTTACATTGTTTTGCAACCATCCTTACTACCCATTTCCAGAAGTTTTTTATCATCCAAACGGAAAACTACCCATTAAACAGTAACTCCTTACTCCTTCCCTTCTAGCTCCTGGTAACCTCCCTTATATTTACTGTCTCTATGAGTTTCTGTCTCGGAATTTGTCTCTAGGTCATCTTTAATTTTGAAAGATAATTTTCCCAAGTAAATAATTTTAGGTTGAGTGTTTTGTCGTTCAGTAAACTGTCTTCTATCTTGCCTTGTTTCTGATACAAAATTTGCTGTGAACTTTGTCTTTGTTTCTCTGAATGTAATGTGTCTCTTTGGCTGCTTTTAAGATTTTTCTCTTTATCACTGGATTTAAGCAATTTAATAATGATAGTCCTACTTTAGTATTCTTCATGTTTCTTGTCTTGTCATTTGTTGAGCTTCTTAGATCCACGGGTTTATACTTTTTATCACATTTGGAAAATTTTCGGCCGTTGTCTCTTCAAAATTGTGTTTTCTGTTACCACACCCTCCTTTATAGAGTTCAGTTATGTGCATATTAGGCTTCTTGATGTTGTAAAGCTCAGTAATGCTGTTCATTTTTCAGTCTTTTTTTCTGCATTTCATTTTGGAAACTTTTATTGATGTGAATTCAAAATCACTAAACTTTTCTTCTGTAGTGTCTAATCTGCCATAAATCCTATCTGGTAATTTTTTTCATTGTAGACATAGTTTTTCTAGGTGTTCCATTTGGGTCTTTTAAAATATTTCCATGTTTCCTTAACATACTCAATGCTTCTAGATTCTTAAACATATTGGATATAATTATAATAACTCTTAATTTCCATGTCTACAGATTCCTTGTTCTGTGTCAATTCAGGGTCATTTCAAGTTGATTCATTTTTCTCCTGTTATGGGTCATTTTCTTGCTTCTTCACATGCCTGGTTATATTGTATTAGATTCTGGGCATTGTGACTTTCGCCTTATTGGGTATTGAATATTTTTGTATTCTTGTAAATATTTTTGAGCTTTTTTCCAGAATGCATTTAAGTTACTTGGTAACAGTTAATTCTTTGTTGCTTGATTTCCAATATCTTTAGTCATTTTTAAAATTTGTTTTGTCTAGTTTTTCGGTTGTTCGAGTTGGAGGGTTAACACCAGTTCCCATTATTTCATCTTCTCCAAAAGTGGAAGTTGAGGGTGGATAGCTTGATAAGATAGCATGTGCTTCTTTAACCACTGATTTCCACCTCCCAGAAAAAAGGTAGTAAGAAGCCAGGAATCCATTACTATTATGATAGGGCCCAATATTGAAAGGATTACCACCTAAACACCATAGCATCCTCAGAGAATTTTTACAAATCTGTATTTTAAGCAACAGAGCCCTTTAGAGTAGGGAGTGCAATGACTTTTGCAAATGGTGTGTAGTGTTCTGAATCCGATGTCCAGATGCAATGGAAAGGTCCCGGTAGGAACAGACACTCATTCTGTAAACCCCTGGCAGGCTTAAACATCAGGGAGGGAGGGGCCTTGGGTGGTGCTGTCTCAGTCAAATGTGAAAGGTCACCAACCTTGGTTTTAGGCTATGTTGATTCTGAAAGGCGGGGCACTGAGTTCAGTCACATGTTGAAATAACTAATGTAACTAGAGTTATCTATGTTTCATGTTCTGCATGTTGTCAGGTTACCTCATAAATAATTGGATATTGCATAGTTATGAAACATTTTGAGGTCCAGTGCTCTGATTTGCTTTTTTCCTTTTATTTGTGAGAAGAAAATGTAGATACACTGAAAAAAGACCAGTTCTTCTGGCTAATGTACAGATTTCATTATCATGAAATTCGTTGAACTGAGCAGATATCACTGTTTTAGGATGTGAATTCAGATTTTAGTAGTAGAGTGGGCTTTAAGAAATGGCTTTTCCTTTCATCTTTCCTTCATGATGACTCTCTGGAATGTTTTACTTCTGAGTAATGTGTCCTGCTTTATCAGGCATTAAACAGTTGGCCCAAAAGGTAATACTTGAACCGAAAACATTCAGTCTAATAAAAACAAAATAGATTTGAATATATGTAATGTCAGTTATTAACTTTTATTTCCACACTTACTTGTGGTTATTCAGAAGTATCAGTCTCTAGGTATAAAATTAAAAGTGGGTACAAGTTTCAACCAGCAACAAGTAGATACTCATCTGGCAAAAAGGCAATGTCTAGCAAAAAGGAAAGATTGATATTTTAAAATATGGTTATAATGACACCTTTAACAATAGTTAATTCTGTTTATGGCTTTTGATCAAAGTGCAATAACAAAAGCCATATCCTTGCTGGATCAAGCATACTCTGAGTCACTTTAAATATGTGATCTTTAGTATTCCCATCATGCTTACTGTATAGCTAATAGCCCTCATTTTTACATAGGAGAAAATTGAAGCTTAAACAAGTAATTTGCGGAAGTCTCATGAGGAGATGAGATCTGGAGCCTGGGAGAAATCCCGGGTGCAAAGTACTGCAGGACACCACTTTGAGAGATTTTTGATGCTTCTTGGGTGGGAGAGAGGTTTTTGAGAGGGAGAATCAAATATGCCTTTGCCTGAGAAGAGCTGTGGAAGGAAAGCCAAAATAAAAATTGGAACTAAGGAAAACTAATGGAATAATACCCAGAGAAGACAGAGGAAGTAGCCAAGTTAGAGAACAGAACAGACACCCTCATTTCTTTGAGATAGCAAGACGACTTTGTTTTTCTCTCTCATGCACTGCAACAAGTTCTCTGCACGGAGGGACTGAGGTTTGGACAGGGTTGGTGCCATCTAGTGCGTGGTAACTTTTGGTGTACCCACAGGAGTGATCAAAAGAATAGCAGCGTTGAGGGCCCAGCTTGGGCCCTAACTATGTGCAAAATGACTTTTCACCCAGGAATGCCATCCTACGAAGAAATGTGTCGTCTTATTGATTGCCGGGGATGATTCAGTTTTTTGGCTGGGTGACTAAGGGAGGGGTTTTTCTCCCTTCCCCTCTGTGTATAAGTTTTCTAAATCTATACACGGACATGTAAAGGCTCAGATAGGACTGCTCTTCAGTCCAGAGTGCCTTGTTAGCCGCACCTCCTTTCTGTGAGTCTCCTGAGCAGGTGAAAGGAAGAAAGGAAGAATTTGACAAAATGATGACATGGAGACCTCTAACAGACTGTATTATGGAAATGGAACTACTTTTACTTACTCTTTTAAAGAAACAGGTAACAGGAAGCTTGTCTCTGGCCATTAGTCATATTGCAGGGGCAATCGACAAGGTGGTCAGTGGTAGAATGTGTTTGCTGTATTTTGAATATGTACATTATTGAGAATGAAATGGGTTTATACAAATCGGTTTACATAAAATTGGTTATCTACAAACCTTGTAATATTTTGTAGAAATAGAAGTGGAAATTATATTACCTACTTTAGAAAATAGAATTGTCTAAATAAATATCTAAAGATTTGTCCTTGTCAAATACTTTTCCATGCACATATATGTAATTCCTCAAGATTTTGTGTAACAGACATTGTTTATTAATCTCACATTTGCAGGATTTAAAAAGTGAGCTTTGCTTTGCTTTTTATGTTTTGTAGGAGACCCGTGTACAGTGTCATCTCAGTTGGAGTTAGAAGAAGCCTTTAGACTTTATGAGCTAAACAAGGATTCTGAACTCCTGATTCATGGTAAAGGATTAATCGTGTCATACTCTTCTAGAGCAATAACTCAGAAAAAAAATAACCGTATGTTCTTGACAATTTAAAACATAATACTTATGTCATTTTCTTAATCTCTATCCCTTGTCTCTATATGATTCCCCTTATTCAGTAGTTCCTCAACTGCTAAAGAAGACAAAATCAATCTCTTTCTTAATCTTGGGAAATTTGTTATTTGTGTATGCCTCCATAAATATTAAAAATTAGTGTTTCACAACAAACTTTAGGATAGAGGTTAAGAATTGAGAGCCCAGTTCCACCTTGCATCCCCTTGCAGTTTTGCAATTTATGCAAATAATGAGCTCTAAAAGTAAGATATCTGAAATGTCCTTTCTTTTGTTTAAGGGGTAACAGTGAAACTATTTACATAGTTATTGTAGACATTAGGGTGTTAAAGTTCAGCAAGCCTGAGAGGTAGGTGGGGGTATAGGAGAGGAGACCCAAACTCAGCCACCATGTAACTATAGACGTGTACACCATGTACGATGTGGGCTTGGGTTGTAAATCTAGGAATTCCGATTCCAGATCTGTGTTCTTGTCATTCAGCCATGCCACTCCTGTTTTTCAGCTCACGTAGAACTCACGTAATGTACTGCATTGCATTGCAGTACATGGCAGTTTTTCATGGAACATTTGGGGAGCTTTAGGAGACCTAGAGAACTCTTTAAGAAACAGATATAAATCTCCCCTAAGTATAATGAATCATTTCAATACCTTGTTATAATTCCCTTATACTTTTCTGTACAGTGTGTTTTTGAAAAAATAGTAGTTTGACTTTTTTTCTGCCTTCAGAATTTGACATAGTAACTCCCAAGGGGTCCATCATCTAATTTGTTAAGATCCTAACAGACTTTAGAAGGCTTGCATTTCAGGGGTCATCTCTTTTTAAAATAAAATTACAATGAATGTTTAAAGAAACAATTGATCAATAGTATTAAAGAGTTTATTTTAAGTTTTAATACTTTTTATACTATATCAGAGATCTGTTTTCAGAAGTTAGTTTACATTTCCTCTTTTAAAAATACAATATGTGAGGAACTGTGCTTCCCTAACTCTGTGCTCTTTGTTTAACCTTGTCCTTTTGTATATCACAGACCACAAATAGTTGACTAAATGTTCATAAACATACTATTTCTTTGTACTCTAGCTCTTTATTAAAAATGGTCTGAATTACGTTGTTTATAAATATATAGTTCCTAAGATAAAACTTAACATTTTGGGGTTTTGGCACTATTTCTGGTGATGTTTTAAAAACATCTTTTAAAAAACTGTAAAGCTTATGTTCATATGTGTATGCATTTTTGTAATTTAGTTTTAATTCTTCATTGTAGTACACTTATCCCTACAACAGATATTTAAGGAAATTGTGATTTCTCTAAGGGCAAGAATAATTAATGATATAATAGGGACTGGAGTGAGATTTGAGCTTCTTACTCATTATTTGTGGGTGCTCACTGTTGTGAAAACTGTTTTTAGATAGCCTTGGTAAAGTGGATCTCTTTAGAACAGTAATACCATATGTACTTATCTTATGTCAAGAGAAAGTTGGGTTGAAATTTGGATCAATTTTTTGATACCCGGATTTCAAATTCTGTGTGATTTATATGTTTTAAATACGTTATATTCATTTCTGTTTCTTTTATTTTAGTATTTCCGTGTGTACCAGAGCGTCCTGGAATGCCCTGTCCAGGAGAAGATAGTGAGTATTTATATTACTAACACCTTTGAATAAAGTTATTTATGATACAATGGCACAAGTGAAAGGAGATTAGAAATAAAACTTTTAATTCATTTGGTTTCTTTTTCATTCTTTAGTCTGATTTAGCATATATTAACACCTGCCTAAATTCTACTTTGCCAAATCTAAATAAGGCAGTTTTTAGTCGTAATTCACTGACATAATTATCTGTTATACTTTTGAAATAAAATTAAGTTAATTTTAAGTCATGTCTTCTGGGTTTTTAATTCTGGAAATGTTTAAACCTATGGAGAAGTTGAAACAACATTCAAAACAAAGATACCCATGTATCCTTTGCCTAGATTCACCAATTTTTAACATTTTCTGTGTTTGCTCTATCTCTGTATTGGTATGTATGTGTGCACACATACGCATCTGTGTATATACTTGAGAAACATACTTGTTTTATTTTTTTTCTGCTATACCATTTGAGAGTAAGTAACTGACATAACACTTTACCTCTAAATACTTCAGCATACATCCTTAGGAATTGTTACAGGATCTTCTTTTGAATATCCAAGCTATTGGATACAATTAATCAATGAAGTAAAAGAGTCAAACAACTATTTGGCCTGGTGTAATTTAAATATGCAAGCTTAAGCCCCTGGCTGGGTAGCCGTTAGCTCTGTTGAAATGTAGTCTTGATACACCAAAGTTGTGGGTTTGATTCCCACTCAGGGCATATACAAATATCAACCAGAGAATGCATGGGTGAGTGGAATAAGAAATCGGTGTTTCTCTCTCTCTCTCACCTCTCCTCCCCTCCCTGTTTCCCTCTCTCTAAAATCAGTAAATAAAAAATACCATTTTTTAAGATCTTATGTATTTTTAGACAGAGGGGAAGAGAGGGAGAAAGAAGGAGAGAAATATCAATGTGTGGTTGCCTCTAGCACACCCCCTACTGAGGACCTGGCTCACAACCCAGGCATGTGCCCTGATTGGGAATTGAACTGGCGACCCTTTGGTTTGCAGGCTGACGCTCAATCCCCTGAGCCACACCAGCTAGGGCTAAATTTTTTTTTTAAATAATGCAAACTTACATATGATCATAGATTATTGCTTTTGACGTATGGTATAATTTCTTAATTGTGGATATTAGGCAACTCATTTTTATTTGTGGTTTCTGCACATATCCATGACTTTAGAAGGAATTGTGGTAAATGTTTTGTTTTGAATTAAGTAAAGTAATAGTTCTATCTTTTAACTCTATGACTTCACGCAACTTGGTGAAAAGGAAAAATTAAGGAACCATGGGTGTTTGTATGTTGAGTTGAATGGGGGCCATCTACTATATAGGAAAATGGGGAAATATAAGGAATAGGAAGAACTCTGAAGCAGTAGTGGAAAACTTAGATTTGGACTCAGCTAGGAATATTTCTCTGGACGCCCAGTGGCAGATGGAATAAAGTCAGTTTATGCTGCCTTCATAGAGCTGTTGGAGAGGCAGTTGTTCTCTCTTAACCAAGTCCAAGTCCTGCAAGACTTGCCATCAGAGCAGATCTTGGCTCCAGAGTCGCATCTCCCAATCTATTGTGGGTCTGTAGCACACTTGCCAGATAAAATATTATTTCCTAACTTTTTACTATATTTCATGCTCACTTTCCCTCTTTAAAATTTGCTTGTGGAGATTTTGATACCACTCCTTCCCTAGTATGTAAATATTAATAAACTAGAGCGTGGGGAAAATTGATAACCATTAATGTGGTCTCTTGGCTCTTCTAGTATCTAGCCAATATTAACATGTTTAAATTTAAGTATATCAATTCGTAGTTCACGAAAGCTTCTGAAGTAGGATTTCTTTTAGGTTAAGATATTGTTAAGAGTAACTTTCCGCTCTGGTTACTCCTAACAATAAATAATTAAAAATAAAACATCTATATTAAAGGTTTTATATTTAATACTGTCTCAAGATTTCTAATTCAGAACATTTCAGCTGGTCTTTTCTATCTTAGTTTTAAATGGTAAACTCAGCATTACATTTGCTTTAAAATGAGTTTACAAACCTAATGGAATCTTTCCACAGCATTAACAACTATTGTGGAATATTACTATTAATAACTAATAGACTGTGCACATACACATACACAAATATCAAAAAGTGGTTGATTTAATGAGAACCACGCAGGTGATGTAGATTTGATTTTGTGGGAGCTCTTAGTTTGTTTAGGAAAAGTATTCATGTAAAAACCACTGGATAAAAGGTTGTTAAGGAAGAAAATATTCTCGTGGTTACAAATACCGTTAGGTATTTGTGAGAGTACTTAGAAAAAAGAAAATGTATCTTTATAATAAAGAGAACTAGCAATCACTGCCTTTAGCAGAGTGAACACCAGTAATGGGAGTCAACAGTCCAACATTCGTGTATCCCTTGATGTGATGCAGTAAGAAATGCACAGCACCGGTGTATTACTTTTGCCCAAGTATTTAATACTGACTCTGATGAGGAAGCAGATAGATCTAGAAGGTGGGACTTAAGACAACTTCCTAGACTTAGAAAAAAAAGTCTACTTCATGAAAAACAAATAACAAATAAGGCAGAGTGAATGTTTTAGCATACATTAAAGAGACAAAAAAGGTATAGCATCCAAATGCAATGCCTGAATCTTGATTAGAACCCAGAGAAAAAAAGAAAGCTATGATTGACACATTGAGGGCAAATAGAGAAATTTGCATCTGAACTGCATATTAGGTAATAGGAAGTTTTAATTTTCTAAGATGTGGTAATAATATTGTGCTTAAGTGGAATAAGGGGGAATGTCTTTAATCTCAGGCAGTGGGAATTTAAGGTTGAAGTGTTATATCTGCAACTTACTTTTAAGAGATTCAGGAAAAAAGGGGATGTGTAAGTGCAGAGGAAAGCAAGCTCTTTCTTCCGTAGCACATACACTAAAATTGGAAAGCAAAATGTGGTACAGTGTTAGTAGTTGGTAAATCTTGGTAAGGAATGCAAGTGTTTATTGCTTTATTCTTTCAATTTCTCTGTGGACTTGAAGTTTTTTCTAAATTAGAGGTTGGGAGGAAATGAAAAAATAGAAAAGCAATAATAGTTATTGAAACATTTATACTCCATGGGCTTTATTTTCATCTAGTCCCTTGATGAATCTGTTTTATTTTTTACATTTTCAGGTTTTTTATTGGTGTAAATTTTTTTTGCAATCAATACTATGAAAAAAGTTGTAGACTTAATTATAATAAAGTGGTTTTTGTTCACCGTTGTTCATTCTTGAAACTTTTAATCTCTCTTCAGAGTCCATCTACCGCCGAGGTGCACGCCGCTGGAGGAAGCTTTATTGTGCAAATGGCCACACTTTTCAAGCCAAGCGTTTCAACAGGGTAAACCTTAGTTTGTTGAATGTTGATGATTTGAGATATCTATTTTTTGCCTATTATGAAAGAAAAAAAAGTCTTGTTATTCCCTTTTAAAGGAGTAAGTTTACCTAACATTCCCTTGTTTGCAGTACAACTGGTTTCTTGAGGTAATTTTTAATAGAATCTCCTTTCATTTTTAATGTTCCTGATATGATTATTAATTATATGTGTGCCCTAGCTATAAGGCACTTGGATTTTTTTCATATAATTCAAGACACCCAGAAAATAAGGCTTATTTTACAAACCATTTAATAAGGTAATTTTAATTTTCACTGTTTAGAAAATAATAACCACAAACACTTAGCTAGCTTTTACTCTGTACCAGGCACTTTTCCATGTGTTTGGCGTAGATTAATTCACTTAATCCTTACAACAACTTCCTGAGATAGGTACTACATATTTCCATTTTACAAATGAAGAATCTGAGGTACAGGCAGTTAAATAACTTGCTTAAGATAACAAAGTTAGTAAGTGGCAGAGCCAAAGTTGGAAAGCAGTTTATCTCTGGAAGCTCATGGTTTTAACTATTCTTGATAACCATAAATCTGTAGACTGCCATTACCATTTTAAAACTAGTTCTAATTTGTTAATGTAAATAGAAGCCACCACCCGAGGTTCCTAAATTCTTCCTCCCTGTAGCACTGATATTTAAAAAGCTCTGAAATGAAAAGGCACTTTAGGTAGGTACTGCTTTTTAAGAGAGCAGGGCTTTGGTTTGACCTCTGAACGGTCTGGAATGTTTATTTTTGCTTGAGAGCCTTTGTATAGCTTTTTCTGCCATGTTTTTTAATTGGCTTTTCCTGTTTTTATTACTTTCAACCTAATTATATGAAGACTGAACATTCTTGGACTACAGCAGAAAACAACATAGTCACAAATTGCACTAACTCTTTAAAACAAGCTCTCTTTTCCTTTTGTTTTCCCCGGACCATCATAGTTTAGGAAAAGCCATGTATGATGAAGAGAACTGAGCTGGAGAAGAAAGCAACTTGTTTACACTGTTTTAGGAGAAAACTGTTGGGGAAAGATTATGACTCCCCCTCCCCCCCCTTTTTTTTACTAAACTCTGTTGAATCACCCTTTCCAGCGTGCCCACTGTGCCATCTGTACCGACCGAATATGGGGACTTGGACGCCAGGGATACAAGTGCATCAACTGCAAACTCCTGGTTCACAAGAAGTGCCACAAACTTGTCACAATTGAATGTGGGCGCCATTCTTTGCCACCAGTAAGACACAGTTGTCTCTTCATTTTCAATAGAGCATTTTTGATAACACTACTAGTACAAAGGGCTAAACTAGGAGGGTGTGTTAAGGAATCAAACTTAACAGTGTTGTTACAGAATGTGTGTAAGCATACTTTCAGTCCAGCTCATTGTGAATTTGGGAATTGTCATTACAAATTTGTTTGTAGGATATAGTAAACTTTTCTGTTTAGCCTGATACAGAATCCTCTGGTCTGAATCAGGATGATGTAGGGAGAGCCATGTAAAAGGTTGTTTTCTCTTCTTTAAGCTAAATTCACGAGTTTCATAACCTCTATTATTCTAGTACTGACACCAAGCAGAGATCAGGTGAGAACAGTTGGAGTCCTCACCTTTGCTATTTGAAGAGTCAAATTACTGGGGAGCTTTTGCATTAAAATTTTTGTTTTTCACTCTCTGTTTTAAATGCATAATTAAACCATGTTCATTATAGAAAGAAATAGAGAGCACAAATGAATAAAGAAAAATTAAATAAAAATCCCCCATGAAATCTACCATCTAAAGGTAATTTTCATTTGTGTATGTCTTTCCAGAACTTTTTCTGTATAGATTTATATGCATAAACATTTAAAATGCTTCCATGTGGGTTGCATTTTGTGGGTTCCTTGTGAGACTACTTTATAGAAAGTGAAGTGTTTATCAGAAGGCACATATTTGGATGTGTCTTGTTCTTTTACATGCTTTTTAACAAAAACAGTATCACGTATATACTATTTTCTAACCCATTTTTCTTACTAAACAATATAATATATTTGGTCATCTTTCTATATTTAGCTATCTATAGCCTTATCATTTTTAGCAAAGTATTTTGTTATATGTTATGCCTTAATTTTTTAACCTGTTCTTCATGATCAAAACATGAGTTTTCTAAATTTTCCTATAAAGAAAATCAAAATGAACTTTCTGGTAAATAAATCCTTTTATTTCCTTAATGATCCAGAAGTAAAATTGCTGGGTTAAAGAATGTGCATTTTTAAAAAGATCTGAATGCAGCTTTGTAAATTTTGTTCTAGAATGATTATACCGTGTTTATTCATAGTAACTTCTTTGAACATTGTGAAAGTAGGTTATTAGGGGTATCTCTTTGGCATTAGAATTATGTAGCTAGTTCATGTAAGCTGAGAAGTGGGTTTATACAAATCAGGGTGGTGACAATCCAATCTTAAGGAAAAACAGAAGGCCAAAAATTGTGAACATAATTTCTACAGGTTACTGTTGATAGGTATTTGTGTGCATATTCTTGGGTGATGGATGACTTGTGTGAGTTTATAAATGTAAAAGAAAAGAAAGACAGGGTTAGTAATTATATTTAGAATGGGTGCTAAACGTGTTGAAAAATTTATGAGCTTAGTTTTAAGGCAGCCTTTAGATTATAGTAGTAAATTAATGCTCCTTCTGAAGTTTATCTTTTTTTGCTGGTATTTATTAAACCTGGGTCCAAGATTAATAAAATAGTAACAGTTTGGTTTGAGTTAGCATTATCCTGAGGTTATGGGCAGTAGATTAAGTCAGTTTCTAGGAGGTATTCCTTATCCTTTTTGGGGTCACTGATATCTTTGAGAAATTGCAGAAAAATAGGAAGTCCACAAAAATATACATACAATTTCAAGAGGTTGATAGACATGTTGAAGCCTCTCTCTGGGCCTCAGCTAAAGAAGTCAAATACTAGAGACTCCTGCCAGAGACTTAAAGTGGGTACGTGGAGCTCAAAAGAAGATGAGGCTGTGTAGCAGAGAAGTCAGAGTACACGGGTGTTTAATTTTGATTTCTACTTGGAGGTCTGAAATTAGTTCAGTGTTTCTTCTATCATCTGTAAAATGTGACATTACCCCATTTACAGGAGTATTATGTGGTTTCATATAATAAGATCAAAAGTAAATTAAATATAGCAATATAACTGTCACTTAAGTTATATTTTTTCAAATTTAAATTTTAATATTCTGTGTCTCATGAAAATGATGTTCCTGGATTTGTAGAGATACTGGGATTTTAAAAGAATCCACTGGATTACTGTTTCTTTGGAAATGTTTTTAGGAACCAATGATGCCAATGGATCAGTCGTCCATGCACGCAGATCATGCCCAGACAGGTGAGACTGACGCCGTCAGGAACTGTTGTTCGTTAACACAACATCCTTCAGAGGCTTCTTTAGATGACTCGTTTACCCAAGTTAAAAACATTTCTGTTCTCTCCAAATAAAATTTAGGTAACCATATTTTGCAGTGGCAGTATTGTCACAATATTTAACATATATATATGTTTGACATTTAAAAAAGACAACCATGTAAACTACAACAAATGATTATTTTCTCTGATTTAGATAAATTTCTTTCGAGACCCCTTTAAATTTAGCAAGCCTCTTCTTTTTCAATAATGAAAACATACTGATTTTTGTGGGCCATGTCGACTATGTTAAAGTGACCTTTTTCATAGTGAAAGCTTTATTATTAGGAGTAGAACATATGTAAATGATAGAGGTACAGTATAAAAAATTCAAAAAAGATCATGTGAATTCAGATGTCAAATAAATGCAAAACCTTACATGTGTACCTAGTAAATTTAAAGAGCAGTTAAATGGGACAGAGAAGCCTGATATGGGGTGAATCAAGAAGGCAAAGCAAGGAGTTCTTCTGAAAGGACAGAATGCAGTGTCTTGTTCATAGAAGAAGCTGGTTACATGAAATGTAGGTTTTTGTCTGGGGGACCCAAGTGGCTTCAAGGAATAGAAGCCTAAAGTTTAATTTCTGTCAGTTCTTCACTTGACCTGTTGTGGTGCAGCAGTTAGGGACACTTTGAGTGTGAATGAAGGCAGCAAGGACTGAAAACCCAGAGACTCTCCACCTCCATGCCTTAGTTATACCAAAGTAATTAAATAGAGTTTGTAGAGTCACCCTTATGGAAGGAATTGATTAATTTGTAAAGAAGAGAAATATTTTTTAAATAGCAAAAATATTTGGTAAAGTCAGTACTTGGCTACTGATTGGTTCTTGCTGTCTTTACCCTCATTCAAGATCAGAATTTAGTTCTGGCTGCTATAGCTCAGTGGATTGAGCATGGCTTGCAAACCAAAGGGTTGCTGGTTCAATTCCCAGTCTGGAGCACATGCCTGGGTTGAAGGCCAGGTCCCCAGTAGGGGGTGTGCGAGAAGCAACCACACATGATGTTTCTCTTCTTCTCTTTCTCCTTCTTTTCCCCTCTCTCTAAAAATGAATAAATAAAATCTTTTTTAAAAGATTATGATTTAACTCGTATTTACATATACTTTTATTAGTAGAAACAATTTTAAATGATGAAGACCAGAAATAAAAACTGAAATAAGCAAATGAAGAAAAAACTTTAAGTCAAACTCAGTTAATGGATGCTGTTTTTCTCTCTTTTATGTTTGGGATTGGGTTTTTAGTAATTCCATATAATCCTTCAAGTCATGAGAGTTTGGACCAAGTTGGTGAAGAAAAGGAGGTAAGTTAGTCTTATTGTGCATTATGCCGTTAGTTCTTTGAGACCTGACAGTGTAAAAACATGACAAACTGACTCGCTTAGATTGTAGATCAGGAATGATTTTTTAATGACTCTAGAGTTGTATTCTGATTTAATCTAATAATTGTTATTGGATTCATTTAAATTAAGAAATGATCTGGTAGGATAACTTATTATTATTTTTTGGATAACTTATTTTTATATTAAGATACCATAATCTAAAAATCAAAATATATTTAAGAATGATGTTTAGAATGCTTGCAGTATTGTTTAAATATACTTACAGATCCTTCCATTTTATGGGCTAATTGTTACTTAAGTATAAATGATTAAGCATCTTAATTGCTACTATTTTTTCTACGAAACATTTTATCAGTTTTTAAAACAAAATAAAATTTTAATTACAAATGTTAACTAAAATGATGACCACATTTTTTAAAAGAACTTGTACTAAAACAGATTTGTCATGCCTCACACCTTTTACTCCTACTCTAACTTCTGAGAGGCAACCCTTTTTAGTCGTTCCAGTTGGCTCCATCGTGCTTATACATAACTCTGTTTTTCAATATTAAAACATTATTTCTGGTCATGAAAGATATAGTTCCTACTATCTCATGAATTTTCATTCACTTTTTAATGTTTAACAGGTAATGTTTTATTCTTGGTTACCTTTAAAAAAACCCCAACTTTTTACTATGGAAAATTTCAAACATAAATAAAAGTGCACAAAATTGTATAATAAAGCCCCTTTATCCATTATCCAGTAAAAATAATCATCACTACAAGGCCAGCATTGTTTTGTAATTATATTTAAACCAGTTATGGATTTGTAAGTTTAAATCTATCATTTTACTGTTTTCTGTATCTCACCTATTTATGTCACTTTCCTTGCCTTCTTTTGGGTTAATTATTCATTACTACTTTTTCACCTCTTGTAGCTTGGTTGATATTCTTTTTTAATCATTTTTCCTATTACAGTTGACATGCAATATTGCTTTTATTAGTTTCAGGTGTACAGCATAGTGGTTAGACTATGGAATTTATAATTCACAAAGTGCTCCTCCTAAATCTGGTACCCACCTGGCACCAGGCACTGTATTCCCTGTGCCGTACTTTACATCCCCATGACTATTTTGCAACTACCAATTGCACTTCTCCATCTCTTCAACTTTTTCACCCAGCCCTCCCAACCCCCTTCCCATCTGGCAACCCTCAGCTTGTTCTCTGGTTCTGTTTTTGTTTATTTACTTAGATTGTTCATTGGATTCCACATATAAGTGGAAGCATGTGGTATTTGTCTTTCTCTGACTTACTTAGCATAATACCTTCTAGGTCCATTCATGCTATCACAAATAGTAAGATTTCATTCTTTTTTATTGCTGAGTAATATTTCATTGTACCCATGTACTAATTCTTTATTTAATCATTTATTGATGGGCACTTAGGTTGCTTCCATATGTTGCTTATTGTCAATAATCCTGCAGTCAACATAGGGTTACTACATCTTTTCAAATTAGCCTATTGGATTTCTTTGGATATATACCCAGAAGTTGAATTACGAGGTCATAAGGTAATTCTATCTTTAATTTTTTCAGAAACCTACATACTATTTTCCATTGTGGCTGCAACAATTTGCAGTCTGACCAACAGTGCACAAGCATTCCCCTTTCTCCACATCCTTGCCGAGTATTGTTGATTTATTGATGTTGGCCATTCTGATAGGTGTGAGATGATACCTCATTGTGGTTTTTTAACTTGCATTTTTAACTTGCATCTGATGATTAGTGACATTGAGCATCTTTTCATATGTCTATTGGCCATGTGTGTTTCCTCTTGGTAGAAATGTCTATTCAGGTCCTCTGCCCATTTTTTTATTGTTTTTTTTTGTATTTCTTGTATGAGTTCTTTATAAATTTTAGGTATTAACCCTTTATTGGATATATCATTGGTGAATAGTCTCCCAGTTGATGATAGGTTGTCTTTTTGTTTTGTTGATGGTTTCCTTTGCTGTGCAAAAACTTTTTAGTTTGATGTAGTCCCATGTGTTTGCTTTTTCTTTTGTTTCCCTTGCCTGAGGAGATGTCAACAAAAACATTACTAAGACTAACGTCATACAGTTTACTGCCTATGTATGCTAGGAATTTTATGGTTTCGGGTCTTAAATTGAAGTCTAAATTATTTTGAATTATTCGTTAAAAATTTTTTAAAGATTTTATTTATTTATTTTTAGACAGAGGGGAAGAGAGGTATAGAAACATCCATCAGTTGCCTCTCTGTGCCCCCAGCTGGGAACCTGGCCTGCAACCCAGGCGTGTGCCCTGACTGGGAATCAATCCAGCGACCTTTCAGTTCTCAGGCTAGCACTTAATCCACTGAGCGACACCAGGCAGGGCATGAATTAGTCTTACATGTGGTGTAAGAAGGTGGTCTAGTTTCATTTTTATTGCATGTTTCTGTCCAATTTTCTCAACATGATAACCATCAACTTGACTCTTTCTCAAGATAGCTTTGGCTATTGAGGGGTCTTTCGTGGTTCCATATAGATTTTTGGATTATTTGTTCTAGTTCCGTGAAAAATTTCATTGGTAATTTGATAGGGTTTGCAGTGAATGTATAGATTGCTTTGGATGGTATGAACATTCTAATTATGTTCATTCTTCCTCTCCATGAGCACAGTATATGCTTCCATTTATTTGTATCTTCTTCAGTGTCTTATAATTTTCTACGTACAGGTCTTTTACCTCCTTGGTTAAATTCTTAGGTAACTTTTTTGATGCAGTTGTAGATGAGATTTTCTTAATTTCTCTTTCTGGTAGTTTATTATGGTGTATAAAAATGAAACTGTTTTCCTAATTTTGTATCCTGATACTTTACTGAAATCACTTATCGGTTCTAATAGTTTTCTGGTAGAATCTTTAGGGTTCTTTGTATATAGTATGTCATCTGCAAATTATGATAGTTTTACTTGTTCCTTTCCAATTTGGATGCTTTTTTTCCCCCTTGTCTGAGTGCTATAGCTAGGACTTCCAGTACTATGTTGAGTAAAAGTTGTGAAAGTGGACATCCTTGTCTTGTTCCTGATCTTAAGGGAAAAGCTTTTAGCTTTTCACCTTTGAGTATGATGTTAGCTATGATTTGTCACATATGATCTTTATTATGTTGAGGTATCTTTCCTCTATTCCCACTTTACTGAAAGTTTTTATTATGAATGAATGTTTTTGTGCATCTATGGATATGATTATATGAATTTTTTGTCCATTTGTTTATGTGGTATACCATGTTAATTGATTTGCAGATACTGAACTAAAGTTGCATCCCAGGAATAAATCCCACTTGATCATGGTGTATAACCTTTTAATATATTGCTGAATTCAGTTTACTAATATTTTGTTGAGGATTTTTGAATCCATGTTTATCAGGGATATTGGCCTATGATTTTCTTTTTTTGTAGTGTCTTTGTCAGATTTGGGATTCAGTATAATGTTGGCCTCATAGCTTGAGTTTGGGAGACTTCCTCTCTTGAATTTTTGGAGCAGTTTAAAAGGATAGGTTTTAATTCTTTGAATGTTTGGCATGATTTACCTGTAAAGCCATCCAGTCCAGGGTTTTTATTTTTTAAGAGTCCTTTGATTACTGATTTGATTTTATTACTAGTTATTGGTCTGTTCACATTTTCTGTTTCTTCTTGACTCAGTCTAGGAAGAGTGTACATTTCTAGGAATTTATCCATTTCTTCCAGATTGTACAATTTGTTGGCATATAATTGTCCTATATTCTTATAATCTTTTGTATTTCTGTGGTGTCAGTCATTACTTCTCTTTTATTTCTGATTTTATTTATTTGGGTCCTTTCTCTTTTTGACTTGAGTCTGGTTAAAAATTGATCAGTTTATCTTTTCAAAGAATGAGCTTTTGTTTTCATTCATCTTTTGTATTTTTTTTAGACTCTGTTTCCTTTATTTTCACTTTGATCTTTATTATTTCCTTCATTCTATTGCCTTTGGACTTCATGTTTTTTTCTTGTTCCTTTAGTTGTAAGGTTAGATTGTATAACTGAGGTTTTTCTTGTTTCTTGAGATAGGTTTGCATTGCTGTGAACTTCCCTCTTAGAACCGCTTTCACAGTTGTTGTGATACTGTCGGGATATTGTGTTTTCATTTGTGTTGCAAGATATCTTTTGATTTCTTGCTTGATTTCATTGTTAATCCATTTATTGTGTAGTGGCATGTTATTTAGACTCATGTTTTTGTGTGTTTTCAGTTATCTTTTTGTAACTGATATATAGTTTTCTTATGATTGTGGTTGGAGAAGATGCTTAATATTATTTCAAACTTCTTAAATTTATGGAGACTTGTTTTATAACATAACACGTGGGCTGTCTTGGAAAATGTTCAGTGTGTGCCTGAAAAGAATGTACATTCTGTGAAATGCTCGAAAAAATAAATTAAAGTCATCTGGTCTAATAAGTTATTTATGGTTGCTGTTTGCTTCTTGATTTTCTGTCTGGACTCTATCCATTGATGTCAGTGGGGAGTAAAGTTCCCAACAATTACTGTATTACTGTCGATCTGACCGTTTATGTTCATCAATATTTGCTTTATGAATTCAGGTGCTCCCATGTTTAGTGCATGAGTATTTATAAGGGTGATATCCTTTTGTTGGGTTAATTCCTTTATTATTACGTAGCGTCCTTCTTTGTCTTTGGTTATGGCCTTTGTTTTAAAGTCTATTTTATCTGATACAAGTATTGTTACTCTAAGTTTTATTTTTGTTTCCATTGGTATGAAATATCTTTCCCACCCCTTTATGTTTATTTAGCCTGTGTGTATCTTTTGATCTGAAATGGGTCGCTTTTAGACGGCATGTGTGTGGGTCTTGTTTTCTGATCCATTCAGCCACCCTTCGGTTGGAGCATTTAATCTATTTACATTTTAAATAATTGTCAATAGGAATATGGTTATTGTCATTTTTTTATTCATGTTTGTTTTTTCTTTTCTTATTCTTGAAGAAGACTCTTTAACATTTCTTAAAATACTGGTTTGGTAATGGTGAATTCCTCTAGCTTTTCCTTGTCTGGGAAGCTCTTTATCTCTCCTTCAATTTTAAATGATAACTTCACTGGGTAATCTTGATGTTAGGCCCTTGCTTTTCATCACTTTTAATATTTCTTGCCAACCCCTTCTGGCCTATAAAGTTTCTGTTGAGAAATCAGCTGACAGTCTCATGATAGCTTCCTTATAAGTGACTAATGGCTTTCCTCTTGCTACTTTTCTGCTGCTGCTTTTAAGAGTTTCTTTTTGTTTTCAACCTTTGGCATCTTAATTATGATGTGTTTTGGTGTAGGCTTCTTTGGGTCCATCTTGTTGGGAACTCTGTGCCTCCTGGAGTGGTATGTCTATTTCCTTCTCCTGGTTGAAGTTTTCCATCATTATTTTATCAAGTATGTTTTTAATCCATGCTCTCTCTTCTCCGTGGTACCCCTATGATATGAATGTTGGTGTGCTTGATGTTGTCTCAGAAGCCCCTTAAACTTTCCTCATTTAAAAAAATCTTTTTGCTGCTCTGATTGGGTGTTTCCCACTGCTTTGTCTTCTAAGTCACTGATAGGATCCTTTGCTTCATCTAATCGGTTGATTCCTTGTAGGATAGTCTTGGTTTCAGCTACTGAATTCTTCATTTCTGACTTTTTTATGGTATCTGTATCTTTTTTTATGTTTACTACCTCTTTGTTGAAGTTCTCACCGAGTTGATCTTCTTTCCATAAGTTTATTGAACATTCTTATAACCAGTGTTTTGAAATCTGTATCTGGTAAATTGCTTGCTTCCATTTGATTTAGTTCTTTTTCTATAGTTTTCTCCTGTATTTTCATTTGGGACATGTTTCTTTGTCTCCTCAATTTTGGCTGCCTCTCTGTTTCTGTGTGTTAAGTGGATCTGCTATGTCTCCCAGACTTGGCAGGGTGGCCTGATGTTGTAGGTGTTCCATGGAACACAGTGACACAGTCTCCCTGGTCACCTGAGCCCAATGCTCCAGAAGTGCTTCTTGTGTGGATTGTGTGTGCCTTTCTGTTGTAGCTGAGCCTTGGTTGCCCTGTGTTTGTCAGTGGATGGGGCCAATCCTCTGCTGAACGGATGTGAGGACTGGCCACAACCACAGTGAGATTTGCCCCAGCGGGGCTCTGGTACCTGCCAAGGCCACCTGCCAAGGCCACCCTTTGTGTGTGCCATTTGTGGAGCTCATTGAGTGGTGCTCTGTTAGGCTGGCCACCAGCATGTTGGTTCTGGGGCCTCTTGGGAGGAGCTTTGGTGCAGGTGGAGGCCACCTGCTGCCTATGCCCAGCCCAGGGGCACTTGATAGAAGATACAAAGTCATCTGAGGTTGACAAGCTACATGTGCTGGTCCCAGAGGTCTGTGGAAGGGGCCAAGGTGCAAGCCGTGGTCAGCTCCTACCTGCACCAGGCCTGAGGCCACTCAGCAAAGGCACAGGGCATACCAAGGCTAGCTACCACCCACCTGAGGTCTGCAGCTCTTGGGGAGTTTTTAAGGAAGCTTTCAGCAGAGGCTGAGGTTGCCTGTGAGGCACAGCCAATGCAGTGTGCAATTGGGTGGAATGGGGTTTCAGGAAGTCATCAGGGTGGAGCTAGTAGTGTTCCCCAGGTTAACGCAGATTTTATTTGGTGCCCACCTACCCCTGCAGGCTGTGTAAGAAGAGGGGTCAACACAGGCAGTGGTGCCCCTCACCCCAAAACCACACAGTTCAGTTTCTTTCCATATGACTCTGGTGCCTTTTAAGCTGCTGGCCCTTCACAGAAGCTCAGGGTGAGTGCCTGGAAGCAGTTGAATCTGTGCATGGGCCCTTTAAGAGGACCACTGTGTTTCTAGCAGCCTTCTGTCTGACCTGGAAGGAATCCCCACAAAGCTGGGTGTGTTGGGGTCTTGGAGTCGCCAGGGTTGGGTGAGTGATGTTTACCTGGTTAATGCAGATTCACATTTCGAACTTGTCTCCCACTGTAGGTTGTATGAGGGGAGGGCTCAGTGGCAGCCCTTGCCTTGAAGTCACACAGCTCATTCTCTCCCTGTCTGTCTCTGGTGCCTTTCAAGCCGCTCTGAGTGCCCGTGAGTGAGTGAGTCTGTGTGTGGGCCCCTTTACAAGGATGCCTAGGTTTCCGGCTGCTCTCCATCTCACCATACCGGGATGGAGTCTCTGCTGGTCTTTACAGCCAGCTGTTATGGGGACAGTTCTTCCAGGCAGTGGATTCCTGGGTGAGGGAGCCAGTATGGGGGCTGGGACTCCTCACTCCCAGTGGGACCTCTGCCACCCGGGTTTTCCCTTCTGATTTTCAACTGCCACGTGTGGGTGTGGGACCAGCCTGTTTCGCATCTCTGCCTCCCCTTCAGGCCTTGATGTGCCTCTTAGTTATTGGAGCTCCATTCAGCTCGTCTTCAGGTAGACTGCTCTGGAATTCAGTTGTGATTTTAGTGTGGTCACGGGAGGAGGCAAGCTCAGCGCTGACCTACCGTGGCATTTTCACCAGAACCCTTTTGTGTGACCTTCTTTTGCTGTTCTATTACTGATTGTTCTAGAGATTGCATTTACACCCTTAACTTATTTATATTCACTAAAAATTATTAGTTATAGCATTTACAGCCTTAAATGCATATAGAGATCGCATTTACATCCTTATTTAAATTTACTAAAAATTATTCGTTATACTTTCCCCACTTCCCATGACATGCAAGGACCTTAGAACACTTTAAATTTACGCTCCCTTTCTGCCTTTGATGCTGTATTTGTCTTATTTTAAAATTCGCTGTGTGTGTATGTATTAGTGTTTTTAAACAGTCTATCTTTATCCAGTCTATTTAGGTTTATCTACATTTCATTATTTTTTTCTGCATTCCTTCTTGTGTGTCTGTCCTCCATATGAGATTGTCTTTCTTCTTGAAGAACTCAGTGTTTCCTTCAGTGAGGGCTGACTAGTCATGGATTTCCTTAGTTTGTGTTTGAAAAGGTTTTTTATTTTACTTTTCTTTTGAGGGCTCTTTTTGCAGAACATAGAGTAGTGGGCTAACAACAGGTGGTACCTGGTCCTTCAGTGGGACGTTCCGCTTTCTGGCTTCTGTCCCTCCCTGTCTCCTCACATTTCCTTGGAAGGTTCTGTGCTTTTGTGCCATTTGATTCTCTTTTAGTTTTTAGTGAACAATATAAAGTCTGGACATTGCCTTATTGTCTAACCATGCTCTTCTTTCTTAATCTGCCCTCATCTGATTTTTCTTCACTCTTCTTTATTTATCCTTTTTGCCAAATCAGATTATTATTTTTAAATTTTTGTGTATTAATGATCCTTTTTTTGATCCCTTTTTCAGTTTCCATAACATTTATATGTTATGTATAAATATGCATATATTTGTGTGTGTGTGTGCCTACTTGTTTCTTTCTTAAAATTTGCTATTTGTTTTTCTTGATACTTTTTCACTTCTGGAAATTCATTCTTAATTTTTATGAGAAGATCTATTGATTGCTGAGAATTCTACGGGTCGCTAATAAAAATTATTTTTAGTCTTCTCTGTAAGTTACTGGAAGCCTACGTGTCTAGTTAGAGGGAATTTTAAGGCTTTGTCATTCCAGGGGGGCCCTGGCGTTGCGTGGGAACGTTTGCCGTTCGCTGCGCTGCCCTGTCCTCGTTTTCTGCTTCCAGTTCCCAGCGTTTCTGAATGTGTCCTTTCATTAGCTCAGATTTCATACATCAGACTCCCAGCAGACTCTTTTCATATTTCTATCCCACTGGAAATTCTAACTAGAAAATGAAAAACCAAGCTCATTATCTCAACGACTCTGACTCAGTGTTATCCTGTGCTCACAACTTATTTTTCTGTCAGTGGTACCTCCACTCTCCCAGTCAGCAAAGTTGGTGTCATTTTCATTCACGCATGTCCATTGCTTGCCTCTATATCCCAGTTTCACCAGATCCTGTTTAAGACTTCCTTTAACATTTCTGATTTCAGCTCACTCTCTGCTGCTGTCAGTACCCCTCTGACCTCAACTTGCGAATTCATCTCACCTCGAGTAGTTAGATTGCTCTGTTTGGAATGCTCTCAGAAAAGAATTGTTAAGAACTTACATCCTAAAATATTTTTTAAATTATATGTATAACTAGGTGTTAGAAATATAATCATTATGCAAACTACTTCCATGTCGTTAACTCTTTGAAATAAATGCTCTCAATAGGCAATGAACACCAGGGAAAGTGGCAAAGCCTCATCCAGTCTAGGTCTTCAGGATTTTGATTTGCTCCGGGTAATAGGAAGAGGAAGTTATGCCAAAGTACTGTTGGTGCGATTAAAAAAAACAGATCGTATTTATGCAATGAAAGTTGTGAAGAAAGAGCTTGTCAATGACGATGAGGTGAGCACCGTGTTTTATTAGTTCTAATCTGTTAAATTGGCATAAGTGTACATTTCAGAGAAAACCTCAACATTGGTGACATTAGTTCAGTCTACTTTTCTAAATAATGATTCAAATGGATTATATAAGATGTATTTAAAGAAATCTGATAATTATTATGTTTTTAAAAAATAAAATCAAACCATGTGATGATGAAAGGGAAGTACTTGATTGAGCTTTGTAAAATTTTCTAGGCCATTTCAAAATATTGAAATATTTACTGGTGGTATTTTTCTCTGTGTATAAATTGTTGTTGCATGATTATTCATTTTTTTGATATTTAGCTTAGTTGGTTAACAGTTGCATTTGTGATCATTGAATTGCTAAGAACAAGTACATGATAGTCTTAATGATATTTGAGTTTGATAAAGGTTTCTTTCATATTTTAAAATAGGATATTGATTGGGTACAGACGGAGAAGCATGTTTTTGAACAGGCGTCCAATCATCCCTTTCTTGTTGGGCTACATTCTTGCTTTCAGACAGAAAGCAGGTAAGATTGGAAGATAATGGAGTGACGACTGACTTTATGTGCTTTGGTATATTACACAGTAAGAACCCTTCTTACTTTGATTTCTGAAGTGGAAGTCAGGGAGACAGTCAGACTCAACAGTATTGTGCTATGATTTCCTGCTACTCATGTTCCAATCAGCGTGAGGAAATTACCTGCTTAAAAAAATAGCCAGGTACTCATGTGGCAGTGAAGACCCATTTTTAAATATCCCTAAGATTTTAGTTGTAGAACTTAAAAGTGTCCCAGTGTTTAACTAGGGGGAGAAATCCTAACTTCTTTACTGTAAGGGGCAGTTGAAGTGACTTATCTCGCAAATGCTAAAGTTGGGGTGGGAGGGAGAGGTTCTGGATTGCGAGGGGTACTACAGAAGTAGCAGGTTACAGAATTATTATCAGGCTGATTTACTTTGTTGTACCTTCTGTGATTAAACAGCTTACTACTCCATCTGCTGCTTGTTTTCACCAAACTCCTGGGGTTTTTGTTAATGGGAAATCATAGAATGCTTTGTGTTTTGATTGGTCTCTGTAGTGTTTAAAATGCAGTTACGATGCCTTATTTTGAATTTTGGTTTCATGTGTCCTCTCCTGCGGTTTAGATTGTTCTTTGTCATAGAGTATGTAAACGGAGGAGATCTAATGTTTCACATGCAGCGACAAAGAAAACTGCCTGAAGAGCATGCCAGGTAAGTGTTTTGATTATTCTTTGTTTGTGTTGGATTTGGGGGGAAGCTGTTTATGTGCCAGTGGTTGAAAGCAGTAGATAAATTATTTATTTTAATACTAGTTAATTCTTTGTAAGTCATGTAGAGGCTAAGTTAAGTTAAAACTTGGTTTACATGGTAATATATAATTATATATAACATTATATATGTAATAGTGTAATTATAAGCAATTAAAAGGTATAAACAGTATTAAAGGAGAAATCTTTGGTCAACTAAACCATCATTTAAAAATATTTTGTCTGTTTACTATCAGCCTCAGAAATAATTGATGAATTTACAGATACTTATTCATCTTAATCAGGTTTGCAGTGATCTCTGACAGGTTTTCATTAGAAGATTATTATTTATATACACTTGAGAGTAAGAAAACAGTTCCTCTTAAGCCATTATGTATTTCTGACTATTCTTATAATTATAATTTCTGAATTTGTCTGCTGTTGGCTTTTTTCCTCTGATCCCACACAAGTTAATGAATAGGAGCAAAAAACACTAAATTCTTATTTAGTGCCCTTTCTTTGATACTATTACATAAGGTTGTGAATTGTTTATATATTGGAAGAGTTACTAGGAGAAGGACTATAGTCTTGGTAGATAAGAAGTTTAGTTCATCAGTGCCATGTTTTGTTTTTTTACTCATAATTAGTAGTAATTATCACTCTTTTGTGCTTCACAAGACTAAGGAGAAAATGAAGCATATGCATTTGTACATATTTGTAACAAAGGTTGGAGATTTTATTTTTTTAAATAACTTTTTTAGTGAAAATCTTGCTAGTTCATTGATTTTTTTCTTGTCAAAAGAGACAGTATCTTTTAATTTTGTGAAAAGGCATAAATTATATTAATCTAACCTCAGGGCCAAACTGCTGCTTTTTTTTTTTTTTTAGTTTACTGTATGCACATTGTTTATTTAGCTTTATCAAATGGTCAACCTTCACAGCAAAGCCACAAATATTTTATTTTGTGAACACAGCCAGTATTTGTTCAGTGGGATATGAGGAAAAGTAGTCCAGTTTCACTGTATTAAAGTTCCAATTTTGATTTCTTACCATCTTTGCTTTTGCAAGAACCAACATACAGAATAAGGCCTCAAGCTCCTACTTCATAGAATTAAGTAGCTATATATTTTGTACCTCCCAACAAGACTAAAAAATTGTGTACCACAATTCCAGAACTCTGCTGGAATTCTGTGCAGCAGAGAGAAAGAAGGAGCTACTACCCTTTGCAACACATGGATGGAACTGGAAAGCATTATGCTGAGTGAAATAAGCCAGGGGTTGAAAGACAAATACCATATGATCTCACCTTTAACAGGAAGCTAAACAACAAAACAGACAAGCAAGCCAAATAAAAATAAAGACACTGAAATAGAGAACAAGGGAACAGTGACCAGAGGGGAGAGGGGAGGGAATTTAAGGTGAAAAAATGGGAGGGATTTAGAGGAACAAGTATAAAGGACACAGGGACAATAACTAAGGGGGGTAGAAATGGGAGGGAAGTGGGGTGCATGGGGCAGGGTGGGCTGGGATGGGAGAAATAGAAAACTGTACTTGAAAAATAACTAAATAAAATTTTTTTAAAAAGACTGTGATAACATTGATCAAAGCAGCCATAAACCAGCTTGGGTGTTTCATTTTCATTATTCGAATAGGGCAAAAGTTCTAGCTATCACCAGTTATTTGGTGACAGTTTTAAAACTTTAAAAAAATATATTATAAATGTTATGGTTATAGAATAATTTCTTCCAGTTTCTTTTCTAAGAATATTGTTGTGGATTTTATCATTTGAATAGTGACCTTTTAGTCTTTTTTCTATTGTCGACCAGTCAGCGGGTCTTAGTATTTGGTCCCTAGAGAAGTGATGTCAGCTATGGAAACTCTATGGATAGAAGACGTACGTGTACACAGTACACAGGTGCATGCACCTTTACCCCTGTTGTAGGTGCGTGGGCTGCCTGGAGTCCCTCCAAATTTAAAACCCCTGATTGAGACTTTCAAATCAGTAATTTCATGAAAAGTCTGAGTTTAATTTATACTGGGCCTTTTATCATTGTGTCTGGGGCTCATTGTTACAGTAATGCTTCAATTTGTATTTGGTATTGTTCCTAAACACACTGGGAGGAAAAAAACCTTTTGACATGATTTTGATATTTTAATTTGCAGATGGGAATAGGATTTACATACCTTCCTCTAGAGACCACAGTTTTAAAACTTGAATCAAGTGAGGTATTTTCATTTTATTTTAGGTTTTACTCTGCAGAAATAAGTCTAGCATTAAATTATCTTCATGAACGAGGGATAATTTATAGAGATTTGAAATTGGACAATGTCTTACTGGACTCAGAAGGACACATTAAACTCACTGACTACGGCATGTGTAAGGTGAGGGGAAGTTCTTGTTTATTCAGAAGGCCTCAGCTCCTCCTAAACTTGTTTTGGTAAAATAACTTCACATTTAAAGATGGGGAAATGATTGCTGCTTCATTTAGGATACTTTTTGAAAATGTAGCACAAAAACAAATGTATGGGATGAGGGGGCAAAAGTAGGTTTACAGTGGTTCATATGGAAAATAAGACAATAATTAACAAGTATTAATACAAGAATAAACTGTGTTTCATGTACTCACTTTTTGCCCATCCTGTACTTCTTTTCTAATCATTTATGAAATTCTATGTTTTCTGTTATATGTGCTACAGTTAATTTCTCTTTCTAGAAAGTAATGACACTATTAAAAATTTGAAAATAAAAATTATCTGCAGTCTGTCAACTTAAACACAGCTACTTGCATGTCACCTTCCAGTTTTTGCCATTTTAATTGTAACTCTTAATGATACATTTAAGATTTTCCTAGGAAATCTAACTTTTTTTAATACTTAAAAATGTAAATATCTGACATAAAGTACAATAGAACAGAATAAGAATTTTAGTTATTTCCAGGACATGCCCTTTATTTCTTGGTGTTTTATTCTTTTTGTAACAGTGTTTTGTGTAAGGGTCCAATCGTTTTCCACAAAATGTATAGCTCCTCTCCTTGTTATAGTAGCCAGGACAGAATTATTCTTACAGAGCAACAAGTCAGCAAGAATGTCATTGTGTGAACCACATTCCCACAGTCACATGAGGGAAGAGCCTGGAAATTATTTAAATGCTAAGTCAGATGGTTTAATAGGACTGTAGATTTAATAGTCTATAGGACTATAGATTTAATAATAGGACTTATCTGTTCAGCAACACTAGGAAACAAAATCCTTACTTAAAGGATTTTTGCTTTTATGTACAAAACTCAGATATTCACCTTTTCTTAAATTTGTATTCCCTTTAATGCACTAGTATGCAAATTTTTTATTGTAAACAAGTAGAAATTTAGTAGGTGAACCCCTGTGTAGCCATCAGTCAGATTTGCGATACCTTTTGATCTCTATTCATTCTTTCCAAGTGTTTTTCTCCTCACCTATTATCACCAGTAGGTGATAATAAAGGAGTCATAATTTATCAAGGGAAAATAAAGCTGAACAAAAAGTATGAAATGTTAAACTTGGTACAAAGTATACAAATTAAAACAATAATGAGCTGTTTCTCATATCCTAGATATGAGTTTTTTTAAATTATAATACAAGAAAGAGTTTAATGAGATGGGTATTCTCATATGTCATTGGTGAGTATATATACTGTTAAAATCTTTTGTAAAGCAGTTTGGTGGGGATGTGTCAGTAATCTTGAAAATGGTTGTATTATTTGCTTTAGTAATACTGCTTCTGGGATATTTTGAGTGAATATTTCTGTCTGGGAGGGTAGGTTTAAAACTAATTTTTTTGTTGTATTTTATGATAAATATACAGATAATCTAAATGGCCACTCCTAAGAAGAATGATTGAGGAAATTATGGAATGACTACAAAACATAGCATATGAAGTCATACAAAAAGATGTTTACAAAAATTCCTAACAGTGTTAAATGCTTATAACATTAAGTAAAGTTTTAAAGTATAGAATTATCTAATTCTGGATGTATTATTATTCATTCTGTTATTTGTTATTCTATTATACAGCATTACATATTCTGTTTACTTTCACATATTTTTAAGTTATTGTTACAGGTATACGTTACTTACACAGTGAAATTTACAAAAATGAATTCAGGCTTTGTCTCTGTCTTTACCTCTCAACAAATGAATGATCTGGCATAACTCTGTTACTGGTTAACAGATGGCATCCTTGCCTCTGGCTTTTGCCCTGAAAATTTATGTCCTTTATTATTAAACTGTTTGTCCAGCCATTGCCAATAGTACAAAACAACCTAATCACTGTCATATTTACTCATGTATACAATAGCTTATATATGTATATTCCTATGAGAAATCACAAAGTAACCCTAGGGGTCATAGCATATTACTAAATATTTCTTCCAGATGTTTGTAGAAGTATTATATATATAGTAGACTAAAACTTAAAGAAAAATTCATATACCGTGCCCACAATACCTCTGGAGGGACACATCAGGAACCTCGGTTGGTTAGAGCATTGTCCCGGTACGCCAAGGTTGTGGGGTAGGGCTTCAACGTAGGAATTTTGGGGGCACACACACAGATCCCTGCTAGGGAGCAGGGATTGTGAAACTGCCCTGATGATTTGGTCTCTTTCTGCTCTCTCTGTTTTGAGGATGTGTTGTTAGGAACATACATACTTTGTTGTAACTTCTTGGCAATTGTTCCATTTGTTATTGTGTACTTTCTCTTTTCATACATTGTAGTATGTTTTGTCTTAATTTTCTTCATCCTGTCATTATTAAAATACAAAAATCAAAAAAATTGATGCCTTAGGAGCAACAACTAAAAGGGAAACTTCATAATGCCAGCAGTGGTTGTTTTAAGCAGTGGGGTTTAAAGTGCTTCTTTTCTACACAAAATATTCCTTTTACTCTAATATAATTTAAATTTTTCAATTAAATTTTTACTTGAATATAAATTATTCTAAATGCAATTTTTATCTTAATCGAACTGACTTTTTATCAACATCCAATGGGGACAGGTTTTCTTTAAGCTGTTTAAATCCATGGTCTTAATAATAAAGGAAATTGCAATAGTGATATTTTATTTAAGCTTAATGTATTACTTACAGATGCTGAGCTTATATAGATGAGATAAGAGAGGTGAATGTAAAAGAGAATTTTGGGTCTTAATGTTCTTTTTTTTTTTTTCTTTCATAAAAGGAAGGATTACGGCCAGGAGATACAACCAGCACTTTCTGTGGTACTCCCAATTACATTGCTCCTGAAATTTTAAGAGGAGAAGATTATGGTAATAAATTAATAGGTGGTATTTTAGCTATGTGCCAAAAGGGTGGTTAAATGTCATGCAAATTGCAGTATAGTGCACCATAGTATTTCAGTGATGATCTTAATAGTATAAACTTTCTTGATCCTCTTAAAATCTACATTAAATAGCAGATTGTGAAATTTTGACAGTGGGACTGTGGCAGTGTTTGGGGGCACAGATGTGAATGGTATTCTACTAGTGACAAGCACTGAAAGATACTACTGCACTATTCTAAGCAGTTTACATATATTAGTTAATCCTCTCAATCATATAAGGTAAACACTATTCCCATTTTATGGATGAGGAAACTAATGAATAGAAAGTTTAAACAACTTCCCCAACCTCATACCAGTGGAAAGTGGCAGAGTAGGGACTTACACTTGATCCATGTGACTCCAGAGTCATGAACCTCCAGGTTTCCTGGGGTATTTCCGCCAGGAATCTGAAAGATGGTGGGAAGATTGACTGCTTATCGGAACCAGAGGATATGCTTATCACAAGAAAACTTTTGGCTGCTTTGGTTCTGGACTTCTGGTTTCAGCGGATGTGAAGGAGGATGAGTACTCTTGGCAGGGGCTCATCCTCTGATTCCAAGGTCCTTCAAGGATCTTTAATTAACTAGCAGAAAATGAAGTTTCAGACCCCGGAAAGTCATTCTCAAGTGCAATTTAATTATATCCTCAAAACAAAATATTAGATACAGGCTGTGAATCTGAAATTACAGATTTATTTTGGAAAAGAAACTTAATGTTTCAATTTCCACATTTTGTTTTTAAAGTTATTTTTTAGGTACCCTCCCTTGTCAATAAGTGAAATATGCTTGTAAACCTCTATGCTGATCATGATAGTTATAATGCAGTTAGAATTTACTTTCTCATTGTGTTTATTTTTTTGTTATGTAAAAATGAATCTCAAATTACTTACTTCAAAGAATGCAGATTGGGTAAATCATTGCTTTAAAATTTCTTTTTTGAAGGTTTCAGTGTTGACTGGTGGGCCCTTGGAGTCCTGATGTTTGAGATGATGGCAGGAAGGTCTCCATTTGATATTGTTGGGAGCTCCGATAACCCTGATCAGAACACAGAGGATTATCTCTTCCAAGGTAACCTGCAGTGTCTTGCAGAGATTCTCTGTTAATAACATACTCACAGGGCATTCTAACCTTTTGGTGTCGTTGGGCCACACTGGAAAAAGAAGAGTTGTCTTGGGCCACTTATTAAATACACAAAGACTAATGAAAACTGATGAGCAAAACTAAAGTTTTAAGTAAATTTAAGATTCTGTGTTGGGCCACATTCATAGCCATCCTGGGCTCTGGGTTGGACACCCCTGCTGGAGCATGAATGGGGATGTCTCAGATTATTACTGTGAGTAAGAAAGCAGAAAGTAATCTGGGTAATATGCTCCTCAGTGGATGAGGCTTCAACTTTTTAATATACATCCTACTCTAGTCTTCAGTCCCATTTGCCAGTTGTCCTCTCACACTCAAAAACTTAGTTTCCTTCAGACTGCGTGTTGCAAACAGGAATCGGAGGAGGGAGTCCTGTGGCCAGAGAGGACAGCCTTTTCAGGAACCCAAGGCTTAGTATGTAAAATGAAGAACAATACAGGAAAAATTAGGAGTACCAAGCAGATACGAGATATTAAAAGGTGAAGAAGGAAAAAAAGCTTTGCAATTGGGAATACAAAGAATTGAACAGAACAGAAACAAGCAGATAACCACAGGGACCCCCCCAGCACTGTCCGAAGCAGTGTGAAGACTGCCATAAAATTCTGCATGTAATAACCATCACAGCATATGAATAAATATTTCATGTAATAGGAAATCCAAATGGTCATAGAATATGAGGAAAGATGTTCAACCTCACTAGTGATTAGGGGTATACTTATTAAAACATTAATGAACTACTCTTTCATACCCCACGCATCTAGCAAACATTTAAAGTGTTATCATACCAGTGCTGGTGAGGGTGTGGAGCAGCTGGAACTCATACAGACTGGTGGCAGGAGTGAAAGTCGACACATCTTTGGAAAATCATTTGGCAGTGTGCAGTGAAATCCAAAATAGTAATGTGTGCCACACAGTTTCTAGATATTAACTCATTTAAACCTTTAACAATCCTGTGAAGCACGTATTATTTTTATTCCAGTTTTACAGATGAGGGAACTAAAGAATAATAGGGTAGTCAAAAAATAAAACATGGCCCTGGCTGGTGTAGCTCAGTGGATTGAGCACAGACTTGTGAAGCAAAGGGTTGCCAGTTCGATTCCCAGTCAGGGCACATGCCTGGGTTGCGGGCCAGGTCCCCAGTAGGGGACACAGGAAAGGTAACCACACACTGATGTTTCTCTCCCTCTCTTTCTCCCTCCCTTCTCCTCTCTCTAAAAAATAAATAACTAAAATATTTTTAAATAATAAATAAATAAGTAAATAAATAGAACATGCATGTGAATGATTACAAACAGTGTTGCGTTAGAGGCTTTGTCTGAGGAGGACGGACAGAAATGGGACTGGGAAAGTACACGAGACACCTAAATAGTGTACATGGCGTCTTTTTTTTTCCTGCTAAAATGCCCTTAAACGTCTCATAATAAAAATTTAAAGGTTGAAGCCATGTAAAAGTTAATGTAATGCCATTGTTTTATCTTTCTAGTTATTTTGGAAAAACAAATTCGCATACCACGTTCTCTGTCCGTAAAAGCAGCAAGTGTCCTGAAGAATTTTCTCAACAAGGTATAAATTGTGTATAAAAGTCTTTAGTGGTTTATTTCTATATAAATTAAACTGGTAAGTAGAATTTCAAGCAGTGCAAAATTCCAAAATATTAGAGGATGTAATTTTTTCAGTTAGATCTGGAATTTGTCTTTTCACCAAAGAGTAATTTGACCTGAGTTGTCCTTTCCATTTTGTCAATATAATTTATCCCCGGCTAGATATTACATGTGGTTTTTTTTAATGTAAATGATATAGACTATATACTCAGTTAGGGAAAAAGTGCATCTTTGGGGATGGACTCAATTATACTTTCTGCTCCAATGTTCTATTTTCTTTGGATTAGTATTCATAGAATCTCTTTCTTATCAAGCACTTGGGGCAGTAGTGTTCTCTGCAAAGTTTTATGTTAAAAATTCTATGATTAGATAAAATTCAGAAGAAATGAATTTTCTTGCCTTTCGATAAATCTGCATGCATTCAGTTGTTTGTTGCAGATGGTAGGCTACATAACAGAAGGTAGGCTACAGAGTTTTTAGAGTTATCTAAAGTTATGATTCTAAGCTGTTGTTACTCACAGTATTTATAACACCATATATGTAGGCTTTTTCCCACAGCAACAACTAATTCTAACTCTGAAGACACCAGCTGGGTATTCTACATTTCAATTCATTTCAGACACTAACTACCTGGAGTTAGCATCACACTCCACAGATTTGAGGACTCAATTTCACAACATGATCCTCACTTCAGCCCTGGCTGGGTAGCTCATTTGGTTGAGAAGTCTTCCTGTACATCTAAAGGTTGCAGGTTCAGTCCCTGGTCAGGGCACTTAGCTGGGTTGTGGGTTCAGACACCAGTGGGCAGGCATATGGGAGGCAACACATGGATGTTCCTCTCTCTCTGTCCTTCCCCCCACTCCTCACCCCACTCTCAAATCAATAAACATCTTCAGGTGAAGGTTAAAATTTAAAGTAAGGCTATTCTCATCTCAGATGCCTGTCACAAATATTGGATGCCCATACTTCTGTCTGACTTGGCTATAAAGTTGGGGATTCCTTCTCCCTCACACACTTCAGGTTCAATAGTTTGCTAGAATGGCTCACGCAACTTAGGAAAACATTTACTTACTATCACCCATGTATTATAAAGAATATGGATAAATAACCAGATGAAGAGGTGTGTAGGGTGAAGTCCAGAAGGGGCCTTAGCACAGGAGCTTCTGTTCCCGTGGAGTTGGGGTGCACCACCCTCCTCGCACATAGATGTGCTCACCAACCAGATACTTTGTGATGCTCACAGGATAGAGATTTTTGTGGAGGTTCCATTACGAAGCATGATTGACTAAACTATTGGCCATTGGTGATTGAGCTCAGATTTCTAGCCCCTCTGGAAATTGGGCCCAACCCTTTCAACTACATGGTTGGTTCCCCTGGCAATGAGACCCCATCCTGAAGCTATTTAGAGGCTCACAAGAGTCACCTTATTAGCATAAACTCAGGAATGATTGAAACGGACTTGGTATGAGTGAGAAAATATACTCCTTGTCTCTTGGGAAATTACAAGAGTTTTAGAAGCTTTGGGTCAGGAACCTAAGACAAAGACCAAGACCAAAGACCATTTCTTACTGTATCACAATGATCTTGGCAGTCAAAGCTTATTGTAAATAAATGCTAGATTAGAATGTAGGTGAATGTGCATTTACCATCTAAAATAAATAGATAATATAATGATGAATTTGCCCTGGCTGGTGTGGCTCAGTGGGTTGAGTACCAGCCTGTGAACAAAAGGGTCATTGGTTCGATTCATAGTCAGGGCACATAGCTGGGTTGCAGGTCAGGTCCCCAGAAGGGGGTGTGCGAGAGAGGCAACCACACATTGATGTTTCTCTTCCTCCCTCCCTTCCCCTCTCTCTGAAAATAAGTAAATAAAATCTTTTGAAAAGATAATGATGAATTTTAGTAAAATAAGAAATTAACACTTGTTTTAAATCTTAATGAGGAAGATTTAAATGGGAAACCTAAGCTTTAACACAATGAAAAATGAACGTGAGAGGTGTTAACATGCAACATAAAATGCCTTTTATTTATTGGGGGGGAGAATAGAAACATGTTCTCATTTTACAGTAATGAATAAGCCAAGTTGAGGCATCTTTTCAGTCCAGTGATTCAGATAATGGTTGTGTCGTTATTGTACACTAAGTATAGATTGTTGCTGTAATTGGGCGTGGGGCTCCTAAACTGAGCTAAGAACAAACGTGTGAAGTTTGGTGGTTTGCAGAGTTTGACTATTACTGTAACCTATGTCAAAGAAATAGCTGCATGCTGCTCAAACAATTCTGCTGCTCCCCCCACCCTTTCTTTTTTTTTTTTTTTTTTTTTTTTTTTTTTTTAAGCAAGGAACGGTGGCCCTGCTCCACTTTAATTACAAGCTAGCTGGAGAAAGAGCCAGGGGGAAATCTTGTCACTGGCTTCAGATACCCATTTGAGTCTAGTGTTGTACCTCCTAGAAATGAAAGGTGGACCATTCTGATTTCAGACAGATAGGAATTATATAGTAGACACAAAACACAGGTCGTGAAGGTGATGTATTCTAAAGCATGATAGTCACCCAATTTTGAAATATTTCTTTCCACCGTAGGACCCAAAAGAACGCTTGGGTTGTCATCCTCAAACAGGATTTGCCGATATTCAGGGACACCCATTCTTCCGAAATGTTGATTGGGATATGGTACGTAAATTGTGATTGTTTTCTGTATTAAGTTTCATTATATTGGGCCAAATTTTATTATGTGAGAAGTTTGGAAAACTAGTGTATCATAGCCTAAATTGCTTAAAACCACTCTCTGACGTGCTTTTTGAAAACTTTTAAAACAGTAAAAACTTAGACTATTAATTTAATGGAGAGGGTTATCGTATTAATTGAGATCTGCATCAGTGTTTAGGTTTGTAAAGTATTTCCATTACTGTGAATATCGTAAAGCTTGCATAGGGACTCACCGTAATAAGGCTAGGAAACATCTGCGGACAGAAGAGAAACGTGGGGGTGGAATTTCTCGAAGGCAAGCTTGAGCTGTCATTCACTCTGTTTTTCTAGATGGAGCAAAAGCAAGTGGTACCTCCCTTTAAACCAAATATTTCTGGGGAATTTGGTTTGGACAACTTTGATTCTCAGTTTACTAATGAACCTGTCCAGCTCACTCCAGATGATGAGTAAGTAATTCTATAGACTAAAATATTTATAAAATCCTTTCAAAGTCACATTTTTAGTGGCTATATAATGTTTTATGATAGGTTATACCATAATTGATCTAACCTCTTTGTCACTGGATATTTGAATCTATTATATCACTTTAAATTATGACAATAATTGCCACTTTCTACTTTGATTTACATGCATTATCTTTAATTCTCAGAACAACCTTGTAAACCTAGTTATCATCATAATCATTTTGCAGATGAGGAAACCGAGGCTCGTGGAGGTCAAGTAGTTACGCAGCAACCAGGTGGCAGAGGCAGGACTCAGACCCAAATCCGAGTGACAGAGGCCTTTCCTCTCCCCACTGTGCAGCACTATTTTCTGTTTTGGCCATGGTGGTCTGTGAGTTCCCGAGTATTCCCTTAAGACAGAATCCTAGAAAGGGAATTAGGTCACAGGGCATCAAATTTTAAAGGTCATGATGTATATTGCCAGATTGCTTTTTTAAAAGGTTACATCAGCACATCGGCTTATCAAGTCCAGCCAGCAGTGATCTGACATATTTTTTGTGTTTATTTTAAATCTTTTAAAAATGTGGTTTAGAATAATTTGGGGATGTTTTGATCATTTGCCGTCATTACAGGGTCATTCTTTCTTCTCAAGGAGGTCCTTACAGCTTGGTGGTCATTTACATCTGTCAATTTTTATCCCATGCTTCATAGCAGCTGTCCTAAATTGTCACTGCATTTTAGAAGCCTTCAGTCCTGCCCCTACCTCCATAACTCGTAACGGTTTCACCTTGCCCAAACTTGATGACACGGATTGAGACCTCCCTGGGCGAGCTTGACATCAGGCCACTGTGAAGATTGAGGCCTCCCCGTTCACCTGTCATCAGGCCACTGTGCATCACAGCGTTGCTCTTTCACTCTTCTCAGCCCTTTCTTTCATATTCTTGAAAGCCTTCCCTCTTTTGCAAGTGGTGCTTTCCTATTTTCCTGGACCTGTTTTCTTATTTTTCTCCAGGATTTTGTTTTGTCATTTGCCTCCATTGCTCAATCTTTAATTTTTTTCAGCTTCTTGCCTTCTGGTTATAAACATACTCAGGTAGCCTAATTTTTTTCTCCTGAATCTTAGCTCTTCTCTGAACCACTACATTGTTTTTCTCATTTTCTTTTCATCTGCAGGCTTTTTCAAAGACAGCTCATAGACACACATGATAATAGAAAAATAAGCAGTGTCTTTATCAAATGCCTTCAAAGTAGTCAACATTGATTGTGTTTCACTTCCTTACTGCCAACACTTTAACAAACTCTTACAACTTAGCCTGCGCCTGAAGGTTGAATTACCTTCTTAATTTTTAAATTGTAAGGCATTTATAGACATCTCCCCTGATGTCTATAAAACATTAGGCACTCATGACCTTGCTTTGGTTGGCACTGCCCACACTGGTTCTACTGCATCTTTGTGACCACGTGTCATCTTTTTTCCCCTGTCCCCTTGAGGGTAGGATGCTCCACGGTTCTGTTCGTGACAACCTTCTCTTTGCTATATGCAGTTTGTACCTTGGAGATTTCAGCCAGCCCGGTAGCATGGACACCAGCTATAAAAAATGACTTCTAGCTAATCTGGCTAACAATTACTGAGCAAAAGGCACTATGCTAAGTGCTAGACATTCAAAGATGATCGAGACACAGGCCAATCTTGCAAAAAGCTGTCCACTAGAGGAGAGAAATATGTACCAAAATCATTATTTCAGACAGCATCATGTTTAAGAAAGAATACTGGGTTTAATTAAAAGACAGGAATTTAAATTCAGATGCCACCTCTTACAGGCTGGGTAATCTGGGTGTGAATTACATAACTTCTCTGAGCCTGTTTCTTCTCATATTGCCTCCCTTACCGGGTTACCGTGAAAAATAAATGAGCCTTGGCCAGGTAGCTCAGTTGGTTAGTGTTGTCCCGACACGCCAAGGTTGCGAGTTTGATCCCCAGTCAGGGCACGTACAAGAATCAACTAATCAATGCATAAATAAATAGAACAGCAAATTGATGTCTCTCTTCTCCTTTTTCTTTCCCCTTACTCCCTGCCGCCTTTCTCTCCTTAAAATCAATAAACAAAAGTTTTAAATAAGAATAAATGAGTGATGGTCTAAAGCACCTAGCCCCTGCCCTGAGCTGCATTTCCACTCACTTGTCTAGTATCTTCTCTAGCTTATCAGACAAGCACCTCAAACATATGAAGTCTGAAATTGATTTAATGGCCCTTTATGGTCTCTTTCTGTTGTTCTCAATGAGTTTCTTGTTTTTATTTTCCATTTTCTGCTCAATGCACCACCATGCAGTCCTGCATTCAGATTCAGAACATCAGTGATTTTGATCCCTCCTTTTCCTGAAAAAAACTGTATAATCCCTTCAGCTGCCAAGTCCATGTCTGTTTTTCCTGTACTTCATCGTTTATAGCAGATCCTTTTTTTTCCATTTTCATTGCCATAAGCCCAGTTCAAACCTCTTCCAGATCATACCCAGAATATTATGCCATCCTCCTCATTGGACTCCTTTGCTGTGCAACCCACTCTGAACACCTCATGAAGTACCACTCCAGTTCTTTAAATCCTTACATCACAAACCATTAGCAACTCCTGCATTGGCTAGCAAATAAAATCTGTTGTCTTGGCTGGCACTGAAGGCCTTCTGCCATCTGCTGCAGCCTGACTTTCTATCCGCATTTCTCACTGCGCTGTGCCCTGATCAGTCCCGGTCACTCACCACTCCCTGGTAGCGTGCTGTCAACCTTTGCTTGTGCCGTTAACTCTGTGTTCCTCCTCAATTTTTACGTACTGAAATCTTTCCCACCTTTCAGAGCTGTCTCAAATGCAACCCAATCTTTGATGGATCAAGGTTAAACCCACGAGTAAACATTACTGGGTTTTTGAGCTAGTCATTACTTCCTGCTAGGATTATCTGCCACTGTAATATCCTCTGTTCCTGGGCTCCAGCTCTAATAAGTTATTTGTGTTTCCCCAGAGCTAGCATAATATTTCATAATTTCATTCGGTATGTGCTTATGAAGTGAATGCTACCTTTTTTTTTTCTCCAACTAGAAGTCTCCTTTTGTTTTGCTTCCTTGAATCTTTTTAAAAATTTGTTTAAATTATAGTTTATATTCAGAATCATTTCATATCAGCTTCAGGTGTAGAGCACTGTGGCTAGACAGTCACACACTCCACCAGGACATTCCCAGTACCCAACCAGCGCCATACAAAGTCACCACAGTATTTCTGGCTGTGTTTCCCATGCTGTACTCCACATCCCCGTGACTGTTCTGAAACTACCAATCTGCACCAATCAAAAAATGTGGACCACCACACAGATTTGTGTGTCATCCTTGCACAGGGGCCCTGGCGATCTCCTCTGCACCCTTCCAGGTTCAGCGTGCGAGCCGTCTGAGCGGCGCCACCGTTTTCTTTACAGCTGCGTGTACGACAGGGCTTAGCTCGTCCAGGGACTGAGCAGATGCCGCTGTCTCTTGTGGCTTTCTGTGATGTAAGGGGCCTCCCCTCCCTGAAGGACAGGACCACATCCTGTGTAACTTCTTGCTTTGCAGTACAATGTGTGCCTTGAAATACGAAAATATTCTATAATACTGCTCAATCTTGTACGTTAACTGGAAGCCTGGTGTAACAATGTCAACGTCTGCCCTCCCTGTGACCCACTCCTGTCTGGGTGTTCTCCCCTTACTGCAGGTCTCTCGGTGTCCTTGTTCCTGTTCCCTCATCCTTTTAGTTGACTTCTTCTGGGCCTTCTCTTCACCATGCATTCCACCAGGCCATCGAGGCGAATACTAAATTGAACACTAAATCAGACCAGGATGTTTACCTGTAATTATGAATGCGGTTCAGATCAAAAGTTAAGATTAACTAGAACTGTTAAAGTTTTTTTCCATAACTTATATGAATTAACCTTAATTTTTGTTTCTTAATCTTATTTTACCATTTAAATAAAAAGTTGAAGAAATCTTGATAGTGAAAATGTATTTATTTTTGTTCCAACAGTGACATTGTGAGGAAGATCGATCAGTCCGAATTTGAGGGTTTTGAGTACATCAATCCTCTTCTGATGTCTGCGGAAGAGTGCGTCTGATCCTCCCTTCTCAGCTGTGCGTGTCGCTTGTCAATTGCCATTCAGTGCATGGAAAACTCATGACCGGCTTGGATACAGTGAACCATTTGATATTTGCCACCTCCAAAAAAAGCACTCAACACCTTGTATTGTTGACCATAAGAGTCAGTTATTACATCTAAGTTTAACCATGAAAAGAAATTGAGGCTAGTTTCCAGACAATCATGTCAGAGTACTGGTAATCCAGCCAGGACACTGATGACTAACAAAGCTGTCTTTTTCGTTTGAAGGAACTGCTTACCACTGCTTTTAAAGAGTATCTGTTGCATTAAGGCACATGCAACAGGCATTACTACATCATAAGCCTCCCATGATTTTTGTCATTCTTCCTTAAGTCATTAAGTATTTAATTTTGGAGTCAAAGAATAAGTCAGAAATATAGTAACTTGTTATATTACCTATTAGTTTTTTAATTCTTTTTGTTTAAAAATTCAACTGTAAATTTTATATTGCCTTGGGTAATTACTCATTTTTAAGGCAACAATTATTAAATTGATTGATAATAGAAGGTATTGCTTGCTTAGACATGGGGAATACAGATGCTTCTTGAGGAAAAAAGATAGGTACACTTCATTAAGAATCAGACTCCAAATCATTAGCTATTTTTGCAAAACTGTTACAGATAATTTCTTTAATATATTAAGGGGTTAGCTTGTCCCTTTAACCAGAATTTTACCTGGATTTTAACAAATGTAGGTTAAAGGATACAGGATGCAGTTGAATGGAAAATGTCTCAGTATATAGACAGGGAAAAAAAGAAATTTAAAGTAGATACAAAAAAGTGCAATGGTAATATTTATTTCATATAGGAGAGTAAATCTCACAGTTGCTTTTTGTGATTGGATTAAATAAGGAGGCACTTACTTATTACTGAACTTGTAAAAACATTCCATTTACCCAGTCGAGACGGAATGTATACATATATACTGTTTTTCCTTATAATTTAGTTTACATGAATTTATCTTCCAGATAATGTATTGAACATGCTTATTTCTTACCCAAAACACACTGTCCACACTTTTGGACCCTGTTTATGGAGGCAGGCTTCAGTGAAATCCGCGAAAATAATGACTGAGTGTCAACACACGCGCCCACTCACACATCCCTTCCCAGCTCTTGTGAGTGAGTTTGTGTCAAGTAGGTAACACATGTAATGCAGAGTAGAACACATTTCAGGGGCAGCGTTCTTCAGATTATGTTTTACTAATATTAGTGTTTAGCAATATATTATTTAAAGGGATGCCAGAGATAGCATCTTTCTGTTGTTTATTTTAAACATTTTTTATGAAAGGGGGTTTAAAAAGTAACCATAATCATCTAAATTACTTATAATTGCCCACTCTTATAAAAATTTAATTTGGGGGAAAGCTATTGAGTCTTCAACTTAGAAAGATTTAAAATCAATAGGCATTTAATAAAATATCTTCTCTTTTTGGATGCTGCATTTCATTAGAAATGTAATTTTTCCAAAGTTTCTGACCATGTACTCTTTTCTTTAAATAATTAAGTCTGAAAGCAATGAAAACCTCAAAGGAAAAATGTTTATATACATCCACATGTTTATTGAAGAAGTATGTATGTTTCTCTTAATACCTAAAACTCATTTTAAAACAAAAAGCAGCAGTCACTCAAATCATAAACTTAGGGAAAACTCCGACATCTTATGTCAGAAGTATGTTATGATCTTGCTTTTAAGTGGTACTGTTTCCCCTAGGGCATTAGTTCTAAAATTTTAGAGTGTGGAATAAGTTTACGTAAAAGCACATTACAGGGCCACACCTAGGTTTTCATTGGGTCTTTGAACCACGTTTTGAGAAAACTTTGAGGTACTCTTTTATTTTGTCCTGTAGTTAAATACTAGAAAGAGCATTCATGATTTAAACACTTTGAGAAGGGGTAGGCAGTGAGTTACTATTTTATCTACTATTTTAAATACATTTTGAATGAATGACTTTTTCAAGTTGGTTATCTTCTCAAAAAAAGTCCATCAGTTTTCTATCAGTAATGTTGCAAATGATGAACAATTTTCTGTGATGAGGTTTTAACTATTGTTCAGGGCGGTCTTTTGTTTTTAAATCTTTTTTAAAAAACTAGTAAGATTTACTGTGTATATTTTATACAGAATTGCATTACAAATATGTTTTAATTGTCTTCTGTTTAAGTGCCATGACCATTCTTTTTATGTTACATAGAAGTTCTCTGAAAATACTCACCAGGGGAAAAAGGAGTTGATAGAATGGTTGGAATTTTGGTGTTCTGAGAAAAAAATTTATTTTGTATAAGCATGTGGTCTGATCATTTTATGTGTATGCAGCCTGTATTGGCTGTCAGGTACTTTGCTTTATACATTCACTTTTTAAACTTTTGTTTTGACTTTTGTCATGTAGAACACTGCCGTGGTCATCATAATGTAGTCTTATATTTGTGTTCCTTTTTTTTACTTTAAAATCTTTAAATAAAATGTTTAATACCCATCAAGATTGAAACATTTTTAATTATGTAACAGACCGGAAATTGATTTAAGGTATATCAAAGTGTATTCCAAAAGAAAAATAAGAATGTAAGGGTTTGGAATTTTGCTCTAAGCCAGTTGATGGAAGTCAAATACCACATCTCACCTATGAGAAGAACCTAATGAACACAAACAAACTAATGAGCAAAATAAAACCAGAGGCATGGAAACGTGGAACAGACTGACAGTGACCAGAGGGGAGTGGGGGTGGGGGAATGGTGGGAAGAAGGGGAAGGGACTGGTCAAAGAACATGTATGAATGACTCATGGACCTGGACAACAGTGTGGGGACTGACTGGGAGTGGGGGGTGGACTGGAAGGAGAAGGGCAGAGGGGGAAATTGGGACAACTATAACAGAACAATAAAATATTTTTTCTATTTTGTTTATATTTAGAGGGAGGGAAAGGGAGAAAGAAAGAGGGAGAGAAACATCGATGTGCCAGAGACACATCAATCAGTTGCTTCTTGTATGCCCCCAGTCAGGATTTGGGCCAACAACCTAGGCACATGCCCTGACTGGGAATCTAACTGGCAACCTTTCCATTTGCAGGCTGGCCCTCAATCCACTGAGCCACACCAGTCAGAACTAAAATGAAAAACAACATTCTGGTAGTACTGATGCCATGTTTTAGACATTGACTTACAAAATATTCAGTATATTTTTTAAATGCCTGTCTCTGCATCTATCCTGTTGGAAGACAAATTAGTTTTTAAAAAAATCAGCTGAACATAGAGCATTTTAACTAGTTTTTAAACTGAAGGGAATTTGAACGGAATGAGAACAGGACAGGTTACTCCCAAATTCTGTTCTACAGTGATCCATCGTAAAGTTCTAGCACTTCTGTCTCAGTGTAGCTTAGTGTCCATAAATAAGTGTGATCCTGGTGTCCACATTTACCACCCTATTAAGAGTAACAATGTTTCTCTCCCTCCCCAAGAAGAATGAAATAAGTGCCTTTACTTTTTTCTTAGTTGACTTACTTGTTGCAGAGCCAGAGCCTGTGTAACAAAACCACCAGAGCTGCTCTCCTGTGTCGGTGACTTTATCCTAAGTTCAACTCTAACTCAATGGAGTTAAGGAAAGTGTTATTAAAGTACTGTCCAGCCTATCCCCTGTACTAAATTGTAAATTTGGCTGTTGGAATTAGTAAAAGTCCAAAATCAGTCCAAAGAGGAGTTCGACACTTTGGGGAAATGTTGCATTAGGAATTTAGTCACAGAACAAGCAACCAGTTTATCCCTGAAAGGTAAAGCCAGTCCACCATCTTTCAAATTCAGTAGGTTGGTTTCTGCATAACACCCAACAGTGAAGCATCTGGTGCATTTGATGGTCTCCTTTGTAGATTGACCCTTCTCTGCTCTAGGACTTTAGGGCTTAGGTAAATGTATAAACATATCCCAGATAGTCTGAGCAGTTTGTATTCAGAGTTTATTGTTCCAGAACATACTTGGAATCTATTATCCATGTTGCTAAATAAGGCTAATAAAAAGATAGGACCTCTACCCTTGACATTTGAGATGGAAAACCACTGAGGAAGATGTTCATCTTCACCACAGTGATAAAAGCCAAATAAATGCAGTAAAATACACATTATGTGGTCATGATAGTTCATCAGCTTCACCAATAAGACCTGTCAGTTTCACTTGACATGCGTAATTAACCAATGCTAGACATTTTTCAGGTTTATGGTAGGTTCCGCAAAGTTTTCAGAATTCATATATACAGTAAGAATAAAATCTCAGATGCCTGTATATTACATATATATGTATGTACATATGATTATTTTTGGCTTTTGAGCTCAGGAATATGAATTTTACATGGGGATGGAGAGAAATTGCCCAGTGCTTCTGCTTAGATTAGTTTTGTATACTCCATCTCCGGACTTTGTAGTGAAAATGAATCTCGCTCAGAATGAGTGATTTTGGAATGTAAAGGGTGGCAGTATGCTTCACCTTCATGTAGCAATTTGTGTCTTACAGGCATAATAGTGTCTTTTGTTTAAGGGTCTGTTGTGTCCACTTTTTTAATTATTAAAGATTTTGCTTATTTTCAGAGAAAGAGAGGGAGAGAAACAAGATGTAAAGAGAAACAGCAATCAGTTGCCTCTCTCATGCCTTCAACTGGGGACCCAGCCCACAACCCAGGCATGTTCCCTGACTGGGAACTGAACCGGCAACCTTTTAGTCCGCAGGCGGGCGCTCAGTCCACTGAGCCACACCAGCCAGGGCATAACAGTGGTTTTTTTTTTACTCCAGTTACTATTTTTAATGTTTTATAGAAGAAAATAAAATGATGAGTATCTAAGAATTAGGTGGCTGTGTAGTGTGACCTTTCACAGGCTGTCTGAAAGTTATAACAAGACAGATGGAATCACTAGAATCCAGTGGGCTTTAATTCAAGTTTAGCTAGTCAGAGGCAAATTCTAACTGTGTAAGAAAGAGCCCATTGAAAGCCTCTAGCAAAATCCTTGAAAAAATTAGATGCTTTGTTTTTTTCCATAAAAGGAAAGTGCTGGGTCTCTAGAGGCAGTGCCACATAACCAGATTTAAAACTTACATGATATATAAACTGTCTGCAATGTGGGTGGCTATCAGTGACCATTTACATTATTCAAAAGGTACTTAGGAGCCAAATGTCCTTAAGTACAAGAGCTCAATTCTGACACTTTTTATGGCCTTTTACAGTTTTTTTCCAAGTAAATTTTTTCTAGGATCTCTAGGTTTTTATTTAAAAGTGAAATTTTAAAATTTAAGGATTGTAAAAGGTGTATACATTTTTGAACAGTTTGAGTCAAGTTTACCCAGTTTGAAACTTTTAATGAGGAATCTGTGTATGTGCCAATGGCTTGATATTTTGCTAAATTTTTCTTACTTTTAAGTTTAAAATTTTAATTCCTATATTATTCATTGGAAGCTTTATACTGTATCTAGCACTATACTGATTCTGCAGGATTTAGAAGGGTTTTGTTCCCCCCCTCATCTGAGGACATTATTTTCATTGCTTTTAGAGAGGGAGGAAGGGAGAGAAACATTGATGTGAGAGAGAAGCATCCATAGGTTGCCTCCCTTAGGTGCTGGGACCAGGATCAAACCCACAGATCAAACCTGCAACCTTTGGGTTACAAGACGACCCTCCAACCAACCAAGCCACATTGACCAAAGTGAGAAAAGTTTTATCATAAGGGATTTTTAATCACATAAGGGATAAATTCTTTCTAGGAAGGTTGGCTTAAGTTTAAAACAAAACTCTGTGTGTATATTATCTCTGTAGGTAGAGGATGTATCCAATGATTAAAGTAAAAGTTGACGTTCTCCCCCAAGTTGTGAGGTCTGAAAAATACGGAAATGGGAGGAGGCAGTCCTGCCTCTGCCCAGCAGAGCGGTGGTTCTGTCTGCGTCCCCACCACCAGGGGCCAGTCTTGCTGTAAGGAAGGTCCAAGCTGCCAGCACCCTGTGCCTGGAGGAGGCAGGATGTTCACCACAGGTGGGTTACCAAGAGGCTCCAAGATTTTACCACTGTTGATAGTGTGTATTTCGATTTTACAGAATTGCTTTGCCTTCTTCAGTCATTCTGGGTGTTAGACCTTCCGTATTTATAAAACACAAAGGAGGACCTACTGTGTGCACTGCACTGGGGGTGTAGGGAGCAAGAGTGTCTTCATAATTTACGCTCTCTGGGCGCTGTTTCATCTGTGAAAGGTATCTTTAGCTGAAAATAAAACCAGGGCTGTTGTTCATCATTTTAATACAGAGGAATTCGATTAAAACACAATGTAAGAAACTGTCCACATTCTTTAGTTGTGGGACTTTCTATATTAAATATTGCATGGCATTAACAAGTGTCATTCAAAGGTGAACCATGAATGTTTGTAGACACTCAGATTGTCCATTAAAAACATGATTTCAGAAGAATTTTTGACTATGTTCCTGAAGAGCAAAGTTTTGCCACCCTGAAGCTACTTGCAGGGATTTCCATTTTAAGCGGTTTATTAAGAAACAAGGCCCTGACTGGAGTGGCTCTGTGGGTTGGGCATTGCCCCGCAAAGGGAAAGGTCGCCAGTTCGATTCCCAGCCAGGGCACATGCCTGGGTTGTGAGCCAGATCCTGGGTTGGGGGTATTGGAGAGGTTAACGATCGATGTTTCTCTTGCACATTGATGTTTCTCTCCCTCCTTATCTCCCTCCCTTCCCCTCTCTCTGAAAATAAATAAATCTTAAAAAAGAAAAAAGAAAGGAAGGAATGAAGGGAGAGATGGAGGGAAGGAGGAAGGAAGGAGAGAAGGAAGAGAGAAAATATTCAGAAAGAGCCTTTGACACAGCCCCCCTTCCTTTCCTGCTCATGAGATGCAGAGAGAGAAAAGCTGCTTCAGGAAGGAGATCTTGGATGTCCACTGAGCCTAGTGACTCCCAAATGGTAAACAAGAGGGTTCCAGGCAGCTCCGGCCAGACAGCCGCTGTGTCCCATTGTTTCTGGTTGCCCGGCGAGGATTTCCCTCCAAGTGTGTTTCGTCCTTATTCAGCTACCTGTAAATTGCCTGTTCTTACAAAATTTAATTACCCCGTTCCCACTTTTCTCCTTTGTCCAGATAGCCAATGTTGCCTCACTGTCTTTGGAATTTTCATGGAATGATCTTGTCTATGTGGATTCTCTATGCACATATATTGAACTTTGATTTTCTCCTGTTACTCTGTCTCTGATAATTTGATCATTAGCCCAGCCTAGAAGAATTTAGAAGGTGAGAAGGAAAGTATTCATATTTTTTGGTACCCACATTGCTATTGCACAAAACTTTTGTGCTAGAGGTAGTTGAAATCAGTTTACAAAGAAAAGAAATTTTGTTGGTAATCCTATTGAAAATTAATTTCCACCATCCTTCAATTCCAGACATTTATTTACTTCATTGCCCGAAATAACTGATGTACAACATGCTGTAAGTTGCATTAAATCTCACACCTTCTCCTTCACAGGTTTTTCATCAACAACTTCTTTAGGTTGTTGTGTTGCTGATGCCACTGATTACATTACATGTAATCTGCACATTGTAACTTGGTAGTAAGAGTAACTAGGAAGTATGAAGTCTGTCCACTGACCAAGTATCCTTAAAAATATGAGTTCCTTTTTGTATTCTGAAATAGAAGGAAAAGCTCGTACCTTATAATTATGAGGCCTGGCTTTTTTACTTTTGTTTAATTTTTAGTGTTGACAAAGAAGGTTAAGGTTTCCCCCAAAAGTTGCTCCTTGATGTTAGGTCTACCCCAAGAGGAATAGCATTTTAAGAGCCAACACAGGCCATGCACACGCTGAACACTCTGCACACCTCATTTAACCCTAACAATCCTCTGGCCGCACCTTCCACTCCAGAGCCACTGGACCGAGTCCTTTGTAGGTGTGACCTGAGACTAGCCTCTCCTGCTGGTCTCAAGTTAAATTTTGAGAACCACTAATCTGTATTGATATGTACTATGATCCCCATTCGACAGATGAAAACAAAAAGATTTAGGGAAGTTAAGTAACTTACCCAAGGTGCATATGGCTTTAGTGTCTGTTGCCTCTCAAAACAGTTTATATAAAGTTTACTCTGAGGCCTGAGTGCCCCAAGAAATTGCACACAACCAGTGCGCTGGTTTGAAAACTCAACTAACTCCTTGACGGCCATCGCGGTGGGTCTGCTTCATCCTTGCTCTGCACCTGGTTGCCTCACCCTGCCAGCTTCTTCCTAGGATGCTGTGCTCTATCTATCCATTGCTTGAACCTCCCTTTTCTTAGACCTATGAGATGCACTTTTCTCCAGCAGTCCAGGACTCCTCTCTTTCAAGCACTCAGAAATGTGTGGTAGCCTATCAGAAGGTGTTCCTACGTCTAACATTTGGTGTGAGCCTACCTAATGAAATAATCCGAGGCTGGCCCCCTCACCTAACTAGGATTCCCTCCCCAAGTCCAGGATGCTGCTGGTTGCCAGGAAACTAGGATGTCTTCCGTAACACACACACGCCTCTGTAATTCACTTGCTGACTGCCCAGGTCAGTCCTTTCAGGCAGGCAGCAGTTAGCTGTAGGCCTGTGCGGGTTATCTGTGCTGACATCCAGATGTGACCACAGTGAGGCAGCCTGCCGGCACTCTCATCCCCTTTGTCTTTTGCGCACACCTTCCCCGACCCAGCCTCTCCCCTCTTTACATTTCTCCCGTGCTCACGGCCTGAGTAAGGGAACATCAGTGTTCTCAGCCTTGTCACTTCCTTCCCCTTCTGACTCTCCCCCGAGACCACAGCTTTTCTGTCACCCTCCCACTGGCGGTTCACGGGATTCAGCAGCCTCCTGGTTCCTACAGGCCACTGCGCACTGTTCCGCCTCCGCCTGTGTGTGAAAACCCATCTGCTTCAGGGTCCGTGCTCCGTGGCTTGGCCTGTTTGTTATTCAACATACCCCTGCTCGGTCCACTTCATCTGCGGGAGCTGTGGCCCCTGGCTCACCGCGCTACCGAGGCCCCCCGTCTGTGACAGCTTCAGTGTCTCAGTGGGCCAGGGGTCCCACGTCCAGACACCACATCCTTGTTTCTTAGCAGTCCTTTTCTGCCACATTTGTTGCCACCTCAGCGCATGCCGTGCCCCTGCCTGTGATACTGTCGCCTTGGTTGACCTTCCTCAGGATGGGCATCTTATATCCTTCAGGGGTGTGTCGCTTTCAGAGAGGACAGGCCCAGGCCACATTGTCTAGCGGGTCCCTCTACTCCTCTGTCGCTGCACTTTGCTTGCTGCACGGCTTCTGTCACTGTGTATGATTATATATCTGCTGGTTTATTTCATTGCCACCTGTCCCCTCTCCCAGACTGCGTGCTCCATGAGGACAGGGGGTCTGTCAGCTTCATTACTATGGTGGTCCCAGCCCCAGAACAAGGCTCGGCGCAGGCACCCTCCAAAGGATTTATCGAATGAATAAATAAATTCGAGAGTGAACCACCATTAGCTCTGTATGTGGGTGAGAGAGAGTTCCCACTGGCCTGCGGCTTCCCCCAGAGCCGAGGCTGGCAGGGAAACTCGCACTGCGCGGCAGGGCCAGGCCGAGGAAGCAGTGGTTTTAGTCAACCACGGCGATGATTCTTGCGCTTCAGTAACGTTTAGAGACTGGCAAGAGGGAAAGGCCTTCACCCACACACAGAGCGCTGGCCTAGGCTAGAGAAGCTTCGTGCTGCAGGCAGAAACGTGAATCACCCTGGGGTTTTCTGGGATTCCCCAGCACTGATGCAAACGGAAGCTTTTAGAGAAGGGCCCGATCACTCGGGCATAATAAGTGAAAGGCAAGGGAAAGGAGACTCCTGAAATACTGTAGACACTGAAAAGCATAGGCTGATTTTCGCTGATGATTAGTATTCTGTTTGTAAGAAAAATTTAGAATTGGAGAATTCTCCTGAATGCAGATTCTCCTGAAGACAAAGGTGATTCTTTTTTTAAAATATTTTTTAAATTTATTTTTAGAAAAAGGGGAAGGGAAGGAGAAAGAGTGGAAGAGAAACATCAATGTGTGGTTGCCTCTCATGTGTCCCCTACTGGGGACCCGGCCTGCAACCCAGGCATGCGCCCTGACTGGGAATCTAATGGGCCACCCTTTGCTTCACAGGCCTGCGCTCAATCCACTGAGCTACACCAGCCAGGGCTCAAAGGTGATTCTTATACTGCCCCTGTCCCCTTAACCAGGTGAACAGCACAGAAAATCCTCAGTGGCTGCACATTTTATATTTTGAGGGTGGAATCGGTTCTCAGAAACACTCAAAAGCCACTCAGAGTAAAGTTTAATGTAGGTGGCAAAGCTGGGAAATATTGTTCTAGAATTATGGACCTTCGCCCCCTTTCCTCCACCCCTGACAGAGGAGCTCTGGACAGGATGACTCTTAGTGATGACTTCTGGAGGTAAACAGGACGTGTTGCTTCTTCTCTTTGGCCAACAGAGGGAGACTTCAGCTCTTCTCAGGGGAGAAGACCCACAGACCCAGAGAACAACACATGTTTCCTCCAGCACCATGATTCCTCTGCTATGCCCTTCAGTCTCTGCATGGAGCCCACTGGAGTTAACCCAGGTGCTTGCTCTGGGCCAGTGGGGGACGGGGGGGGGGGTGGGCAAGGTCTAGTTCTGTAGCTCCGCCAAGCTTCCGAGAACCCAGAAGAATTTTCAATTAGTTCTGTACTCCAGGCTATCTGTGATAGGATTTCATAGGATTGGGATGAAAAGAGAGGCGTTGCACATCTGGTTTAGAATCCTTGGCCCTAGAAGCTCACACAACTTCAGAGGCTCACCACCCTGGGCTTTTGGGAGTCTTCACATGGGTGCCACGACAGCAGATCCCCTGCCTCTCTCCCTGCCCAGCTCCTTTACAACATGAGTAACTGCTCTTCTTATCCCTCAGCCTGTGTCTGCTGCTAAGATAGGTAAAGGAAACACAGGCCTTCTGGGATTGGAGGAGGGAGGAAAGAATGGAAACTTTCTTGCTTTTTGTTTCTATTTGTTTGTTTTATTTTACTGTGTTCGTTTCTAAATATCTTTTTAAAAAAATATGGACTTCAGACTTCGGCATCGTGAGGGTTGACATCCTATGGCTGCGCCTCCAGGTCTGCATTCAGGC